>NW_028127815.1:0-577951 GCF_965231255.1 Vanellus vanellus
GGGACAGAGCTTGCGCCAGTGCAGGGGTGGGATTCAGTCAGTGGCCCAAAGGCACCCACTCTGTCTGAGATGCTCTGGGTGATGGCTGTCACACAGCCAGGCTGGATGGGGATGGAGTTCCTGTACAGGACCTCGGCTGTCCCTGTCAGGCACATGCAGTTGTGCTGGAGAGCCCTGGCACCTCCCCTACCACTACAGCCCTGAATTTGTAAACTAAATTGAGGTTCAGCTGCCCTGAATTAGGTCAGGCAATGAAGGGATGCACGTGAGACACCTGCCATTCTACTCCAGGGACATGTGGAAAAGACAACTGATGGAGAAGAGAGAAACTTAACTCTGCCTGTGCCGCACGACTCCATTTGGTCAGCTGAATCCCTCTATGGGCTGCACTGGGCAGAAAGAAGAGTTACAGGGGCACTTGTCCTCCACGTGGACACCTTCTGTCATTGAAGTTGGCCAAAGGGATTTCCCTCCAGCCTCCACCAAGATGCCCCCAGATGCTGCCCTGTCTCTCTGAACTGCTCCAATAGAGCTTGCAGTTCCCAACATGCCTCTTGGTCACCTCTGGCACCACAGATGTCCCCAGGTGTCTGTGTCCGAACATCTTCCTCCTGCCCTCCCTCTCCATTCATTCACAAGTGAGCTGAGACCAGGAGCTCTCATGCAGGAGCTGCTCTTGTGCCCATGTGAAGTGAGGCCAGAGGAATGCCACCTGCTGGGGGTTTGTGGTGGGCATGGGATGGAGCTCTTGTAGCCCCAGGGACTACAAACCCAGGCTGAGAAGCCTCCATTGACTCAGCTGAATCCCTTCCCTCCAAAGAAGAAAAGGATATTGCTCCCTGGCATTATCCTGCTGTCATGTCTAATACTAAACCAAAACAGTTACTCTTAGACTTAAATTTGCAACAGCTAGAAATAAGTCTCTCTCCACATCTAAGGGTGGGAACACGAGGGACTCCTTCAGGCTGTTTACCAGTAGGTTCCCCTGGAGCCCCAGGGACACCTCCAGGGAGCCCAGAGGGGACAGAGAGAGTGCCACCGTGGGCTGGTCCTCTGCTGCTGAGCTGGGCCAGGGTTCTGGGATGGAGGGAGCTCCTGGCAAGCGGGCAGCGCTGCAGAGAGACAGCTCTGCCCAGGAGCAGGGCTGGGGGCACTGCCTGCAGGCAGAGAGGGGAGACCTGCGAGGCAGAGAGAGCTTAAAGGCAATCTGGAGTGGGGTGTGCTGAGAGCTCACTGGGGCAGAAATCTTCACCGCCCACTGTGTGGTAAGTCTCGGGGTGCCGGGCAATGCAGCTCCAGTTCCTGGAGAGATCTCCTCAAGCTGGTCCATCTGAGAGCTGCTGGGCTCTGTCAGGAGGACTCTCTCAGTTTCTGTGCTGTAGAGGAGGAGGATGTGCTCCAGAGCAGGGCTTCCCTGCTGCCCAGTGAGAGGGACAGGGCCCGAGGGCTGCCTTCTGCTGGGGATGGTTGTGGAGGTGTGCGTAGGGGTGTGCAGGCAGGTGTGGCCAGGGCTGTCCTTGCCAGTAGGGTCCCTGCACCCTGGGGCTCTGTGCCGGGGCAGGGACTCTGCCAGGGTCAGCTCTCCGACTGCCCAGGGTGTTCCCACGGAGCTTCTGTGGGGAGAAACTGTGGGTGGAAAGAGTGATTGCCAGCAAGGCAGATGCCTTCTGTTGCTGAGATGGACCTGTGTGGGTCAGGGCTGCTCCCGGATCCCCATCACTCCCAGGACATTTACACAGAGTCCTTTTGAAGAAGGACATCGAGGCACCTTTCCCCTGAAAGAGAACAAGTCTGTGCTGTGGGATTTCTCCTCTCGGGTGCTGGGTGGGCAGTGGGTGGTGGGAATGGATTTCTCCTTTATGGAGAAGGCACAGAAACCCCCGTTCTCGATAGCACTTCCCTGAACCCCTCCTGAGCCCCCGCACACCCAGAGATGCCCCCGGACAGCGCTGTGCTGCCAGGAGGGGTCTGCAGGGCAGAGCTGAGCACACAGCGGGTGGGATGGGCTCTGGGGCACTGGCAGGGAGGAGACCCGGGGGCAGAGAAGCAGCTCCAGGCAGGGGCAGCTCCTGGCAGCCCAGACACAGGCAGGGACAGAGGGAGCTCCTGCCAGACATGCCCAGGCAGGGGGGATCCCGGCACCTCCCGCCATCCCCTGACCTTCAGACAACTTCTCCGCAGGAAGCCTCTGCTCTCCTCTCCCGCCCGCCCCACAGCCACAGGGTCCAGAGCTCGAGATGCCTTCTCGGCAGCTGCACCTCCAGTCCAGGAGAAGTGAGTGTGTCCTACAAGTGATGCACAACATAAAAGCAAGTGTCCTTCAGTGTCTCTGTCTGGAGACACTGTCACTGAGGAGAAGGCTTCACTGCACGCCTGTCTGACTCCCTCTCCTCGCTTCCTTTTTTCAGAGCACAGGCGCATTTCTCCTCGTTTCCCCACCCCTCTATTGAACTCTGCATCTCAGGAATTGGGGAGGGGGTGCGGGTCAGCTTCTCTTCTGACTCTGACTCTGGGAGTCCTGCCCCAGACGTGTCCTCATGGAAAGTAGGTGTCGAAGCAGTATTTTGCCTGATAAGGGAGGGTGTCTTTGAGTTTGTGGGGTTGGGAATGAGCTGGGTCATTCCTCATTCAGCTGTGGGAGGGGGATTTCTGTGAGGAATGGCATTGGGATTTCCTCAGAGAGGTCTCTCCCAGTTTGTCACTGCCTTTTCCTCCTTGGACAGGTCCCCCTGCCCAGACACAGCAAATATCCAACAGCAGCTCCATCACCCACTTCCTCCTCCTGGCATTGGCAGAAACACGGGAGCTGCAACTCTTGACCTTCGGGCTCTTCCTGGGCATCTACCTGGCTGCCCTCCTGGGAAACGGCCTCATCATCACCACCATCGCCTGCGACCACCGCCTCCACACTCCCATGTACTTCTTCCTCCTCAACCTCTCTGTTCTGGACCTGGGCTCCATCTCTACCACTGTTCCCAAAGCCATGGCCAATTCCCTCTGGGGCACCAGGGCCATCTCCTATGCAGGATGTGCTGTCCAGCTCTTTTTCTTTGTCTTTTTCATTTCAGCAGAGTTTTATCTTCTCACCGTCATGGCCTATGACCGCTACATTGCCATCTGCCATCCCCTGCACTACGGGACCCTCCTGGGCAGCAGAGCTTGTGTCCGCATGGCAGCAGCTGCCTGGGCCAGTGGGTTTCTCTATTCTCTCCTGCACACGGCCAATACATTTTCACTGCCCCTCTGCCAGGGCAATGCCCTGGCACAGTTCTTCTGTGAAATCCCCCACATCCTCAAGCTCTCGTGCTCTCATTCAGACTACCTCAGGGAAGCTGGGCTTCTGGTAGTTAGCATCTTACTAGGATTCATTTGTTTTGCTTTCATTCTTTTTTCGTACGTGAAAATCTTGCAGACTGTGCTGACGATGCCCTCTGAGCAGGGACGGCACAAAGCCTTTTCCACGTGCCTCCCTCACCTGACTGTGGTCTCCCTGTTTTTCACCACTGCCATTTTTTCCCACCTGAAGCCCCTCTCCATCTCCTCCCCTTCCCTGAACCTGTTGGTGTCCTTTCTGTACTCAGTGATACCTCCAGCAGTGAACCCCCTCATCTACAGCATGAGGAACCAGGAGCTCAAGGATGCCCTAAGGAAATGGATCACTGGTTTCTTCTCAGAAGCAGCAATGAACTGCCCATTTCCTTCTACATATCACTCGTAATGTAACTCATTACAGGCCCAAACTTTCTTGACTAGGTTTTAACCTTTCGTTTCTTTGGGTTTTAGCTTTTCATGGTTGTATGAATGCTGTCAACAAAAGAACAGAGCCATCCTTCATCCTATTTCTATGCCAGCATCTGCCTGTCTTTGTGAGCCAGAGACCTTCAGTAAATATAGAGCTGCTCTCTCTCTGTGTGTTTAAACAAAATAAAGGACCCTGCACTGACTTGTTTGTCTGAGATCCCTTCTCCGAGAACTTCTCTATAGATGCAGGGGCCGTGTCTGTGTGCTGAGGTGGAGGGGGCAGGAGCCACCCGAGCTGGGTCTGCCTCCCAGCCTGACCAGCATGGCCCTGGGCACCACAGCCCCCGGCTCTGCAGAGCTGCACCACCAGCTCGGGGGCTGTGGGACACCTGGGGAGGGGGTGCAGGAACGGCTGGCCAGGCCAGCACGGATGAGCTCTCTCGGGAGAAGGCTCTGAGGGCAGATGGGCTGTGGCGGGAGAAGAGCAGGGCACCGAGTGTGTGCAGGGCAGCCATGGCAAGAGGAACCCTTATCTGCGGTGGGGCAGCTCGGGGCAGGCTGCCTGTCCCTGGGACCAAAGGACCTTGCTGAGGGTGCCCTGGGCCAATTCTCTCATGCCATCCTGGGAGGACATTTGGCAGCTGGGGCTGCAAGCTGCCTGGGGTGGAGATCTCCTCAGCATGCCGGCTGGGTGGACAGTCTCACTGGCCTGCACATCCTGCTGTGGGACCAGTCCCAATGGGGCTGCTTTGCTGGTCTGTGCTGGGGAGAGGGCAGGAGATAGCCAGGTTCAGGGAGTGTCTGGGCTGGTGGGGATGGGAAGTGCCCCAGAGAGGAAAACCCCAGGGAAGAGCTGAAGTGTGGGAGTGTGCAGGGTGGGGACACACAGCAGTGTCCTGGCACAGCCGGGCTCCTGCGAGAGACATGAGGGACCAGACGAGCAGGGTCTGGGCTGTGCCTGTGCCCACTGGACACCCAGGCGAGGTTGCCCCAGGGCCATCATCACAGAATCACAGTATCACAGAAACTCCTATATTGGAGAAGACCTGTAAGATCACATAGTCCAATCATTAAAACCTGTCAAACCTGATCTCCTTCTATGACAAGGTGACCCACTTAGTGGTGGAGGGAAAAGCTGTGGATGTTATCTACCTGGATTTTTGCAAGGCTTTTGACACCGTTTCCCATAGCATTCTCGTGGAGAAACTGGCTGCTCATGGCCTGGATAGGTGTACTCTTCGCTGGGTAAAAAACTGGCTGGATGGCCGTGTCCAGAGAGTGGTGGTAAATGGAATTAAATCCAGTTGCTGTCCAGTGACAAGTGGTGTCCCCCATGGATCGGTGCTGGGGCCTGTTCTCTTTAATATCTTTATCAATGATCTGGATGAGGGGATCGAATGCACCTTCAGTAAGTTCGCAGACGACACTAAGGGCGTGTTGATCTGCTTGAGGGTAGATTGGCTCTGCAGAGGGATCTGGACAGGCTGGACAGATGGGCAGAGGCCAATGGTATGAGGTTCAACAAGGCCAAGTGTCGGGTCCTGCACTTGGGTCACAACAGCCCCATGCAGCGCTACAGACTGGGGGCGGAGTGGCTCGAAAGCTGCCTGGCAGAAAAGGACCTGGGGGTGTTGGTGGACAACCGGCTGAGCATGAGCCAGCAGTGTGCCCAGGCAGCCAAGAAGGCCAACACCATCCTGGCCTGCATCAGGAATAGTGTGGTGAGCCGGACTAGGGAAGTCATCATCCCCCTGTACTCGGCACTGGTGAGGCCTCACCTCGAGTACTGCGTTCAGTTTTGGGCCCCTCACTACAAGAAGGACATTGAGGTGTTGGAGCGTGTCCAGAGAAGGGCTACAAAGCTGGTGAAGGGTCTGGAGGACAAACCTTATGAGGAACGACTGAGGGATCTGGGGTTGTTTAGCCTGGAGAAGAGGAGGCTGAGGGGAGACCTTATCACCCTCTACAACTACCTGAAAGGAGGTTTTAGAGAGATGGGAGCTGACCTCTTCTCCCTGGTGACAAGTGATAGGACAAGAGGAAATGGGTTCAAGTTATGTCAGAGCAGGTTTAGATTGGATATTAGGAAGCATTTTTTCCCTGAAAGGGTTATTAAAGATTGGAATAAGCTGCCCAGAGAGGTGGTGGATTCACCATCCCTGGAGGTGTTTAGGAAAAGGGTAGATGAGGTGCTTAGGGACATGGTTTAGAAGTGGTGGTGTTTTTATCAGGGTAGGTTAACGTTTGGACTTGATGATCTTAAAGGTCCCTTCCAACCTCACTGATTCTATGATTCTATGATTACCCTAACACAGACAAGCCCATCACTAAACCATGTCCCTCAGCACCATATCTACACAACCCTTAAACACCTCCAGGGATGGGGAATCCACCACCGCCCTGAGTAACGCATTCCAATGCCTGATGACCCTTTCAATAAAGAAATTATTCCTAATATCCAGTTGAAACTTTCCTTGGTGCAAATTGAACCATTTCCTCTTGTTCTAACACCTGTTACCTGACAGAACAGGTGGACCCCCACCTCTCTGCAACCTCCTTTCAGATCGTTTTAGAGAGCGATAAGGTCTCCCCTCAACCACCTTTTCTCCAGGCTAAACAACCCCAGTTCCCTCAGCCGCTCCTCATAAGACATGTGCTCCAGACCCCTCACCGGTTTCGATGCCCTTCTCCGGACACGCTCCAGTGCCTCAATGTCCTTCTTGTGGTAAGGGCCCAAAAACTGAACACAGCACTCAAGATGCGCCCTCCCCAGTGCCCAGTACAGGGGGAAAATCAGGACTACACTAGTCCTGATACAGGCCAGGATGATGGTGGCCGCCTTGGCCACCTGGGCACACTGCTGGCTCACGTTCAGCTACTGTCAACCAACAGAGGTCCCTCTCTGCTGAGCAGCTTTCCAGACACTCCTTCCCAAGCCTGTAGCATTGGCGGGGGTTGTTGTGGCCAAAGTGTGAGACGCAGCACTTGGCCTCATTGAAACTCCTACAGTCTGCCTTGGCCCATGGGTCCAGTCTGTCCGAATCCCTCTGCAGAGCCTCCCTACCCTCAGGCAGATCAACACTCCCCCCCAGCTTGGTGTCATCCGCAAACTGACTGAGGGTACACTCCATCCCCTCATCCCGATCATTGATAAAGACGTTAAACAGGACTGGCCCCAGTACTGAGCCCTGGGGAACACCACTCCTGACCGCCCGCCAACTGCAATTAACTCCGTTTACCACCACTCTCTGGGCACGGCCTTCCAGATATTTTTTACCCAGCAAAGCGTGTGCCCATCTGAGCCATGAGCAGCCAGTTTCTCCAGGAGAATGCTGTGGGAAACAGTGTCAAAGGCTTTACTAAAGTCCAGATAGACAACATCCACAGTTTTTCCCTCATCCACTGAGCGGGTGACCACGTTGTAGAAGGAGATCAGGTTAGTCAAGCAGGACCTGCCTTTCACAAATATCTTTGATAATGTGGCACTGAGTTCCACCTGTCTGTATCAGATTTTATCCCACAGTGAGTCTGCAAAACTAGAAAGGGCTACTGCGAATGTGCCAAGAGAATTAGAAAAAGCCATTAATGAGGGCAGGCAGTATGACAGCCTTAGAGGAAGAAATCAAATTTTTATCAAAAATGGTAATATAGAATGGCTTAGCTCTAGAGCACCCTTTAGAAGTACAGAACAGAGTAGGTGCGTTCTTGAATAAGAGCTGCTGGGGTTTTTATGTCAGTCAAGATCAGAAAAACAAAACTGAGAGAAAAAAGAGAAAGACTCATTTAAAAATATTACACGAAATAGGGCAGGGATCTCCCCTAAATCTCTTTGGGTGGCTAACCTCTTGGCTCCCAGACTTAAGAACAGGACTGTGAACTGAAAGGATTTGGGTTGTTGTATTCACTCTCTTGTTTTGCTTTCTAATTAGATGGGTGTGTTTACAGTGTAGTATTACCTTATGAACTTGACTTACGACTTAAATAATGAAGAGTATAGTGTGACCCTGACGGTGAAAGGAAAAGGAGGGACTGTTAGGAAAATCTCATTCCCGAACTATTGTAACAATTACTTTTTAGAGTACGAAACTGTATGAACTTTCTTAAGATATACAGCATCTCTATTGCGTACTGCATAGCCATGGTTCAGTCAGCATGACTACAGGACCCAGCTCATTGTCGGGAGGAGAAGACAGCCCCCAGCCTGAAGAAGAAAGGATGCTCCAGCACTGAGCGGATGACACCATCCTCCCAGCCCCTCTGACACCCCTGTGAAACCCTCCCCTGATCTGGCATCAGAGATAAGGAACTGCAGCAAGACCGACTCCAGGGACGTCTCCATTAGGAGAGCAGCAGGTGGATGATGATGCCACAGCATGAGAGTTGCTTTGCCAAACAGCAGCCTGTGTGTGCGTGTTAAGTAGCGATCACTCAAATTGTGTTGTACCTGGATGCTCTAAAGGTATAAGAACCATGTGTGAAACTGCATTTGGGGTGTCCCAATTTGACTGGGACCACTCGTGCTCGTGAACAGAGAATCACTCGTGTAATTCCATACTTTGTGTCCCAGTCTCTCTCCTGGGACAGCATGGGCAGTTGGAAAGTTTTCATGATGTTATCCTCGAAGGCCGAGAATTGTCCCCAGGGGTGGCCCCGAAGGCACTTGGCTGCCTTTATGGTGCTGTCCTCCCAGGCAATGATCGTTCAGGAAGGACTCTGACTGAAACCATGACTCGAATAGGACTGCCTCAAGAACATGAGAGAGATGTGCCATCCTCCCCTGTGCAAGATGGTCCCCCTTTCGAGCCCAGTCGAAAGGAACAGGTGGTTTGCAAACTCTTTTGGGCAAGGATTTCAGATGCTTGTGCAATGCCTCACACAACTGTGGCCTGGGCACTCATAGACAACACATACCTGATCATTTCCATAGTGTCAGTGTCAGTGTGTGTGCCTTCGGAAACCATGCACGTGCTAACAAGCAATGGGATTTGGGTGAGTGGCGTGTATGTACAGTGAATATGAACTACAAATTTATACCCTTGTGAAGGCAGGATTTCAAAAGTTTCAAGCAAAGTCCTTACTGTCAAAAATGCTGAGTTTATTTTTTCTAAGGTAAGAATAACCTAGACTTTCTTTCTTTTAAATAAATGCCCTCTGTCCCCCCTTCCCCTCTTCCTTGCCCAGCAAGACTGCAACCTGCTGCCTCCTGTTCTGCGGGTCGTGAGCCATCCATTGCAGAACGGCCTTGAACACGGCGTCTTCTTTCCCACTGAGCTCCTCCTTCTGCAGGACACACAGGAGGTCTTTGACAGAATGCTGCAGAAACTCTCTCGACACCCTGGTCACCCCCTCCAAGTGATGGGGGATGAAAGCATGGGTGTCTTCTCGCAGGTCAATAATAAAGTCAATAATAAAGGCAGTAGTAATACTCGGTGAATCTCCAGATGCCGACGCAGTTCTCCAAGCACAGCTGGGACTTTAAGAACTCGCAGCACAGTCTGACGATGCCCATGACGTTGAACTGGTCGGCCGCTATCAGCAAACGTTCAACGTTGTCGGCCGTGACCGGTACTGTGCTGGTGTAGGCGTACTCGATAATGAGCCGCATCATTTCAGGTGAAGTGCCGGGGATTTTATAGACAACGTTCCCGGCATTGCTCCAGCGGGTGGAAAACAAAGCCCTGAAAAAAGCAAAGCAGTGCTGGGGGAAAAGCATCTTTGCTGCATTAAACCCAGACCCTCTTATCCTCTGTGCCTCCTTCCTGGGGCACCAATTTGGTCACATGCAGTAGCCATGCTGGGAGGCCGTGAGGTTTATTAATTCATGTGTTACGAGCCGGTTGTTTTAACAAGGAGTCACCGCCTCCGGCTTTGCACAGACAGCCACAGGGCCAGTGCCCCCGTTGCTTCAACAAGACCACCAGAGAATGGCGCTGTGTGGGGAAGGAACACCTCCCGCCCCAGGGCAGACAAGCCCGGCTGGCCATGCTCCAGCCCTGCACCGCATCGGGGGGAAGCACTGGAGAGACACTAAAGCAGCGTGACACAGCCTGGGAAATGCTGTGTGTCCCCATCCCCTCTTGTTCCAAGCACTGACCTGAACTATTGACTGCAGCTACAGAGGATGTTCTTGTGAGCACTGAACTCAATGCCACCCATCACAGAGTCTCTCCTCCAGGCAAAGCTCACTGAAGACGGTGCAAAGCACAGCACTCATCTTCCTCTCCCTGGGTGAGGATGAGTGTCGCTGGGAGCCAAGCTATCGCCCACGTCACAGCCTGTGGCAGTGGAAGGTGCTTCTCCTGGAGGTGCTACAGCGCTTTGTCCGTGCCCTCCCTCCAACACCGTCTCCCAACCCCTGCCTGTCTGGTGGCTCTGGAATGTGCCCCAAAGGGAAATCACAGGCGCAGGGGTGACCCGGGACCGGCTGTGAGCCCCCTTGCAGCTGGTTCTTTACCTCCATATTGATTCATGGGTGGTGGCAAATGCTCTGTGGGAGTGGTTACAGCAGTGGGAGCAGAGCAACTGGCAGTGCAGAGGTAGACCCATCTGGGCTGCTGAACTGTGGCAAGACATTGCTGCCCAGATAGAGAATCTGGTTGTGAAAGTACATCATGTAGATGACCACGTACCCAAGGGTCAGGCCACTGAGGAACACCAAAACAACAAGCAGGTGGATCAGGCTGCTAAGATTGAAGTGGCTCAGGTAGACATGGACTGGCAACGTAAGGGTGAACTATTCATAGCTTGATGGGCCCATGACGCCTCAAGCCATCAAGGAAGAGATGCGACATATAGATGGGCTCGTGACCAGGGGGTGGACTTGACCACGTTCACTATTGCACAGGTTATCCACGAATGTGAAACGTGTGCTGCATTTAAGCAAGCCAAGCGGTTAATGCTTCTTTGATATGGAGGACGTTGGCTGAAATATCAATACGGGGAGGCCTGGCAGATTGGTTCTATCACACTCCTTCAAACCCGCCAAGACAAGCACCACATGCTCACAACGGTGGAAGCAAACACCTGATGGCTGGAAACACACCCTCTGCCCCATGCCACCACCCTGAACAACTATCGTGGGCCTTGAACAGCAAGTCTGATGGCGACATGGCACCCCAGAGAGAATTGAGTCAGACAGTGGGACTCATTTCCAAACAGCCTCATAGACACCTGGGCCAAAGAGCATGGCATTGGGCGGGTGTATCACATCCCCTACCGTGCACGAGCCTCTGGGAAAATGAAACAATACAACGGACTGCTATAAACTACACTGAGAGCCATGGGTGGTGGGACCTTCAAAAGTCGGGATACACATTTAGCAAAGGCCACCTGGTTAGGTAACATTTGAGGATCTGAATATGTTTGGGAAGAGAGTCTGGGTTATTCCTGACACAAGCAAAGGCAAAACTATCTGTGGGATTCCTTTATTTTAAGGCCCTGACTGCACTTGGTGGGTGATGCGGGAGGATGGGGATGATCGATTTGTTCCTCAAGGGGATTTGATTTTGGTGAGAATGTCCAATGAATAAAATGATATGATATTTATTGCTAAATTACCACTATATGTCATCACTGATACGGTTGCTATATGCTCTATCTATGGCATTGCAGTGAAAGTGACCTAAATTAATGAAGAATGAACTTTGATGAAACTGAGCAAAGTGCAGAAGTGATGGAACCAGAAGTGGCTGCAGCAACTGGCACCCGGGAATTGTCTTGAGATCGACATCTTCAACCCACAGATGATGGGCATGGGCCCTGCCGGCTACACCAGCTGTGAGCTCCAGATGCAGCACGCAACAATTCAACACCACACACCACGTCTCCTGCCGGGAAAGACAGATAGAACAAATGGAGCCCAAAGTCATGGACTAAATGAACTCAATGGACATTTCAGTGGGATGGGCCATGGACTAAGGGAAAGTTATCTGTGTGCATATATACATATATGAAAGACAGGAAAATGGTGGTGATTTATGGAAAAGTGTAAGACCTGGGCATGAGGTAAATGGTATAGAATAAGGGGCGGACGCTGTCCTGGTTTTGCCTGGGATAGAGTTAATATCCTTCCTGGTAGCTGCTGTGTTTTGGATTGACTATGAGAATAACATTGTTAACACATATTGTTTTAGTTGTTGCTGAGTGATGCTTATATTGTCACGGACATTTTCAACTTCCCGTAGAAGGTGGGGGGCCACAGACAAGACAAGCTGGCCAAAGGAATGTTCCATCCCATAGACGTCATGCTCAGTAAGTAAATGTGAGTCAGCTTGGGGAAGGAATCGGTGATCACTTCTCCAGACAGGCGGGGCAAATGATCATTGGGTGGTGACAGTAATATATTTTGCATCACTTTATTCTATATATACTTATTATTATTATTGTTGTTGTTACTGCTACTGCTACTGCTTTTATTTTCTGTTACTGTTCTATTAAAAAATATTTATCTCCGCCAATGTTTTGTTTTTCCCTGTTTTTCCCTTTTCTTGCTATTCTACCTGAGACATCCTGTTTCATATAAGAGCTGTTACCTGACCGGCCACATCTGACTCAGTGTTGTGCAAGGGTCAGACCCAGTAGGATCAAGCCCAAACACAAGTAGTATAAACCCAGAAAAATATCAATCAGCAGGGTTATGACAAGAGAAAAATTAGGCTCATGATCTAAGATAAGCCCTGGGCAATGTGCAGCGAAGGGGTGGCAGGTTATTGTCGGTGAAACAGCGTCCATTGGGCCAGTTTCCATAGGGCATCCTTGAGCTCCTGGTTCCTCATGCTGTAGATGAGGGGGTTCACTGCTGGAGGCACCACCGAGTACAACACTGCCACCACCAGGTCCAGAGATGGGGAGGAGATGGAGGGGGGCTTCAGGTGGGCAAACATGGCAGTGCTGATAAAGAGGGAGACCACAGCCAGGTGAGGGACACACGTGGAAAAGGCTTTGTGCCGTCCCTGCTCAGAGGGGATCCTCAGCACTGCCCTCAAGATGTGCACATAGGACAGTATAATGAAAACAAAACACCCAAAGACTAAACAGGCACTAACCACAATCAGCCCAACTTCCCTGAGGTAGGAGTGTGAGCAGGAGAGCTTGAGGATGTGGGGGACTTCACAGAAGAACTGGTCGAGGGCATTGCCCTGGCCGAGGGGGAGTGAGAATGTATTGGCCGTGTGCAGGAGAGAATAGAGAAACCCACTGCCCCAGGCAGCTGCTGCCATGCGGACACAAGCTCTGCTGCCCAGGAGGTACCCGTAGTGCAGGGGATGGCAGATGGCAACGTAGCGGTCATAGGCCATGACTGTGAGGAGAGAACACTCTGTTGACATAAAAAAGAGTACAAAAAAGAGCTGGACAGCACAGCCAGAGTAAGAGATATCCTGTGTGTTCCAGAGGGAATTGGCCATGGCTTTGGGGAGAGTGGTGGAGATGCAGCCCAGGTCTATGAGGGAGAGGTTGAGGAGGAAGAAGTACATGGGGGTGTGGAGGCGGTGGTCACAGGCGATGGCGGTGACGATGAGGCCGTTTCCCAGGAGGGCAGCCAGGTAGATGCCCAGGAAGAGCCAGAAGGTCACGAGCTGCAGCTCCTGTGTTTCTGCAAACTCCATGAGGAGGAACTGTGTGATGGAACTGCCATTGGACATTTGCTGCGTCTGGGCAGGGTGACCTGTCCAAGGAGGAAAAGGCAGGGACAAACTGGGAGAGACTTCTCTGAGGAAATCCCAATGCCATTCCTCACAGAAATCCCCCTCCCACAGCTGAATGAGGAATGATCCAGCTCATTCCCAACCCCACAAACTCAGTGACACTCTCCCTTATCGGTAAAATACTACTTCGTCCCCTACTTTCCATGAGGACACCTCTGGGGCAGGACTCCCAGAGTCAGAGGCAGAAGAGAAGCTGACCCGCACCCCCTCAGGGGTTCAGGGAAGTGCTATCGAGAACGGGGGTCTCTGTGCCTTCTCCACAAAGGAGAAATCCATTCCCACCTCCCACTGCCCACCCAGCAGCTGAGAGGAGAAATCCCACAGCACAGACTTGTTCCCTTTCAGGGGAAAGGTGCCTCGATGTCCTTCTTCAAAACGGGCCCTCTGCAAATGTCCTTGGGGTGATGGGGATCTGGAGCAGCCCTGACCCACACAGGTCCATCTCAGCAACAGAAGGCATCTGCCTTGCTGTCAATCACTCTTTCCACCCACAGTTTCTCCCCACAGAAGCTCCATGGGAACTCCCTGGGCAGTCGGAGAGCTGACCCTGGTGGATTCCCTGCCCCGGCACAGAGCCCCAGGGTGCAGGGACCCTGATGGCAAGGACAGCCCTGCCCACCCCTGCCTGCACACCCCTACGCACACCTCCACAACCATCCCCGGCAGAAGGCAGCCCTCGGGCCCTGTCCCTCTCACCGGGCAGCAGGGAAGCCCTGCTCTGGAGCACATCCTCCTCCTCTACAGCACAGAAACTGAGAGAGTCCTCCTGACAGAGCCCAGCAGCTCTCAGATGGACCAGCTTGAGGAGATCCCTCCAGGAACTGGAGCTGCATTGCCCGGCACCCTGAGACTTACCACACAGAGGGCGGTGAAGATTTCTGCCCCAGTGAGCTCTCAGCACCCCCCACTCCCAACTGCCTTTAAGCTCTCTCTGCCTCACAGGTCTCCCCTCGCTGCCTGCAGGCACTGCCCCCAGCCCTGCTCCTGGGCAGAGCTGTCTCTCTTCAGCGCTGCCCGCTTGCCAGGAGCTCCCTCCGTCCCAGCAGCCCGGCCCAGCTCAGCAGCAGAGGACCAGCCCATGGTGGCACTCTCTCTATCCCCTCTGGGGTCTCTGGAGGTGTCTCTGGGGCTCCAGGGGAACCGCCTGTGAAAAAAACTGATGCAATCTCTCATGTTCCCTCCCTCAGCTGCGCAGAGACACTTACTTCCAGCTGTGTTATTTCTCCCAGCAGAAGAAGAGCTGGGCATGAGTACCCCCTCTTCTTGTCCCATCAGTAGCACACACAGGGTGTTGGTCTGTTATTACCAGGATTCCTTATGGCAAGTCACCGCTTGCCTGGTGCCACAGCTGGGGGGCTTCAGCCCAAACGTGCAGCAATGATCTCAGCCAGGGGCACAGACAGGACGAGCTGGAGCCGTTCCTGTGGCAGACAGAGCTGTGACATGGTGGCAGAGCTCAGTCCACCTGATCTTCAAGGACAGCCTCCTCCAAGCTCTGCTATAGTCCAGATCGCAATTCAATCTAACCCTGAAAGGCAATTGAAGGGCACCAGAACGAGTGTTTACTCCTTCAGGAACAGTTTGAGGAGAAACAAAGCCACTGTGTGGCCACTGCTGAGTTTCAGAGAGAGGGTGGAGTTATATGGGAGATTCTCTACATCATCTTTGCCTCAGTCTGCCCCAGAAAGGTCTCCCAGGGCTCTGAGACTCGGGGCAGGAATCTGGAGGAACGCCACCAGCAGTGGATTGTTTCCAAGTCACCTTAACTAAGACAATCCTTACCAGTCTATGGGACAGGAGGGGTGGCAGCTGAGGGAGATGACAGGGTAAGCCAATGTCCCATTATGTCCAATTACACTCCGTAATCATTGAAAGGCCATGGAGGTTGAGGGAGGGAACTCCCTGATGACTGGCAGCATCCAAATATTGCATGCTCTTTTAAAAATTGGCCAACGGATAAGCAGGGGAAGTCAAGGCTGTGCCCCAGAGTGTGTCCACTCAGAACCCATTTGTGGGTGTCTGAAACCCTGGATTTACCCAGGGCTGCTTGTGTCCCACCGTTCTCTGCTTCCTGTGATGGAAGAACAGGATTGCTCAGCGCAGGGAGAGCAGTGCTGGTCTTTTAAGTTGGAAGTCAGCAAAGTTTTCAGCATCTTCCCCCACAATATGTTTGTTCCCGAATTAGGATGTCATGGCTTGCATGGGTGCATAAGGAGATGGGTAACTAACCAGACGGCTGATTGGGCTCAGAGGTCTGTGGTCAATGCGTGGTACTCTTCCTTGAGGCATCTAGCTTGAAAGCTCCTGCAAGGCTCTGTCCTGCCACCTGCCCTGTTTATCATGTTTTTAAGGACCTGGAGAAGATGCAAGTGTTCTTTTTCATAGGATTTGCAGACACTACTCTGGCGGGAAGGGCTGGCATGCCAAAGGACATAGACAGGCCAGAGGGATGGGCCAAACGTAATATCATGATGTCCGATAAAGAGAACTCTGAAGTCCTGCCCTTGAGGTGCACTAACCCCGAGCAATGACAGAGGGCAGGGGCGGTGTGGCTGGGTGGCAGCTTTGCGGGAAAGGCTCTGCTGGTCCTTCAGTTTCATTAGGCAAAACAGGAGCAGGGGGCAAAGAAGGCCAACAGCATCCTTTGCTTCTCTTTCCATTCCCTGAAATCCCGAGTGCTTCTCTTTTATTCTCCTTATGCCCTCCCAAAAGAACAGCCCACTTGTGCTGGTTTGAGGCGAAACAGAACCCATTTTCTGTTCAGTAATTTGACTTTGCAGCCAAGCCTCCTCGAACTAACTGAACTCTCTGAAATTTAATGCATATTGGCCATAAGCTGTTTGCTTACCAGGCCAGGTTGGCCGGGGCTTGGAGACAGCTCATCCAGTTGAAGGTGTCCCTGCTCATGGCAGGGGGGTTGCACTAGATGACCTTTAATGGTCCCTTCCAACCCAAACCATTCCATGATTCTAAACAGAGCTCGTTTTTACTGGGAGGGGACCAAGTCTGTACTGGAAGGGTTTAATGAAATCCAGTTTCAAATGGCACAGTGCAAATCGTACTGGGAGGGGATGAGAGGATGCAGTTTATACTGGGAGCATGCTCAGCCTGTACTTGGAGGGGTTAAAGAGGACTAGTTTGTAGTGGGAGGGGCCAAGTTTGTACTGGCAGGGGTTAAAGCAACCCAGTTTGTACTGTGACAGAGCCCAGACTGTAGTGGGAAGGGGCCAGGGGCTCCAGTGTGGACTGGGAGGGTGGCCCAGTGTACCCTGGGAGGGTCTAAAGGCATAAAGTTTGTACTGGGACAGGGCCCAGTCTGTTTGTACTGAGACGAGGCCCAGACTCTGCTGGGATTGGCTCAGAGGATCCCATTTCTACGTGGAGAGGGCCCAGTCTGTACTGTGAGGAAACTGGGGGATCCAGTCTGTACTGAGATGAGGCCCAGTCTGTACAAGGCAGCGTTAAAGCGATCCATTTTGTACTGGTACACAGAGCAGTCTGCACTGGGAGCTGGGCTGGGATCCACTTTGGACTAGGAAGAGGCTCTTTCTCCACTGGGAGGAATTAAAGGGATTCTCTTTATACTGGGACAAGGCCCCTTCTGTACTGGGAGGGAATCAGGGGATGCAGTTTGGACTGGGACAGGGCCCAGTCTGTCCTGGCATAAGTTAGAGGATCCAGATTGTATTGGAGGTGGCCAGTTGGTAGTGGGTGGGGACCGGGGAGTCCATTTTGGACTTGGCATTGGCCCAGTCTGTACTTGGAGGGGTTAAATGGAGTAATCTCTATTTGTTGACAGTCAGTTCTGTACTGGGAGGGGAGCACGGGATCCAGTTTGTACCAGGAGGGGACCCAGTCTGTACTGGGAGGGGGCCACAGCATCTAGTTCGTACTGCCATGGGGACCAGTCTGTAGTGGGAGGGGTTAAGGGATTTGGAGTGTACTGGGAAGGGCGCAGTGTATACCGGGAGGGTTTAAAGAGGTAAAGTTTCTCATGGAATGGGGCCCAGTGGTTACAGGGAGGGGGCCATGGGATCCAGTTTGTACTGGCACCTGACCCAGTTTCTGTGTGGAGGGGATGAGGTGGTGGAGTTTGTACTGGGACAGGAACTAGTTTTACTAAGAGGGGATCGAGTGATCCAGTTTGTACTAGGAGAGGGCCCCATCTGTACTGGCAGAGGTTGAGGGGATCCACTTCATACTGGGTCAGGGCCCAGTCTCTACTGGGAGGGGTTGAGGAGATCCACTTTCTAGTGGGACAGGGGCCCAGTCTGTCATGGGAGGGGTTAAAGGGATGCAGTTTATACTGGGACAAGGCTCAGTCTGTACTGGGAGGGGATTGGGGATCCAGTTTGTACAGGGACGAGGCCCAGTCTTCTTGGGCTTGGTTCAAAGGGCCCCATTTTGGACTTGAAAGGGCCCAGTCTGTGCTGGGAGGTTGCCAGGAGATGCAGTTTGTACTTGGATGGTGCCCAGTCTGCATTCAGAGGGGATCAGGGGATCCCACTGCTACTGGGATTCGGCGCAGTCTATACTGGGACACGTTAAAATGATCCACTTTGTACTGGACAGGACCCAGTCTGTACTGGGAGGTGTTAAATAAAGGCCGACAAGGCAGATGTCATGGTGGGAGTCTGTTATAGACCACCCAACCAGGATGAAGAGACAGATGAAATATTCTAGAAGCAGCTGGGACAAGTGTCACGATAGTCAGCCCTTGTCCTCGTGGGGGACTTCAACTTACTGGATGTCTGCTGGAAATGCAATACAGTGGAGAGGAAACAGCCCAGGAGGTTCCTGGAGTGTGTTGAGGATAACTTCCTGACACAGGTGGGGAGGGAGCAGAGGAGGGAAGCACCCCACTGGGCCTGTTGTTTGCCAACAGAGAAGGGCTTGTGGGGGATGTGAGGATTGGAAGCCGTCTTGGGCATAGTGATCATGAAATGACAGAATTTTCAATTCTTGGTGAAGTCAGGAGGGGGGTCAGCAGAACTGCCACCTGGGACTTCCGGAGGGCGGGCTTTGGCCTGTTTAGGGGTGTGGTTAAGAGAGTCCCTTGGGAGGAAGTCCTGAAGGGCAAAGGAGTCCAGGAAGGCTGGACATTCATCAAGAAGGAACTTGTAAAGGCACGGGAGCAGGCTGTCACCATGTGCCGAAAGACGAGCCATCAGGGAAGAAGACCTGGCTGAACAGAGAGCTTTGGCTGGAACTGAGGGGAAAGAAGGGGTTTATGACAGTTGGAAGAAGTGGCAGGCAACTCAGTCGGACTGCAAGGATGTCATGAGGTTATGCAGGGAGAAAAGTAGAAGGGCTAAAACCCAACTAGAAATTAATATGGCCATGCCATAAAAGACAATGAAAAATGTTTCATAAATACATCATGAACAACAGGAGGGCTAAGAAGAATCTCGATCCTTTATTGGATGTGGAGGGAAAGACGGTGACCAGGGATGAGGAAAAGGCCGACGTACTTAATGCCTTCTTTTGCCTCAGTCTTTAAGAGTAAGACCAGTTGCTCTCTGGGTACCCAGCCTCCTGAGCTGGAAGACAGGGTTAGGGAGCAGAATGAAGCCCCCACAATCCAAGGGGAAATGGTGAGGAACCTGCTACATCACTTAGAAATACACAAGTCTATGGCGCCGCTTGAGATCCACCCAAGGGTACTGAGGGAACTGGCGGGAGCGCTCAGCAAGCCACTTTCCATCATCTATCAGCATTCCTGGCTAACTGGGGTGGTCCCAGTTGACTGGAAGATAACAAACGTGGCGCCCATCTACAAGAAGGACCAGAAGGAGGACCTGGGGAATTACAGGCCTATCAGTCCGACCTCAGTGCTGGGGAAGGATATGGAGGAGATCATCCTGAGTTCCATCATGCAGCACATACAGGACAACCAGGCGATCAGACCCAGCCAGCATGAGTTTATGAAAGACAAGTCCTGCCTGAGAAACCTGACCTCCTTCTATGACAAGGTGACCAGCTTAGTGGATGAGGAAAAGGCTGTGGGTGTTGTTTACCTGCGCTTCATTAAAGCCTTTGACACTTTTTCCCACAGCATCCTCCTGGAGAAACTGGCTGCTCATGGCTTGGACAGGTGTACACTCTGCTGGGTAAAACACTGGCTGGACGGCCAGGACCAAAGAGTGGTGCTGAATGGAGTTCAGTCCATTTGGTGGCCGGTCACAAGTGATGTTCCCCGGGGCTCAGTACTGGGCCCGGTTCTCTTCAATATCTTTATCAACGATCTAGACAAGGGGGCGGAGTGCCCCCTCAGTAAGTTCGCAGATGACACCAATTAAGGTGGGAGTGTTGATCTGCCTGAGTGTCGGAAGGCTCTGCAGAGGGATCTGGACAAGCTGGATCCATGGGCCGAGGCAAATAGTGTGGGGTTCAACAAGGCCAAGTGCCAGGTCCTGCCTTTGGGTCACAACAACCTCACGCAGCGCTACATGCTTGGGGCAGAGTGGCTGGAAAGCTGTGCAGAAGAAAAGTACCTGGGGGTGTTGGTGGCTGAATATGAGCTGGCAGTGTGCCCAGGTGGCCATGAAGGCCCACAGCATCCAGGCTTGTACCAGTAATAGTGTTGTGAGCAGGACTAGGAAAGTGATTGTCCCCCTGTACTCGGCACTGGTGAGGCCCCACCTCGAGTATTGTGTTCAGTTTTGGACCCCTCATGACAATAAGTACATTGAGGTGTTGGAGCGTGTCCAGAGAAGGGCAACGAAGCTGGTGAGGGGTCTGGAGGACAAGTCTTGTGGGGAGCGGCTGAGGGAACTGGGGTTGTTCAGACAGGAGAAGAGGAGGCTGAGTGGAGACTTTCTCGCTCTCTACGGTTCCCTGAAAGGATGTTGTAGCAAGGTGGGGGTTGGTCTCTTCTCCCAAGTAATGAAAGAGAGGACTTGAGGGAAATGGCCTCAAGTTTCTCCAGGGGAGATTTACATTGCGTATTAGGAAAAATTTCGTCAGCTAAAGGGCTTTCGAGCACTGGAACAGGCGGCCCAGGGAAGTGGTTGAGTCACCATCCCTGGAGGTATTTAACGGATGTGTAGACGTGGCACATAGGGACATGGTTTAGTGGTGGACTCGGCAATGTTAGATTTACAGTTGTACTCTATGATCCTAAAGGTCTTTTGCAATTCTCAATGATTCTGTGATTCTTTTGGGACTCTGGATTTTGTTTTGTCCTTGCCCCTTTTTGGGAGGGCAGGAGGTGTCACAGAATTTTCCTACACTCAGCCTCGCTCATCCTCACACCCCACTGCCCCCAGAAGAGCACTGAGCCACCAGTGAGGGGCTGGACCTGCCTTCCCAGGGCCTGGGGGTCGGGGTCTGGCCTTTCTGCTGCATCAAACCAACCAAGGTGTTCCTCAGCATTACAGCCACCTGCACAGTGCCTTTGCCTACCTGCAACCACAGCCTCCAGTTATCTCCTCTAACGAGTCCCTGGGGAGACTTTGGCAGTAACGACCCTCAGTGGGGCCAATCAAGGCTTCAAGGTACTTTGCTTCTGACTTGGACTTCTTGAGCACTTTGTTCAATCTTCTCTCAGTGCCTGAGGCTCATGGACTCAGCACCAAATACACCGTGGGGCTCATTAAAAGACAGAAAGCCCTAACAAGGTGTTCATCGTTCCTGTAATTTTCTTCAAATCTTCAAGACTTGTACAGCCAATTAGAGAGGTTTCAGAGTGTAGTTAAGGAGGAGATTTCAAAGTGCACCTAAGAAAAATGTCTTTTTTATTTTAAAGGATATAATGTATTACTCCTGATTATCCCTTACGATTAGGATAGAAGCATTCTCGGATTGTTCTGGATACAGGGTGTCCCTTCAGGGGGTCTGGACAGGGAGGAGAAGCAGTCCCTGGAGGTCTGACACTGTAGGACAGCTTTGCTCGTCACCTCCCCACCCTCCCCATTTCTGACATTGGCCACCTGGGACTGACACCACTGGTCCTTGCATCAGACTTCTCCACTGAAGTCTGCAGCTGGATGTCACAGCTCCATTGCCCCATCTCCCACCTGCGCTCCTCAGAGCCCTGGCTGCACCCAGGCGCAGGAGAACTTTTCCTGTTTGTGTCGTGGTTTGGCCTCAGCCAGCAACAGAGAACCAGGCAGCCGCTCGCACGACTCCCACAGCCGTGGGAAAAATCAGCAAAAAAAAGGGCACAACTCGTGGGTTGAAATATTATAATTTAGCAGAACAGACAAAGGGAAAAAGAAAGAAAGAAAAACAATAACACCGGTAAAGGAATACAAGAACGCGATTACAGTACCGCCGCGAAGCGCACCGACCGGACCCGCACCGCCGCGACCCGCCCCCGAGTGGCGACTGACTCCCCCGCCCCGGCTAGCTCCTTTTATAGTGGGCATGGGTCACGTGGTATGGAATACGTGCCTCCCCTGCCGGCTCCTTGGAAATTAACCCCATCCTTGCCGGAACCAGGACATTATCCACCCCTTATTCCATACCATCTATGTCATGCCCAGATCTTTCAGTTCCCATAGTCTATGAGCCATCCCTTAAAAATGTCCATTAAGCTCACGTAGTCCATGACGGTAGGCTCCAGCAGTGAGAACAGTCTCTCAGGGCACATAAGATGATGTGTAGTGCTGAACTGGTGGGTGCTGTATTTGAAGCTCGTGACTGGGGAATGCAATACAGTCCATGCCCATGGTCCACAGGTTGAAGATGTCGATCTCAAGGAAAATTGCTGGGCGCCAGATACTAAGATCAGTTCTTATTACATCATAAAATTATTCACTGGCTATTCTCACCCAAAATCAAATCCCCATAAGGTACACATCGGACCTCCCCATCCTCTCGCATCACCCACCAAGTGCACCCGGGTCCTTGTGCAAAAGCAATCCCACGGATGGGTTTGCCTTTGCCTGAGGCAGGGCTAATCCAGACTGTCTTTCCTAACATATTCTTCATATGCACTACAGGGACTTTATCCCCTTCTACTGTACGTGGAAGTTTTGATTGGGCAGGGCCAGCTCGATTGGCAGATCCCCTAGTGTTAACTAACCAGGTGGCTTTTGCTAAATGAGTATCCCAATGTTTGAAGGTCCCACCCCCCATGGCTCTCAGGGTAGTCTTTAGCAGTCCATTATATCGTTCTATCTTACCCGAGGCTGGTGCGTGATAAGGAATATGATATACCCACTCAATGCCATGCTCTTTGGCCCAGGTGTCTATGAGACTGTTTCGGAAGTGAGTCCCGTTGTCCGACTCAATTCTTTCTGGGGTGCCATGTCGCCATAGGATTTGCTTTTCAAGGCCCAGGATAGTGTTACGGGCGGTGGCATGGGGCACAGGGTATGTTTCCAGCCATCCAGTGGTTGCTTCCACCATTGTGAGCACGTGGCGCTTGCCTTGGCGAGTTTGTGGGAGTGTGATATAATCAATCTGCCAGGCCTCCCCATATTTATATTTTAGCCATCGTCCTCCGTACCAAAGAGGCTTTAACCGCTTGGCTTGCTTAATGGCAGCACACGTTTCACATTCATGGATAACCTGTGCAATGGTGTCCATGGTCAAGTCCACCCCTCGGTCACGAGCCCATCTATATGTTGCATCTCTTCCTTGATGGCCTGAGGCATCGTGGGCCCACCGAGCTATGAATAGTTCACCCTTATGTTGCCAGTCCAGATCCACCTCAGCCACTTCAATTTTAGCAGCCTGATCTACCTGCTGGTTGTTTTGATGTTCCTCAGTGGCCCGATTCTTGGGGATGTGGGCATCTACATGACGTACTTTCACAACCAGATTCTCAATCCGGGCAGCTATATCTTGCCACAGTTCAGCAGCCCAGATGGGCTTACCTCTGCGCTGCCAGTTGTTCTGCTTCCACTGCTGTAACCACCCCCACAGAGCATTTGCCACCATCCATGAATCAGTATAGAGGTAAAGTACCGGCCATTTCTCTCGCTCAGCAATGTCCAAAGCCAGCTGGATGGCTTTTACCTCTGCAAACTGACTCGACTCACCTTGTCCTTCGGTGGCTTCTGCAACTCGTCGTGTCGGACTCCACACAGCAGCCTTCCACTTTCGATGCTTTCCCACAATTCGGCAGGACCCATCAGTGAACAGGGCATGTTTCTTCTCATTTTCTGGCAGTTCATTATACGGTGGGGCCTCTTCTGCACGCGTCACCTCTTCCTCTGGTGATATTCCGAAATCTTTGCCTTCTGGCCAGTCCATGATCACTTCCAGTATGCCTGGACGACTGGGGTTTCCCATTCGAGTTCGCTGGGTGATCAGTGCAATCCACTTACTCCACGTAGCATCAGTTGCATGATGTGTGGCAGGGACCCTTTCTTTGAACATCCAGCCCAGCACTGGCAGTCGAGGTGCTAAGAGGAGCTGTGCTTCAGTGCCAACCACCTCCGAAGCAGCTCGAACCCCCTCGTATGCTGCCAATATCTCCTTTTCTGTTGGGCTATAGCGGGCTTCGGATCCTCTGTATCCCCGACTCCAGAACCCCAGGGGTCGACCTCGAGTCTCCCCTGGTGCTTTTTGCCAGAGGCTCCAGGTAGGGCCATTCTCCCCGGCTGCAGTGTAGAGCACATTTTTAACGTCTTGTCCTGCCCTGACTGGCCCCAGCGCTACTGCATGAACTATTTCCTGCTTAATTTGTTCGAAAGCTTGTCGTTGCTCAGGACCCCACTTAAAATCATTCTTTTTCCGCGTCACTTGATATAGAGGGCTCACAATCAGACTGTAATTTGGAATATGCATCCTCCAAAAACCCACAACACCTAAGAAAGCTTGTGTTTCCTTTTTACTAGTCGGTGGGGACATAGCTGCTATTTTGTTGATCACATCCATTGGGATCTGACGGCGTCCATCTTGCCACTTTATTCCTAAAAATTGGATCTCCTGTGCAGGTCCCTTAACCTTACTTCGTTTTATGGCAAAGCCAGCTTTCAGAAGGATTTGAACTATTTTATTCCCTTTCTCAAAAACTTCTTCTGCTGTGTCGCCCCATACAATGATGTCATCAATGTACTGCAAATGTTCTGGAGCTTCACCCTGTTCCAGTGTGGTCTGGATCAGTCCATGACAAATGGTGGGGCTGTGTTTGGTAGATACTGGCCAGGGCCCAACACAGTGCCATAAGTTGTGCCTCTCTGGAATAGCCACAGCATTTTCCTTTGAAATATTCTATTACTTTATCAGGGTCCTGTAGTTGTTCAAGGGTGAAGTCCCAAACCATTGGAGGTGAGAAGTTCTCTAGATATCTGCCCATGTTCTCCCACATCCCATGCCACCCCTGACTATCTGGCCTTGGGACAGATTTCTGAGTGGTAGTCTTAAACAGCTTTTTTACCCTAAAAAAGACTTGAAAAACATTCAGAAGACATAGCAATAGGAACACGCTGGTTTGAGCATCCCAAGGATATTCAAAATTCTCAAGAGGTGTTACACCTGGCCCAAAGGAGAAAAAGGAGGCAAAAGAGCTGGGGAAAGTATCTCCCCCTGTTTCTCCCATAGATTGGGTGTGATTATTGATAACTTCTGAGAGACGGGAACCAAGGTATGGACAGGACAGCAATACTACATAGAAACCCCAACAAAGCCACTTGAATAGTGATGTTACCATATCATAAGCTGATATTGCACAGGACAGCAAAATTATAGTCCTGATCCCTCTCCCTGAGATAACAAACAGCATCACAGGGAGTACATACAGCATATAAGAATTTACATAACACAGCCATGTAAACAAACGAAGCAACATTGTAACCGGCTACTATTTAACTAATAGGAGAAATACATATAAGAAATCCGTTTTAACAAGCTCTGGTCAGATCTGTTGTTATTACAACCCTTCGAGCCCCACGTTGGGCGCCAAAAAGGACTGTCGTGGTTTGGCCTCAGCCAGCAACAGAGAACCAGGCAGCCGCTCGCACGACTCCCACAGCCGTGGGAAAAATCAGCAAAAAAAAGGGCACAACTCGTGGGTTGAAATATTATAATTTAGCAGAACAGACAAAGGGAAAAAGAAAGAAAGAAAAACAATAACACCGGTAAAGGAATACAAGAACGCGATTACAGTACCGCCGCGAAGCGCACCGACCGGACCCGCACCGCCGCGACCCGCCCCCGAGTGGCGACTGACTCCCCCGCCCCGGCTAGCTCCTTTTATAGTGGGCATGGGTCACGTGGTATGGAATACGTGCCTCCCCTGCCGGCTCCTTGGAAATTAACCCCATCCTTGCCGGAACCAGGACATTATCCACCCCTTATTCCATACCATCTATGTCATGCCCAGATCTTTCAGTTCCCATAGTCTATGAGCCATCCCTTAAAAATGTCCATTAAGCTCACGTAGTCCATGACGGTAGGCTCCAGCAGTGAGAACAGTCTCTCAGGGCACATAAGATGATGTGTAGTGCTGAACTGGTGGGTGCTGTATTTGAAGCTCGTGACTGGGGAATGCAATACAGTCCATGCCCATGGTCCACAGGTTGAAGATGTCGATCTCAAGGAAAATTGCTGGGCGCCAGATACTAAGATCAGTTCTTATTACATCATAAAATTATTCACTGGCTATTCTCACCCAAAATCAAATCCCCATAAGGTACACATCGGACCTCCCCATCCTCTCGCATCACCCACCAAGTGCACCCGGGTCCTTGTGCAAAAGCAATCCCACGGATGGGTTTGCCTTTGCCTGAGGCAGGGCTAATCCAGACTGTCTTTCCTAACATATTCTTCATATGCACTACAGGGACTTTATCCCCTTCTACTGTACGTGGAAGTTTTGATTGGGCAGGGCCAGCTCGATTGGCAGATCCCCTAGTGTTAACTAACCAGGTGGCTTTTGCTAAATGAGTATCCCAATGTTTGAAGGTCCCACCCCCCATGGCTCTCAGGGTAGTCTTTAGCAGTCCATTATATCGTTCTATCTTACCCGAGGCTGGTGCGTGATAAGGAATATGATATACCCACTCAATGCCATGCTCTTTGGCCCAGGTGTCTATGAGACTGTTTCGGAAGTGAGTCCCGTTGTCCGACTCAATTCTTTCTGGGGTGCCATGTCGCCATAGGATTTGCTTTTCAAGGCCCAGGATAGTGTTACGGGCGGTGGCATGGGGCACAGGGTATGTTTCCAGCCATCCAGTGGTTGCTTCCACCATTGTGAGCACGTGGCGCTTGCCTTGGCGAGTTTGTGGGAGTGTGATATAATCAATCTGCCAGGCCTCCCCATATTTATATTTTAGCCATCGTCCTCCGTACCAAAGAGGCTTTAACCGCTTGGCTTGCTTAATGGCAGCACACGTTTCACATTCATGGATAACCTGTGCAATGGTGTCCATGGTCAAGTCCACCCCTCGGTCACGAGCCCATCTATATGTTGCATCTCTTCCTTGATGGCCTGAGGCATCGTGGGCCCACCGAGCTATGAATAGTTCACCCTTATGTTGCCAGTCCAGATCCACCTCAGCCACTTCAATTTTAGCAGCCTGATCTACCTGCTGGTTGTTTTGATGTTCCTCAGTGGCCCGATTCTTGGGGATGTGGGCATCTACATGACGTACTTTCACAACCAGATTCTCAATCCGGGCAGCTATATCTTGCCACAGTTCAGCAGCCCAGATGGGCTTACCTCTGCGCTGCCAGTTGTTCTGCTTCCACTGCTGTAACCACCCCCACAGAGCATTTGCCACCATCCATGAATCAGTATAGAGGTAAAGTACCGGCCATTTCTCTCGCTCAGCAATGTCCAAAGCCAGCTGGATGGCTTTTACCTCTGCAAACTGACTCGACTCACCTTGTCCTTCGGTGGCTTCTGCAACTCGTCGTGTCGGACTCCACACAGTAAGAAAAGAAAAGTAAAGCATTACAGAAAAAGTAAATGCCTGCGGGGCATTTGAACGGGTTCCAGGATGCAGTGAGGACCAGCATCACTTTTCCCCGCTGGCACATTTGCTGTGGCAGTAAAAGCTGGACGTTTGTCTTTTTTGCTCCAAACACCGCCAAGAGTTAAAAAAGGTGCTTTTGAGGATAGAGTGCGCAGGAAAGCAGAGAGAACCAAATTGTCTGGGGCATTTGAAGGGGTTCCAGGAGGCAGTGAGGACCAGCATTACTTTTCACCGCTGGAAACTTTGCAGTGGGAGCAGGAGCTGGACGTTTGTCTTTTTTACTCCAAACACCGCCAACAGTGAAAAAAGGTGCTTCTGAGGATGGAGTGCACAGGAAAGCAGAGAGGGCCAAATTGTCTGGGGCATTGGAAGGGGTTCCAGGAGGCAGTGAGGAATAGCATCACTTTTCCCTGCTGGCACCTTTGCTGTGGCAGCAAAAGCTGGACGTTTGTCTTTTTTGCTCCAAACACCGCTGAAAGTGAAAACAGGTGCTTTTGAGGATAGAGTGCGCAGGTAAGCAGAGAGGGCCAAATTGTCTGGGGCATTTGAAGGGGTTCCAGGAAGTTCCATCTTAACATGAGGAGGAAGTTCTTTCCTTTGAGGGTGGCAGAGTACTGGCACAGGCTGCCCAGAGAGGTGGGGGAGTCTCCCACTCTGGAGACATTCCAAACCCGCCTGGTTGCCATCCTGTGCAACCTGCTGTAGGTGACCCTGCTCTGGGAGGGGGCTTGGACTAGATGATCTCCAGAAGTCCCTTCCAACCCTGACCACTCTGTGATTCTGTGAAACTGGAGAGACATGGATATGAAGGGTGGATTGTTCGGTGGATGAGGAACTGGTTGGGTAGTCCCATCCAGTAGTGGTCAATGGCCTCACATCCAGATGGAGACTGGTGACAAGGGGTGATCCTCAGGGGTCCATACTGGGACCAGTACTGTTCAATATCTTCATCAGTGACATAGGCAGTGGGATCGAGTGCACCCTCAGCAAGTATGCTGATGACACCACGCTGAGTAGTGCGGTTGACACTCCCAGGGGACAGGATGTCATCCAGAAGGACCTGGAAAGGCTCAAAAAGTGGGCCCGTATGAACAGCATGAGGTTCAACAGGGCCAAACGAAGGGTCCTGCACCTGGGTTGGGGCAATCCCTGATATCAATACAGCCTGGGGGATGAAGGGATGGAGAGCAACCCTGCCGAGAAGGACTTGGGTATACTGGGGGGTGAAAAGCTGGACATGAGATTGCAATGTGTGCTCGCAGTCCAGAAAGCCAACAGTATCCTGGGCTGCATCAAAAGAAGCATCAGCAGCAGGATGAGGGAGGGCATTGTGCCCTTCTGCTCTGCTTTGGTGAGACCCCACCTGTAGTGCTGCTCCAGCTCTGGAGCCCTCAGCACAGGACAGACATGGACCTGTTGGAGTGGGTCCAGAGGAGGCCACAAAGATGCTCCGAGGGCTGGAGCACCTCTGCTGTGAGGAAAGGCTGAGAGAGTTGAGGTTGTTCAGCCTGGAGAAGAGAAGGCTCTGGGGAGACCGGAGCGGGGATTCCTCTTGCCTCAGCTCAGCTGCCCTAAATCAGTGTGAGCTCCTTCTCTGAGCTGCCCTGTGAGCAATGGAGACAGAGGCCAGGAGGGAGCTTTTCCCATGCAAACACCTGGTGGCATTTGAGGTGCCAGAGGTGGTTCAGGACACGTGCAGGGAGCTGCAAGCTCTAATGGAGCACTTTTGAGAGACAGGGCAGCATCCGTGTGCACTGGTGGGGAATCCCTTTGGCCAACGGAAAACATAGAAGATCACAGAACCACGGGATCACAGAATCACAGAATTGTAGGTGTTGGAAGGAACCCTCGGAGATCATCTAGTGCAACCCCCCTGCCAAAGTAGGGTCACCTACAGCAGGTTGGACAGGAATGCAGCTGGGCGGCTTTGAATATCTCCACAGAAGGAGACTCCACAGCCTCTCTGGACAGCCTCTTCCAGTGCTTTGGTGCCCTCAAAGTAAAGACATTTATCCTTGTGTTAAGATGGAATTTCCTGTGTTCCAGTTTGTGCCCATTTCCCCTTGTCCTGTCGCTGGGCAGCACAGAAAATATTCTGGCCCCATCTTCTTGACACCCGTCCTTTAGATATTGATAAGCATTGAGGAGATCCCCTCTTAGCCTTCTCTTCTCCAGGCTCAACAGACGCAACTCTCTTAGCTGTTTCTCATAAAAGAGCTGCTCCAGTCCTACATTTTGCCCTGCTTCTTCCACTCAAGATCCGGAACTCCACCATCTCATGGTCACTGCAGCCAAGGCTACCCCAGCCTTCACATCCCCAAGTAGTCCTTCTTTATTTGTCAGTAAAATGCCCAGCAGTGCACCTCTCCTCGTTGGTTTCCCCACCAACTGTGTCAGAAAGTTCTCATCAATGCTCTGCAGAAACCTCCGGGACTGTGTGTGCCTGGCTGTGTTGTTTCTCCAGCAAATACCAGGGTGGCTGAGGTCCCCCCAGACAACCAGGGCCTGTGACCATGAGGCTATTTCCAGCTGTCTGTAGAAGGCCTCATCAACTTCCTCTTCCTGATCTGGTGGTCTGTAGTAAACACCCACAACAGTGACTCCCACAGTAGCCTGTCCCTTAATTCATAACGATAAGCTCTCAACACGTTCTTCATCCAGCTCCAGGCAGAGCTCAATGGTTCCAGTTGCTCTGTCCCATAGAGAGCAACTCCACCACCTCACCCTGCTGGCCTGTCTTTCCAAAAAAGTACATAGCCATCCGTGATAGCATTCCAGTCCTGCGAGCTATCCCACCAGGTCTCTGTAATTGCAATGAAACCATGGCCCTGTGACTGCACACTGGGCTTCTTCTGTACTTCTTCCTGTCCATTAACCACGCTGCGTGTGTACAGGCGTTTCAGAGAGGTCATCAAGCATGCAGGTTCCCTGGAGGAGAGCGAGAGGATCCATCACAGTCGTACACGCCCTGGAGGTGGTTGGCTTTCTGGATATCACCTTGGGAGTCTGCTAAGGAATATTTGTCACTGCTCTGGTTGGCTGTGGTTATTGCCCAGCTGGATGTGACAGTTTCAAGCCCGCCTCACCAAGCTGGCCAGCCTGCTGCCAAAGACTCCCTTGCCTCTTCTAGACAGGTGGATCCCATCCCTCTCTAAAAGGCCATGTTCATATTTTATTGTCATAAAAGCAAAAACCCTCATGATAGCACCAGCCACGTAGCCAGGAGTTGACATGCATTATGAGTCCGTTTCTGGCTGCTCCCTTCTCTACCTGGTAAAACAGAGGAAAAGACTTCTATGTAGTCTAAATCGACCCTCTTCTACCTTAGAACTATTACCCATTGCCCTGTCGCAGCAGGCACTGCCCAAAGGGCAATGATGCCACGCTTGGTTTGTTCCTGTGAGCTGTCAGCAGGCAGTGCTCGGAGCCAGGCGCTGTTGCTTCCACGGGGCCTGCACACCCTCATCCCACAGGCAGAGCATTCAGCGGGCCAAAGAGCATGGCATTGGGTGGGTGTATCACATCCCCTACCATGCACGAGCCTCTGGGAAGATCAAACGATCCAACGGACTGCTATAAACTACACTGAGAGCCATGGGGGTGGGACCTTCAAACGCTGGGATGCCCATTTAGCAAAGGCCACTTGGTTAGGTAACATTTGAGGATCTGATATCGAGCTATCCCTGCCCAGTGAGAACTTTTCCATACTGTGGAAGGAGATATGTTCAGGAAGACAGTTTGGGTTATTCCTGACACAAGCAAAGGCAAAATTATCTATGGGATTTCTTTTGTTTAGGGCCCTGGGTGCACTTGGTGGGTGATGCGATAGGATGGGGATGATCGATGTGTTCCTCAAGGGGATTTGATTTTGGTGAGAACAGCCAATGAATCAAATGATATGATATTTATTGTTAAATTACCACTATATGTCATCACTACTACAGTTGCTATATACTCTATCTATGGCATTACAGTGAGAGTGACCTAAATTAATGAAGAATGAACTTTGATGAAACTGAGCAAAGTGCAGAAGTGATGGAACCAGAAGTGGCTGCAGCAACTGGCACCCGGGAATTGTCTTGAGATCGACATCTTCAACCCACAGATGATGGGCATGGGCCATGCCGCCTACACCAGCTGTGAGCTCCAGATGCAGCACGCAACAAGTCAACATCACACACCACGTCTCCTGCCAGGAAAGACAGTTACAACAGACGGAGCCCAAAGTCATGGACTAAATGAACTCAAGGGACATTTCAGTGGGATGGGCCATGGACTAAGGGAATGATATCTGTGTGCATATATACATATATGAAAGACAGGAAAATGGTGGTGATTTATGGAAAAGTGTAAGACCTGGGCATGAGGTAGATGGTATAGAATAAGGGGCGGACGCTGTCCTGGTTTTGCCTGGGATAGAGTTAATATTCTTTCTGGTAGCTGCTGTGTTTTGGATTGACTATGAGAATAACATTGCTAACACATATTGTTTTAGTTGTTGCTGAGTGATGCTTATATTAAGTCACGGACTTTTTCAACTTCCTGTTGAATGTGGGGGGCCACAGACAAGACAAGCTGGCGAAAGGAATATTCCATCCCATAGCCGTCATGCTCAGTATATAATGGGAGTCGGCTTGGGGGAAGGAATCGGTGATCACTTCTCCGAACAGGCGGGGCAAATGATCATTGGGTGATGACAGTAATATATTTTGCATCACTTTATTCTATATATACTTATTATTATTATTGTTGTTGTTACTGCTAATGCTTTTATTTTCTGTTACTGTTCTATTAAACAATATTTATCTCAGCCCATGGTTGTTTTTTTTTTCCCTGCTTTTCCCTTTTCTCGCTATTCTACCTGAGACATGCCATTTCATTTAAGAGCTGTTACCTGACCGGCCACATCTGACTCAGTGTTGAGCAAGGGTCAGACTCAGTAGGATCAAGCCTCAGAACAAGTAGTATAAACACAGAAAAATATCAATCATCAGGGTTATGACACGAGAAAAAATAGGCTCATGATCTAAGATAAGCCCTGGGCAATGTGCAGAGAAGGGGTGGCAGGTTATTGTCGGTGAAACAGCGTCCATTGGGCTTGTTTCCATAGGGCATCCTTGAGCTCCTGGTTCCTCATGCTGTAGATGAGGGGGTTCACTGCTGGAGGCACCACCGAGTACAGGAATGATACCACCAGGTCCAGAGATGGGGAGGAGATGGAGGGGGGCTTCAGGTGGGCAAACACTCCAGTACTGATAAAGAGGGAGACCACGGTCAGGTGAGGGAGGCACGTGGAAAAGGCTTTGTGCCGTCCCTGCTGTGAGGGGATCTTCAGCACCGCCCTCAAGATCTGCACATAGGACACCACAATGAAAACAAAACACCCAAAGACTAAACAGATGCTAACTGCAAGAAGCCCAACTTCCCTGAGGTAGGAGTGTGAGCAGGAGAGCTTGAGGATGTGGGGGATTTCACAGAAGAACTGGTGCAGGGCATTGCCCTGGCAGAGGGGCAGTGAAAATGTGTTGGCCGTGTGCAGGAGAGAATTGAGAAACCCACTGCCCCAGGCAGCTGCTGCCATGCGGACACAAGCTCTGCTGCCCAGGAGGGTCCCATAGTGCAGGGGTTGGCAGATGGCAATGTAGCGGTCATAGGCCATGACGGTGAGGAGAAAATACTCAGTTGAAATAAAAAAGAGAAAGAAAAAGAGCTGGACAGCACATCCTGCATAGGAGATGGCCCTGGTGTTCCAGAGGGAATTGGCCATGGCTTTGGGAACAGTGGTGGAGATGGAGCCCAGGTCCAGAACAGAGAGGTTGAGGAGGAAGAAGTACATGGGGGTGTGGAGGCGGTGGTCGCAGGCGATGGCGGTGATGATGAGGCCGTTTCCCAGGAGGGCAGCCAGGTAGATGCCCAGGAAGAGCCAGAAGGTCAAGAGCTGCAGCTCCCGTGTTTCTGCAAAGTCCATGAGGAGGAACTGTGTGATGGAACTGCCATTGGACATTTGCTGCTTCTGGGCAGGGGGACCTGTCCAAGGGGGAAAAGGCAGTGACAAACTGGGAGACTTCTCTGAGGAAATCCCAATGCCATTCCTCACAGAAATCCCCCTCCCACAGCTGAATGAGGAATGATCCAGCTCATTCCCAACCCCACAAACTCAATGACACACTCCCTTACCAGGGAAAATACTACTTCGTTACCTACTTTCCATGCGGACACCTCTGGGGCAGGACTCCCAGAGTCAGAGGCAGAAGAGAAGCTGACCCGCACCCCCTCCCCAACTCCTGAGATGCAGAGTTCAACAGAGGGGTGGGGAAACGAGGAGAAATGCCTCTGTGCTCTGAAAAAAGGAAGCGAGGAGAGGGAGTCAGACAGGTGTGCAGAGAAGCCTTCTTCTCAGTGACAGTGTCTCCAGACAGAGACGCTGCAGGGCACTTGCTTTTATGTTGTGCATCACTTGTAGGACAAAAACACTTCTCCTGGACTGTAGGTGGAGCTGCCGAGAAGGTATCTCGGGCTCTGGACCCTCTGGCTGTGGGGCGGGCGGGAGAGGAGAGCAGAGGCTTGCTGCGGAGAAGTTGTCTGAAGGTCAGGGGATGGCGGGAGGTGCCGGGATCAGGTCAGGGGGCCCGGGCATGTCTGGCAGCAGCTCCCTCTGTCCCTGCCTGTGTCTGGGCTGCCAGGAGCTGCCCCTGCCTGGAGCTGCTTCTCTGCCCCCAGGTCTCCCCCTGCCAGTGCCCCAGAGCCCATCCCACCCGCTGTGTGCTCAGCTCTGCCCTGCAGACCCCTCCTGGCAGCACAGCGCTGTCCGGGGGCATCTCTGGGTGTGTGGGGGATCAGGAGGGGTTCAGGGAAGTGCTATCGAGAACGGGGGTCTCTGTGCCTTCTCCACAAAGGAGAAATCCATTCCCACCTCCCACTGCCCACCCAGCAGCTGAGAGGAGAAATCCCACAGCACAGACTTGTTCCCCTTCAGGGGAAAGGTGCCTCGATGTCCTTTTTCAAAAGGACTCTGTGCAAATGTCCTGGGGGTGATGGGGATCCGGGAGCAGCCCTGACCCACACAGGTCCATCTCAGCAACAGAAGGCATCTGCCTTGCTCACAGTCACTCCTTCCACCCACTGCTTCTCCCCACAGAAGCTCCATGGGAACTCCCCGGGCAGGCGGAGAGCTGACCCTGGCAGAGTCCCTGCCCCGGCACACAGCCCCGGGGTGCAGGGACCCTGCTGGCAAGGACAGCCCTGGCCACCACTGCCTGCACACCCCTACGCACACCTCCACAACCATCCCCAGCAGAAGGCAGCCCTCGGGCCCTGTCCCTCTCACCGGGCAGCAGGGAAGCCCTGCTCTGGAGCACATCCTCCTCCTCTACAGCACTGAAACTGAGAGAGTCCTCCTGACAGAGCCCAGCAGCTCTCAGATGGTCCAGCTTGAGGAGATTCCTCCAGGAACTGGAGCTGCATTGCCCGGCACCCCAAGACTTACCACACAGAGGGCGGTGAAGATTTCTGCCCCAGTGAGCTCTCAGCACCCCCCACTCCAGACTGCCTTTAAGCTCTCTCTGCCTCGCAGGTCTCCCCTCTCTGCCTGCAGGCAGTGCCCCCAGCCCTGCTCCTGGGCAGAGCTGTCTCTCTGCAGCGCTGCCCGCTTGCCAGGAGCTCCCTCCGTCACAGCAGCCCGGCCCAGCTCAGCAGCAGAGGACCAGCCCACGCTGGCACTGCCTCTGTCCCCTCTGGGCTCCTTGGAGGTGTCCCTGGGGCTCCAGGGGAACCGCCTGTGAAAAAAAATGATGCAATCTCTGATGTTCCCTCCCTCAGCTGGGCAGAGACACTTACATCCAGCAGTGTTATTTCTCCCAGCAGAAGAAGAGCTGGCCATGAGTACCCCATCTTCTTGTCCCATCAGTAGCACACACGGGGTCTTGTACTTATAGTACCAGGAATCCTTATGGCAAGTCCCCAGCTGCCTTGTGCCACAGCTGGGGGGCTTTAGCCCAAACGAGCAGCAGTGATCTCAGCCAGGGGCACAGACAGGACGAGCTGGAGCCGTTCCTGTGGCAGACAGAGCTGTCACATGGTGGCAGAGCTCAGTCCAGCTGGTCTTCAAGGACAGCCTCCTCCAAGCTCTGCTATAGTCCAGTTCGCAATTCAATCTAACCCTGAAAGGCAATTCAAGGGCACTAGAATGAGTGTTTACTCCTTCAGGAACAGTTTGAGGAGAAACAAAGCCACTGTGTGGCCACTGCTGAGTTTCATAGAGCAGGTGGAGCTATATCGGAGATTCTCTACATCCTCTTTGCCTCAGTCTGCCCCAGCAAGGTTTCCCAGGGCTCTGAGACTCGGGGCAGGAATCTGGAGGAACGCCACCAGCAGTGGATTGTTCTCAAGTCACCTTAACTAAGACAATCCTTACCAGTCTTTGGGACAGGAGGGGTGACAGCTGAGGGAGATGACAGGGTAAGCCAATGTCCCAGAGTTTTCAATGATACTCCGTAATCATTGAAAGGCCATGGAGGTTGAGGGAGGGAACATAGAGGGACATAGACAGGCCAGAGGGATGGGCCAAAAGTAATATCATGATGTCCGATAAAGAGAACTCTGAAGTCCTGCCCTTGAGGTGCACTAACCCCGTGCAATGACAGAGGGCAGGGGCGGTGTGGCTGGGTGGCAGCTTTGCGGGAAAGGCTCTGCTGGTCCTTCAGTTTCATTAGGCAAAACAGGAGCCAGGGGCAAAGAAGGCCAACAGCATCCTTTCCTTCTCATTCCATTCCCTGAAATCTCGAGTGCTTCTCTTTTATTCTCCTAATAGCCTCCCAAAAGAACAGCCCACCTGTGCTGGTTTGAGGTGAAACAGAACCCTTTTTCTGTTCAGTAATTTGACTTTGCAGCCAAGCCTCCTCGAACTAACTGACTTCTCTGAAATTTAATGCATATTGTCCATAAGCTGTTGGCTCTCAGAGTGACAAAACCTGATTATCTATAATTGATACCAAGGCATGGTATGCAGAGAGGCTCTTGCTTAAACTTTTTGCTATAACAACCAAGGGCAGCTCACTTTGTTATATGCCCTGTTGGAGGGTCGGAAGCAGTAAATTGTAGAGGGGTAACACCTTTGGATAGGAGCGGAGATGAGAAGTGACCCCAAACTGACTAACTTAGCTAAACTGACAAGTCCTTTCTCTCTCTCCCTCCTCTCCTTGGAAAGAGAGGTGAGGGAGAGCATCTGTCGTTTGTCGCAGTGGCCAGGCCGGCCCAAACCACGACAAGAGTGAAGGAACTGCACTGTTGGACTAAAGGCAGTCCTTGCTCCTGCACACAGAATTCCAGCCACAAATAGCTCTGTGCTCATTTAATATTTGGTTGGCTGCCTCGAGGAATTGTCCCCAACACATCCTTGGCTGGGCTCAAACAGCATTTTGTCTGGGAAGCTCTCCTAATGAACAGCCTCATCCCAACTTCATTGCGTGGTCTGTAAACGGAGAGGCAAGCCCTGCAGTCAAAGTGGAAGGTTTGTGGGTGATGGTGGTGACTGAAATGACCCACAATGCATCTTTGGTGTGGCTTTCTGGATGCTCAGAACCAATGGACCTCTGAAGGAAAGTCAATCTGGAATTGGAGCTTACGGAAAACACATTTAAAACTCTTTTCTACTGAGTCGCTTGGAGCAGCAAAATTCCTGTTAGTGTTTGCCTGTGTAAAGGCTGTATGGGAAGTGCACAGCATAAAACAGACCAGGCAGCTTGAGCTAAAATATATGTTAAGGAGGAAAAGGATGTTACAAACTCAATAAGCAGGTGATTGAACCAGGGCAATGCCCTAGGAGATCCCACTGTCTTAAAGTAGCAGATCCTACTTCTCCAGCCTGTCAAGTTTACGTTAGTCATTGCAAAGTGAAAAAGGAAGCCGGTGCCATTGGAACCCTGTGGTGTGCCATGTATGATTCACAGGATCTCCTGAGAGAAATGGATGACGAGGTAAAGAATGTGAAAAAAAGACACCCATAAATTGAAGGAGGAGGAATTTCCCAAAATAAAGACAATCATCTTAATCAAAGTTTGAGAGGAAGATCTCAGGGTAAACAGGCATAGACCCTGGTTACAAATTAAACAGCTGGACTTAGAAGTTGGACAAGCACAAGATTTAGAAACAGAACTAAAGGTTTTAGAAAATGAGCTACAGTAAGCTGGAACAGCAGCTCAGCTTCCAGCAGAGTAACATATAGTCATGAACAGAAGTCACAACCAATGCAGCGTACTCCCATCAGTCTGGGAATTCAAGAGTATGTCTTGGACAAGATCCATAGGGTCTACTGGGAAGGCCCAGGTTCTTGTGGGCTGGCACCAGGGATCCTGGAATGCTTGCCAGCAGATTCTCACACATCGGAAGTGGCCATTGGGAATAGGAGAAACTTGGCCCTCTTATTAGCGGACACATGAGCATGCACAAACACTCTTCATGTATGGCAAACTCAGGCTGAATAACTCCAGAGTAAGACACTTGGAGTGGCTGTGAGAGAGCCCATCGTCTTGACCCAAGGTGGGAAAATGTCATCTTCCAAGCAGGGCAATGAAAGGGATTAATGTGAAAAGACCCATCAGGTCAACCTGCAACGTAAGGGAAAGCAAATTTCCCTTTTCTAAAACGGACAGAAGCCCCTCCCCCTTTCGAAACCAACATAGTTGCCACCACTGCCATTCTGCAGTTTTAACTGCTCCACACCGTAGAGTCTGATCTCAGCACTGACTTTATCACAATAACTATGCATGAGCACTGCAAAGCTTAAACATAAGATGTGCCACCCTGTCTCTGTCAACCCGTGGGGCAGAGGAGAGGGAAAAGCCAGTAACGGGGTTTGGATGTTGAAGGTGGGGTCCAGCAGAGATGAGGAGTCAAGGGAGTGGATGGGGAGAGATAGGCAAAGGTGAGACAAGTTCTGATTTGATTGTGAGGCCACTACTGTTGTAGTAGCATGACTGGCCAGCAGCTGGCCCCAGCAATTTGGGGACAAGAGGTTTATCACAAAACCGCTCTTCCCAGCAGAGCCAAGATAGGGGCAGAGGAAAAGGGGAGTGGCAGGCCAAGGGGAGATGGCTGGCATGGTGATGATTCTGAGGGCACTTCCACAGCAGCAGCCTGGTTGGCCCTCAGGAGGCTGGTTGGCAGGCTGAGGTCATCCAGCGCATCAGAGACCCCACCCAAGAGGAATTCCGTCCTTGGGGAGGGGAGGGGGTGAGGCAGGTGGAAGAGGCCCACCTGGGTTCTGATCCTGGGGGCACCTCTGTTACAGCAACCTGACCAACCATGGCAGACAGAAGGGCAGGCAGGGCTCATGGCCACCTGGCTCAGGGCGAGCCCTGACACTGGCGGAAAACCTTCTCCTTATCTCCAGGTTGAACATCCCCTCTTTCACCCAACACTTGTCTTTCATCCTCCTAATATGCACCAGAGGTGGAGAGCCTATCTCCATATTTTATGACCTCCTCCTAGGTTCTGACAGGCTGCAAGGACGTCCCCCTAAGCCTTCTTTCTGCTCTTGACCTTCCTTGCAACCATTGGCTCAAGGCGAGCTTTGCCTTCCTAAAAACAATGACGTCAACAGAGATAAGTTTCTTCCTTGTAAAGTCCTTGCTGTCACCTCCGGGCAGCTGCTTCATGGCCCCTGTCAGAGTCAGCCTCATCCCTCTACTCACCCAGCCTCCCTGCCCCCCCCCCCCCCCCCAAATGCATCCTCATCACGGATGCATGAAGAGGTTTCTAGGGCAATCAAAACCACAGTCAGTGGAGAGAGGGAAACAAGGGTGGGCTCTTTGTGTGCTGTATTATGTTAGTGTAAGATATCTACCCATATAGACACACAGCAAAAACGGATCCTTCCAAGAGCTGGTCTGACACCTTCCATGTATCCAGAACCTGACCCCGGGATCCCCTCGTCCCCCTGATCCCCCCCCGCCACAGACAAGCACACGCTCACACAATAGCTCTCTCCAGCACAGAGTCAAAGAATCATTGAGGCCAGAAGCCAGTCAGCGTCCACCTTCTCTGGGCTGCCCCTTCATGCTTCATTTTAGTCAGGACCTCCTTTCTCACCCATGCCAGGCTCCTGCCAGCTTTGACAGACTTCCTGTATGATGGGGTGGACTGTTCTGGAGCTGCAAGAGTCCATCCTTGACTAGCAAAGAGCTCTCTGCCCCCCTCTTCTCCGCAGGGCCATATCCCATGGGATTCTTCTGATCAGGTCCCTCAGAAGGCCAAAGCCTGCTCTCCTGAACTTCTGCTCTTGGCCTTGTTCCCTTCTTTCAGGAGCCTCAACTCTACCTTCTCACCCCTGACTGTGACATCCCTGACATTGGGAGATAGGAATTTTTTTTTCTCCACTCTGGAGCAGGCACGGAGACCTCAGTTCTCGTTAGCGTTTGTCTGAGCCTCTTCTTATCCTCTTGGCACGCAGAGATGTCCCTGGGCAGTGCCCTGCTGCCAGGAGGGATCTGCAGGGCAGAGCTGAGCACACAGCGGGAGGGATGGGGTCAGTGAGCACTGGCAGGGAGGAGATGTTGGGACAGAGAAACAGCTCCCGGCAGGGACAGCTCCAGGCAGCCCAGACGTGGGCAGGGAGTCGGAGGGACCTGCTCCCACAAACACCCTGGGAGAGAGGACTTGGGCACCCTCCCTGCCATCCCCTGCAGTGCAGACACCCACTCTGAAGGAACGCCCTGGTCTCCTCTTCCACCCAGCAGAGCCCAAAGTTACAGTTACTGCAGCGTGCATATTATTCTCTTTAAATTTTAATACATGAAAAAGGAAGAGGAAAACACCCACGAGTACCCATTTTAAAGAAAAGACTGTTGTAAGAGTGTCACAGAACGACTGGCAGGAGGGGCGGGGTTGGGGGGAATTTAATGTTTAAGGAATGAAAACACGTTACAGGTCTTTCTGTTTCTGAGAAGTCCCATCCCCAAGTCTTTAATCACATTCAAATTTATCAAGACGGCAGATTACCAAACTGAAATATCATACTGGGTAATACGAAACCATTATGATCTCTGAGAATCAGGCACCTTTGACTAGATTTAAAAGAATTTAAGACTTCTCTAAGAACAGTGCTTACGTATATTCACCATAAATGTTCTACCGTAAAACTTCAGTACTGCCCTGATATGGTTAACTCGTAGTACCAGGGAAAAAAATACAGTTAGAAATGAATGATGAAATGATGCTCAGTAGCACCTGAATGACAATTTCTGTGGTGTAGAAAAGAAGTCACATTAAAAAGAGATTCCAAATTGTCCTTTAGATAGGGAGAAAACTCGTGTGCAAGATGGCTTTCAAGGGCCTGTGTAGATTATACTTCACAGATACACTCTTGATCCAAAAGGTTGCTGGTGAGCAGTTTCTGCAACTGCCACAAAACCAGTTCTCCAATGCAGTGGAGTAAAACAAGTTGAAGACAACATTAAGTCGCCCAAACCACTTTTTCCTCAAATTGCCCTTCCGTTCTGTTTCTGTCCCTTTCAGCGCTCTCCACCAGCTTTCAAAGACATCTGGAAAGTTTGTTCTTATAAGATATCCTCCCACATTTCCTCATCGTTTTACCTGGCTGAGCCCAGCGCGGCCTCTGCTCCCTCTCTGGCATGCAGCGCTGCCAGGCCTGACCGGTCACTATGGCCACGGGGACACGGCACGCCGCCCCCGCCCCCCCACGCCTCACGTGCATTGTGACAAAAGGCCTGTCGCCGCCCCAGGCCGCTGCTGTCCCTGCTGTCCTGTGACCTGTCCCTGATGGGTCTCCTGTCCCCCCAAGTCTCTGGGGTCCCTCCTGTCCCCCCTGGGGCCTTCATCACCCGGCGTCACCTCCCGGCAGCCCCTGGGTCAGTGCTGGCTCTCCCCACAGCCCTGGGCCCATCCTGCCACCCCCTATGCCTCTCACCGCCTGCTGGCCCTCCTGTCACCCCCTGGGCTGTCACCTCCCGGGCTGTCACCCCCGCTGTCCTCTCCTCTCTGCAGCCAGCCGGGGCAGATGCAGCGGGCTTTGCCCTGGGGCACCCGACTGCCCACGCTGCAGGGCCAGCCAAGGCAGGGGACATCTCGGAACTCTGAGAGCACCTTGGGGCAGGGACGGAGAGTTCAGCCAAAGAGGCCAACGACCACCTCTGTTTATTTCCATAAACCAATGCACTTCCCAACCGCGGCACACACACAGTTGCTGCTTGAACTCTGCGGAGGAGGACGAAGGAGTCAGGAATGAACCGTCAGCATCAGGATGTGCCCCAGGAGACCATTTCTTGCTCTCTCAATCACCACAGCTGCTGTTGACACAGCCCTAGCGCATGGAATCCTGCCTTGAATGACGAGGTCTAGCTCTGCTGGTTGATACGCTGAAGCTTGCAGACGTTTCTGGGAACACTGCTGATTTCTCAGCCTTCGTTCCTAGGAACGATGCTGCAACCCCTTAAATCAGCTTTGGGGCAATTTGCTGGAAGTCCTTTAGGAGGTCAAGAGCTTCCTTGCACTGGGGAGCCGAGCACTGGACACAGCACTGCAGATGTGGCCTCACCAGTGCTGAGGAGAAGAGAAGGATCACATCCCTCCAGCTGAAGACAACACTTTTCCTATCACAGCCCAGGAACCTCTTGGCCTTTGCTGCAGCGGTGCATTGATTTTGGATGTTTGTGCAATGCCTCACACAACTGTGGCCTGGGCACTCATAGAAAATAGATACCTGATCAGTTCCATACAGTCAGTGTCAGTGTGTGTGCCTTCTGAAACCATGCACGTGCTAACAAGCAATGGGATTTGGGTGAGTCATGTGTTTGTACAATGAATATGAACTACAAATTCATAGAATTATAGAATCATAGAATTGTCTAGGTTGGAAGAGACCCTTGGGATCATCAAGTCCAACCATCTACCCTACTCTACAAAGTTCTCCCCTACACCATATCCCCCAACACCACATCTAAACATCTCTTAAACACACCCAGGGATGGTGACTCAACCACCTCCCTGGGCAGTCTATTCCAATGCCCGAACTTGCGACATTCATACTCTTGCTTAGGTAGGATTTCAACAGTTTCAAGCAAAGTCTTAACTGTCAACAATGTTGAGTTTATTTTTTTCTAAACTCAGAATACCCTAGACTTTCTTTTTTTTTTTTTTTATACATCCCCTGTGTCCCCCCTTCCACTCTTGCTCGCCCCGCAAGACTGCAACCTGCTGCCTCCTGTTCTGCGGGTCGTGAGCCATCCATTGCAGAATGGCCTTGAACACGGCCCCTTCTTCCCCACGGAGCTCCTCCTTCTGCAGGACGCACTGGAGCTCGTTGACAGAGAGCTCCAGAAACTCTCGATACCCTGGTCACCCTTTCCAAGTGAAGGGGGATGAACGCGTGGGCTGCTTCCCGCAGGTCAGAACAGTAGTAATACTCGGTGAATCTCCAGATGCCGACGCAGTTCTCCAAGCACAGCTGGGACTTTAAGAACTCGCAGCACAGTCTGACGATGCCCATGACGTTGAACTGGTCGGCTGCTATCAGCAAACGTTCAACGTTGATGGCCTTGACCGGTACTGTGCCGGTGTAGGCGTACTCGATAATGAGCCACATCATTTCAGGTGAAGTGCCGGGGATTTTACAGACGACCTTCCCACCATTGCTCCAGCGGGTGGAAAACAAAGCCCTGAAAAAAGCAAAGCAGTGCTGGGGGAAAAATCATCTTTGCTGCATTAAACCCGGACCCGGTTATCCCCTGTGCCTCCTTTCTGGGCACCAATTTCGGCACACACAGTAGCTACACTGGGAGGCTGTGGGGTTTATTAATTTATTAATTCATGTGTTATGAGCCGGTTGTTTTAACAAGGAGTCACCGCCTCCAGCTGTGCACAGAGAGCCACAGGGCCAGTGCCCTCCTTGCTTCAACAAGACCACCAGAGAATGGCAGTGTGTGGGGAAGGAACACCTCCCGCCCCACGGCAGACAAGCCCGGCTGGCCACACTCCAGCCCTGCACCACATTGGGGGGTTCGTCAGACACCGCTTCCAGTGCTGCTGTGAGATCTTGGGTTGGGGATGAATTCCGGTGTCCATGGAGGCACCAGGACTATGGGGATGTGCTGGAGGAGAGTTTTGGGGCTGAGAGAAGCACTGGAGGGACACTAAGGCAGCGTGACACAGCCTGGGAAATGCTGTGTGTCCCCATCCCCTCTTGTTCCAAGCACTGACCTGAAGTATTAACTGCAGCTACAGAGGATGTTCTTGTGACCACTGAACTCAATGTCACCCACGCTGATAACCACATCGCAGAGTTTCTCCTCCAGGCAAAGCTCACTGAAGACGGTGCAAAGCACAGCACTCATCTTCCTCTCCCTGGGTGAGGATGTGTCGCTGGGAGCCAAGCTATCGCCCATGTCACAGCCTGCAGCAGTGGATGGTGCTTCTCCCGGAGGTGCCACAGCGCTTTGTCGTGCCCTCCCTCCAACACCGTCTCCCAACCCCTGCCTGTCTGGTGGCTCTGGAATGTGCCCCAAAGTGAAATCACAGGTGCAGGGGTGACCCTGGACCAGCTGTGAGCCCCCTCGCAGCCACTGGGGTCCTGGTCCTCCCAGGTCCACTTTCCACAGCTGCCCTCAGCCTTCACCACAGCTCAGAGTCCGCCAGACACTGTACCGAAACCCTGTTGGTGGCTGCTCTGAGCAAAATAGCCTCATGATTCCTCTGCAACTTTTTAGTATTATTTGGCCAGGATACAAAGCTCCCCAAATGTAAGCACCGACTGCTGCTCAAGTGCCTTTGTAACAGCTCCCACAGGAGAACTACTACTAAGCACAAAATACAGATTTTGAGAAAGAATATGAAGTTCACAAAGATAATTTACGCTTAATTAGAAGAAAATCAGAAAACATACTCTTGTCCTTAGGAATTTATATCTACCCATAGTATTTGCAGCAAAACTATTCAATAGAGGGACAGCATTTTCTGAAATGTACTGAATGGACTGAAAATAAAAGTGATGCAAAATGGTGAGTCTATTTGTATTGTTCAAGATGACTAACAGATACAGTCAGGATTCTGTGCATTGTTCTAAAAATATCAAAGTACAAACTGGGTCACTTGGGCCCCTCCGAGTAAAGCCTGTGCCACGTCCCAATAGAAACAGGATTTCCTAATCCCCTTCCAGTACAGACCGGTCCACCTAAGGTACAAAGTGGATGCCCTGATACCCTGCCAGTATTGACTGGATCTTCTTTTAATCACCTTTGGGCGATGTGTTGCCATTTCATTACCACCCCCATGGCAGAGCAGCAGTGGGTAACAGTCAGAGGGCTGTGCCAGGCTGGGAAGTTTCCTCGTGTGTGGAATCCTGCATGAGGAGTTGCAGAAGCCACTGAAGGACAAGGTGAATCGAGCCAGTTTGCAGAGGTGACAGCCATCCAGCTGGCTTTGGACATTGCCGAATGAGGAAAATGGCCGGTGCTTTACCTCTATACTGATTCATGGGTGGTGGCAAATGGTCTGTGGGGGTGGTTACAGCAGTGGGAGCAGAGCAACTGGCAGTGCAGAGGTAGACCCATCTGGGCTGCTGAACTGTGGCAAGACATTGCTGCCCGGATAGAGAATCTGGTGGTGAAAGTACATCACGTAGCTTGCCATGTACCCAAGGGTCAGGCCACTGAGCAACGTCAAAACAATCAGCAGGAGGATCAGGCTGCTAAGATTGAAGTGGCTCAGGTGGACCTTGGCTGGCAACAGAAGGGTGAATTATTCATACCTCGGTGGGCCCATGATGCCTAAGGCCATGAAGGATGAGATGTGATGTAGAAATCGACTCGTGATCCAGGGGTGGGGATGACCATGGAACTGACACTATTGCACAGGTTATCCACGAATGTGAAACATGTACTGTAATTAGGCAAGCCAAGCAGTGAAAGCCTCTTTGGTATTGGGGATGATGGCTGAAATATCAATATGGGGAGGCCTGGCAGATTGGTTCTATCACACTCCCTCAAACCCGCCAAGGCAAGTGCCACGTCCTCACAAGCAACCACAGGATAGCTGGAAATATATCCCGTGCCCCCTGCCACCACCCAGAATACTGTTCTGGGCCTTGAAAAGCAAGTCTGATGGCAACATGGCACCCCAGAGAGAATTGAGTCAGACAGTGGGACTCATTTCCGAAACAGCCTCATAGAAACCTGGGCCAAAGAGCATGGCATTGGGCGGGTGTATCACATCCCCTACCACACACCAGCCTCCGGGAAAATCAAACGATCCAACGGACTGCTATAAACTACACTGAGAGCCATGGGGGTGGGACCTTCAAACGCTGGGATGCCCATTTAGCAAAGGCCACCTGGTAAGGTAACATTAGAGGATCTGATATCGAGCTGTCCCTGCCCAGTGAGAACTTTTCCATACTGTGGAAGGAGATATGTTCATGAAGACAGTTTGGGTTATTCCTGACACAGGCAAAGGCAAACCTATCTGTGGGATTTCTTTTGTTTAAGGCCCTGGGTGCACTTGGTGGGTGATGCGGGAGGATGGGGATGACCGATGTGTTCCTCAAGGGGATTTGATTTTGGTGAGAACAGCCAATGAATCAAATTATATGATATTTATTGCTAAATTACCACTCTATGTCATCACTACTACAGTGGCTATATGCTCTATCTATGGCATTGCAGTGAAAGTGACCTAAATTAATGAAGAATGAACTTTGATGAAACTGAGCAAAGTGCAGAAGTGATGGAACCAGAATTGGCTGCAGCAACTGGTACCCGGGAATTGTCTTGAGATCGACATCTTCAACCCACAGATGATGGGCATGGGCCATGCCGCCTACACCAGCTGTGAGCTCCAGATGCAGCACTCAACAATTCAACACCACACACCACGTCTCCTGCCGGGAAAGACAGTTACAACAGATGGAGCCCAAAGTCATGGACTAAATGAACTCAAGGGACATTTCAGTGGGATGGGCCATGGACTAGGGGAATGATATCTGTGTGCATATATACATATATGAAAGACAGGAAAATGGTGGTGATTTATGGAAAAGTGTAAGACCTGGGCATGAGGTAGATGGTATAGAATAAGGGGCGGACGCTGTCCTGGTTTTGCCTGGGATAGAGTTAATATTCTTCCTGGTAGCTGCTGTTTTGGATTGACTATGAGAATAACATTGCTAACTCATATTGTTTTAGCTGTTGCTGAGTGATGCTTGTATTAAGTCACGGACTTTTTCAACGTCCCGTAGAATGTGGGGGGGCACAGATAAGACAAGCTGGCCAAAGGAATATTCCATCCCATAGCCGTCATGCTCAGTAAGTAAATGTGAGTCAGCTTGGGAGCAGGGATCGGTGATTACTTCTCCAGACAGGCGGGGCAAATAATCATTGTGTGGTGACAGCAATTTGTTTTGCATCACTTTATTCTAGATATACTTTATTATTATTATTATTACTATTATTATTATTATTATTACTACTATTATTATTATTGTTACTGCTACTGCTTTTATTTTCTGTTACTGTTCTATTAAACAATATTTATCTCAGCCCATGTTTTTTTTTTTCCCTGCTTTTCCCTTTTCTCGCTATTCTACCTGAGACATCCCGTTTCATTTAAGAGCTGTTATCTGTCAAGCCACACCTGACGCAGTGTTGTGCAAGAGTCAGAGACAGTAGGATCAAGCCTCAGAACAAGTAGTATAAACCCAGAAAAATATCAATAAGCAGGATTATGACAAGAGAAAAATTAGGCTCATGATCTAAGATAAACTCTGGGCAATGTGCAGAGAAGGGGTAGCAGGTTATTTTTGGTGAAACAGCCTCCATTGGGTCAGTTTCCATAGGGCATCCTTGAGCTCCTGGTTCCGCATGCTGTAGATGAGGGGGTTCACTGCTGGAGGCACCACCGAGTACAGAAATGATACCACCAGGTCCAGGGATGGGGAGGAGATGGAGGGGGGCTTCATGTAGGCAAACATGCCAGTGCTGATAACGAGGGAGACAACCACCAGGTGAGGGAGGCACGTGGAAAAGGCTTTGTGCCGTCCCTGCTCAGAGGGGACCCTCAGCACAGCCCTCAAGATCTGCACATAAGACACCACAATGAAAACAAAACACCCAAAGGCTAAACAGGCACTAACCACAAGAAGCCCAACTTCCCTGAGGTAGGAGTGTGAGCAGGAGAGCTTGAGGATGTGGGGGATTTCACAGAAGAACTGGTCCACAACATTGCCCTGGCAGAGGGGCAGTGAAAATGTATTGGCCGTGTGCAGCACAGCATAAGGAAAAACACTGCCCCAGGCAGCTGCTGCCATGCGGACACAAGCTCTGCTGCCCAGGAGGGTCCCGTAGTGCAGGGGTTGGCAGATGGCAATGTAGCGGTCATAGGCCATGATGGTGAGAAGAGAAAATTCTGCTGAAATGAAGAAACCAAACAGAAAGACTTGAGCAGCACATCCTGCATAGGAGATGGCCCTGCTGTCCAAGAGGGAATTGGCCATGGCTTTGGGGAGAGTGGTGGAGATGGAGCCCAGGTCAAGAACAGAGAGGCTGATGAGGAAGAAGTACATGGGGGTGTGGAGGCGGTTGTCGCAGGCGATGGCGGTGATGATGAGGCCGTTTCCCAGGAGGGCAGTCAGGTAGATGCCCAGGAAGAGCCCGAAGGTCAAGAGCTGCAGCTCCCGTGTGTCTGCGAATGCCAGGAGGATGAAGTGGGTGATGGAGCTGCTGTTAGACATTTGCTGCTTCTGGGCAGGGGGACATGGTAGAGGTCTGTTACCAGAGATTTCCCTAAGGAAAATGAAAGCCATTTCCCATAGACTTTGCCCCTCCTGTAATACGCCCTTTTCCTTTTCCAGGAGACATTCCTCAGCTTCCTGACTCGAGCTCTGGTTTACTCTTGCTGATTGTGCTGTGAGGAGGGAAGAGTTCCTGGGAAGAGTGAGGACCGGGGTCCGTGCCGATGTTCTACCTGTTCTGATGGAAACACCTACAATGCAGAAGGGCTTGTCAGCATCTGCACATGCACTGCTAAGGAACCAGGATGGCAGAAGGCAGTTGGAGAGGCTTTGGGTATTTTACAGCTCTCCCACCTCCCCTGAGCATTGTTCTGGGATGTCAGAAACCCTCAGCATTTCTGCTGCACTCCAGGAGAACGGAGTGAGTGCTGTGAGACATGAGGATTGCCTGGGGCAGACAGCAGAGTCAAGGGAGATGGTTTGTCCCTCCATCTTCCACCGTCATGAGATGGAGGGGGATTCCCCTCTTTTATTATGCAATCAGACAGTGCTGAGAGCAGAAGGATCCATCTCAGACTATGAAATGTCTCACCCTTTCTCAAGGTCTCAGCAGCCCACCTCTAGCCAAGGACACACATGACTCATTTCACCCACCAAACAGCATTTCCTCAGTCACAGAGTCTCTGTGTTTCTCTGTGGGGCTTTGCGATAACACAAAGGTGCTATGGGACAGGTTGGCATCCTGGAGGGCAGCTCACAGCTTCCATGGACACCCAAAGGACATACCCAATTTATGGGATCTCAGTGAGAGAAAATGGACTCCTTCCCCACCCACACAACCTGCACTGCCCACAGCCCCAGAAGTCAGAAGAAAACTTTGACACTGGTTCCCATGGACACACCGGCAGGAGTGGATGAACAATATCAGTGTGGGACTCTGCAGCTGAAATTCCCATCCCCAGGGAGGCTGACAGCAATAAAAAGATAACTTTAAGGAGACTTGTGGACAAACCAGGAGAAATGCCGTGAGGGTCTGACTGGGAGAGTCACGGGGAGAGGTAGCTGGGCACTCAGGGCAGCATTACCCTCACCCTGCTGGGCACACCACCGCCCAGACACTGATCATGCAGGGCAGGTGCCCTCAGCCCCACCGCTGGGCAGCAGCAATGGGGCACGTGGCAGGAGGGATGCCCTTCGCCTCTCCTGCTGCTCTGCCGGGCTCAGAGCTGACTCCCACCCCAGAGCCCATGGCCGTGAGGGCTGAGAGCTGTGCTGGGTGGCTCAGGGAATGCATCTGCACTGCAGGGGTGGCTGGAGGTGCCCCTATCTCCCCTGCAGCAGGGCTTCCAGGAGCAGCTCCCTCCTTCCCTGCCCATCTCCACTGCCTGGAGCTCTCCCTGCCAGCAGCTCTTTCCCTGCCCCCACGTCTCTTCCCTGCCAGTGCTCACAGACCCCATGGCAGCCCCCGTGTGCCCAGCTCTGCCCTGCAGCCTCTGCTTGTGTGCAGGGGCTAAAGAGCAGGTGCCAGAGACCCTGGTTGGACTGGAAAGGGGATGCTGGTGCTGTCTGTAGCCCCCAGAGCTGGAAACCGAAGACACAGACTCAGGAAAGCTCCTTATCTCTACAGGGATCCCTCCTTTGATCTTTCATTTGAAAGTCCTCTTGGACATGTGCCACTGCCCACCCAGCCAACCAAGATGGAAAACATCAAAAGAAAGACCCTCTACTGTTCAGGGAACTCAAACATGAAATGTGCCCTCAGGAATGCCCAGAGGTGATCTGGAGGTGTAAACAGTCCTGACACACACATGTTCCTCTAAAAAACAGAATGACCCCTCCCCACCAGGGGTTGCTACTCCCACCCACAGCTTCTCCCCACAGAACCTACGTGGGAGCTCCCCGGGCAGGCGCAGAGGTGACCCTGGCAGGCGACAGGGTCCCTCCCCTGGCACACAGCCCCCGGGGTGCAGGGACCCTGCTGGCAAGGAAAGCCCTGCCCACCCCTGCCTGCACACCCACCTTCACAGCCCTTCGACCGTTCCTGGGAGAAGGCAGCTGTCATGCCCTGTGCCTCTGATGGTGCAGCAGGGAAGCCCCAATCTCGAGAATGTCCTCTTCTTCCACAGCAGAGAAGTTGTGAGCGTCCTCCTGAAAGATCCCACGGGCTGTGGGAGGTGCCAGCTGTTGGAGATCTCTCCAGCTACTGCAGCTGCTCTGCTTTGGGAAGAGTTCTCCCCTCATTCACCCTCAGCATCCTCCCTCTCCAGACTGCCTTTAATGTCTCTCTGCCTCCCTGCTCTGCCCTCGCTGCCTGCAGACAGTGCCCTCAGCCCTGCTGCGCTGTGCAGAGGAGCTGCTCCTGGGCTGAGCTGTCTCTCTGCAGCGCTGCCCGCTTGCCAGGAGCTCCCTCCGTCCCAGCAGCCCGGCCCAGCTCAGCAGCAGAGGACCTGCTGTGGCTTTCTCTGCCTCCTCCCCACACTGCCCCAATCCCTCGAGGTGTCCCTGTGCCTCCAGGGCTGACAGCTCCTCCAAGGCAGCGGGGTCTCTCCTGGGGAGCAGAGTTTGAAGCACAATGAAGTCATCACCGACTGTCCCTCTCTGAACCCTGGACGGATTGATCCCTGTGGTGGAAAGTGCTCTGCCAGGTTGTGCAGACCTACAGGAGGTGTCCATGTTCCCCTCTGGAAACCCCCATTCCTGCCCCATTGCCAGGCAGGGCACGGAGGCAGTGACAGGCCGGGGATCATTCCCACCGGTGCAGGGCAGGGATTGAGCCAAGTCAATGAGGCATCTCAGCTCTTATCAGTGTTCCTGAGGTCGGAGGGACAGTCTGCTTCTCCAGTGCACCCCAGAGACCCACCGGAGGGGGGATTCCTCTTGCCTCAGCTCAGCTGCCAAACATCATTGTGAGCTCCTTCTCTGAGCTGCCCTGTGAGCAATGGAGACAGAGGCCAGGAGGGAGCTTTTCCAATGCAAACACCGGGTGACATCTGAGGTGCCAGAGGTGGTTCAGGACACGTGCAGGGAACTGCAAGCTCTAATGGCGCAATTTTGAGAGACAGGGCAGCATCCGTGTGCACTGGTGGGGAATCCCTTTGGCCAACAGAAAACATAGAAGACCACAGAATCACAGAATCACAGAATGGTAGTTGTTGGAAGGAACCCTCGTAGATTGTCTAGTGCAACCCCCGTGCAACCCCCGTGCCAAAGTAGGGTCACCTAAAGCAGGTTGGACAGAAATGAAGCCGGGCAGCTTTTGAATATCTCCACAGAAGGAGACTACACGGCCTCTCTGGACAGCCTGTTCCAGTGCTTTGGTGCCCTCAAAGTAAAGACATTTTTCCTTGTGTTCAGATGGAATTTCCTGTGTTCCAGTTTGTGCCCGTTTCCCCTTGTCCTGTCACTGGGCAGCACAAAAAGGAGTCTGCCCCCATCTTCTTGAAACCCTCTCTTTAGAAACTGATAAGCATTGAGGAGATCCCCTCTCAGCCTTCTCTTCTCCAGGCTAAACGTACCCACCTCTCTCAGCTGATTCTCATAAGAGAGGTGCTCCAGTCCCGTGAACATCTTTGTAGCCCTCTACTGGACTCTCTCCAGTAGTTCCCTGTGTTTCTTGCACTGGTGTACCTAGAACTGGCCACACTACTCCAGATTCGGCCTCAGCAGCACAGAGCAGAGGGGAAGGATGACCTCCCTCCACCTGCTGCCCACGCTCTTTTGTAATGCACCCCAGGAGACCATAGGCCTTCTTGGCCAACAGGGCACATTCCTGGCTTATGGTCAACTTATTGTCCACCAGGACTCCCAGGTCCCTCTCAGCAAAGCTGCTTTGCAGCAGGTGAACCCCCAACCTTTACTGGTGCATGGGGTTTTTCCTCCACAGGTGCAGGACCCTACACTTCCCCTCGCTGAACTTCATTATGTTCCTCTCCACCCAACTCTCCAGCCTTTCCAGGTCTCACTGACCAGCCTGCCGTTTCCTGGGTCCTCCTTCTTGCCCTTTTTGAAGACTGGCGTGACTTTGGCTTTCCTCCAGTCCTCAGGCACCTCTCCTGTCCCCCTGACCTTTCAAAGATGGTGGAGAGCGACTTCATAATAACATCTGCCAGGTCCCTCAACACTCCTGGGAGTGACCCATCAGGGCGGTGGGTGTCAAGTTTGCCTAAATGATCTCTAACCCGATCCTCCTTGACTGAGGGAAAGTCTTCATTTTCTCAGATTCTTTCTCTTCACTCCGGAGTCTGGGATTGCTGAGGGCCGGCCTTAGCAGTAAAGACTGAAGCAAAGAAGGCATTCAGTAATTCTGCCTTCTCTGCATCTTCCGTCACCAGGGCACCCACCTCATTCAGTAGCAGGCCCACATTTTCCCTGGTCTGCCTTTTACTACTGAGGTACTTGGAGAAGCCCTTCTTATTGTCCTTGACATCCCTGGCCAGGATTAATTCCACGTGCGCTTCAGCCTCCCTCGTTACATCCCTACATACTCTCGCAATGTTTATATACTCCTCCCAAGTCGCCACTCCCTTTTTCCACATTCTGTAAACTTCTCTCTCGCACCTGAGTTTTTCCAGAAGGTCCTTGCTTGTCCATGCAGATTTCCTGCCTCCTCTGCCTGATTTATTACTCATAGGCATGCACTGATGTTGAGCTTGGAGGAAGTGGAGCTTTTCTATTAACCAGCTCACCTGCACCCCCCTTCCTGTAACAGCCTTTTCCCGTGGGATTCCTCCAAGTATGTCTTTGAAGAGGCCAAAGTCAGCTCTCCTGAAGTCCGGGCTTGTAATTCTACTTTTTGCCCTGCTTCTTCCACGCAGGATCCAGAACGCCACCATCTCATGGTCACTGCAGCCAAGGCTACCCCCAGCCTTCACATCCCCAACTAGTCCTTCTTTATTTGTGAGTAAGACATCCTGCAGCGCACCTCTCCTCGTTGGTTTCCCCACCAACTGTGTCAGAAAGTTCTCATCAATGCTCTGCAGAAATCTCCAGGACTGTGTGTGCCTGGCTGTGTTGTTTCCAGCAAATATTGGGGTGGCTGAGGTCCCCCATGAGAACCAGGGCCTGTGACCATGAGGCTATTTCCAGCTGTCTGTAGAAGGCCTCATCAACTTCCTCTTCCTGATCTGGTGGTCTGTAGTAAACACCCACAGCAGTGTCTCCCACATTAGCCTGTCCCTTCATTCTTAACGATAAGCTGTCAACACGTTCTTCATCCAGCTGCAGGCAGAGCTCAATGAGTTCCAGTTGCTCTGTCCCATAGAAAGCAACTCCACCACCTCACCCCGCGGGCCTGTCTTTCCGAAACAGTACATAGCCATCCGTGACAGCATTCCAGTCCTGCGAGCTATCCCACCATGTCTCTGTAATTGCAATGAGACCATGGCCCTGTGGCCATCATCCCCTCCGGAAGGGTTTTGTGGAAAGGAAGGCTGGGACGCTGTGTCAGGGTTTTCACTGAAGGAAGTATTGACCCAGAAGCCTCATCATTTTACTGCTGTCCTTTAGTCCTTGTGCCCAACACATGTCCTTCAGACACATGTCCTTCAACACATGTCCTCCCAGAAATGGAGGAAAGTATGCCAAAGAAAAAGAAGTCATTACTGGGGGATTTGTTGGGAAACAGCACAGGATGGGCTCAAAGATGTCTCCCTTAACTTGTCAATGTCTTCTCTTTCAGCAGTGCGCCATGCCCAGAGTAGCTGTTGAATAGCAGCTCCATCACCCACTTCCTCCTCCTGGCATATGCAGACACTGGGGAGCTGCAGCTCTTGACCTTCGGGCTCTTCCTGCGCATCTACCTGGCTGCCCTCCTGGGAAATGGCCTCATCATCACCGCCATCGCCTGCGACCACCTCCTCCACACCCCCATGTACTTCTTCCTCCTCAACCTCTCTGTTCTTGACCTGGGCTCCATCACCACTCTCCCCAAAGCCATGGCCAATTCCCTCTGGGGCACCAGGGCCATCTCCTACTGGGGATGTGTTGTCCAGCTCTTTTTCTTTGTCTTCTTGATTGTAGGGGAGTATTGCCTTCTCAACGTCATGGCCTATGACCGCTACATTGCCATCTGCCATCCCCTGCACTACGGGACCCTCCTGGGCAGCAGAGCTTGTGTCCGCATGGCAGCAGCTGCCTGGGGCAGTGGGTTTCTCAATTCTCTCCTGCACACGGCCAATACATTTTCACTTCCCCTCTGCCAGGGCACTGTCCTGCACCAGTTCTTCTGTGAAATCCCCCACATCCTCAAGCTCTCCTGCTCACACTCCTACATCAGGGAAGTTCGGCTTATTGTAGTTAGTATCTGTTTAGCATTGGGTTGTTTTGTTTTCATTGTGCTGTCCTATGTGCAGATATTCAGGGCTGTGCTGAGGATCCCCTCGGAGCAGGGGCAGCACAAAGTCTTTTCCATGTTCCTCTCTCACCTCCTCATGGCCTCTGTTTGTCCGCACATAATCGTTTACCCACCTGAAGCCCCTGACTATCTCACCTCCCTATCCCTTGACCTGGTGGTGTCAGTGCTGTACTCGGTGTTGCCTCCAGCAGAGAACCCCTCATCTACAGCATGAGGAACCAGGAGCTTAAGGATGCTCTAAGAAAAATGATGGTTGGATGTTTTTCAGAAACAACAGAGTGCCTGTTTTCTTCTGCACAGCATTCAGAGTGTAACTCTTTACAAGCCCAGCCTGTCTTCTCAGGTTTTTGCTGTGTGTGTGTTTCTTTGTTTTTCTTGTTATAATGTTGTGCTCAGCAAAATTTTATTATTCTTCCTACTTCTAACTCATTGTGTACCTGTAGAATTTGACCCACAGACTGTGTAAATCAGGTGCAGTGCTCTCTGTGTATTCAAACAAAAGAAAGGACCCTGCAGTGACTTGTTTGTCTTAGATCCTTCCTCTGAGACCTCTGTAAAGACACAGGGCAGTGCCTGTGTGCAGAGGTGGAGGGGAACGAGTCCCAGCACAGCAGCACTGCCAGGGCGCACCAGCCTCGGTCTTGCCAGAGCTGCTCTCTTGCCACTTCCACGCTCTCCTTTGGAGCCCTTGTGTAGGTGTAAGGCCTCAGGGGTCACAGTCCTGCTGTGTGGTAGTCCTGTGACTGCAGGCAGGGACAGGCCATGAGCACTTCTGTGACACAGCTGACCTCTATAACGGCATCTCCATCATGACAGGGGATGTCCTCAACACAGTGCTTGAAAGCTTTGGTCTTCTTCCAAAGTTGCTCTCAGGAACATGCCCAAGGAATACACTCTAAAGAGCCTTGTTGCTTTGTTTGTTCTCTGTGGGCTCAGTGCGATGAGACTGTGGTCCCAGGATGGCCTTCTAGGGACTTAGGGCTGGTTCAGGTGTTGCTTGTTGGTGGCCAGGGCCCATGCAGACAGTGAATGGTCTCCAACAAACCTGCCTGGGGCTCTGCAGCAGTTCATAGGGCTGATGGCAGAGCAGTGTTTTTCTGGAGGGACTTGGGAGCTGCCAGAAGAGCACAAGGGATCTGCAGGGACAGCGCCAAATATCTGTATGAGCCTGCAAATGAGAGCTCTGCAACCCCGAGGGAGACAGCTGGCACAGGGAAAGGAGTCTGGCAAGTGATTCATTTTACCCTCAGTGAACTTTCACAGACTGGATCCAGCGCAGCACCCAAACACATCTCACAGCACTGGAGTAAGGCAGGGTACCTCTGAGCACCTTCCATGGCCACATAAGAGCCTGTGTGGGAGGTGCTCAGTGGCAGTGACCACCATCAGCTGGGTCTGCCTCCCAGCCTGACCAGCACAGCCCAGCAAAATCACCCCATTGGTCCTGGGCACCACAGCTCACTTGCTCTGCAGAGCAGCATCACCAGCTCGGGGGCTGTGGGGACCATGGGGACAGGGCGCAGCAATGACTGGCTGAGCCAGCACAGACGTGCTGACCTTGGGAAAAGTCTCTGTGGGCAGGTGGGATGTCCTGGGAGAAGAGCAGGGAACGGTGTGTGTGCAGGGGAGACATGGAAAGAGAAACACTTGGCTGTGAGTGCCAGCTTGGGCCAGGTTGCCCTGCGGCTGGGACAGCAGAAGCTGCCAGAGGAGCGCCGGGGCCAGGACTCTGTGCTTTCCTGGGGAGCGCCGCTGGTAACGGGGGCTGCACGCTTCCTGGGATGGGATCTCCAGGACATGACACCACAAGAGACACTGCTACTTACCTCCGTTTCCTCCTTGCTGCTGGGCCCAACCAGACGGGGCTGCTCTGCTCGGCTGGGGAGAAGGTAGAGGAGTGGGGATTGCTGGGAAGGGGCTGGGACGGCTGGGCTCAGAAACGCAGGGGAGGGAGAAACACCAATGTACAGCTAAAGTGTGTGAGCGTGCAGGGTAGGGGCACTCAGCAGTGTCCTCACACAGCCCGGGCTCCTGGGAGAGACACACAGGAGCAGCAGAGCAGGGTGATGTCTCTGCCTTTGTTCATGGGACACCCCAGGGAAGCTGCCCCGGGGCAATCGTCACAGGGCAGCCACTAACAAGCACCGCTTCCAGCACTGCCCTCTCGCCCAGCTCAGAGAGGTTGTTCTTACCTCCACAGAGGGACATTGAAAGACGAGGTGTGAAGACCATGTTTGCGTTCTGCAGAGGAGACAGAAGCATACACATTGCGTGCGGGTGGTAAGATGAACCCAAGTGAGCACAAATGCCATCAGCTGTTCTTAGGGGTGCCATGAAGGACTGTGGGACTAACGGTGTCTTGAGGTCACTTCACCTGGAGAGTAAGGTCCCCTGGGAAACCCACATAATGAAGCACTGGAATTTGCATCCTTGAACTGAGGTACCCCTGTTCATTTTTCACGATTTGGGGCATCTCAGATGAGTGAAGAGCAGGAGGACACACCACAGGGCTGAGGTGCCGGCCAGCCTCTGGCACTGGCAACAGGAGGCCAGGGAGACACTACGACTGCTGCAGTGCTCTGCCTCTGCCTGTGGAAGGGAAGGACTCGTGTCTCCAAACACCCCTGTGTGTAGAAGGAGTGCATGAGGCCAAATGAGGTGGGGACACCTCACAGCCCTGATATTTGTGTCTGACTCCAGGAACAACCCACACTATCCCAGTGAGGTTCATCTCACCTGGCTTGGACAGGCTCATTACCAATTCCTCTGTCTGCTATGTTATCCCTCCTTGGCTTTCTGGCCAAGAAAGGGGAGGGGGACAATCAAACCTCCTTGATGCAGTTTCCCCTCCTGCAAATGGGGAACATCACCAAGACTTTGACAAATCTCTTCATCCTCTTTCATGAGTTGCCCCGTATCTTCTTGCATTAAAAGGCTACCAAGCTCTTCCTTGTTGTGCATGGTGGTAGGAGGAAGGCCAATGGACGTCAGCTGAAAAACATGAAGAAAATCTTTCTCCCCATCAAGATAGTCAAGCACTGGAGGAGATCTCTCAGAGAGCTTATGTCGTCTCTTATTTCATATTTCTTATTCCATATTTCATGGAATCATAGAATGGTTTAGGTTGGAGGGGAATTTAAAAACCATCTACTTCCAACCCTACTGCCATAGGCAGGGACACCTCCCACTAGACCAGCTTGCTCAAAGCCCCATCCAGCCTGGCCTTGAACACCTCCAGGGATGGGGCATCCACCACTTCCCTGGGCAACATGTTCCAGTGTCTCACCACCCTTGGAGTAATGAATTTGTTCTTAATATCTAATCTCAATCTTCCCTCTTTCAGTTTAAACCCATTACCCCTCATCCTATTGCTACACTGCCTGAAAACAGTGCCTCCCCAGCTCTCCTGTAGGCCCCCTTTAGGTAATGGAAGGCCACAATAAGGTCTCCTTGGAGTCTTTTTTTTATCCAGGCTGAACAACCCCAACTCTCTCAGCCTGTCTTCAGAGGAGAGGTGCTCCAGCCCTCTAATCATCTTTGTGAGCCTCCTCTGGACTCACTCCAACGGGTCCATGTCCTTTTTCTGTTGGAGGCTCCAGAGATGGATGCAGTACTCCAGGTGGAGACTCACAAGAGCAGAGGGGAAGAATCACCTCCCTCGACCTGCTGGCCATGCTGCTTTTAATGAAGCTCAGGATGTGCTTGGCTTTCTGGGCTGCAGGCACATATTTCTGGCTCATGTTGAGCTTCTCATCCACCAACACCTCCAAGTCCTTCTCCTCAGCGCTTTTCTCTATCCATTCTGCACCCAGCCTGTATTTGTGCTTTGGTTGATTTCCTCTTGCAACTTTAAACTTCAAACATTTTTGGTGTTGTTATTGTCTTTGCTTGGTTTTGTCTTGTTTTAATAAGTGATTTCTCAGCGATTTTGTGTGCTGCCTTTGTTTGCAAAGGCAAGTGATTATTAAAATAGGGTGGGATGCAGTGAGAGGGACACGGGAGCGCGGTGCCAGTGTAGGTGCCTGGGACCTTCTGCTCAGGCTCCAGCTGCAGCTTCCCAGGGGCTCTGGTCTCCAGCAGCTCCTCTGGGACAGTGGCCAGGCCCAGGCAGGTGCTTCAGAGACACGGGGTCCTCTGGAGGTACCACTGGGTACTGATGGTCAGACAGCGGAGCGCTGCCTGGAAGCCTGAGACATTTTGACATGTGTATAAGCACAACCTCATCAGCTAAAACAAGAGAATACTTTTAATAAACATTTGCACAATTAATAATTTGTGATTGCTCTCTACATTCCCCTTCCCCTTCCTCTTTCATCATTAGGAACACCTCTCAACAATCCCACTGCTGCTTTGAGCTTCAGGCAGTTAAAATTTGTCTTTCAGTAGTCTGTTGAATTCTGGGTTTAGGACATCTCTTCATTTGTGCTTATTTCCATAAGAACAGGTTCAACAAGCCTTTAGGTTCAACAAGGTTTCAGGTTCAACAAGGCCAAGTGCCAGGTCCTGCACTTGGGTCACAACAACCCCATGGACACTACAAGCTTGGGGCAGAGGGGCTGGAAAGCTGCCCGGGGGAGAAGGACCTGGGGGTGTTGGTTGACAGCTGCCTGAATATGAGCCAGCAGTGTGCCCAGGAGGCCAAGAAGGCCAATGACATCCTGATTTGTATCAGAAATAGTGTGGTGAGCAGGACTGGGGCAGTGATCATCCCTCTGTACTCAGCACTGGTGAGGCCCCACCTCGAGTGCTGTGTTCCGTTTTGGGCCCCTCACTACAAGAAGGACATTGAGGTGTTGGAGCGTGTCCAGAGAAAGGCAACGAAGCTGGTAAGGGGTATGGAGGACAAATCTTATGAGGAGCGGCTGAGGGACCTGGGGTTGTTTAGCCTGGAGAAGAGGAGGCTGAGGGGAGACCTTATTGCTCTCTATAGTTCCCTGAAAGGAGCTTGTAGAGAGGTGGGGCTGACCTCTTCTCCCTGGTGACAAGTGATAGGACAAGAGAAAATGGGTTCAAGTTATGCCAGGCAAGGTTTAGATTGGATATTATGATTTTTTTTTTTTTTTTCACTGAAAGGGTTATCAAGCATTGGAATAGGCTGCCCAGGGAGGTGATGGATTTGCCATGCCTGGAGGTGTTTAAAAAAAGGGTAGATGTGGTACTTGGGGACATGGTTTAGAAGTGGTTCTGCCAGGGTAGGTTAATGGTTGGATTTGACGATCTTAAAGGTCCCTTCCAACCTCAACAATTCTATGATTCTGTGATTCTATTCTATGAAATCCATGCTGAAGGTTCTTGGACACATTCTTCTGCTGCTGGTGCCCGGAAATGTCACCACGGAGGACTCTGACTGATGGCACAACACTCCTCACCAAAGTGAGCTTGTACAGCCACTGGCTCCCTGGGTTGCACATTTGGACTCTTTCAAAGACAGGTGCTACACTTGCTTGTCCTCTCTCACCAGAGACCTCTGCCAATCCCATGACCTTTCAAAAGGGATATTCCAAAGAAATATTGATCTTCCCCTGTAACCTCATTACCACTCTTCTCCCTGTTACACACTGTGTGTACTTTCTCTAATCTTTCAGATGCTTACCCTTCTCCTGAGACAATGCTCATTTCTAAAGTCATCTTTGCAGATGCAGACTCTCTGGGCAAAGGCCCTTTCCATTCTTCGCCAGTTTTCTCCTCCCCTTACTCTTTCTTCACTCAGATACCTCTCACCTGTGCTGCTGCTTTGACTTTCAAGGAGTTCAAAGCTTGCCTGTCTTTCAACAATCTAATTGTCTCCTCAGCCAACTCCTTAACTGTGTTTATATCTGTCTTGTCTATCTACCTTCCTAAACTCTTTCTCATAAGAACTCCCTTGTAGAAAGGCAGCCTCATTAGAGGTAGCTTGTTCTGAGCGTGTGATTGCGGACTGTGTGTTATTGTTTAGGAAAACTGATTATGCTTTACTTTTCTTTTCTTACAAACAGGAAAAGTTCTCCTGCGCCTGGGTGCAGCCAGGGCTCTGAGGAGCGCAGGTGGGAGATGGGGCAATGGAGCTGTGACATCCAGCTGCAGACTTCAGTGGAGAAGTCTGATGCAAGGACCAGGGGTGTCAGTCCCAGGTGGCCAATGTCAGAAATGGGGAGGGCGGGGAGGTGAGGAGCAAAGCTGTCCTACAGTGTCAGACCTCCAGGGACTGCTTCTCCTCCCTGTCCAGACCCCCTGAAGGGACACCCTGTATCCAGAACAATCAGAGAATGCTTCTATCCTAATTGTAAGGGATAATCAGGAGTAATATAGTATATCCTTTAAAATAAAAAAGACATTTTTATTAGGTGCGCTTTGAAATCTCCTCCTTAATTACACTCTGAAACCTCTCTACTTGGCTGTACAAGTCTTGAAGATTTGAAGAAAATTATAGGAACGATGAACACCTTGTTAGGGCTTTCTGTCTTTTAATGAGCCCCACGGAGTATTTGGTGCTGAGTCCATGAGCATCAGGCACTGAGAGAAGATTGAACAAAGTGCTCCAGAAGTCCAAGTCAGAAGCAAAGTACCTTGAAGCCTTGATTGGCCGCACTGAGGGTCGTTACTGCCAAAGTCTCCCCAGGGACTCGTTAGAGGAGATAACTGGAGGCTGTGGTTGCAGGTAGGCAAAGGCACTGTGCAGGTGGCTGTAATGCTGAGGAACCCCTTGGCTAGGTTGATGCAGCAGAAAGGCCAACCCCTGACCCCCAGGCCCTGGGAAGGCAGGTCCTGCCCCTCACTGGTGGCTCAGGGCTCTTCCTGGTGGCCGTGGGGTGTGAGGGTGAGTGAGGCCGAGTGTAGGAAAATTCTGTGACACCTCCTGCCCTCCCAAAAAGGGGCAAGGACTAAACAAAATCCAGAGTCCCAAAAGAATCACAGAATCATTGAGAATTTCAAAAGACCTTTAGGATCATAGAGTCCAACTGTAAACCTGACACTGCCGAGTCCACCACTAAACCATGTCCCTATGTGCCACATCTGCACATCCATTAAATACCTCCAGTGATAGTGACTCAACCACTTCCCTGGGCCGCCTGTTCCAGTGCTCGAAAGCCCTATAGCTGAAGAAATTTTTCCTAATACACAATGTAAATCTCCCCTGGAGAAACTTGAGGCCATTTCCCTCAAGTCCTCTCTCTCATTACTTGGGAGAAGAGACCAACACCCACCTCGCTACAACGTCCTTTCAGGGAACCGTAGAGAGTGAGAAAGTCTCCCCTCAGCCTCCTCTTCTCCTGTCTGAATAACCCCAGTTCCCTCAGCCGCTCCTCACAAGACTTGTCCTCCAGACCCCTCACCAGCTTCGTTGCCTTTCTCTGGACACGCTCCAACACCTCAATGTCCTTCTTGTCATGAGGGGCCCAAAACTGAACACAGTACTCGAGGTGGGGCCTCACCAATGCAAAGTACAGGGGGACGATCACTTTCCTAGTCCTGCTCACCACACTTTTACTGGTACAAGCCCAGATGCAGTGGGCCTTCATGGCCACCTGGGCACACTGCCAGCTCATATTCAGCCACCAACACCCCCAGGTCCTTTTCTGCTGCGCATCTTTCCAGCCACTCTGCCCCAAGCCTGTAGCGCTGCGTGAGGTTGTTGTGACCCAAGGGCAGGACCCGGCTCTTGGCCTTGTTGAACCCCATACCATTTGCCTCGGCCCATGGATCCAGCTTGTCCAGATCCCTCTGTAGAGCCTTCCGACACTCAGGCAGATCAACACTCCCACCTTAATTGGTGTCATCTGCAAACTTACTGAGGGGGCACTCCACCCCCTTGTCTAGATCGTTGATAAAGATATTGAAGACAACCGGTCCCAGTACTGAGCCCCGGGGAACATCACTTGTGACCGGCCGCCAAATGCATTGAACTCCATTCAGCACCACTCTTTGGTCCCGGCCGTCCAGCCAGTGTTTTACCCAGCAGAGTGTACACCTGTCCAAGCCATGAGCAGCCAGTTTCTCCAGGAGAACGCTGTGGGAAAACGTGTCAAAGGCTTTAATGAAGTGCAGGTAAACAACATCCACAGCCTTTTCCTCATCCACTAAGCTGGTCACCTTGTCATAGAAGGAGGTCGGGTTTCTCAGGCAGGACTTGCCTTTCATAAACTCATGCTGGCTGGGTCTGATCGCCTGGTTGTCCTGTATGTGCTGCATGATGGAACTCAGGATGATCTCCTCCATAACCTGCCCCAGCACCGACGTCGGACTGATAGGCCTGTAATTCCCCAGGTCCTCCTTCTGGTCCTTCTTGTAGATGGGCACCACATTTGTTATCTTGCAGTCAACTGGGACCACCCCAGTTAGCCAGGAATGCTGATAGATGATGGAAAGTGGCTTGCTGAGCACTCCCGCCAGTTCCCTCAGTACCCTTGGGTGGATCTCAAGCGGCGCCATAGACTTGTGTATTTCTAAGTGATGTAGCAGGTTCCTCACCATTTCCCCTTGGATTGTGGGGGCTTCATTCTGCTCCCCAATCCTGTCTTCCAGCTCAGGGGGCTGGGTACCCAGAGAGCAACTGGTCTTACTCTTAAAGACTGAGGCAAAGAAGGCATTAAGTACGTCAGCCTCTTCCTCATCCCTGGTCACTGTGTTTCCGTACACATCCAATAAAGGATGGAGATTCTTCTTAACCCTCCTTTTGTTGATGTACTTATGAAACATTTTTCATTGTCTTTTATGGCATGGCCAGATTAATTTCTAGTTGTGTTTTAGCCCTTCTACTTTTCTCCCTGCATAACCTCATGACATCCTTGCAGTCCAACTGAGTTGCCTGCCACTTCTTCCAACTGTCATAAACTCCTTTTTTCCCCTCAGTTCCAGCCAAAGCTCTCTGTTCAGCCAGGTCTTCTTCCCTGATGGCTCGTCTTTTGGCACATGGTGACAGCCTGCTCCCGTGCCTTTACAAGTTCCTTCTTGATGAATGTCCAGCCTTCCTGGACTCCTTTGCCCTTCAGGACTTCCTCCCAAGGGACTCTGTTAACCAGACCCCTAAACAGGCCAAAGCCCGCCCTCCGGAAGTCCCAGGTGGCAGTTCTGCTGACCCCCCTCCTGACTTCTCCAAGAATTGAAAATTCTGTCATTTCATGATCACTATGCCCAAGACGGCCTCCAATCCTCACATCCCCCACAAGCCCTTCTCTGCTGGCAAACAACAGGTCCAGCGGGGTGCTTCCCTCCTCTGCTCCCTCCCCACCTGTGTCAGGAAGTTATCCTCAACACACTCCAGGAACCTCCTGGGCTGCTTCCTCTCCACTGTATTGCATTTCCAGCAGACATCCAGTAAGTTGAAGTCCCCCACGAGGACAAGGGATGGCTATCGTGACACTTGTCCCAGCTGCTTCTAGAATATTTCATCTGTCTCTTCATCCTGGTTGGGTGGTCTATAACAGAATCCCACCATGACATCTGCTTTCTTGGCCTTTATTTAACACTTCCCAGTACAGACAGGTTCCTGTACAGTACAAAGTGGGTTATTTTAACGTGTCCCAGTATAGGCTGGGCCCAATCCCAGTAGCAGTGGGATCCCCTGATCCTCTCGGAATGCAGACTGGGCACCATCCAAGTACAAACTGCATCTCCTGGCAACCTCCCAGCACAGACTGGGCCCTTTCAAGTCCAAAATGGGGCCCTTTGAACCAAGCCCAAGAAGACTGGTCCCCGTCCCTGTAGAAACTGGATCCCCAATCCAGTACAGACTGAGCCTTCCACAGTATAAACTGCACCCCTTTAACCCCTCCCATGACAGACTGGTCCCTGTCCCACTAGAAAGTGGATCTCCTCAACCCCTCCCAGTAGAGACTGGGCCCTGACCCAGTATGAAGTGGATCCCTTCAACCTCTGCCAGTACAGATGGGACCCTCTCCTAGTACAAACTGGATCACTCGATCCCCTCTTAGTAAAAACTAGTTCCTGTCCTAGTACAAACTCCACCACCTCATCCCCTCCACACAGAAACTGGGTCAGGTGCCAGTACAAACTGGATCCCATGGCCCCCTCCCTGTAACCACTGGGCTCCATTCCATTAGAAACTTTATCTCTTTAAACCCTCCCAGTATACACTGCGCCCTTCCCAGTACACACCAAATCCCTTAACCCCTCCCACTACAGACTGGTCCCTGTGGCAGTACGAACTAGATGCTGTGGTCCCCTCCCAGTACAGACTGGGTTCCCTCCTGGTACAAACTGGATCCCGTGCTCCCCTCCCAATACAGAACAGACTGTCAACAAATAGAGATTACTCCATTTAACCCCTTCGAGTACAGACTGGGTCAATGCCGAGTCCAAAATGGACTCCCCGGTCCCTACCCACTACCAACTGGCCACCTCCAATACAATCTGGATCCTCTAACTTATGCCAGGACAGACTGGGCCCTGTCCAGTCCAAACTGCATCCCTTGATTCCCTCCCAGTACAGAAGGGGCCTTGTCCCAGTATGAAGAGAATCCCTTTAATTCCTCCCAGCAGAGAAAGAGCGTCTGCCTAGTCCAAAGTGGATCCCAGCCCAGCTCCCAGTGCAGACTGCTCTGTGTACCAGTACAAAATGGATCGCTTTAACACTGCCCTGTACAGACTGGGCCTCATCTCAGTACAGACTGGATCCCCCAGTTTCCTCACAGTACAGACTGGGCCCTCTCCACGTAGAAATGGGATCCTCTGAGCCAATCCCAGCAGAGTCTGGGCCTCGTCTCAGTACAAACAGACTGGGCCCTGTCCCAGTACAAACTTTATCCCTTTAGACCCTCCCAGGGTACACTGGGCGACCCTCCCAGTCCACACTGGAGCCCCTGGCCCCTTCCCACTACAGTCTGGTCTCTGTCACAGTACAAACTGGGTTGCTTTAACCCCTGCCAGTACAAACTTGGCCCCTCCCCCTACAAACTAGTCCTCTTTCACCCCTCCAAGTACAGGCTGAGCACGCTCCCAGTATAAACTGCATCCTCTCATCCCCTCCCAGTACGACTGGGCACTGTGCCATTTCAAACTGGATTTCATTAAACCCTTCCAGTACAGACTTGGTCCCCTCCCAGTAAAAACGAGCTCTGTTTCGAATCATGGAATGGTTTGGGTTGGAAGGGACCATTAAAGGTCATCTAGTGCAACCCCCCTGCCATGAGCAGGGACACCTTCAACTGGATGAGCTGTCTCCAAGCCCCAGCCAACCTGGCCTGGAATGTTTCCAGGGATGGGGCATCTCCTTTCACTCTGGGCAACCTGGGCCGGTGTCTCACCATCCTCATTGTTAAAAGGTTCTTTATATGGAGTGTAAATTTCCCCCCTTTTAGTTTAAAGCCCTCACCCTTTGTCCTATCGCAACAGGCCCTGCTAAAAACTCTGTCCCCAGCTCTCCTGTAGGCCCCCTTTAGGTACTGGAAGGCCACAATAAGGTCTCCCCAGAGCCTTCTCTTCTCCAGGCTGAACAACCCCAACTCTCTCAGCCTTTCCTCACAGCAGAGGTGCTCCAGCCCTCGGAGCATCTTTGTGGCCTCCTCTGGACCCACTCCAACAGGTCCATGTCTGTCCTGTGCTGAGGGCTCCAGAGCTGGAGCAGCACTCCAGGTGGGGTCTCACCAAAGCAGTGCAGAGGGGCTGAATCCCCTCCCTCGACCTGCTGGTAATGCTTCTTTTGATGCAGCCCAGGATAGCGTTGGCTTTGTGATCTGAGAGCGCACATTGCCAGCTCATGTCCAGCTTTTCATCCCCCAGTATACCCAAGTCCTTCTCGGCAGGGCTGCTCTCCATCCCTTCATCCCCCAGGCTGTATTGATATCAGGGATTGCCCCGACCCATGTGCATTACCCTTCACTTGGCCTTGTTGAACCTCATGCTGTTCATACAGGCTCACTTCTTGAGCCTTTCCCGGTCCCTCTGGATGACATCCTGACCCTTGGCAGTGTCAACCGCACCACTCAGCGTGGTATCATCAGCATACTTGATGAAGGTGCACTCGATCCCACTGCCTTTTTCATTGATGAAGATATTGAACAGTACTGGTCCCAGTACAGACCGCTGAGGTTCACCACTTGTCACCAGTCTCCATCTGGACATGAGGCCGTTGACCACTACTGGATGGGACCATCCAACCAGTTCCTCATCCACCGAACAATCCACCCTTCAAATCCACATCTCTCCAGTTTCACAGAATCACAGAGTGATCAGGGTTGGAAGGGACTTCTGGAGATCATCTAGTCCAAGCCCCCTCCTAGAGCAGGGTCACCTACAGCAGGTTGCACCGGATAGCATCCAGGCGAGTTTGGAATGTCTCCAGAGTGGGAGATTCCCCCACCTCTCTGGGCAGCCTGTGCCAGTGCTCTGCCACCCTCAAAGGAAAGAAGATCCTCCTCATGTTAAGATGGAACTTCATACATTCAAGTTTGTGCCTGTTCCCTATAGTCCTATCACTGGGCACCACTGACAAAAGACTGTTCCCATCCCCCTGGCACCCTCCCTTTAAGTATTTATAAGCGTAGATAGGGTCCCCCCTCAGTCTCCTTTTCTCCAGACTAAAAAGCCCCAAGTCCCTTAGCCTTTCCTTATAAGAGAGATGTTCCAATTCCTTCATCATCTTCGTAGCCCTTTGCTGGACCCTCTCCAGCAGTTCCCTGTCCTTCTTGAACTGGGGAGCCCAGATCTGGACACAGTACTCCAGATGAGGTCTCACCAGGGCAGAGCAGAGGGGAAGGATGACCTCCCTCGACCTGCTGGCCACACTCTGCTTGATGCACCTTAGGATGCCATTGGCCTTCTCGGCCACCAAGACACATTGCTGGCTCATGGGCATCCTGTTGTCCACTGGGACATGCTGCTGCATGTTCCCCCAAGATCTTCCTTTCTTCCAGCTGGACAAGCCCAGCTTTTTCAGCTTCTTCTCACAGCACAAGTGCTCCAACCCTGACCACCTTGGTGGCCCTCCACTGAACGGGCTCCAGTTTACCAGTGTCTCTCAGGCATTGCAGGGGGTCAGAACCTTGGGGAGTATTCTGGATCCTTTCTCAAATGTGCTGAACCCAGGGTGGTAATCATTCCCACTGGCTGTGCTCCTCTTCCTACCACCCAGGATGCTTTTGGCCTTTGCTGATGGCTCCATATTTTGCCTAATGAAACAGAAGGACCACCGGAGCCTTTCCTGCAGTGCTGATACCAACCTAGGCAGTCCCTGCCCTCTGTCACTTCAGGCCCTTAGTCAAGCTCAGCGAAAGAACTTTAGATCTGTCCTTGTTGGATAACATGATGTTACTGTTGGCCTGTCCTTCAAGCCTGTCTAGGTCCCTTGGGATGGCAACCCTGCCCACTAATATAGTGTCTGCTCTCCTCAATGAGGTGTCATCTACAAATGCTATAAAAAAAGCATTTTCTCATCTCCTTTGGGTAATTAAAAGCCCTTGAAACATGGTGGAACCCGACTAGATACATCCCTCTGGGCAGAACACTATGCGTTCACCACGTTCTTCCAAGCCCGAGTACTGATCTCAGTTATTACCCATCTACTTATCCACCCAATCAGACCATAATGTCCTAACTGGACACAAGAATACTGTGGGGAATGAGGCTGATAGCATAGTGTTCGGCGCACAGTCTAGTTGGAGGCCTGTAAGTAGCAGTGCTCCCCAGGGGTCAGTACTGGCCAATCTTGTTCAACATGTTAATCAACGTCCTGGATGAGGGCACAGAGTGTACCCTCAGCAAGTTTGCTGACATCTGTTGGAAGGGTAACACAGCAGGGCATAGGCAGTCCAGGAGGTTCTTGGATTGTATTGACGACAACTTTTTTCTCCCAGTGGTAGAGGAGCCAACGAGGAGAGGAGCTCTGCTGGACCTTGTCCTTACCAACAAAGAGGGGCTGGTAGGCAGTGTTAAGCTCAAGGGCAGCCTGGGCTGCCGTGACCATGAAATGATCAAGTTTGAGATTGTCAAGGCAGCGAGGAAGGTTCGCAGCAAGCTGACCACCCTGGGCTTTAGCAGAGCTGACTGTGGCTTCTTGAAGAATCTGCTTGGTATAGTGCCATGGGATGAAGCGCTGGAGGGAAGAAGGGCCCAAGTAAGCCAGTTAATATTCAAGGCTCACCTCCTCCAAGCTCAGGAGTCATGCATCCCTACAAAGAAGAAGGCAGGCAGAAAAGCCAGGAGGCCTGCATGGATGAACAAGGAGCTCCTGGACATGCTCACAAGTGAAAAGGAGGTCTATAGGGAGTGGAAACATGGGTGGGAAGCCTGGGAGGAATACAGAGAAATTGTTCAAGCAGCCCCGGATCAGGTGAGGCAAGCTAAAGCCCAGATAGAACTAAATCTGGCCAGGGGCATCAAGACAAACAAAAATCCTTCTTTAAGTATGTCAGCGAGAAAAGAAAGACTAGGGAAGATGTGGGCCCTCTCCGGAAGGAAATGCAAGAACTGGTCACCTGGGACAGAGACAAAGCTGAGGTCCTCAATGACTATTTTGCCTCAGTCTTCACTTGCAAAGACGGCAGCCGCACTGCCCATGATGCAGAGGGCAAAGGCAAGGAGCTGGAAAGTGAAGAACTGCCCACTGTAGGTGAAGATCATGTATAAACCACCTGAGGAACCTGAAGGTGCACAAGTCCATGGGACCTGATGAGACACATCCGTGGGTCCTGAGGGAACTGGCAGACAAAGTTGCTAAGCCACTGTCCCTCATATTTGAGAAGTCATGGCACTCTGGTGAGCTTCCTGCTGACTGGAAAAATGGGAAAAATAACCCCTATTTTCAAAAAGGAAAATAATGAAAACCCAGGGAACTACAGGCCAGTCAGTCTCACCCCTGTGCCTGGCCCGATCATGGAGCAGATCCTCCTGGAAACTCTGCTTAGGCAGATGGAAAATAAGGAGGTGATTGGTAGCATCCAGCATGGCTTCACCAAGGGCAAGTCATGCCTGACAAATTTTGTGGCTTTCTACGAAAGTGTTACAGCGGCAGTGGACAAGGGAAGAACAACTGATGTCATCTACCTGGACTTGTGCAAAGCGTTTGTCATTGTCCCGCACAATATCCTGGTCTCTAAATTGGAGACACATGGATTCGACAGATGGACCACTCAATAGATAAAGAACTGGCTGGACGGTCGCACTCAAAGTGTTGTGGTCAATTGCTCCATGTCCAAGTGGAGAGCAGTGATGAGTGGTGTTCCTCAGGTGCTGTACAACATCTTTGTCAGAGACATGGAGAGTGGGGTTGAGTGCACCCTCAGCAAGTTTGCTGATGAAACCAAGCTGTTTGGCGAGGTTGACACGCTGGAGGGGAGGGATGCCATCCAGAGGGACCTGGACAGGCTGGAGAGGTGGGCCCAAGCCAACCTCATGCAGTTCCACCAGGCCGGGTGCAAGGTCCTACATCTGGGTCGGGGCAATCCCAAGCACAAATACAGGCTCGGCGGGGAATGGCCGGAGAGCAGCCCTGAGGAGAAGGACCTGGCTGTGCTGATTGACGAGAAGCTCAACATGAGCCAGCAATGTGAGACTGCAGCCCAGAAGGCCAACCAGATCCTGGTGTCCATGAAAAGCAGCATGGCCAGCAGGTCAAGGGAGGTGATTCTGTCCCTCTACTCTGCTTTCGTGAGACCACGCCTGGAATATTGCATCCAGCTCTGATACCCTCAACATAAGAAGAACATGGATGTGTTAGGGCAGGTTCAGAGGAGGCCCTGAAGATGATCAACGGTCTGGAGCAGCTCTCCTATGAGGACAGGCTAAGAGAGTTGGGGTTGTTCAGCCTGGAGAAGAGAAGGCTCCGGGGAGACCTTATAGCCCCTTCCAGTACCTAAAGGGTGCCTACAGGGGAGCTGAGGAAGGACTTTATACTAGGGCATGTAGTGATAGGATGAGGGGCAATGGCTTTTAACTGGAAGTGGGTGGATTTAGATTAAATATTAGGAAGAAATTTTCACTTTAAGGGTGGTAAGGCACTGGCGGAGGTTGCCCAGAGAAGTTGTTGAGGTCCCATCCCTGGAGGTGTTTAAGGCCAGGCTGGATGGGGCTTTGAGCAAATTGGTCTAGTGGGAGGTGTCCCTGCCTATGGCTGGGGGGTTGAAACTTGATGATCTTCAAGGCCCCTTCCAACCTAAAGCATTCTATAAAAAAAGAAGTGCTTTTTTAAGTACATTAATAGCAAGAGGAGGTCTAAAGAAAACGTTGGACCGATAGTTGTTGAAGGTGGTCAACTGACTGATAGGGATGAAGAAAAAGCAGCCGTGTGCAATGCTTTTTTTTTGCCTCACTCGTTAATCATGCATCTAGAGCTTGGGCTGCCCAGTCCCCTGAATTGGAGGACCACAAAAACTTTCCATTTGTGGGATGGAAATCGTCAGAGAACAGCTGTATCAGCTGAATGTTCACAAGTCCATGGGGCCTGATGGGATTCATCCCAGGGTATTGAAGGAGCTGGTGGATGTGCTGGCAGGACCTCCTGCAACTTCTCTGGGCAACCTGTTCCAGTGCCTTACCACTCTCAAAGTGAAAAATTTCTCCCTAAAAACTAATCTAAATCTTCCTTCTTCCAGTGTGAAGCCATTCCCCCTCATCCTATCATGTCCTGCCTAATTAATAAATCAGAGCAGATATGCTGGACCTCAGCCAAGCACCAGGACCACACTCAGATATGTAACAAAGAAAGGCAGTACCAAGTGCCCAAGGTCCCATGCAAGGCAGAGGTTTTGTTCAGAGCATGCAGGGGTGGATGGCAGATGGCAATGGAAAGAGGAAATGAGGTGATCCGAAGGAGAGCAAACCCTCAGGACCAGAGAGAAGCAGGGCTGGGCTGTGCAGCCCTGGCAGGAGAGGGCTTTGCTCTCTGGGACGTCTCTGCAGGCCTGCAGGGCCTGTGGTGCAAGGGGAAGCTGATCTCCAGGAAAGACACGGTGCTTTGGAAAATGTCCTCGGCGATGGACATCCTGTGATCCAAGAACATGGGTTAAATCATTGCTCTGTTCCATGATTGCATCATCAAAGGGATGATTAAAGGCTGTGGGAGGAGCAGGGCCGACATCTACTGGATGGAGATGGGACAGGACTGGCTTCACTGCAGCTGCCTCAAAAAAAGCACTGAATGTCCCAGAGGTTCTCTTGGGGTGTGTTACACGGCTGCTCTGAATGGTGGTCGTCATCCTGCAGGTATTGTGCTGTCCCTGCTGGCTGCATGCGGCTGTGCAGGAGAGCCCTGGCACCTCCCGTAGTGCCACAGGGTGTAGGTCACCTTCCAATGGAGCAGCTGCCCTGAATGAGGTTGGGCACTGTAGGGGTGTCTGTGAGAAACAGGCCATGGGTGCCAAAGGAGATGGGGTAAAGACAGCTGGTGGAGGAGGGAGAGTGTCACCACCATGCCCCACCAGCCTCAAAATGATGACTCCAGACACTGCCCTGTCCCTCTTAATATTTCCATCAGTTACGAGCACGTGTCTTAGACCACCTCTGGCACCTCATGTGTCACCTGTGCTTTGCATGGGTACAGGAGGTACAGGAGACTCCTGCCTTTCACTGCCTGGGTGTGCTGTCTCCTAGTGGGGCAAGAAGAGGGGATTCTTGGACATAACTCTGTCTCCGAAAGGGGAAATGGCACTGCAGGGAAGAAGTTTCTCTGCCCAGCAGAGGGAGAAAACATCAGTGATGACTTCAGCTTGTTTCCCAGGTGGTTCCCCTGGAGCCCCAGGGACATCTCTGAGGGAGCCCAGAGGGGACAGAGGCAGTGCCACCGTGGGCTGGTCCTCTGCTGCCGAGCTGGGCCGGGCTGCTGGGCCGGAGGGAGCTCCTGGCAAGCGGGCAGCGCTGCAGAGAGACAGCTCTGCCCAGAAGCAGGACTGAGGGCAGTGCCTGCAGGCAGAGAGGGAAGAGAAGAGAAGAGAAGAGAAGAGAAGAGAAGAGAAGAGAAGAGAAGAGAAGAGAAGAGAAGAGAAGAGAAGAGAAGAGAAGAGAAGAGAAGAGAAGAGAAGAGAAGAGAAGAGAAGAGAAGAGAAGAGAAGAGAAGAGAAGAGAAGAGGTAAAGGCAGTCTGGGGTGGGAGGACAGGAGAGAGCTCACCGGGGGAGAAACCTTCGCAGCCTTTCACATGGTAAGTCTCTGGCTGTGGGGCAATGCAGATGAGTTCCTGGCAGTGTCTCCTAGAGCTGGCACATGCCATGGCTGATAGGAGCTGTCAGGACGGCTCTCCTGGCTTGTCTGGTGTGGAGCAGGAGGATGTGCTTCAGAGCATGGATGTCCTGCTGCACCTTCAGAGAGACAATGACATGGTAGGGTAGGGATGATTAGGTCAGGGCATGGTGCTTCTGCTCTCAAGAGAGTGCAGCAGCACAGGTGAGCTCTACCTCATGATATTTTTCAGAGGACCTCTTCAGCAGCACACCAACTCAGCAACATCTTCCCCTTTGCAGCCACATCAGGTTCGCTGTGAACTGGTCTTTAGCCCCCACACACTCAGAGATGCCCCTGGGCAGTGCCCCGTCCCTGGAGGTGTTGGCAGGCAGAGGTGGGCGCACAGCAGTGGGATGGGGTTTGTGAGCACTGATGGGAGCTGAGCCGGGGACAGGGGGACGGCTGCCGGCAGCAGAGACACGGGCAGGGAGTGAGAGGAAGCTGCTGCCTGAAACACTGGCGAGGAGGATGTGGGCCCGTCCGTGCTGTCCCTGAAGCACAGACACCTTCCCCTGGGCAGCTCCTGCCTGGTCTCCGTTCCCAGCCGGGGCACATCTCTGCCCTCCAGCCCACGGGGTCTCGGGCACACATTGACCCTGCAGCAGCCAGAGCCCAGCAAAGGACGAACCCCGGATTGCCGTCTGCCTAGCATGTCCCTCCTCCCTTGTCAGGAGAGTTGTGGCATTTCACTGCCGTCCCCTCCTGCCTGAGCTGCCCTTGTTCTCACCGTTGGATAAACTGAGTCAGTGCGGGGGGTGGGGGTTGCGGGTGACAGATTCAGCTCCCGTTCAGATGCCGACCCTTTGGGTCCTGCTCTGCAGTCGTGTCTGTGGGAGCAATGTGCCCAGGACTCCTCCAGGCAACTTAAGGACATCAACTATTTGCCTGAGGAGTCCTGTGGGGCTGCAGGGTGCTCTCCAGAAGGGCACAGCTCTCCCATAGTATCTCTGTGCTCCCTCGGATCCACATGGAGAAGACATCTCGGTGCTCAGGCCATGGAAATGCTGCTGGGCAGCTGTACGTGGGCAGCTGCAATGATCCCTCCTGGTCCCAGTCTGGGAGGGGAGAGATGAGAAAAGGCAATGAGCCTGTATATCTCCCCTTTGAACCTGCATTCCTTTCTTCTCCGCAGTGTCCTGCTTCTTTTGATGGCAACACCTCAGAGGGATACTCCTCCAGTTGCAAGCTGCCAGCACAGGGCAGCGGAGAAGAGGACTGATGGGCAGAGCTGCTCTCCTCTCTCTGCACTAAGGGACCGTCCCTTTGCCTCTCAGGACCCACAAGACTTCACCTGGAGTGCATTAGAAATGTCAGGGATTTCAGCCATCCCAAACCGCTCCGAAATGTGGCAGGTACAACCAGAACAAAACAGAGAAAACAAAATCCCCTCTCCTCTGCTGTGCAGTTGGGCAAATTGCCGACAACAACACTGAAAAGCTCTTTGATACAACACAATTACATTTAATTGGAGACAGCCCTGCTGTCCTAGTTCCCTCATGCTGCACAGCAAGGAGGACTCCTCAGGAGCCCATTGCCCTGCTCCCAGTGGCAGCCTCAGCCGGCAAAAGCCAGAGCTCAAGTGAGGGAGCTGCAGAGAGGTGCTCCTGAAAAGAGGGTCTGAATGTGGGGCTGCAAAGACATATGCAATCCATTTTGCCAGGAGAAGTCTGCTCTGACTCAGTACTGTCTTTTCCTCCTTAACAGATAACCACAAGTAACAATAACAGATACCCAGAGGCAGAATATGTCCAACAGCAGCTCCATCACCCACTTCCTCCTCCTGGCATTCGCAGACACACGGCAGCTGCAGCTCTTGACCTTCGGGCTCTTCCTGGGCATCTACCTGGCTGCCCTCCTGGGAAACGGCCTCATCATCACCGCCATCGCCTGTGACCACCGCCTCCACACCCCCATGTACTTCTTCCTCCTCAACCTCTCTGTTCTTGACCTGGGCTGCATCTCCACCACCGTCCCCAAAGCCATGGCCAATTCCCTCTGGGACACCAGGGACATTTCCTATGCAGGATGTGCTGCACAGGTCTTTTTTTTTTCCTTCTTGTTTGGTGCAGATTTTTCTCTTCTCACAGCCATGGCCTATGACCGCTACGTTGCCATCTGCCATCCCCTGCACTACGGGACCCTCCTGGGCAGCAGAGCTTGTGTCCGCATGGCAGCAGCTGCCTGGGGCAGTGGGTTCCTCAATTCTCTCCTGCACACGGCCAATACATTTTCACTGCCCCTCTGCCAGGGCAATGCCGTGGACCAGTTCTTCTGTGAAATCCCCCACATCCTCAAGCTCTCCTGCTCACACTCCTACCTCAGGGAAGTTGGACTGATTGTGGTTAGTGCCTGTCTCTTCTTTGCGTGTTTTGTTTTTATTGTGGTGTCCTACGTGCACATATTGAGGGCTGTGCTGAGGATCCCCTCGGAGCAGGGACGGCACAAAGCCTTTTCAACGTGCCTCCCTCACCTGGCTGTGGTCTCCCTCTTTATCAGCACTGGCATGTTTGCCTACATGAAGCCCCCCTCCATCTCCTCATCATCCCTGGACCTGGTGGTGGCAGTGTTGTACTCGGTGGTGCCCCCAGCAGTGAACCCCCTCATCTACAGCATGAGGAACCAGGAGCTCAAAGAAGCATTGAAGAAAGGGGTTCAATGGGTTCACCTTCAGCAGCAGTAAGCTGCCCATGTCTCCTCACAGGCTGTCCCTACTGTGCTGGATAATAGTGAGGCCTTCGGTAAATGTGTCATCACAGCATCAGAACTGCCTTCCTGAGGAGCATCTCCGTAATAACAGGGCAGCTCTCTCTGTTGCAGGAAAATTGACATAAACTAGGAAAATGAAATGTAAAATGTCATTGTAATTGAAGCAACCAAGGACACCTGCTGCTGCTCAAGTCCTCTGTACTGCCCCAACCCTATTTCATAATTTACCTAATATGAAAATAGAGAAAGAGTAACTAGACATGATTTATCTATGACTCAGTTAAGGAACTACCACCAGACAATGTAGCATTGTTGAGAAGCAGGGGATTCCTGTCAAGAGAGTGATGAACTGTAGGGCGGGTCAGCGAACCCAGAAAACCTCTTGGAACTGCCAAGATCAGAGAAGTGGTAAAAGGTAATTCTGCCAGGGGGAGATCGCGACCACTGAATCGCTGACCACCTACCCAAATGATACCACCTACTCAAAAGAGAACAATGGAAGAAGAAGACAGAGTCTGTGCACTAATTTACATGGGAAGCAAAGAAATCTCAAGCAATCCTTGAAGAGAATAACAATGAGTAACTGTGAATATATATATGAATTGTTTGAATATGTAAACATCAATGCATAGAAGTGGAGTCTTTTGAAGCTAAGTTGTGCTCCCGTTTTGGGCTGAGCACCCCATTTCCGCGCATTAATGGAATAAACTTGGAAATACCTCTGCTCTGTGTGTTATTGGCTTGCACACCGTGTAACAAACCCAGATTTGGGATATCAGGAGGGTGTCATACTGAAGTGAAATAGATCTAGTTTTGTCTTTGAGGCAGCAGCAGAAGGAAGATGTGCAGTTCCGTGTGGTGACATGAAGCTAAATAGAGGATTCAAATGAGTCTATGGGCTGAGACATCTTTGGCATCTGAGGAGCATTAGGAGGGCTTTGGAAGAAGCTGCACAGGTTATGGGGAACTCACAGCCATTAGGAAAACCTCAGAAAATGACAGCCTTGTGTTTGAAGAAATAGTGAAGACAGAGTCATCAGTAGAGCTTGGGACAGCATGGGGGCAGAGTGGGGTGGGGAAGCAGGGGCTGGCATCTGCATCTGTTCTGATGCTGGCATCATCTTCTCTGATCTTGGCATCTGCAGAGAAACAGCCACAGCCTGTGGGGCGTATGGCCCCTTTGTTGGGGCTGGGACCCCCCAACAGAACTGAAATCCTTGTCCTTTCCACTATGGCTGCGGTCTCTTCCACTGAGGCCCCTGAGAGCACTCCAGTTCCTTACATCAACGGGGCCTTGTTGCCTCCACCCCACCCTCCAGAGGGCCTGAGAGGTGTCCTACCACTGTCTTGTCCTTGGCATCACACACCCCTTCATCTCAGTGCTCCCAGGAAGAGCCCTGAGCTTCCCGTGTGGGAAAGGATCCCCATTCCCAGGGTGTGGGGGTCAGTGCTTGGACATCCCGCTTGATGAGACAGGTCAAGGGCTTTCACAACCACTTCCATGTTTCATTTTCAACCTGTAAGCAGTGCCTCTGACTTCCTGCTTCACCAGCCTCCAGGGACAGTCCCTTTTCTAGTCATTCCCTCCAAGGTCTTTTCAGGGGTGGCCCTCAGTGCAGCCCACTGACATGCTCAGAAACTTGGAGCTTTGCTGCTGCTTTTTACTTCTCAAGGGGCCAGTTCATTAACATGCAAAATGCCCTAACAAGCCAAGGCTCTGAGCATAATTTTCTTCACTTTACAATTCTTATTTGAGAGATTTCAGAAGTGAAATGATTTTAAAAATGAAAGAAAAGAAAAGAAAAAAGTTTCCTTTTTCTTCCACTTGTCTTTGTTTATCTGCTTACGCATTAAGTGATATCAGCAATTTCCAAATGATATTGAAACTGGACCTCTCCAAATGGAGGGTGAATGTGTAGGTATTGAGGTTTGGGCTGGACTGGCCACTCAGGCAGAACAGCAGATGCTCTCCCCTACCGAGGAGAGGCAGGAGAGAGAAAAAGTGACTTACGAGTTTAGAAGGACCTAAACTCTGTTAATGAAATATTAATAATAAAATAAAAAAAATGAAATATATACAAAACCATATCAAGCTCCCAGGATGATGATCACGTCACTGGCTGGCGCTGGGGCAGTCCCAGACTGGACTCAGTGATGGATGGGAACTGGATTCCAGATAAGGATTCAGGATCGGGATCACAGGCAGATGAACAGACAGAGTACTCCTCAGACACCGGTCATTGAAGGAAGCGAGCTGACCCTTTGATCCCTCAGCTTTTATACTGATCATGAGGCAGATGGGATGGAATACCCCGTTGGTCACCTGTCCTGTCCACTCCTCCCCGCAGGTGGGACCCCACTATGCTTTTCCACTTCCAACCGTCCAAGGGGGAAATCACAAAGTCGGTTGGCCGTGGGTGTTATAGCAATAAGTATAAGCAAGAGCCTCTCTGCACACCGTGCCTGGGCATCCGCTGTGACCATAGGTCTGATCACTCTGAGAGAGTGAACACTGTCTGCAAAATATACTGTTAATTTCAGTAGTTAGAAGAAGCCCGGCTAAGAAGTAAATATACTGAACAAAATTGGTTCTGTTTTACCTCACACCAGGACAGGTGTGTATTGTTTCTCTCAAACAGGTTTATTAGGAAAGCATTTTTCTTCAATTGCCAAAACGCTGGTCGGTACAGGTTGGGAGTCCACACTATTTACCAGCTGGGATATTTGGTTGAGCACTCTATGAAATGATTATCAGGTTATCAAGTTATCAGGTGCGTTTCTCACAGCTGAGACATCAGCCTGCAGAGAAACACTCTGCAGTTTCTGCAACATCTCATCAAGTTCCCACCTAGCTTTTTCAGACGATTTTTCCATGGCTGAGGTGTTGACCTGCGGAGGGACATCATCTAACCAGTTGTCCAATACACTGCCACATGCTACAGCAGATTTATGGTTTTTCCTCAACTGAGACAGCGGCCTGGTCACGTGACCTGTCCAATGCTGACACACTGTCCTGCGGGGCAGAAAAAGATTATGTGCATAATGCTGCATGTCAGTATCCACATGACCCACCGTCGGTGCCTCACCCTCTTTCCAGCAAAATAATACCAATCCATGAGCATGTGCCGCTGGTGCTCTCCGTACCCACATGCACCAAGTGGGTCCGGTAATTTTGAGTGCATCTGGATCTAATGGTGTCTGCACGTTGTCCAAATCAGTAAAAATCATCTCCCGCACAGCTATTTCCCTCAGATTCTGAACATCTCTCTCAATAGTTGTCCACTTGGATGGGTGGTATGGGATAGCGTCCCTATAGGGATACTTGCTCCTCACGCTTTACAGGAGTCATCTCCAGAGGCTAAGGGATTGTGGTGTTCTTCCAAAAACCCTGTCAATACCCAATTCTCTAGTCAATGGTCCCAACCGCTTGGCTTCTCTACCATCTAAGTCCAAACTATTGGCTCCAGTGTCCCAGCAATCGAGTAGCGGAGGAATCACTTGCTCGCCTTCCTGACAGCCGTAATGCTTACGTATGTCTCACAGCTCACTTAGGGATAACGATGGAGTGGTTTCCTCTGTTTCCTCATTGTGTGATGTCCCTGACTGACTGTTGCTATCTGGTCCTATTGCACGTCTTGTCTTATGCACAGGGTTGACTGATACCGGCGCTGACTGGGTCTGTAGTTCAGCTGCATCATCCATCACCAAGGTCGGAGTAGGTGTAATACTCGTTGCAGCTGCGGGTCCTGTCATGGTAGCCAGCGGGGACTGGAGAGGTGCAATGTCCGTCATGGGGGCTGGTGGGTGCTGTGCAGGAGAAATACCGTGCGGTGCCTGACCATAGGAGCCGGTGGGATCTAAGCCAGCGGAGTCTGGATCGGATGGATGCCTGCCATGGGGGCTGGCAGGGTCTGAGTGTCGCAGGGGACGGCAGGGTCTGTGCAGGCGCAATGTCTGTCACAGGGACAGGAGGGGGCTGTGCAGGTATGATGTTGGCTGTGGGGGCCTATGGGGTTGCCACTGGATACTTCCCTATACTGCAGATCCACCAATAAAGAAGAAAGAGCCCGCAAAATTTAATTACCCAAGCACAATAACCAAAACATCCCAAGGGTACTCCAGACTTTCAAAAACTGTTGCTATTGATGCCACCGGCACATACAAAAACTCAAGAGACATCCCCCCTCTTGCTAAATGGCCCATAATATAACCCAAGGTGTAATTATGCACAATGTCCAACAGAGGCCTCCCGCCGTCCCAAGGTGAGTCTGACCGCGGCAATTCGCAAGGTGCCATTAGGTAAGGGACAGAAAACGGAAACATTAAAAAAGACCTGATAACATAGCAAAATACTGCCACCCAAAATAAAAAGGCAATGTTTTTAAGTCCCCATCTAGAAACGATAAGCTGCCCTAAACCAGCAGAAAGAGGAAATGTGGAGAAATGCCAGGAGTGTTGCTGTGAGGAGGCAAGAGAGGGACAGAGGGTTGGGCTCTGCTGGGTGGAAGAGGAGACCAGGGCGTTCCTTCAGAGTGGGTGTCTGCACTGCAGGGGATGGCAGGGAGGGTGCCCAAGTGCCCTCTCCCAAGGTGTTTGTGGGAGCAGGTCCCTCCGACTCCCTGCCCATGTCTGGGCTGCCTGGAGCTGTCCCTGCGGGAGCTGTTTCTCTGTCCCAACATCTCCTCCCTGCCAGTGCTCACTGACCCCATCCCTCCCGCTGTGTGCTCAGCTCTGCCCTGCAGATCCCTCCTGGCAGCAGGGCACTGCCCAGGGACATCTCTGCGTGCCAAGAGGATAAGAAGAGGCTCAGACAAATGCTAACAAGAACTGGGGTCTCCGTACCTGCTCCAGAGTGTAGAAAAAAAATTTCCCATCTCCCACTGTCAGGGATGTCACAGTCAGGGGTGAGAAGGTAGAGTTGAGGCTCCTGAAAGAAGGGAACAAGGCCAAGAGCAGGACTTCAGGAGAGCAATCTTTGGCCTTCTGAGGGACCTGATCAGAAGAATCCCATGGGATAGGGCCCTGCGGAGAAGAGGGGGGCAGAGAGCTCTTTGCTAGTCAAGGATGGACTCTTGCAGCTCCAGAACAGTCCACCCCATCATACAGGAAGTCTGTCAAAGCTGGCAGGAGCCTGGCATGGGTGAGAAAGGAGGTCCTGACTAAAATGAAGCATGAAGGGGCAGCCCAGAGAAGTTGGACGCTGACTGGCTTCTGGCCTCAATGATTCTTTGACTCTGTGCTGGAGAGAGCCATTTGCGTGAGCGTGTGCTTGTCTGTGCCTGGTGGGTATCAGGGGGACGAGGGTATCCCGGGGCCAAGTTCTGGATAGATGGAAGGTGTCAGACCAGCTCTTGGAAGGATCCGTTTTTGCTGTGTGTCTGTATGGGTAGATATCTTACACTAACATAATACAGCACACAAAGAGCCCACCCGTGTTTCCCTTTCTCCACTGACCGTGGTTTTGATTGCCCTAGACACCTCTTCATGCACCATGGGTCTTCCCATGATGATAATGCATTTGGGGGGCGGGGGGGAGCAGGGAGGCTGGGTGAGTAGAGGGACGAGGCTGGCTCTGACAGGGGCCATGAAGCAGCTGCCCGGAGGTGACAGCAAGGACTTTACAAGGAAGAAACTTATCTCTTTTGACGTCATTGTTTTTAGGAAGGCAAAGCTCCCCTTGAGCCAGTGGTTGCAAGGAAGGTCAAGAGCAGAAAGAAGGCTTAGGGGGACCTCCTTGCAGCCTGTCAACCTAGGAGGAGGTCATAAAAATACAGAGATAGGCTCTCCACCATGCTGCATATTAGGAGGATGAAAGACAAGTGTTGGGTGAAAGAGGGGATGTTCAACCTGGAGATAAGGAGAAGATTTTCCGCCAGTGTCAGGGCTCGTCCTGAGCCGGGTGGCCATGAGCCCCACCTGCCCTTCTGTCTGCCATGGTTGGTCAGGTTGCTGTAACAGAGGTGCCCCCAGGATCAGAACCCAGGTGGGCCTCTTCCACCTGCATCACCCCCTCCCCAAGGACGGAATTCCTCTTGGGTGGGGTCTCTGATGCGCTGGATGACCTCAGCCTGCATGCTGGCCAGCATGTCTCCTGAGGGCCAACCAGGCTGCTGCTGTGGAAGTGCCCTCATAAGCATCACCATGCCAGCCATCTCCCCTTGGCCTGCCGCTCCCCTTTCCCTCTGCCCCTATCTTGGCTCTGCTGGGAGGAGTGGTATTGTGATAAACCTCTTGTCCCCAAACTGCTGGGGCCATCTGCGGGCCAGTCATGCTCCTATAACAGTAGTGGCCTCACAATCAAATCAGAACTTGTCTCACCTTTGCCTATCTCTCCCCATCCACTCCCTTGACTCCTCATCTCTACTGGACCCCACCTTCAACATCCAAACCCCGTTACTAGCTTTTCCCTCTCCTCTGCCCCACGGGTTGACAGAGACAGGGTGGCACACCTTACGTTTAAGCTTTGCAGTGCTCATGCATAATTCTTGTGATAAAGTCAGTGCTGAGATCAGACTCTATGGTGTGGAGCAGTTAAAACAGCAGATTGTCAGTGGTGGCCATCATGTTGGTTTCGAAAGGGGGAGGGGCTTCTGTCTGTTTTCAAAAAGGAAAATTTGCTTTCTCTTACGATGCAGGTTGACCTGATGGGTCTTTTCACATTAATCCCTTTGATTGCCCAGGTTGGAAGGTGACATTTTCCCACCTTGGATCAAGACGATGGGCTCTCTCACAGCCACTCCAAGTGTCTTACTCTGGAGTTATTCAGCCTGAGTTTGCCATACATAAAGAGTGTTTGTGCATGCTCATGAGTCCACTAATAAGAGGGCCAAGTTTCTCCTATTCCCAATGGCCACTTCCGATGTGTGAGAATCTGCTGGCAAGCACTCCAGGATCCCTGGTGCCAGCCCACAAGAACCTGGGCCTTCCCAGTAGACCCTATGGATCTTGTCCAAGACATACTCTTGAATTCCCAGACTGAGGGGAGTGCGCTGCATTGATTGTGACTTCTGTTCATGACTATATGTTACTCTGCTGAAAGCTGAGCTGCTGTTCCAGCTTTCTGTAGCTCAGTTTCTAAAACCTTTAGTTCTGTTTCTAAATCTTGTGCTTGTCCAAGTTCTAAGTCCAGCTGTTTAATTTGTAACCAGGGTCTATGTCTGTTTACCCTGAGATCTTCCTCTCAAATTTTGATTAAGATCATTGTCTTTATTTTGGGAAATTCCTCCTCCTTCAATTTACGGGTGCCTTTTTTTCACATTCTTTACCTCGTCATCCATTTCTCTCAGGAGATCCTGTGAATCATACATGGCACACCACAGGGTTCCAATGGCACCGGCTTCCTTTTTCACTTTGCAATGACTAACGTAAACTTGACAGGTTGGAGAAGTGGGATCTGCTACTTTAAGACAGTGGGATCTCCTAGGGCATTTCCCTGGTTCAATCACCTGCTTATTGAGTTTGTAACATCCTTTTCCTCCTTAACATATATTTTAGCTCAAGCTGCCTGGTCTGTTTTATGCTGTGCACTTCCCATACAGCCTTTACACAGGCAAACACTAACAGGAATTTTGCTGCTCCAAGCGACTCAGTAGAAAAGAGTTTTAAATGTGTTTTCTGTAAGCTCCAATTCCAGATTGACTTTCCTTCAGAGGTCCATTGGTTCTGAGCATCCAGAAAGCCACACCAAAGATGCATTGTGGGTCATTTCAGTCACCACCATCACCCACAAACCTTCCACTTTGACTGCAGGGCTTGCCTCTCCATTTACAGACCACGCAATGAAGTTGGGATGAGGCTGTTCATTAGGAGAGCTTCCCAGACAAAATGCTGTTTGAGCCCAGCCAAGGGTGTGTCAGGGGCAATTCCTCGAGGCAGCCAACCAAATATTAAATGAGCACAGAGCTACTTGTGGCTGGAATTCTGTGTGCAGGAGCAAGGACTGCCTTCAGTCCAACAGTGCAGTTCCTTCACCCTTGTCGTGGTTTGGGCCGGCCTGGCCACAGCAACAAACGACAGATGCTCTCCCTCACCTCTCTTTCCAAGGAGAGGAGGGAGAGAGAGAAAGGACTTGTCAGTTTAGATAAGTTAGTCAGTTTGGGGTCACCTGTCCTGTCTGCTCCTATCCAAAGGTGCGACCCCTCTACACTTTACCGATTCCGACCCTCCAACGGGGCATATAACAAAGTGAGCTGCCCTTGGTTGTTATAGCAAAAAGTCTAAGCAAGAGCCTCTCTGCATACCATGCCTTGGCATCAATTATAGATAATCAGGTTTTGTCACTCTGAGAGCCAACAGCTTATGGACAATATGCATTAAATTTCAGAGAGTTCAGTTAGTTCGAGGAGGCTTGGCTGCAAAGTCAAATTACTGATCAGAAAATGGGTTCAGTTTCACCTGAGAGCAGCACAGGTGGGCTGTTCTTTTGGGAGGGTATTAGGAGAATAAAAGAGAAGCACTCGGGATTTCAGGGAATGGAAAGAGAAGCAAAGGATGCTGTTGGCCTTCTTTGCCCCGGGCTCCTGTTTTGCCTAATGAAACTGAAGGACCAGCAGAGCCTTTCCCGCAAAGTTGCCACCCAGCCACACCGCCCCTGCCCTCTGTCATTGCACGGGGTTAGTGCACCTCAAGGGCAGGACTTCAGAGTTCTCTTTATCGGACATCATGATATTCCTTTTGGCCCATCCCTCTGGCCTGTCTATGTACCTCTATGTTCCCTCCCTCAACCTCCATGGCCTTTCAATGATTACGGAGTGTCATTGGACACGCTGGCACATTGGCTTACCCTGTCATCTCCCTCAGCTGCCACCCCTCCTGTCCCATAGACTGGTAAGGATTGTCTTAGTTAAGGTGACTTGAGAACAATCCACTGCTGGTGGTGTTCCTCCAGATTCCTGCCCCGAGTCTCAGAGCTCTGGGAGACCTTGCTGGGGCAGACTGAGGCAAAGAGGATGTAGAGAATCTCCGATATAGCTCCACCTGCTCTCTGAAACTCAGCAGTGGCCACACAGTGGCTTTGTTTCTCCTTGAACACTTCCTGAAGGAGTAAACACTCATTCTGGTGCCCTTGAATTGCCTTTGGGGGTTATATTGAATTGCCATCTGGACTATAGCTGAGCTTGGAGGAGGCTGTCCTTTAAGACCAGCTGGACTGAGTTCTGCCACCATGTCACAGCTCTGTCTGCCACAGGAACGGCTCCATCTCGTCCTGTCTGTGCCCCTGGCTGAGATCATTGCTGCACGTTTGGGCTGAAGCCCCCCAGCTGTGGCACCAGGCAAGCGGTGACTTGCCATAAGGAATCCTGGTAATAACAGTCCAACACCCTGTGTGTGCTACTGATGGGACAAGAAGAGGGGTTACTCATGCCCAGCTCTTCTTCTGCTGGGAGAAATAACACTGCTGGAAGTAAGTGTCTCTCCCCAGCTGAGGGAGGGAACATGAGAGATTGCATCAGCCTTTTTCAAAAGCGGTTCCCCTGGAGCCCCAGGGACACCTCCAGGGAGCCCAGAGGGGACAGAGAGAGTGCCACCATGGGCTGGCCCTCTGCTGCTGAGCTGGGCCAGGGTTCTGGGCTGGAGGGAGCTCCTGGCAAGCGGGCAGCGCTGCAGAGAGACAGCTCTGCCCAGGAGCAGGGCTGGGGGCACTGCCTGCAAGCAGGGAGGGGAGACCTGCGAGGCAGAGAGAGCTTAAAGGCAGTCTGGAGTGGGGGGTGCTGAGAGCTCACTGGAAATCTTCACCACCCTCTGCGTGGTAAGTCTCAGGGTGCCGGGCAATGCAGCTCCAGTTCCTGGAGGGATCTCCTCAAGCTGGTCCATCTGAGAGCTGCTGGGCTCTGTCAGGAGGACTCTCTCAGTTTCTGTGCTGTAGAGGAGGAGGATGTGCTCCAGAGCAGGGCTTCCCTGCTGCCCGGTGAGAGGGACAGGGCCCGAGGGCTGCCTTCTGCTGGGGATGGTTGTGGAGGTGTGCGTAGGGGTGTGCAGGCAGGGGTGGGCAGGGCTGTCCTTGCCATCAGGGTCCCTGCACCCAAGGGCTGTGTGCCGGGGCAGGGACTCTGCCGCCTGCCAGGGTCAGCTCTGCGCCTGCCCGGGGAGCTCCCACGGATCTTCTGTGGGGAGAAGCAGTGGGTGGAAGGAGTGACTGCCAGCAAGGCAGATGCCTTCTGTTGCTGAGATGGACCTGTGTGGGTCAGGGCTGCTCCAGATCCACATCACCCCAGGACATTAGCAGAGGGCCCGTTTTGAAGAAGGACATCGAGGCACCTTTCCCCTGAAAGGGAACAAGTCTGTGCTGTGGGATTTCTCCTCTCAGCTGCTGGGTGGGCAGTGGGAGGTGGGAATGGATTTCTCCTTTGTGGAGAAGGCACAGAGACCCCCGTTCTCAATAGCACTTCCCTGAAGCCCTCCTGAGCCCCCGCACAGCCAGAGATGCCCCCGGGCAGCGCTGTGCTGCCAGGAGGGGTCTGCAGGGCAGAGCTGAGCACACAGCGGGTGGGATGGGCTCTGGGGCACTGGCAGGGAGGAGACCCGGGGGCAGAGAAGCAGCTCCAGGCAGGGGCAGCTCCTGGCAGCCCAGACACAGGCAGGGACAGAGAGGGAGCTGCTGCCAGAAGTGCCCAGGCAGGGGGGATCCTGGCACCTCCGGCCACCCCCTGAACTTCAGACAGCTTCTCGGCAGGAAGCCTCTGCTCTCCTCTCACACCCGCCCCACAGCCAGTGGGTCCAGAGCCCGAGATGCCTTCTTGGCAGCTCCACCTACAGTCAAGGAGACGTGTGATTGTCCTACAACTAATGCACAACATAAAAGCAAGTGCCCCGCAGTGTCTCTGTCTGGAGACACTGTCACTGAGGAGAAGCCTTCACTGCACACCTGTCTGACTCCCTCTCCTCGCTTCCTTTTTTCAGAGCACAGACGCATTTCTCCTTGTTTCCCCACCCCTCTGTTGAACTCTGCATCTCAGGAGTTTGGGAGGGGGTGCGGGTCAGCTTCTCTTCTGCCTCTGACTCTGCCTCTGACTCCTGCCCCAGAGGTGCCCTCATGGAAAGTAGGTGTCGAAGCAGTATTTTACCCGACAAGTGAGAGTGTCACTGAGTTTGTGGGGTTGGGAATGAGCTGGATCATTCCTCATTCAGCTGTGGGAGGGGGATTTCTGTGAGGAATGGCATTGGGATTTCCTCAGAGAAGTCTCTCCCAGTTTGTCACTGCCTTTTCCTCCTTGGACAGGTCACCCTGCCCAGACGCAGCAAATGTCCAACAGCAGCTCCATCACCCAATTCATCCTCCTGGCATTGGCAGACACACAGGAGCTGCAGCTCTTGACCTTCGGGCTCTTCCTGGGCATCTACCTGGCTGCCCTCCTGGGAAACGGTCTCATCATCACCGCCATCATCTGCGACCACCGCCTCCACACCCCCATGTACTTCTTCCTCCTCAACCTCTCTGTTCTTGACCTGGGCTCCATCTCTACCACTCTCCCCAAAGCCATGGCCAATTCCCTCTGGAACACCAGGGCCATCTCCTATGCAGGATGTGCTGTCCAGCTCTTTTTCTTTCTCATTTTTACTTCAGCTGAGTATTCTCTCCTCACCATCATGGCCTATGACCGCTACGTTGCCATCTGCCATCCCCTGCACTACGGGACCCTCCTGGGCAGCAGAGCTTGTGTCCACATGGCAGCAGCTGCCTGGGGCAGTGGGTTTCTCAATTCTCTCCTGCACACGGCCAATACATTTTCACTGCCCCTCTGCCAGGGCAATGCCGTGGACCAGTTTTTCTGTGAAGTCCCCCACATCCTCAAGCTCTCCTGCTCACACTCCTACCTCAGGGAAGCTGGGCTTCTTGTGGTTGGTGTCTGTTTAGCATTGGCGTGTTTTGTTTTCATTGTGGTGTCCTATGTGCAGATCATGAGGGCTGTGCTGAGGATCCCTTCTGAGCAGGGACGGCACAAAGCCTTTTCCAGGTGTCTCCCTCACCTGGCCGTGGTCTCCCTCTTTATCATCACTGGAGTGTTTGCACATCTGAAGCCCCCCTCCATCTCCTCCCCATCTCTCGACCTGGTGGTGGCAGTGTTGTACTTGGTGGTACCTCCAGCAGTGAACCCCCTCATCTACAGCATGAGGAACCAGGAGCTCAAGGATGCCCTGCGGAAACAGGCCCAATGGACGCTGTTTCACCGACAATAACCTACCGCCTCTTCTCCGCACATTGCCCAGAGTTTATCTTAGACCACGAGCCTGAATTTTTCTCTAGTGATAATCCTGCTTATTGATATTTTTCTGGGTTTATACTACTTTTTTTGAGGCTTGATCCTACTGGGTCTGACCCTTGCACAACACTGAGTCAGATGTAGCTGGTCAGATAACAGCTCTTAAATGAAATGGGATGTCCCAGGTAGAATAGGGAGAAAAGGGAGAAAGAGAAAGACATGGGCTGAGATAAATATTGTTTAAAAGAACAGTAACAGAAAAGATATTATTACTACTACTACTACAAATAATAATAATAATAATAATAATAAACAAAATGAAGTGATGCAACACAAATTGCTGACACTTCCCAATTATTAACTCCCCAGTCTGTCCGGAGATGTGATCACCGATCCCTGCCCTCCTGCTAACTCCCATTTATATACTGAGCATGACATCTATGGGATGGAATATTCCTTTGGCCAGCTTGTCTTGTCTGTGGCCCCTCACCTTCAACAGGAAGTTGAAAAAGTCCATGACAATATAAGCATCACTCAGCAACAACTAAAACAATATGTGTTAGCAATGTTATTCTCATAGTCAATCCAAAACACAGCAGCTACCAGGAAGGATATTAACTCTATCCCAGGCAAAACCAGGACAGCGTCCGCCCCTTATTCTATACCATCTACCTCATGCCCAGGTCTTACACTTTTCCATAAATCACCACCATTTTCCTGTCTTTCATATATGCGTATATGCACACAGATATCATTCCCTTAGTCCATGGCCCATCCCACTGAAATGTCCCTTGAGTTCATTTAGTCCATGACTTTGGGCTCCATCTGTTGTAACTGTCTTTCCTGGCAGGAGACGTGGTGTGTGGTGTTGACTTGTTGCGTGCTGCATCTGGAGCTCGCAGCTGGTGTAGCCAGCATGGCCCATGCCCATCATCTGTGGGTTGAAGATGTCGATCTCAAGACAATTCCCGGGTGCCAGTTGCTGCAGCCACTTCTGGTTCCATCACTTCTGCACTTTGCTCAGTTTCATCAAAGTTCATTCTTCATTAATTTAGGTCACTTTCACTGCAATGCCATAGATAGAGCATATAGCAACCGTATCAGTGATGACATATAGTGGTAATTTAGCAATAAATATCATATCATTTGATTCATTGGCCATTCTCACCAAAATCAAATCCCCTTGAGGAACACATCGATCATCCCCATCCTCCTGCATCACCCACCAAGTGCACTCAGGGCCTTAAAAAAAAGCAATCCCACAGATAGTTTTGCCTTTGCTTGTGTCAGGAATAACCCAGACTGTCTTCCCGAACATATTCAGATCCTCAAATGTTACCTAACCAGGTGGCCTTTGCCAAATGTGTATCCGGACTTTTGAAGATCCCACCACCCATGGCTCTCAGTGTAGTTTATAGCAGTCCGTTGTATTGTTTCATTTTCTCAGAGGCTCGTGCATGGTAGGGGATGTGATACACCCGCCCAATGCCATGCTCTTTGGCCCAGGTGTCTATGAGGCTGTTTGGAAATGAGTCCCACTGTCTGACTCAAATCTCTCTGGGGTGCCACGTCGCCATCAGACTTGCTTTTCAAGGCCCAGGATAGTTGTTCAGGGCGGTGGCATGGGTCACAGGGTGTGTTTCCAGCCGTCCGGTGTTTGCTTCCTCCGTTGTGAGCACGTGGTGCTTGTCTTGGCGGGTTTGAGGGAGTGTGATAGAACCAATCTGCCAGGCCTCCCCGTATTGATATTTCAGCCAACGTCCTCCATATCAAAGAAGCTTTAACCGCTTGGCTTTCTTAAATGCAGCACACCTTTCACATTCGTGGATAACCTGTGCAATAGTGAACGTGATCAAGTCCACCCCCTGGTCACAAGCCCATCTATATGTCGCATCTCTTCCTTGATGGCTTGAGGCGTCATGGGCCCACCAAGCTATGAATAGTTCACCCTTACGTTGCCAGTCCATGTCCACCTGATCCACTTCAATCTTAGCAGCCTGATCCACCTGCTGGTTGTTTTGATGTTCTTCAGTGGCCTGACCCTTGGGTACGTGGTCATCTACATGATGTACTTTCACAACCAGATTCTCTATCTGGGCAGCAATGTCTTGCCACAGTTCAGCAGCCCAGATGGGTCTACCTCTGCACTGCCAGTTGCTCTGCTCCCACTGCTGTAACCACCCCCACAGAGCATTTGCCACCACCCATGAATCAATATGGAGGTAAAGCACCAGCTGCACGGGGGCTCACAGCCGGTCCCGGGTCACCCCTGCGCCTGTGATTTCCCTTTGGGGCACGTTCCAGAGCCACCAGACAGGCAGGGGTTGGGAGACGGTGTTGGAGGGAGGGCATGGACAAAGCGCTGTAGCACCTCCAGGAGAAGCACTTTCCACTGCCACAGGCTGTGATGTGGGCGATAGCTTGGCTCCCAGCAACACTCATCCTCACCCAGGGAGAGGAAGATGAGTGCTGTGCTTTGCACCATCTTTAGTGAGCTTTGCCTGGAGGAGAGACTCTGTGATGTGGTTATCAGTGTGGGTGGCATTGAGTTCAGTGGTCACAAGAACATCCTCTGTAGCTGCAGTCAATAGTTCAGGTCAGTGCTTGGAACAAGAGGGGATGGGGACACACAGCATTTCCCAGGCTGTGTCACGCTGCCTTAGTGTCCCTCCAGTGCTTCCCTCGGCATGAAAACTCTCCTCCAGCACTTCCCCACAGTCCTGGTGCCTCCCTGGACACCGGAATTCATCCCCAACCCAAGATCTCACAGCAGCGCTGGAAGCGGTGTCTGACGAACCCCCCGATGCGGTGCAGGGCTGGAGCGTGGCCAGCCGGGCTTGTCTGCCGTGGGGCGGGAGGTGTTCCTTCCCCACACAGCGCCATTCTCTGGTGGTCTCGTTGAAGCAACGGGGGCACTGGCCCTGTGGCTCTCTGTGCACAGCCGGAGGCGGTGACTCCTTGTTAAAACAACCGGCTCGTAACACATGAATTAATAAGCCCCACAGCCTCCCAGCGTGGCTACTGCTCGTGACCAAATTGGTGCCCCAGGTAGGAGGCACAGGGGATAACGGGGTCCGGGTTTAATGCAGAAAGATGCTTTTCCCCCAGCACTGCTTTGCTTTGAAAAAAGCCCTGAAAAGGGCTTTGTTTTCCACCCACTGGAGCAATGCCGGGAAGGTCGTCTATAAAATACCCGGCACTTCACCTGAAATGATGCGGCTCATTATCGACTACGCCTACACCGGCACAGTACCGGTCACGGCCGACAACATTGAACGTTTGCTGATAGCGGCCGACCAGTTCAACGTCATGGGCATCGTCAGACTGTGCTGCGAGTTCTTAAAGTCCCAGCTGTGCTTGGAGAACTGCGTCGGCATCTGGAGATTCACCGAGTATTACTACTGCCTTTATTATTGACTTTATTATTGACCTGCGAGAAGACGCCCGTGCTTTCATCCTCCATCACTTGGAGGGGGTGACCAGGGTGTCGAGAGAGTTTCTGCAGCATTCCGTCAAAGACCTCCTGTGTGTCCTGCAGAAGGAGGAGCTCAGTGGGAAAGAAGAGGCCGTGTTCAAGGCTGTTCTGCAATGGATGGCTCACGACCTGCAGAACAGGAGGCAGCAGGTTGCAGTCTTGCTGGGCAAGGAAGAGTGGAAGGGGGGACAGAGGGCATTTATTTAAAACAAAAAAAGTCTAGGTTATTCTTAGCTTAGAAAAAATAAACTCAGCATTTTCGACAGTAAGGACTTTGCTTGAAACTTTTGAAATCCTGCCTTCACAAGGGTATAAATTTGAAGTTCATATTCACTGTACATACACGCCACTCACCCAAATCCCATTGCTTGTTAGCACGTGCATGGTTTCCGAAGGCACACACACTGACACTGACACTATGGAAATGATCAGGTATGTGTTGTCTATGAGTGCCCAGGCCACAGTTGTGTGAGGCATTGCACAAGCATCGGAAATCCTTGCCCAAAAGAGTTTGCAAACCACCCGTTCCTTTCGACTGGGCTCGAAAGGGGGAGCATCTTGCATAGGGGAGGATGGCACATCGCTCTCATGTTCTTGAGGCAGTCCTATTCGAGTCATGGTTTCAGTCAGAGTCTTTCCTGAACGATCATTGCCTGGGAGGACAGCACCATAAAGGCAGTCAAATGCCTTCTGTGCCACCCCTGGGGACAATTCTCGGCCTTTGAGGATAACATCATGAAAACTTTCCAACTGCCCATGCTGTCCCAGGAGAGAGACTGGGACACAAAGTATGGAATTACACGAGTGATTCTCTGTTCACGAGCACGAGTGGTCCCAGTCAAATTGGGACACCCCAAATGCAGTTTCACACATGGTTCTTATACCTTTAGAGCATTCAGGTACAACACAATTTGAGTGATCGCTACGTAACACGCACACACAGGCTGCTGTTTGGCAAAGCAACTCTCATGCTGTGGCATCATCATCCACCTGCTGCTCTCCTAATGGAGACGTCCCTGGAGTCGGTCTTGCTGCAGTTCCTTATCTCTGATGCCAGATCAGGGGAGGGTTTCACAGGGGTGTCAGAGGGGCTGGGAGGCTGGCGTCATCCGGGCAGTGCTGGAGTATCCTTTCTTCTTCAGGCTGGGGGCTGTCTTCTCCTCCCGACAATGAGCTGGGTCCTGTAGTCATGCTGACTGAACCATGGCTATGCAGTACGCAATAGAAACGCTGTATATCTTAAAAAAGTTCATACAATTTCATACTCTAAAGAGTAATTGTTACAATAGTTCAGGAAAGAGATTTTCCTAACAGTCCCTCCTTTTCCTTTCACCATCAGGGTCACACTATACTCTTTATTATTTAAGTCGTAAATCAAGTTCATAAGGTAATACTACACTGTAAACACACCCATCTAATTAGAAAGCAAAACAAGAGAGTGAATACAACAACCCAAATCCTTTCAGTTCACAGTCCTGTTCCTAAGTCTGGGAGCCAAGAGGTTAGCCACCCAAAGAGATTTAGGGGAGATCCCTGCCCTATTTCGTGTAATATTTTTAAATGAGTCTTTCTCTTGTTTCTCTCAGTTTTGTTTTTCTGGTCTTGACTGACATAAAAACCCCAGCAGCTCTTATTCAAGAACGCACCTACTCTGTCCTGTACTTCTAAAAGGTGCTCTAGAGCTAAGCCATTCTATATTACCATTTTTGATAAAAATTTGATTTCTTCCTCTAAGGCTGTCATACTGCCTGCCCTCATTAATGGCTTTTTCTAATTCTCTTGGCACATTTGCAGTAGCCCTTTCTAGTTTTGCAGTCCCTCACTGTGGGATAAAATCTGATACAGACAGGTGGAACTCAGTGCCACATTAGCAAAGGCATTTATGAAAGGCAGGTCCTGCTTGACTAACCTGATCTCCTTCTACAACGTGGTCATGCGCTCAGTGGATGAGGGAAAAGCTGTGGATATTGTCTATCTGGACTTTAGTAAAGCCTTTGACACTGTTTCCCACAGCATTCTCCAGGAGAAACTGGCTGCTCATGGCTTGGATGGGCACACGCTTTACTGGGTAAAAAACTGTCTGGAAGGCCGTGACCAGAGAGTGGTGGTGAACGGAGTTAACTGCAGTTGGCGGGCGGTCAGGAGTGGTGTCCCCCAGGGCTCAGTGCTGGGGCCAGTCCTGTTTAACGTCTTTATCAATGATCGGGATGAGGGGATGGAGCGCACCCTCAGTCAGTTTGCAGATGACACCAAGCTGGGTGGGAGTGTTGATCTGCCTGAGGGTAGGGAGGCTCTGCAGAGGGATTCGGACAGACTGGACCCGTGGGCCAAGGCAGACTGTAGGAGTTTCAATGAGGCCAAGTGCTGCGTCTCACACTTTGGCTACAACAACCCCCGCCAATGCTACAGGCTTGGGAAAAAGTGTCTGGAAAGCTGCTCAGCAGAGAAGCACCTCTGTTGTTGGTTGATAGCAGGTGAACATGAGCCAGCAGTGTGCCCAGGTGGCCAAGAATCCCAGCGGCATCGTGGCCTGTATCAGGACTAGTGTAGCCAGTAGGACCACGGAGGTGATTTTCCCCCTGTACTGGGCACTGGGGAGGCTGCTTCTTGAGTACTGTGTTCACTTTCGGCCCCCTCACCACAAAAAGGACATTGAGGCGCTGGAGCGTGTCCAGAGAAGGGCAATGAAACCGGTGAGGGGTCTGGAGCACATGTCTTATGAGGAGTGGCTGGGGAAACTGGGGTTTTTTAGCCTGGAGAAAAGGAGGCTGAGGGAGACCTTATCGCTCTCTAAACATATCTGAAAGGAGGTTGCAGAGAGGTGGGGGTGCACCTGTTCTGTCAGGTAACGGGTGTTAGAACAAGAGGAAATGGCTTCAAGTTGCGCTAAGGGAAGTTTCAACTGGATATTAGGAATAATTTCTTTACTGAAAGGGTCATCAGGCATTGGAATGCGTTACCCAGGGCAGTGGTGGAGTCCCCATCCCTGGAGGTGTTTAAGGGCTGTGTAGATATAGTGCTGAGGGATATGGTTTAGTGATGGGCTTGTCTGTGTTAGGGTAATGATTGGACTATGTGATTTTACATGTCTTCTCCAATATAGGAAATTCTGTGATACTGTGATTCTGTGATGATGGCGCTGGGACAACTTCCCCGGGGTGTCCAGTGGGCACAGGCACAGCCCAGACCCTGCTCTGCTGGTCCCTCATGTCTCTCGCAGGAGCCCAGCTGTGCCAGGACACTGCTATGTGCCCCCACCCTGCACATTCCCACACTTCAGCTCTTCCCTGGGGTTCTCTTCTCTAGGGCACTTGCCAGCCCTGCCAGCCCAGACCCTCCCTGAATCTGGCCACCTCCTGCCCTCTCCCAGCACAGACCAGCAGAGCAGCCCCATTGGGACTGGTCCCACAGCAGGACACAGAGGCCAGTGAGAATTTCCACCCATCCGGCATGCTGAGGAGACCTCCACCCCAGGCAGCTTGCAGCCCCACCTGCCAAATGTCCTCCCAGGATGGCATGAGAGAATTGGCCCAGGGCACCCTCAGGAAGGTCCTTTGGCCCCACGGACAGGGCAGCCTGCCCCGAGCTGTCCCACCAGAGCAAAGGGTTCCTCTTGCCATGGCTGCCCTGCACACACGCGGTGCCCTGCTCTTCTCCCGCCACAGCCCATCTCCCCTCAGAGCCTCTTCCCGAGAGAGCTCATCCGTGCTGGCCTGGCCAGCCGTTCCTGCACCCCTCCCCAGGCGTCCCACAGCCCCCAAGCTGGTGGTGCAGCTCTGCAGAGCCGGGGGCTGTGGTGCCCAGGGCCATGCTGGTCAGGCTGGGAGGCAGACCCAGCTCGGGTGGCTCCTGCCCCCTTCACCTCAGCACACAGACTTGGCCCCTGTATCTCCAGAGAAGTTCTCGGAGAAAGGATGTCAGACAAACAAGTCAGTGCAGGGTCCTTCAGTTTTTCAAAAACAAAGAGAGAACAGTTTCTTATTTACACAAAGTCTGTGGCTCCCACAACACAGATCCTGACATAGCAATAGGATAAAGGATGATTCTTCACTTTTATTGACAGCATTAACAAAACCCAGAAAAGATAAAAACCAAAGAAATGAAAGGAAAAAAAGTACTAAAGACAATCTGGGCCTGTAATGAGTTACATCATGTGTGATATGTAGAAGATGGGCAGTTCATTGCTGCTTCTGCCAAGATACCAGTCATCAGTTTCCACAGGGCATCCTTGAGTTCCTGGTTCCTCATGCTGTAGATGAGAGGGTTCACTGCTGGAGTCACCACTGAGTACAGAAATGACACCAACAGGTCCAGAGATGGGGAGGAAATGGAGGGGGGCTTCAGGTAGGCAAACATGGCAGTGCTGATAAACAGGGAGATCACAACCAGGTGAGGGATGCCCGTGGAAAAGGCTTTGTGCCATCCCTGGTCCGAGGGCATCCTCGGCACAGCCCTCAAGATCTGCACATAGGAAAAGAGAATGAAAGCAAAAGCCCTGAATGCTAGTAAGACACTAAGCACCAGAAGCCCAACTTCCCTGAGGTAGTCTGAATGTGAGCAGGAGAGCTTGAGGATGTGGGGGATTTCACAGAAGAACTGGTCGAGGGCATTGCCCTGGCAGAGGGGCAGTGAAAATGTATTGGTTGTGTGCAGCACAGCATAGGGAAAAACACTGCCCCAGACAGCTGCTGCCATGCGGACACAAGCTCTGCTGCCCAGGAGGGTCCCATAGTGCAGGGGATGGCAGATGGCAACCTAGCGGTCATAGGCCATGATGGTGAGAAGAGAAAACTCTGCTGAAATGAAAAAGACAAACAGCAAGGCCCGTGTAGCATAACCTGCATAAGAGATGACCCTGGTGTCCCAGAGGGAATTGGCCATGACTTTGGGGAGAGTGGTGGAGATGGAGCCCAGGTCAAGAACAGAGAGGTTGAAGAGGAAGAAGTACATGGGGGTACCAAGAAGACCGAGTGGATAAGGTCCTCTATAGACAGATTGGAGTAGGCTCACATTCACAAGCCCTGGTCCTCAGAGGGAACTTTAGCCAGCCTGATAGCTGTTGGAAGGAAAGCAGAGCAGCGCACAGGCAATCCAGGAGGTTCCTGGAACACATTAACGATTACATCCTTATCCAAGTGACAGCAGAGCCAATGAGGAGAGATGCCATGCTGGACTTTGTCCTGACCAAGAAAGAGGGACCCATGGGGAATGTCATGGTCAAGGGCAACTTTGGCTGCAGTGACCTTGAGGTGGCAGAGTCTGGGATCTTTAAGGTGGCTAGGAGAGCACACAGTAAGCTCACTATCCTGGACTTCAGGAGATAGACTTTGGCCTCTTCAGGGACCTGCTTGGTGAACTACATTGGGACAAAGCCCTGGAAGGAAGAGGGACCCATGAAAGTTGGCTAATATCCAAGGGCTACCTCAGCCAAGCTCAGGAGCAATACATCCCGGCAAAGAGGAAGTCAGGCAAAGACAGCAGGAGGCCTGCGTGGATGACCAAGGAGGTCCTGGTCAATCTCAAAAAGGAAAAGGAAGCCTACAGAGGGTTGAAGCAAGGACAGGTATCCTGGAAAGAATTGTCCGAGCAGCGAGAGATCAGGTTAGGAAAGCTAAAGCCCAGGTAGAAGTGAATCTGGCCAGGCGCATGAGGGCACAGCAGTCCTGGCCTTGGGGTCCCCTCAGGCACCTCATGCGTCTCCCCACTCTCCCCTCCCTGTGCCTGATGAGGCCCTGCTGACTCCCTCGGCACTGCAGCGTCCTTGTGCGTGGACACATTGATTCAGTGCTTTATATTGGTGGACTTCACCTTGGAGTGTGTTTCACCTTCGGAGTCTCCATCCGTTCCAGTCCAAGGGCAAGTGTTGAGTCCCTAATCCCGCCTCTCCTCCCCCCTAAAAAATGCATTTCCAGAATGTCCGGTATATGACGTCAGTCCTCTCATACATGAAGAAGACTGAGGAGATAATGGGAGCTCATGGACGGTCTCCCCTTCCATTGGGCACCAAGAAGAGCGCTTCTAAATCCAGAATATTTGGTGCAGTGGAACCCAATAATACCATCAGCTTAGCTCCAGAAACATTGAAAACACAAGGAGAAGAGATTCATTAAAATATTGATTCCTTGAACATGTTCTTGGAAGGAACTTTGGAGGAACAGCCCATCCTTCAGGCACTGCACTTGGGAGGTGACCTTTTATTGAAGAGCTGTTATCTGTCAGGACACACCTGACACAGTGTCAGGTCAGACACAGCAAGGGTCAGACACAGTAGGATCAAGCCTCAAGACAAGCAGCGTAAACTCAGAAAATTATTTATAAGCAGGATTATCACGAGAGAAAAAAGCAGACTCACAGCCTAAGATAAGCCTTGAGCAATGTACATGGAAGGGGCAGCAGGTTATTGTCAGTGAAACAGTGTCCATTGGGCCTGTTTGCGTACGGCATCCTTGAGCTCCTGGTTCCTCATGCTGTAGATGAGGGGGTTCACTGCTGGAGGCACCACCGAGTACAACACTGCCACCACCAGGTCCAGAGATGGGGAGGAGATGGAGAGGGGCTTCAGATGGGCAAACACTCCAGTGCTGAGGAAGAGGGAGACCACGGCCAGGTGAGGGAAGCATGTGGAAAAGGCTTTGTGCCGTCCCTGCTCAGAGGGGATCCTCAGCACCGCCCTCAGGATCTGCACGTAGGACACCACAATGAAAACAAAACACCCAAAGGCTAAACAGACACTAACCATAAGAAACCCATCTTCCCTGAGGTAGGAGTGTGAGCAGGAGAGCTTGAGGATGTGGGGGATTTCACAGAAGAACTGGTCGAGGGCATTGCCCTGGCAGAGGGGCAGTGAAAATGTATTGGCCGTGTGCAGGAGAGAATTGAGAAACCCACTGCCCCAGGCAGCTGCTGCCATGCGGACACAAGCTCTGCTGCCCAGGAGGGTCCCGTAGTGCAGGGGACGGCAGATGGCAATGTAGCGGTCATAGGCCATGACTGTGAGGAGAGAACACTCTGTTGACATAAAAAAGAAAAAGAAAAAGAGCTGGACAGCACAGCCAAAGTAAGAGATATCCTGTGTGTTCCAGAGGGAATTGGCCATGGCTTTGGGGAGAGTGGTGGAGATGCAGCCTAGGTCTATGAGGGAGAGGTTGAGGAGGAAGAAGTACATGGGGGTGTGGAGGTGGTGGTCGCAGGCGATGGCGGTGACGATGAGGCCATTTCCCAGGAGGGCAGCCAGGTAGATGCCCAGGAAGAGCCCAAAGTGCAAGAGCTGCAGCTCCCGTGTGTCTGCGAATTCCATGAGGAGAAAGTAGGTGATGGAGCTGCTGTTGGACATTTGCTGCGTCTGGGCAGTGGGACCTGTCCAACGAGGAAAAGACAGTGACAAACTGGGAGAGACTTCTCTGAGGAAATCCCAATGCCATGAGGAGCAGGGCGCTGCACAGTGGTGGCCGAGGAGTCAGCCCTGCTCTGCAGCAGGGAGTTCATAGGGAGGGTGGTGGCAGGAGCCAGTCCTGGTGTTCTGCTTTGGCTGAGGAACCCACACCTAATGCAGATGGGCTTTTCAACATCTGAACTCTCACTGCTATGGAACAGGGATGGCAGAAGGCAGTTGGAGAGGTTTGGGGTATTTTAAAGCTCCCCCATCTCACCTGGACAGTGTTCTTGGATGTCAGAAACCCTCAGCATTTCTGCTGCACTCCAGGGGAACAGAGTGAGTGCTGTGAGACATGAGGATTGCCTGGGGCAGAGAGCAGAGTCAAGGGAGATGGTTTGTCCCTCCATCTTGCACCGTCATGAGATGGAGGGGGATTCCCCTCTTCTATTATGCAATCAGACACTGCTGAGAGCAGAGGGATCCATCTCAGACTATGAAATGTCTCACCCTTTCTCAAGGTCTCAGCAGCCCACCTCTAGCCAAGGACACCCACGGCTCATTTCACCCACCCAACAGCATTTCCTCAGTCACAGAGTCTCTGTGTTTCTCTGTGGGGCTTTCCGATAACACAAAGGTGCTATGGGACAGGTTGGCATCTTGGAGGGCAGCTCACAGCTTCCATGAACACCCAAAGGACATACCCAATTTTGTGGATCTCAGTGAGAGATTTAGCAGGGGCTAAAGAGCAGGTCCCACAGACCCTGGTGAGACTGGAATGGGGAAGCTGGTGCTGTCTGTAGCCCCCAGAGATGGAAACCGAAGACACAGATTCAGGAAAGCTCCTTATCTCTACAGGGATCCCTCCTTTGATCTTTCATTTGAAAGTCCTCTTGGTCATGTGCCAATGCCCACCCGGCCAACCAAGAGAAGAAACAGCAAAAAAAATTTACCTTCACATTAAGGGAACTCCATCTTGAAAAGTCCCTTCAGGAATGACCAGAGGCACCAGATGGCACCCTCTTCAAAGCAGAAGGACCCTGCCCTGCCAGTAGTCACTCCTTCCACCCACAGCTTCTCCCCACAGCGTCGTGGGGAGCTGCCTTGGCAGGCGGAGAGCTGACCCTGGCAGGCAGCAGAGTCCCTGCCCCGGCACACAGCCCCCGGGCTGCAGGGACCCTGCTGGCAAGGACAGCCCTGCCCACCCCTGCCTGCTCACCCACCTTCACAGCCCTTCAACCATTCCTGGGAGAAGGCAGCTGTCATGCCCTATGCCTCTGATGGTGCAGCAGGGAAGCCCCAATCTAGAGAATGTCCTCTTCTTCCACAGCAGAGAAGTTCTGAGCGTCCTCCTGAAAGATCCCACGGGCTGTGGGAGGTGCCAGCTGTTGGAGATCTCTCCAGCTACTGCAGCTGCTCTGCTTTGGGAAGAGTTCTCCCCCCACTCGCCCTCAGCATCCTCCCTCTCCAGACTGCCTTCAACCTCTCTCTGCCTCCCTGCTCTGCCCTCGCTGCCTGCAGGCAGTGCCCTCAGCCCTGCTGCGCTGTGCAGAGGAGCTGCTCCTGGGCAGAGCTGTCTCTCTCTCGCTGCGCTGCCCGCTTGCCAGGAGCTCCCTCCGGCCCAGCAGCCCAGCCCAGCTCAGCAGCAGAGGACCCGCTGGGCCTTTCTCTGCCTCCTCCCCACACTGCCCCAATCCCTCGAGGTGTCCCTGCGCCTCCAGGGCTGACAGCTCCTCCAAGGCAGCGGGGTCTCTCCTGGGGAGCAGAGTTTGAAGCACAATGAAGTCATCACCGACTGTCCCTCTCTGAACCCTGGACAGACTGATCCCTGTGGTGGGAAGTGCTCTGCCAGGGTGTGCGGACCTACAGGAGGTTTCTGTGTTCCCCTCTGGAAACCCCCATTCCTGCCCCATTGCCAGGCAGGGCACGGAGGCAGTGATGGGCCGGGGATCATTCCCACCGGTGCAGGGCAGGGATGGAGCCAAGTCAATGAGGCATCTCAGCTCTCAGCAGTGTTTCTGAGGCCGGAGGGACATTCAGCTTCTCCAGTGCACCCCACAGACCCACCGGAGGGGGGATTCCTCTTGCCTCACCTCAGCTGCCCAACATCATTGTGAGCTCCTTCTCTGAGCTGCCCTGTGAGCAATGGAGACAGAGGCCAGGAGGGAGCTTTTCCAATGCAAACACCGGGTGACATCTGAGGTGCCAGAGGTGGTTCAGGACACGTGCAGGGAACTGCAAACTCTAATGGAGCAATTGTGAGAGACAGGGCAGCATCCGTGTGCACTGGTGGGGAATCCCTTTGGCCAACAGAAAACATAGAAGATCACAGAATCACAGGATCACAGAATGGTAGGGGTTGGAAGGAACCCTCAGAGATCGTCTAGTGAAACCCCCCTGTCAAAGTAGCCTCACCTACAGCAGGTTGGACAGCAATGCAGCCGGGCAGCTTTTGAATATCTCCACAGAAGGAGACTCCACAGCCTCTCTGGACAGCCTGTTCCAGTGCTTTGGTGCCCTCAAAGTAAAGACATTTTTCTTTGTGTTCAGATGGAATTTCCTGTGTTCCAGTTTGTGCCATTTTCTCCTTGTCCTGTCACTGGGCAGCACAGAAAAGAGTCTGGCCCCATCCTCTTGACACCCTCCCTTTAGACACTGATAAGCATGGAGGAGATCCCCTCTCAGCCTTCTCTTCCCCAGGCTAAACATACCCACCTGTCTCAGCTGTTTCTCATAAGAGAGGTGCTCCAGTCCCCTGATCATCTTTGTAGCTCTCTACTGGACTCTCTCCAGCAGTTGCCTGTCTTTCTTGCACTGGGGTACCTAGAACTAGACACAGTACTTCAGATGCAGACTCAGCAGGGCAGAGCAGAGAGGGAGGAAGACATCTCTCCACCTGCTGGCCACGCTCTTTTGTAATGCACCCCAGGAGACCATAGGCCTTCTTGGCCACCAGGGCACATTGCTGGCTTATGGTCAACTTATTGTCCACCAGGACTCCCAGGTCCCTCTCGGCAAAGCTGCTTTGCAGCAGGTGAACCCCCGACCTTTACTGGTGCATGGGATTTTTCCTCCCTGGATGCAGGACCCTACACTTACCCTTGAACTTTATCATGTTCCTCTCCACCCAGCTCTCCAGCCTTTCCAGGTCTCACTGACCGGCCTGCTGTTTCCTGGGTCCTCCTTCCTGCCCTTTTTCAAGATAGGCATGACTTTGGCTTTCCTCCAGTCCTCAGGCAGTTCTCCTGTCCCTCGTGACCATTCAAAGATGATGGAGAGCACCTTAGCAGTAACATCTGCCAGGTCCCTCAACACTCCTGGGTGTGACCCATCAGGGCCCATGGATTTGTGGGTGTCAAGTTTGCCTAAATCATCTCTAACCTGATTCTCCTCCACCAAGCGAAAGTCTTCCTTTTTCCAGACTCTTTCTCTTCGCTCCAGTCTCTGGGATTGCTGAGGGCCGGCCTTACCAGTAAAGACTGAAGCAAAGAAGGCATTCAGTAACTGCACCTTCTCTGCGTCCTCCGTCACCAGGGCACCCACCTCATTCAGTAGCAGGCCCACATTATCCCTGGTCTGCCTTTTACTACTGATGCACTTGGAGAAGCCCTTCTTATTGTCCTTGACATCCCTGGCCAGGTTTACTTCCAAGTGGGTTTCAGCCTTCCTCGTTGCATCCCTACATACTCTCGCAATGTTTATATACTCCTCCCAAGTCGCCACTCACTTTATCAACATTCTCTAAACTTCCCTCTCGCACCTGAGTTTTTCCAGAAGGTCCTTGCTTGTCCATGCAGATTTCCTGCCTCCTCTGCCTGATTTATTACTCATAGGCATGCACTGATGTTGAGCTTGGAGGAAGTGGAGCTTTTCTATTAATCAGCTCTCCTGCACCCCCCTTCCTGCCAAAGCCTTTGCCCATGGGATTCCTCCAAGTATGTCTTTGAAGAGGCCAAAGTCAGCCCTCCTGAAATCCAGGCTTGTAATTCTACTTTTTGCCCTGCTTCTTCCACACAGGATCCAGAACTCCACCATCTCATGGTCACTGCAGCCAAGGCTACCCCCAGCCTTCACATCCCCAACTAGTCCTCCTTTATTTGTCAGTAATACGTCCTGCAGCGCACCTCTCCTTGTTGGTTTCCCCACCAACTGTGTCAGAAAGTTCTCATCAATGCTCTGCAGAAACCTCCAGGACTCTGTGTGCCTGGCTATGTTCCCTTTCCAGCAAATACCAGGGTGGCTGAGGTCCCCCGTGAGAACCAGGGCCTGTGACCATGAGGCTATTTCCAGCTGTCTGTAGAAGGCCTCATCAACTTCCTCTTCCTGATCTGGTGGTCTGTAGTAAACACCCACAGCAGTGTCTCCCACATAGCCTGTCCCTTAATTCTTAACGATAAGCTCCCAACACGTTCTTCATCCAGCTGCAGGCAGAGCTCAAGACATTCCAGTTGCTCTGTCTTGTAGAAAGAAACTCCACCACCTCACCCTGCTGGCCTGTCTTTCCAAAACAGTACATAGCCGTCCGTGACAGCATTCCAGTCCTGCGAGCTATCCCACCATGTCTCTGTAATTGCAATGAGACCATGGCCCTGTGGCCATCATCCCCTCCGGAAGGGTTTTGTGGAAAGGAACGTTGAGACACTGTGTCAGGGTTTTCACTGAAGGAAGTATTGACCCAGAAGCCTCATCATTTTACTGCTGTCCTTTAGTCCTTGTGCCCAACACATATTGTTCAGACACATGTCCTTCAACACATGTCCTCCCAGAAATGGAGGAAAGTATGCCAAAGAAAAAATTATCAGGGGAATTGTTGGGAAACAGCACAGGATGGGCTCAAAGATGTCTCCCTTATCTTGTCAATGTCTTCTCTTTCAGCAGTGCGCCATGCCCAGAGTAGCTGTTCAATAGCAGCTCCAATACCCAGTTCCTCCTTCTGGCATGTGCAAACACTCGGGAGCTGCAGCTCTTGACCTTCGGGCTCTTCCTGGGCATCTACCTGGCTGCCCTCCTGGGAAACGGCCTCATCATCACCGCCATCACCTGCGACCACCGCCTCCACCTGCGACCACCGCCTCCACACCCCCATGTACTTCTTCCTCCTCAACCTCTTTGTTCTTGACCTGGGCTCCATCACCACTCTCCCCAAAGCCATGGCCAATTCCCTCTGGGACACAAGGGCCATCTCTTACTCAGGATGTGCTGTGCAGGTGTTTGGTTGTTTTTGTTTTTGTTTTGTTTTTTTTTCTGTGTTGCAGCAGAGTTTTCTCTTCTCACTGTCATGGTTTACAAACACTACATTGCCATCTGCCATCCCCTGCACTACGGGACCCTCCTGGGCAGCAGAGCTTGTGTCCGCATGGCAGCAGCTGCCTGGGCCAGTGGGTTTCTCAATTCTCTCCTGCACACGGCCAATACATTTTCACTGCCCTTCTGCCAGGGCAATGCCCTGCACCAGTTCTTCTGTGAAATCCCCCACATCCTCAAGCTCTCCTGCTCACACTCCTACCTCAGGGAAGATGCAGTACTTGTGATTAGTATCGTTTTTGGATTTGGCGGTTTTGTTTTCATTGTGCTGTCCTATGTGCAGGTCTTCAGGGCTGTGCTGAGGATCCCCTCGGAGCAGGGGCAGCACAAAGTCTTTCCCATGTTCCTCCCTCACCTCCTCATGGCCTCTGTTTGTCAGCACATCAGCGTTTACCCACCTGAAGCCCCTGTCTATCTCACCTCCCTATCCCTTGACCTGGTGGTATCCTTTCTGTACTCGGTGGTGCCTCCAGCAGAGAACCCCTCATCTTTTGTTTTTCAGAAGCAACAGAGTGCCTGTTTTCTTCTGCACAGCATTCAGAGTGTAACTCATAGCAGGTCCAGAATGTGTTCTCAGGTTTTTGCTGTGTGTGTGTTTCTTTGTTTTTCTTGTTATAATGTTGTGCTCAGCAAAATTTTATTATTCTTCCCACTTCTAATTCATTGTGTACCTGTAGAATTTGACCCACAGACTGTGTAAATCAGGTGCAGTGCTCTCTGTGTATTCAAACAAAAGAAAGGACCCTGCAGTGACTTGTTTGTCTTAGATCCTTCCTCTGAGACCTCTGTAAAGACACAGGGCAGTGCCTGTGTGCAGAGGTGGAGGGGAACGAGTCCCAGCACAGCAGCACTGCCAGGGCGCACCAGCCTCGGTCTTGCCAGAGCTGCTCTCTTGCCACTCCCACGCTCTCCTTTGAAGCCCTTGTGTAGGTGTAAGGCCTCAGGGGTCACAGTCCTGCTGTGTGGTAGTCCTGTGACTGCAGGCAGGGACAGGCCATGAGCACTTCTGTGATACAGCTGACCTCTATAACGGCATCTCCATCATGACAGGGGATGTCCTCAGCACAGTGCTTGAAGGCTTCGGTCTTCTTCCAAAGTTGCTCTCAAGAACATGCCCAAGGAATAGACTCTAAAGAGCCTTGTTGCTTTGTTTGTTCTTTTTGGGCTCAGTGACGCAATGTAAATCTCCCCTGGAGAAACTTGAGGCCATTTCCCTCAAGTCCTCTCTCTCATTACTTGGGAGAAGAGACCAACCCCCACCTCGCTACAACGTCCTTTCAGGGAACCGTAGAGAGCGAGAAAGTCTCCCCTCAGCCTCCTCTTCTCCAGTCTGAACAACCCCAGTTCCCTCAGCCGCTCCCCACAAGACTTGTCCTCCAGACCCCTCACCAGCTTCATTGCCTTTCTCTGGACACGCTCCAACACCTCAATGTCCTTCTTGTCATGAGCGGCCCAAAACTGAACACAGTACTCGAGGTGGGGCCTCACCAGTGCCAAGTACAGGGGGACAATCACTTTCCTAGTCCTGCTCACCACACTATTACTGGTACAAGCCCGGATGCTGTGGGCCTTCTTCGCCACCTGGGCACACTGCCAGCTCATATTCAGCCACCAACACCCCCAGGTCCTTTTCTGCTGGGCATCTTTCCAGCCACTCTGCCCCAAGCCTGTAGCGCTGCGTGAGGTTGTTGTGACCCAAGGGCAGGACCCGGCTCTTGGCCTTGTTGAATCTCACAGCATTTGCCTCGGCCCATGGATCCAGCTTGTCCAGATCCCTCTGCAGAGCCTTCCGACACTCAGGCAGATCAACACTCCCACCTTAATTGGTGTCATCTGCGAACTTACTGAGGGGGCACTCCAGCCCCTTGTCTAGATCGTTGATAAAGATATTAAAGACAACCGGTCCCAGTACTGAGCCCCGGGGAACGTCACTTGTGACCGGCCGCCAAATGCATTGAACTCCATTCAGCACCACTCTTTGGTCCCGGCCGTCCAGCCAGTGTTTTACCCAGCAGAGTGTACACCTGTCCAAGCCATGAGCAGCCAGTTTCTCCAGGAGGATGCTGTGGGAAAAAGTGTCAAAGGCTTTAATGAAGCGCAGGTAAACAACACCCACAGCCTTTTCCTCATCCACTAAGCCGGTCACCTTGTCATAGAAGGAGGTCAGGTTTCTCAGGCAGGACTTGCCTTTCATAAACTCATGCTGGCTGGGTCTGATCGCCTGGTTGTCCTGTATGTGCTGCATGATGGAACTCAGGATGATCTCCTCCATAACCTTCCCCAGCACCGAGGTCGGACTGATAGGCCTGTAATTCCCCAGGTCCTCCTTCTGGTCCTTCTTGTAGATGGGCGCCACGTTTGTTATCTTCCAGTCAACTGGGACCACCCCAGTTAGCCAGGAATGCTGATAAATGATGGAAAGTGGCTTGCTGAGCACTCCCGCCAGTTCCCTCAGTACCCTTGGGTGTATCTCAAGCGGCACCATAGACTTGTGTATTTCTAAGTGATGTAGCAGGTTCCTCACCATTTCCCCTTGGATTGTGGGGGCTTCATTCTGCTCCCCAACCCTGTCTTCCAGCTCACAGGGCTGGGTACCCAGAGAGCAACTGGTCTTACTCTTAAAGACTGAGGCAAAGAAGGCATTAAGTACGTCAGCCTTTTCCTCATCCCTGGTCACTGTGTTTCCCTCCACATCCAATAAAGGATGGAGATTCTTCTTGGCCCTCCTGTTGTTGATGATGTATTTATGAAACATTTTTCATTGTCTTTTATGGCATGGCCAGATTAATTTCTAGTTGGGTTTTAGCCCTTCTACTTTTCTCCCTGCATAACCTCATGACATCCTTGCAGTCCAACTGAGTTGCCTGCCACTTCTTCCAACTGTCATAAACCCCTTTTTTCCCCTCAGTTCCAGCCAAAGCTCTCTGTTCAGCCAGGTCTTCTTCCCTGATGGCTCGTCTTTCGGCACATGGTGACAGCCTGCTCCCGTGCCTTTACAAGTTCCTTCTTGATGAATGTCCAGCCTTCCTGGACTCCTTTGCCCTTCAGGACTTCCTCCCAAGGGACTCTGTTAACCACACCCCTAAACAGGCCAAAGCCCACCCTCCGGAAGTCCCAGGTGGCAGTTCTGTTGACCCCCCTAATGACTTCACCAAGAATTGAAAATTCTGTCATTTCATGATCACTATGCCCAAGATGGGCTCCAATCCTCACATCCCCCACAAGCCCTTCTCTGTTGGCAAACAACAGGTCCAGCGGGGTGTTTCCCTCCTCTGCTCCCTCCCCACCTGTGTCAGGAAGTTATCCTCAACACACTCCAGGAACCTCCTGGGCTGCTTCCTCTCCACTGTATTGCATTTCCAGAAGACATCCAGTAAGTTGAAGTCCCCCACGAGGACAAGGGCTGGCTATCGTGACACTTGTCCCAGCCACTTCTAGACTATTTCATCTGTCTCTTCATCCTGGTTGGGTGGTCTATAACAGACTCCCACCATGACATCTGCCTTCTTGGTGTTTAACATCTCCCAGTACAGACAGGGTCCTGTCCCAGTACAAAGTGGGTTATTTTAACGTGTCCCAGTATAGACAGATAGGCCGAATCCCAGTAGCAGTGGGATCCCCTGATACCCTTGGAATGCAGAATGGGCACCATCCAAGTACAAACTGCATCTACTGGCAACCTCCCAGCACAGACTGGGCCCTTTCAAGTCCAAAATGGGGCCCTTTGAACCAAGCCCAAGAAGACTGGGCCTCGTCCCTGTACAAACTGGATCCCCAATCCCCTCCCAGTACAGACTGAGCCTTCTCCCAGTATAAACTGCATCCCTTTAACCCTTCCCATGACAGACTGGTCCCTGTCCCACTAGAAAGTGGATCTCCTCAACCCCTCCCAGTAGAGACTGGGCCCTGACCCAGTACGAAGTGGATCTCTTCAACCTCTGCCAGTACAGATGGGGCCCTCTCCTAGTACAAACTGGATCACTCATCCCCTCTTAGTAAAAACTAGTTCCTGTCCCAGTACAAACTCCACCACCTCATCCCCTCCACACAGAAACTGGGTCAGGTGCCAGTACAAACTGGATCCCATGGCCCCCTCCCTGTAACCCCTGGGCCCCATTCCATGAGAAACTTTACCTCTTTAAACCCTCCTGGTATACACTGCGCCCTTCTCAGTACACACCAAATCCCTTAACCCCTCCCACTACAGACTGGTCCCCGTGGCAGTACAAACTAGATGCTGTGGCCCCCTCCCAGTACAGACTGGGTCCCCTCCTGGTACAAACTGGATCCCGTGCTCCCCTCCCAGTACAGAACTGACTGTCAACAAATAGAGATTACTCCATTTTACCCCTCCAAGTACAGACTGGGTTCCGTCCCTTTATAAACTGGATCCCTTAAACACATGACAGTAAAGACTGGGCTCCGTCCAAATAGAAACTGGATCCCTTTAACCCCTCCCAGTACAGACTGGGCCAATGCCAAGTCCAAAATGGACTCCCCGGTCCCCACCCACTACCAACTGGCCACCTCCAATACAATCTGGATCTTCTAACTTATGCCAGGACAGACTGGGCCCTGTCCCAGTCCAAACTGCATCCCCTGATTCCCTCCCAGTACAGAAGGGGCCTTGTCCCAGTATGAAGACAATCCCTTTAATTCCTCCCAGCGGAGAAAGAGCCTCTTCCTAGTCCAAAGTGGATCCCAGCCCAGCTCCCAGTGCAGACTACTCTGTGTACCAGTACAAAATGAATCGCTTTAACACTGCCCTGTACAGACTGGGCCTCATCTCAGTACAGACTGGATCCCCCACTTTCCTCCCAGTACAGACTGGGCCCTCTCCACGTAGAAATGGGATCCTCTGAGCCAATCCCAGCAGAGTCTGGGCCTCGTCTCAGTACAAACAGACTGGGCCCTGTCCCAGTACAAACTTTATCCCTTTAGACCCTCCCAGGGTACACTGGGCCACCCTCCCAGTCCAAACTGGAGCCCCTGGCCCCTTCCCACTACAGTCTGGGCTCTGTCACAGTACAAACTGGGTTGCTTTAACCCCTGCCAGTACAAACTTGGCCCCTCCCACTACAAACTAGTCCTCTTTCACCCCTCCAAGTACAGGCTGAGCATGCTTCCAGTATAAACTGGATGCTCTCATCCCCTCCCAGTACGACTGGGCATTGTGCCATTTGAAACTGGATTTCATTAAACCCTTCCAGTACAGACTTGGTCCCCTCCCAGTAAAAACGAGCTCTGTTTCGAATCATGGAATGGTTTGGATTGGAAGGCACCATTAAAGGCCATCTAGTGCAACCCCCCTGCCATGAGCAGGGACACCTTCAACTGGATGAGCTGTCTCCAAGCCCCGGCCAACCTGGCCTGGAATGTTTCCAGGGATGGGGCATCTCCTGTCTCTCTGGGCAACCTGGGCCAGTGTCTCACCATCCTCATTGTTAAAAGGTTCTTTATATCGGGTGTAAATTTCCCCCCTTTTAGTTTAAAGCCCTCACCCTTTGTCCTATCGCAACAGGCCCTGCTAAAAACTCTGTCCCCAGCTCTCCTGTAGGCCCCCTTTAGGTACTGGAAGGCCACAATAAGGTCTCCCCAGAGCCTTCTCTTCTCCAGGCTGAACAACCCCAACTCTCTCAGCCTTTCCTCACAGCAGAGGTGCTCCAGCCCTCGGAGCATCTTTGTGGCCTCCTCTGGACCCACTCCAACAGGTCCATGTCTGTCCTGTGCTGAGGGCTCCAGAGCTGGAGCAGCACTCCAGGTGGGGTCTCACCAAAGCAGTGCAGAGGGGCTGAATCCCCTCCCTCGACCTGCTGGTAATGCTTCTTTTGATGCAGCCCAGGATAGCGTTGGCTTTGTGATCTGAGAGCGCACATTGCCAGCTCATGTCCAGCTTTTCATCCCCCAGTATACCCAAGTCCTTCTCGGCAGGGCTGCTCTCCATCCCTTCATCCCCCAGGCTGTATTGATATCAGGGATTGCCCCGACCCATGTGCATTACCCTTCACTTGGCCTTGTTGAACCTCATGCTGTTCATACAGGCTCACTTCTTGAGCCTTTCCCGGTCCCTCTGGATGACATCCTGACCCTTGGCAGTGTCAACCGCACCACTCAGCGTGGTATCATCAGCATACTTGATGAAGGTGCACTCGATCCCACTGCCTTTTTCATTGATGAAGATATTGAACAGTACTGGTCCCAGTACAGACCGCTGAGGTTCACCACTTGTCACCAGTCTCCATCTGGACATGAGGCCGTTGACCACTACTGGATGGGACCATCCAACCAGTTCCTCATCCACCGAACAGTCCACCCTTCAAATCCACATCTCTCCAGTTTCACAGAATCACAGAGTGATCAGGGTTGGAAGGGACTTCTGGAGATCATCTAGTCCAAGCCCCCTCCTAGAGCAGGGTCACCTACAGCAGGTTGCACCGGATAGCATCCAGGCGAGTTTGGAATGTCTCCAGAGTGGGAGATTCCCCCACCTCTCTGGGCAGCCTGTGCCAGTGCTCTGCCACCCTCAAAGGAAAGAAGATCCTCCTCATGTTAAGATGGAACTTCCTACATTCAAGTTTGTGCCTGTTCCCTATAGTCCTATCACTGGGCACCACTGACAAAAGACTGTTCCCATCCCCCTGGCACCCTCCCTTTAAGTATATATAAGCATAAATAGGATCCCCCCTCAGTCTCCTTTTCTCCAGACTAAAAAGCCCCAAGTCCCTCAGCCTTTCCTCATAAGACAGATGTTCCAATCCCCTCATCATCTTTGTAGCCCTTTGCTGGACCCTCTCCAGCAGTTCCCTGTCTTTCTTGAACTGGGGAGCCCAGAACTGGACACAGTACTCCAGATGAGGCCTCACCAGGGCAGAGTAGAGGGGGAGGATGACCTCCCTCGACCTGCTGGCCACACTCTGCTTGATGCACCCCAGGATGCCATTGGCCTTCTCAGCAACCAAGACACATTGCTGGCTCCTGGGCATCCTGTTGTCCACTGGGACATGCTGCTGCATGTTCCCCCAAAATCTTCTTTCCTTCCAGCTGGACAAGCCCAGCTTTTTCAGCTTCTTCTCACAGCAGAAGTGCTCCAACCCTGACCACCTTGGTGGCCCTCCACTGAACGGGACCCAGTTTACCAGTGTCTCTCACGCATTGCAGGGGGTCAGAACCTGGGGGAGTATTCTGGATCTGTTCTCAAATGTGCTGAGCCCAGGGCGGTAATCACTCCCACTGGCTGTGCTCCTGCTCATACCACCCAGGATGCTTTTGGCCTTTGCTGATGGCTCCTTGTTTTGCCTAATGAAACCGAAGGACCACCAGAGCCTTTCCTGCAGTGCTGATACCAACCTAGGCAGTCCCTGCCCTCTGACACTTCAGGCCCTTAGTCAACCTCAGCGAAAGAACTTTAGATCTGTCCTTGTTGGATAACATGATGTTACTAGTGGCCTGTCCTTCAAGCCTGTCTAGGTCCCTTTGGATGGCAACCCTGCCCATTAATATAGTGTCTGCTCTTCCCAGTGAGGTGTCATCTACAAATGGTATAAAAAAAAAGCATTTTCTCATCTCCTTTGGGTAATTAAAAGCCCTTGAAACATGGTGGTACCCGACTAGATACATCCCTCTGGGCAGAACACTATGCATTCACCACGTTCTTCCAAGCCCGACTACTGATCTCATTTATTACCCGTCTACTTATCCACCCAATCAGACCATAATGTCCTAACTGGACACAAGAATACTGTGCGGAATGAGGCTGATAGCATAGTGTTCGGCGCAGAGTCTAGTTGGAGGCCTGTAAGTAGCAGTGCTCCCCAGGGGTCAGTACTGGCCAGTCTTGTTCAACATGTTAATCAACGTCCTGCATGAGGGGACAGAGTGTACCCTCAGCAAGTTTGCTGACATCTGTTGGAAGGGTAACACAGCAGGGCATAGGCAGTCCAGGAGGTTCTTGGATTGTATTGCCAACGTCTTTCTCTCAGTGGTAGAGGAGCCAACGAGGAGAGGAGCTCTGCTGGACCTTGTCCTTACCAACAAGAAGGGCAGGTAGGCAGTGTCAAGCTCAAGGGCAGCCTGGGCTGCCGTGACCATGAAATGATCAAGTCTGAGATTGTCAAGACAGCGAGGAAGGTGCGCAGCAAGCTGACCACCCTGGGCTTTAGCAGAGCTGACTGTGGCTCCTTGATGCAACTGCTCAGTATAGTGCCATGGGATGAAGCGCTGGAGGGAAGAAGGGCCCAAGTAAGCCAGTTAATATTCAAGGCTCACCTTCTCCAAGCTCAGGAGTCATGCATCCCTACAAAGAAGAAGGCAGGCAGAAAAGCCAGGAGGATGAACATGGATGAACAAGGAGCTCCTGGACATGCTCGCAAGTGAAAAGGAGGCCTATAGGGGGTGGAAACAGGGGCGGGAAGCCTGGGAAGAATACAGAGAAATTGTTCAAGCATCCCCGGATCAGGTGAGGCAAGCTAAAGCCCAGATTGAACTAAATCTGGCCAGGGGCATCAAGACAAACAAAAATCCTTCTTTAAGTATGTCAGCGAGAAAAGAAAGACTAGGGAAGATGTGGGCCCTCTCCGGAAGGAAATGCAAGAACTGGTCACCCGGGACAGAGACAAAGCTGAGGTCCTCAATGACTATTTTGCCTCAGTCTTCACTGGCAAAGACAGCAGCCGCACTGCCCATGATGCAGAGGGCAAAGGCAAGGAGCTGGAAAATGAAGAACTGCCAACTGTAGGTGAAGATCATGTATAAACCACCTGAGGAACCTGAAGGTGCACAAGTCCATGGGACCTGATGAGACACATCCGCGGGTCCTGAGGGAACTGGCAGAAGAAGTTGCTAAGCCACTGTCCCTCATATTTGAGAAGTCGTGGCAGTCTGGTGAGCTTCCTGCTGACTGGCCAAGGGGAAACATAAGCCCTGTTTTCAAAAAGGGAAATAAGGAAGACCTGGGGGACGACAGGCCAGTCAGTCTCACCCCTGTGCCTGGCCCGATCATGGAGCAGATCCTCCTGGAAACTCTGCTGAGGCACATAGAAAATAAGGAGGTTATAGGTAGCATCCAGTATGGCTTCAAAAAGGGCAAGTCATGTCTGACAAAATTTGATACCCTTCTATAAACAGGTTACATAGTCTATGTTACATGTCTATGTCCTTTGCCATGCCAGCCTTTCCTACCAGGGTAGTGTCTGCAAATCCTATGAAAAAGAACACTTGCATCTTCTCCAGGTCCTTAAAAACATGTTAAACAGGGCAGGTGGCAGGACAGACCCTTGCAGGAGCTTTCAAGCTAGATGCCTCAAGGCAGAGTACCACGTATTGACCACAGACCTCTGAGCCCAATCAGCTGTCTGGTTAGTTACCCATCTACTTATGCACCCATGCAAGCCATGACATCCTAATTCGGGCACAAACATATTGTGGGGGAAGATGCTGAAAACTTTGCTGACTTCCAACTTAAAAGACGAGCGCTTCTCTCCCTGCGCTGAGCAATTGTGTTCCTCCATCACAGGAAGCAGAGAACAGTGGGACACAAGCAGCCCTGGGTAAATCCAGGGTTTCAGACACCCACAAATGTGTTCTGAGCGGACACACTCTGGGGCACAGCCTTGACTTTCCCTGCTTATCCATTGGCGATTTTTTTAAAAGAGCATGCAATATTTGGATGCTGCCAGTCATCAGGGAGTTCCCTCCCTCAACCTCCATGGCCTTTCAATGATTACGGAGTGTCATTGGACATGCTGGGACATTGGCTTACCCTGTCATCTCCCTCAGCTGCCACCCCTCCTGTCCCATAGACTGGTAAGGATTGTCTTAGTTGAGGTGACTTGGGAACAATCCACTGCTGGTGGCGTTCCTCCAGATTCCTGCCCCGAGTCTCACAGCCCTGGGAGACCTTGCTGGGGCAGACTGAGGCAAAGAGGATGTAGAGAATCTCCCATATAGCTCCACCCGCTCTATGAAACTCAGCAGTGGCCACACAGTGGCTTTGTTTCTCCTTGAACTCTTCCTGAAGGAGTAAACACTCATTCTGGTGCCCTTGAATTGCCTTTCAGGGTTAGATTGAATTATGATCTGGACTATAGCAGAGCTTGGAGGAGGCTGTCCTTGAAGATCAGGTGGACTGAGCTCTGCCACCATGTCACAGCTCTGTCTGCCACAGGAACGGCTCCAGCTCGTCCTGTCTGTGCCCCTGGCTGAGATCATTGCTGCACGTTTGGGCTGAAGCCCCCCAGCTGTGGCACCAGGCAAGCGGTGACTTGCCATAAGGAATCCTGGTACCAAGAGTCCAAGACCCCATGTGTGCTACTGATGGGACAAGAAGAGGGGGTACTCATGGCCAGCTCTTCTTCTGTGCAGTGTCTCTGCGCAGCTGAGGGAGGGAACATCAGAGATTGCATCAGTTTTTTTTCACAGGCGGTTCCCCTGGAGCCCCAGGGACACCTCCAGGGAGCCCAGAGGGGACAGAGAGAGTGCCACCGTGGGCTGGTCCTCTGCTGCTGAGCTGGGTCGGGCTGCTGGGACGGAGGGAGCTCCTGGCAAGCGGGCAGCGCTGCAGAGAGACAGCTCTGCCCAGGAGCAGCTCCTCTGCACAGCACAGCAGGGCTGAGAGCACTGCCTGCAGGCAGCGAGGGCAGAGCAGGGAGGCAGAGAGAGGCTAAGTGCAGTCTGGAGAGGGAGGATGCTGAGGGCTCACTGTGGGGGAGAAATCTTCATAGCCCTTGACATGGTAAGTCTCTGGGTTAGGGCAATTGCAGCTGCAGTTCCTGGAAAGATGTCCAAAAGCTGCTCCTCCCATGGTCTATGGGATCTTTCAGGAGGACTCCGACACTTCCTCTAGTGTAGAGGTGAAGAATGTGCTCCAGAGCAGGGATGCCCTGCTGTGCCTCCAGAGGGAGAGGGCACGATGGCTGCCTTCTCCTTAGGACCACTGCCATGTGTGAAGGTGGGTGTGCAGGCAGGAGTGGGCAGGGCTGTCCTTGCCAGCAGGGTCCCTGCACCCCAGGGGCTGTGTGCCGGGGCAGGGACTCTGCCGCCTGCCAGGGTCAGCTCTCCCCCTCCCACGGAGGTGCTGTGGGGAGAAGGTGTGTGTGGAAGGAGCAACTCCTTGCATGGCGGGGTCCTGGTGTTGCCGAGAGAGAACTGCGTGGGTCAGGTCACAGCTGAAGGGCAGTGGCAGAGGAAACTTTTCAAGAAGAACGTCAAGGCAGAAGCTACCTGAAAGCGAAGGAGTTTGTGCTTTCAGTCTTCTGCCTTTTTTTGGTTTTTTTTTTTTTTTTTGGGGGGGGGGGGGGGTGAGACGTGGAGATTTGTCTCCCCGTTCTTCAGAAGGCACAGAGCCTCCAAATCTTTTTCACTTCGAGGTGAATAAATCAGGGAGTAAGAAAAATCCATATGCTACAGCTTACAGAGAGCACCCAGCATCACCTTTCCAGCCTTATCAGAGTCGGTCAGATGTTCCTGTCAGAGCCTGCACCCACAGAAATGCTCCTGGGCAGTGTTCTGCTGCCAGGAGGTGTCTGCGGGACAGAGCTGAGCACACAGCATCTGTGATGGGTTCTGTGTGCACTGCCGGCGAGGAGACGCGCTGCCAGAGAAAGAGCTCCCAGCAGGGACAGCTCCAGGCAGCAGAGCCCTGGGCAGGGAAAGAGAGGGAGCAGCTCCCATGTGCCTTGGGAGGGTGATTCGGGCACCTTCCTGCCATCTCCTGTAATGAGGGCACCTTCTACTGAAAATCCCATGGTCTCCTCTTACGCTCAGCAAAGCTTCTGACATCAAGGCTGTGAGGTTTCTGGCTGAGGTGCCTCCTCAGCAGCCACACACCAAGGAGGAGAAACTCCTTAGTTCTATGGGTCTCTGTCTTCTCTCAGCAGGAGCATTTCTCCACCTTCCCCTCCTGTCCATGCTGCTCTTGTTCTTACATCCATACTCTCTAGTAAGAGGGGGTTCAGGTGTGGCTCACACGCCAACATTGCCATGCAGCTGTGTCCGTGGGACCAAAGTCCTTCAAACCACCCAAACCTGTGGGGCTGTGGAAAATGCAGTGTGGAGCTGGGGGGTGAGCTGGCTCTGCTGAGATCACTGCACTTTGAGCACTTGTGGGAGTTTCCCTGGCATTCTCCTGCTGGAAAATGCTGACCAGCTTGTCTTCATGACACAGGGATTACCGATGAGGCAAACGGTGACTTTCAGAAGCTGCCCCACCTTTCCCAGATGCCCAATGCTGTCAAGCAGGGGTGACTGCTCCGGAGCCCATGGGCAGAAGCCTCCTCCTCATGCCGTGTTTGGCCAGAACAAAGCAGAGCTCAAAACTTGGGGAAATCAAAAGGTCCTAATCAAAAGGACAAAGGGAATGTGAAGAGACTTGCTCAGCGCAGCCCTAACTTCTGAGTGTGCTTTCCTCCTTTGGCAGACCCTCATGAACAAAGGGATCAGATGTCCAACAGCAGCTCCATCACCCACTTCCTCCTCCTGGCGTTCGCAGACACACGGGAGCTCCAGGTCTTGACCTTCTGGCTCTTCCTGGGCATCTACATGGCTGCCCTCCTGGGAAACGGCCTCATCATCACCGCCATTGCCTGCGACCACCGCCTCCACACCCCCATGTACTTCTTCCTCTTCAGCCTCTCCCTCTTTGACATGGGCTCCATCTCCACCACTCTCCCCAAAGCCATGGCCAATTCCCTCTTGGACAGCAGGGCCATCTCCTATGCAGGGTGTGCTGCTCAAGTCTTTCTGTTTGTCTTTTTCATTTCAGCAGAGTTTTCTCTTCTCACCATCATGGCCTATGACCGCTACGTTGCCATCTGTCATCCCCTACACTACGGGACCCTCGTGGGCAGCAGAGCTTGTGTCCGCATGGCAGCAGCTGCCTGGGGCATTGGGTTTCTCAATTCTCTCCTGCACACAGCCAATACATTTTCACTGCCCCTCTGCCAGGGCAATGTCCTGCACCAGTTCTTCTGTGAAATCCCCCACATCCTCAAGCTCACCTGCACAGATGCTTACCTCAGGGAAGTTGGGCTTCTTGTTGTTAGCGCCTGTTTGGCCTTTGGGTGTTTTGTTTTTATTTTGGTCTCCTATGTGCAGATCTTGAGGGCTGTGTTGAGGATCCCCTCGGAGCAGGGACGGCACAAAGCCTTTTCCACGTGCCTCCCTCACCTGGCCGTGGTCTCCCTCGTTATCAGTACTGCCATGTTTGCTAACCTGAAGCCCCCCTCCATCTCCTCCAAATCCCTGAATCTGTTGGTGTCATTCCTGTACTCAGTGGTGCCTCCAGCAGTGAACCCTCTCATCTACAGCATGAGGAACCAGGAGCTCAAGGATGCCCTAAGGAAATGGATGACTGGTTTCTTTTCAGAAGCAGAAATGAACTGCCCATCTTGTTCTGTATCTCACTCATAATGTAATACATTACAGGCCCAGACTCTCTTTGGAAAGTTTTTTCCTTTTGTTTCCTTGGTGTTTGGCTTTTCATGGTTGTATGAATGCTGTCAACAAAAGAACAGAGTCTTCCTTTATCCTATTTCTATGTCAGCATCTGCCTGTCTTGTGTGAACCAGAGACCTTATGCAAATAAGGAGCTGCTCTCTCTGTGTGTTTAAACAAAATAAAGGGCCCTGCACTGACTTGTTTGTCTGAGACCCATTCTCCAAGATGTTCTCTATAGCTGCAGGGGCCTCATCTGTGTGCTGAGGTGGAGGGGGCAGGAGCCATCTGAGCTGGGTCTGCCTCCCAGCCTGACCAGCATGGCCCTGGGCACCACAGCCCCCGGCTCTGCAGAGCCGCACCACCAGCTCAGGGGCTGTGGGACGCCTGGGGAGGGGTGCAGGAACGGCTGGCCAGGCCAGCACGGATGAGCTCTCTCGGGAAAAGGCTCTGAGGGGAGATGGGCTGTGGCGGGAGAAGAGCAGGGCACCGAGTGTGTGCAGGGCAGCCATGGCAAGAGGAACCCTTACCTGCGGTGGGGCAGCTCGGGGCAGGCTGCCTGTCCCTGGGGCCAAAGGACCTTCCTGAGGGTGCCCTGGGCCAATTCTCTCATGCCATCCTGGGAGGACATTTGGCAGGGGGGGCTGCAAGCTGCCTGGGGTGGAGATCTCCTCATCATGCCGGCTGGGTGGACAGTCTCACTGGCCTGCACATCCTGCTGTGGGACCAGTCCCAATGGGGCTGCTCTGCTGGTCTGTGCTGGGGAGAGGGCAGGAGATAGCCAGGTTCAGGGAGTGTCTGGGCTGGTGGGGATGGGAAGTGCCCCAGGGAGGAAAACCCCAGGGAAGAGCTGAAGTGTGGGAGTGTGCAGGGTGGGGACACACAGCAGTGTCCTGGCACAGCCAGGCTCCTGCGAGAGACATGATGGACCAGCAGAGCAGGGTCTGGGCTGTTCCTGTGCCCACTGGACACCCCGGCGAGGTTGCCCCAGGGTCATCATCACAGAATCACAGTATCACAGAAACTCCTATATTGGAGAAGACCTGTAAGATCACATAGTCCAATCATTAAAATCTGTCAAACCTGATCTCTTTCTATGACAAGGTGACCCACTTAGTGGTGGAGGGAAAAGCTGTGCATGTTATCTACCTGGATTTTTGCAAGGCTTTTGACACCGTTTCCCATAGCATTCTCCTGGAGAAACTGGCTGCTCATGGCCTGGATAGGTGTACTCTTCGCTGGGTAAAAAACTGGCTGGATGGCCGTACCCAGAGAGTGGTGGTAAATGGAATTAAATCCAGTTGCTGTCCAGTGACAAGTGGTGTCCCCCAGGGATCGGTGCTGGGGCCCATTCTCTTTAATATCTTTATCAATGATCTGGATGAGAGGATCGAATGCACCTTCAGTAAGATCACAGACGACACTAAGATAGGTGGGCGTGTTCATCTGCTTGAGGGTAGATTGGCTCTGCAGAGGGATCTGGACAGGCTGGACAGATGGGCAGAGGCCAATGGTATGAGGTTCAACAAGGCCAAGTGTCAGGTCCTGCACTTGGGTCACAACAACCCCGTGCAGCGCTACAGACTGGGGGCGGAGTGGCTCGAAAGCTGCCTGGCAGAAAAGGACCTGGGGGTGTTGGTGGACAGCCGGCTGAGCATGAGCCAGCAGTGTGCCCAGGCAACCAAGAAGGCCAACAGCATCCTGGCCTGCATCAGGAATAGTGTGGTGAGCCGGACTAGGGAAGTCATCATCCCCCTGTACTCGGCACTGGTGAGGCCTCACCTCGAGTACTGTGTTCAGTTTTGGACCCCTCACTACAAGAAGGACATTGAGGTGTTGGAGCGTGTCCAGAGAAGGGCTACAAAGCTGGTGAAGAGTCTAGAGGACAAACCTTATGAGGAACGACAGAGGGATCTGGGGTTGTTTGGCCTGGAGAAGAGGAGGCTGAGGGGAGACCTTATCACCCTCTACAACTACCTGAAAGGAGGTTTTAGAGAGATGGGAGCTGACCTCTTCTCCCTGGCGACAAGTGATAGGACAAGAGGAAATGGGTTCAAGTTATGTCAGAGCAGGTTTAGATTGGATATTAGGAAGCATTTTTTCACTGAAAGGGTTATTAAACATTGGAATAGGCTGCCCAGAGAGGTGGTGGATTCACCATCCCTGGAGGTGTTTAAGAAAAGGGTAGATGAGGTGCTTAGGGACATGGTTTAGAAGTGGTGGTGTTTTTATCAGGGTAGGTTAACGGTTGGACTTGATGATCTTAAAGGTCCCTTCCAACCTCACTAATTCTATGATTCTATGATTCTATGATTACCCTAACACAGACAAGCCCATCACTAAACCATGTCCCTCAGCACTATAACTACACAACCCTTAAACACCTCCAGGGATGAGGACTCCACCACCGCCCTGAGTAACGCATTCCAATGCCAGATGACCCTTTCAATGAAGAAATTATTCCTAATATCCAGTTGAAACTTCCCTTGGTGCAAATTGAACCATTTCCTCTTGTTCTAACACCCGTTACCTGACAGAACAGGTGGACCCCCACCTCTCTGCAACCTCCTTTCAGATATGTTTAGAGAACGATAAGGTCTCCCCTCTGCCTCCTTTTCTCCAGGCGAAAAAACCCCAGTTCCCTCAGCCGCTCCTCATAAGATATGTGCTCCAGACCCCTCACCGGTTTCGATGCCCTTCTCCGGACACGCTCCAGTGCCTCAATGTCCTTCTTGTGGTGAGGGCCCCAAAACTGAACACAGCGCTCAAGATGCGGCCTCCCCAGTGCCCAGTACAGGGGGAAAATCACCTCCCTGGTCCTACTGGCTACACTAGTCCTGATACACGCCAGGATGCCGGTGGGCTTCTTGGCCACCTGGGCACACTGCTGGCTCATGTTCAGCTGCTATCAAACAACAGAGGTCCCTCTCTGTGAGCAGCTTTCCAGACACTCCTCCCCAAGCCTGTAGCGTTGGCAGGGGTTGTTGTGGCCAAAGTGTGAGACGCAGCACTTGGCCTCATTGAAACTCCTATAGTCTGCCTTGGCCCATGGGTCCAGTCTGTCGGAATCCCTCTGCAGAGCCTCCCTACCCTCAGGCAGATCAACACTCCCACCCAGCTTGGTGTCATCCGCAAACTGACTGAGGGTGCACTCCATCCCCTCATCCCGATCATTGATGAAGATGTTAAACAGGACTGGCCCCAGCACTGAGCCCTGGGGGACACCACTCCTGACCGCCCGCCAACTGCAATTAACTCCGATCACCACCACTCTCTGGGCACGCCCTTCCAGACAGTTTTTTACCCAGCAAAGCGTGTGCCCATCCAAGCCATGAGCAGCCAGTTTTTCCAGGAGAATGCTGTGGGAAATGGTGTCAAAGGCTTTACTAAAGTCCAGATAGACAACATCCACAGTCTTTCCCTCATCCACTGAGCGCGTGACCACGTTGTAGAAGGAGATCAGGTTAGTCAAGCAGGACCTGCCTTTCACAAATGCCTTTGATAATGTGGCACTGAGTTCCACCTGTCTGTATCAGATTTTATCCCACAGTGAGGGTCTGCAAAACTAGAAAGGGCTACTGCGAATGTGTCAAGAGAATTAGAAAAAGCCATTAATGAGGGCAGGCAGTATGACAGCCTTAGAGGAAGAAATCAAATTTTTATCAAAAATGGTAATATAGAAAGTCTTAGCTCTAGAGCACCCTTTAGAAGTACAGGACAGAGTAGGTGCGTTCTTGAATAAGAGCTGCTGGGGTTTTTATGTCAGTCAAGACCAGAAAAACAAAACTGAGAGAAACAAGAGAAAGACTCATTTAAAAATATTACACAAAATAGGGCAGGGATCTCCCCTAAATCTCTTTGGGTGGCTAACCTCTTGGCTCCCAGACTTAGGAACAGGACTGTGAACTGAAAGGATTTGGGTTGTTGTATTCACTCTCTTGTTTTGCTTTCTAATTAGATGGGTGTGTATTACCTTATGAACTTGATTTACGACTTAAATAATGAAGAGTATAGTGTGACCCTGACGGTGAAAGGAAAAGGAGGGACTGTCAGGAAAATCTCATTCCCGAACTATTGTAACAATTACTCTTTAGAGTACGAAACTGTATGAACTTTCTTAAGATATACAGCGTTTCTATTGCGTACTGCATAGCCATGGTTCAGTCAGCATGACTACAGGACCCAGCTCATTGTCGGGAGGAGAAGACAGCCCCCAGCCTGAAGAAGAAAGGATGCTCCAGCACTGCGCGGATGACGCCAGCCTCCCAGCCCCTCTGACACCCCTGTGAAACCCTCCCCTGATCTGGCATCAGAGATAAGGAACTGCAGCAAGACCGACTCCAGGGACGTCTCCATTAGGAGAGCAGCAGGTGGATGATGATGCCACAGCATGAGAGTTGCTTTGCCAAACAGCAGCCTGCGTGTGCATGTTAAGTAGCGATCACTCAAATTGTGTTGTACCTGGATGCTCTAAAGGTATAAGAACCATGTGTGAAACTGCATTTGGGGTGTCCCAATTTGACTGGGACCACTCGTGCTCATGAACAGAGAATCACTCGTGTAATTCCATACTTTGTGTCCCAGTCTCTCTCCTGGGTCAGCATGGGCAGTTGGAAAGTTTTCATGATGTTATCCTCGAAGGCCGAGAATTGTCCCCAGGGGTGGCCCAGAAGGCATTTGACTGCCTTTATGGTGCTGTCCTCCCAGGCAATGATCGTTCAGGAAGGACTCTGACTGAAACCATGACTCGAATACGACTGCCTCAAGCACATGAGAGAGATGTGCCATCCTCCCCTATGCAAGATGGTCCCCCTTACGAGCCCAGTCGAAAGGAACAGGTGGTTTGCAAACTCTTTTGGGCAAGGATTTCCGATGCTTGTGCAATGCCTCACACAACTGTGGCCTGGGCACTCATAGACAACAGACACCTGATCATTTCCATAGTGTCAGTGTCAGTGTGTGTGCCTTCGGAAACCATGCACGTGCTAACAAGCAATGGGATTTGGGTGAGTGGCGTGTATGTACAGTGAATATGAACTACAAATTTATACCCTTGTGAAGGCAGGATTTCAAAAGTTTCAAGCAAAGTCCTTACTGTCGAAAATGCTGAGTTTATTTTTTCTAAGCTAAGAATAACCTAGACTTTCTTTGTTTTAAATAAATGCCCTCTGTCCCCCCTTCCACTCTTCCTTGCCCAGCAAGACTGCAACCTGCTGCCTCCTGTTCTGCAGGCCCTGAGCAATCCATTGCAGAACGGCCTTGAACACGGCCTCTTCTTTCCCACTGAGCTCCTCCTTCTGCAGGACACACAGGAGGTCATTGACAGAGAGCTCCAGAAACTCTCTCGACACCCTGGTCATCCCTTCGAAGTGATGGAGGATGAAAGCATGGGTGTCTTCTCGCAGGTCAATAATAAAGTCAATAATAAAGGCAGTAGTAATACTCGGTGAATCTCCAGAGGCCGACACAGTTCTCCAAGCACAGCTGGGACTGTAAGAACTCGCAGCACAGTCTGACGATGTCCATGACGTTGAACTGGTCGGCCGCTATCAGCAAACGTTCAAAGTTGTCGGCCGTGACCGGTACTGTGCCGGTGTAGGCGTGCTCGATAATGAGCTGCATCATTTCAGGTGAAGTGCCGGGGATTTTATAGACATCGTTCCCGGCATTGCTCCAGCGGGTGGAAAACAAAGTCCTGAAAAAAGCAAAGTAGTGCTGGGGGAAAAGCATCTTTGCTGCGTTAGACCCGGACCCTGTTATGCCCTGTGCCTCCTTCCTGGGGCACCAATTTGGGCACACGCAGTAGCCAAGTTGGGAGGCCGTGGGGTTTATTAATTCATGTGTTACGAGCCGGTTGTTTTAACAAGGAGTCACCGCCGCCGGCTGTGCACAGAGAGCCACAGGGCCAGTGCCCTCCTTGCTTCAACAAGACCACCAGAGAATGGCGCTGTGTGGGGAAGGAACACCTCCCGCCCCACGGCAGACAAGCCCGGGTGGCCATGCTCCAGCCCTGCACCGCTTCGTGGGGTTCGTCAGACACCGCTTCCAGCGCTGCTGTGAGATCTTGGGTTGGGGATGAATTCCGGTGTCCAGGGAGGCACCAGGACTATGGGGAAGTGCTGGAAAAGAGGTTCAGTGCCAAGGGAAGCGCTGGAGAGACACTAAGGCAGCGTGACACAGCCTGGGAAATGCTGTGTGTCCCCATCCCCTCTTGTTCCAAGCACTGACCTGAACTATTGACTGCAGCTACAGAGGATGTTCTTGTGAGCACTGAACTCAATGCCACCCACGCTGAGAACCACATCGCAGAGTCTCTCCTCCAGGCAAAGCTCACTAAAGATGGTAGAAAGCACAGCACTCATCTTCCTCTCCCTGGGTGAGGATGAGTGTCGCTGGGAGCCAAGCTATCGCCCACGTCACAGCCTGTGGCAGTGGAAGGTGCTTCTCCTGGAGGTGCTATAGCAGTTTGTCTGTGCCCTCCCTCCAACACCGTCTCCCAACCCCTGCCTGTCTGGTGGCTCTGGAATGTGCCCCAAAGTGAAATCACAGGCGCAGGGGTGACCCGGGACCGGCTGTGAGCCCCCGTGCAGCTGGTGCTTTACCTCCATATTGATTCATGGGTGGTGGCAAATGCTCTGTGGGGGTGGTTACAGCAGTGGGAGCAGAGCAACTGGCAGTGCAGAGGTAGACCCATCTGGGCTGCTGAACTGTGGCAAGACATTGCTGCCCGGATAGAGAATCTGGTTGTGAAAGTACATCATGTAGATGACCACGTACCCAAGGGTCAGGCCACTGAGGAACATCAAAACAACCAGCAGGTGGATCAGGCTGCTAAGGTTGAAGTGGCTCAGGTGGACATGGACTGGCAACGTAAGGGTGAACTATTCATAGCTTGGTGGGCCCATGACGCCTCAAGGCATCAAGGAAGAGATGCGACATATAGATGGGCTCGTGACCAGGGGGTGGACCTGATTACGTTCACTATTGCACAGGTTATCCACGAATGTGAAACGTGTGCTGCATTTAAGCAAGCCAAGCGGTTAAAGCTTCTTTGATATGGAGGACGTTGGCTGAAATATCAATATGGGGAGGCCTGGCAGATTGGTTCTATCACACTCCCTCAAACCCACCAAGGCAAGCGCCACGTGCTCACAACGGTGGAAGGAAGCACCGGACGGCTGGAAACACACCCTCTGCCCCATACCACCGCCCTGAAAAACTATCCTGGCCCTTGAAAAGCAAGTCTGATGGCGACATGGCACCCCAGAGAGAATTGAGTCAGACAGTGGGACTCATTTCCAAACAGCCTCATAGACACCTGGGCCAAAGAGCATGGCATTGGGCGGGTGTATCACATCCCCTACCATGCATGAGCCTCTGGGAAAATGAAACAGTACAACGGACGGCTATAAACTACACTGAGAGCCATGGGTGGTGGGACCTTCAAAAGTTGGGATACACATTTAGCAAAGGCCACCTGGTTAGGTAACATTTGAGGATCTGAATATGTTCGGGAAGACACTCTGGGTTATTCCTGACACAGGCAAAGGCAAAATTATCTGTGGGATTGCTTTTTTTTAAGGCCCTGAGTGCACTTGGTGGGTGATGCGGGAGGATGGGGATGATCGATGTGTTCCTCAAGGGGATTTGATTTTGGTGAGAATGTCCAATGAATCAAATGATATGATATTTATTGCTAAATTACCACTATATGCTCTACCTACGGTATTACAGTGAGAGTGACCTAAATTAATGAAGAATGAACTTTGATGAAACTGAGCAAAGTGCAGAAGTGATGGAACCAGAAGTGGCTGCAGCAACTGGCACCCGGGAATTGTCTTGAGATCGACATCTTCAACCCACAGATGATGGGCATGGGCCATGCCGGCTACACCAGCTGCGAGCTCCAGATGCAGCACGCAACAATTCAACACCACACACCACGTCTCCTGCCGGGAAAGACAATTACAACAGATGGAGCCCAAAGTCATGGACTAAATGAACTCAAGGGACATTTCAGTGGGACGGGCCATGGACTAAGGGAATGATATCTGTGTGCATATATACATGTATGAAAGACAGGAAAATGGTGGTGATTTATGGAAAAGTGTAAGACCTGGGCATGAGGTAGATGGTATAGAATAAGGGGCGGACGCTGTCCTGGTTTTGCCTGGGATAGAGTTAATATCCTTCCTGGTAGCTGCTGTGTTTTGGATTGACTATCAGAATAACATTGTTAACTCATATTGTTTTAGTTGTTGCTGAGTGATGCTTATATTAAGTCACGGACATTTTCAACTTCCCGTAGAAGGTGGGGGGGCACAGACAAGACAAGCTGGCCAAAGGAATGTTCCATCCCATAGCCGTCATGCTCAGTATATAAATGGGAGTTGGCTTGGGGGAAAGAATCGGTGATCACTTCTCCAGACAGGCGGGGCAAATGATCATTGGGTGGTGACAGTAATATTTTTTACATCACTTTATTCTATATATACTTATACTTATACTTATTATTATTGTTGTTGTTACTGCTACTGCAACTGCTTTTATTTTCTGTTACTGTTCTATTAAACAATATTTATCTCCGCCCGTGTTTTGTTTTTCCCTGTTTTTCCCTTTTCTCGCTATTCTACCTGAGACATCCCGTTTCATTTAAGAGCTGTTACCTGACCGGCCACATCTGACTCAATGTTGTGCAAGGGTCAGACCCAGTAGAATCAAGCCCCAACACAAATAGTATAAACCCAGAAAAATATCAGTCAGCAGGGTTATGACAAGAGAAAAATTAGGCTCATGATCTCAGATAAGACCTGGGCAATGTGTGGAGAAGGGGCAGCAGGTTATTGTCGGTGAAACAGTGTCCATTGGGTCAGTTTCCATAGGGCATCCTTGAGCTCCTGGTTCCTCATGCTATAGATGAGGGGGTTCACTGCTGGAGGCACCACCGAGTACAGTAATGACACCACCAGGTCCAGAGATGGGGAGGAGATGGAGGGGGGCTTCAGGTGGACAAACACTCCAGTGCTGAGAAAGAGGGAGACCACGGCCAGGTGAGGGAGGCACGTGGCAAAGGCTTTGTGCCGTCCCTGCTCAGAGGGGATCCTCAGCACAGCCCTCAAGATCTGCACATAAGACACCACAATGAAAACAAAACACCCAAAGGCTAAACAGACACTAACCACAAGAAGCCCAACTTCCCTGAGGTAGGAGTGTGTGCAGGCGAGCTTGAGGATGTGGGGGATTTCACAGAAGAACTGGTCCACGGCATTGCCCTGGCAGAGGGGCAGTGAAAATGTATTGGCTGTGTGCAGCACAGCATAGGGAAAAACACTGCCCCAGACAGCTGCTGCCATGCGGACACAAGCTCTGCTGCCCAGGAGGGTCCCGTAGTGCAGGGGTTGGCAGATGGCAACGTAGCGGTCATAGGCCATGATGGTGAGAAGAGAAAACTCTGCTGAAATGAAAAAGACAAACAGAAAGACTTGAGCAGCACACCCTGCATAGGAGATGGCCCTGCTGTCCAAGAGGGAATTGGCCATGGCTTTGGGGAGAGTGGTGGAGATGCAACCCAGGTCCGGAACAGAGAGGTTGAGAAGGAAGAAGTACATGGGAGTGTGGAGGCAGTGGTCGCAGGCGATGGCAGTGATGATGAGGCCGTTTCCCAAGAGGGCAGCCAGGTAGATGGCCAGGAAGAGCCCGAAGGTCAAGAGCTGCAGCTCCCGTGTGTCTGCGAATGCCAGGAGGATGAAGTGGGTGATGGAGCTGCTGTTAGACATTTGCTGCTTCTGGGCAGGGGGACGTGGTCGAGGTCTGTTACCAGAGATTTCCCTAAGGAAAATGAAAGCCATTTCCCATAGACTTTGCCCCTCCTGTAATACGCCCTTTTCCTTTTCCAGGAGACATTCCTCAGCTTCCTGACTCGAGCTCTGGTTTACTCTTGCTGATTGTGCTGTGAGGAGCGAAGAGTTCCTGGGAAGAGTGAGGACTGGGGTCCGTGCCGATGTTCTACCTGTTCTGATGGAACCACCTACAATGCAGAAGGGCTTGTCAGCATCTGCACATGCACTGCTAAGGAACCAGGATGGCAGAAGGCAGTTGGAGAGGCTTTGGGTATTTTAAAGCTCCCCCACCTCCCCTGAGCACTGTTCTGGGATGTCAGAAACCCTCAGCATTTCTGCTGCACTCCAGGGGAACAGAGTGAGTGCTGTGAGACATGAGGATTGCCTGGGGCAGAGAGCAGAGTCAGGGGAGATGGTTTGTCCCTCCATCTTGCACCGTCATGAGATGGAGGGGGATTACCCTCTTCTATTATGCAATCAAACAGTGCTGAGAGCAGAAGGGTCGATCTCAGACCATGAAATGTCTCACCCTTTCTCAAGGTCTCAGCAGCCCACCTCTAGCCAAGGACACCCACGGCTCATTTCACCCACCCAACAGCATTTCCTCAGTCACAGAGTCTCTGTGTTTCTCTGTGGGGCTTTCCGGTAACACAAAGGTGCTATGGGACAGGTTGGCATCCTGGAGGGCAGCTCACAGCTTCCATGGACACCCAAAGGACATACCCAATTTATGGCATCTCAGTGAGAGAAAATGGACTCCTTCCCCACCCCCACAGCCTGCATTGCCCACAGCCCCACAGGTCAAAGGAAAGCTGGGACAGTGATTCCCATGGACACACCGGCAGGAGTGGATGAACAAGATCAGTGTGGGACTCTGCAGCTGAAATTCCCATCCCCAGGGAGGCTGACAGCAATAAAAAGATAACTTTAAAGGAGACTCGTGGAGAAACCAGGAGAAATCCCATGAGGGTCTGGCTGGGAGAGTCACGGGGAGAGGCAGCCGGGCACTCAGGGCAGCATTACCCTCACCCTGCTGGGCACGCCACCACCCAGACACTGATCATGCAGGGCAGGTGCCCTCAGCCCCACCGCTGGGCAGCAGCAATGGGGCACGTGGCAGGAGGGATGCCCTTCGCCTCTCCTGCTGCTCTGCCGGGCACAGAGCTGACTCCCACCCCAGAGCTCATGGCCGTGAGGGCTGAGGGCTGTGATGGGTGACTCAAGGAAAGCACCTGCACTGCAGGGGTGGCTGGAGGTGCCCCTATCTCCCCTGCAGCAGGGCTTCCAGGAGCAGCTCCCTCCTTCCCTGCCCATCTCCACTGCTTGGAGCTCTCCCTGCCAGCAGCTCTTTCCCTGCCCCCACGTCTCTTCTCTGCAAGTGCTCACAGACCCCATGGCAGCCCCCGTGTGCCCAGCTCTGCCCTGCAGTCTCTGTGTGTGTGCAGGGGCTAAAGAGCAGGTCCCACAGAGCCTTGTGAGACTGGAAAGGGGATGCTGGTGCTGTCTGTAGCCCCCAGAGCTGGAAACCGAAGACACAGACTCAGGAAAGCTCCCTATCTCTACATGAACCCTCCTTTGATCTTTCATTTGAAAGTCCTCTTGGACATGTGCTACTGCCCACCCAGCCAACCAAGAGAAGAAACAGCAAAAGAAATTTACCTTCATATTAAGGGAACTCCATCTTGAAAAGTCCCTCCAGGAATGACCAGAGGTCATCTGGAGGTGTAAAGAGCCCTGACCCACACAGCACCCTCTTCAAGGCGAAGGACATTGCCCAGCCAGGGGTCACTCCTTCCACCCACAGCTTCTCCCCACAGAAGCTACGTGGGACTTCTCTGGGCAGGCGGAGAGCTGACCCTGGCAGATGGCAGAGTCCCTGCCCGGCACACAGCCCCCGGGCTGCAGGGACCCTGCTGGCAAGGACAGCCCTGCACACCCCTGCCTGCACACCCACCTTCACAGCCCTTTGGCCATTCCTGGGAGAAGGCAGCTGTCATGCCCTGATCCTCTGATGGTGAAGCAGGGAAGCCCCAATCTAGAGAATGTCCTCTTCTTCCACAGCAGAGAAATTATGAGCGTCCTTCTGAAAGATCCCACGGGCTGTGGGAGGTGCCAGCTTTTGGAGATCTCTCCAGCTACTGCAGCTGCTCTGCTTTGGGAAGAGTTCTCCCCCCACTCACCCTCAGCATCCTCCCTCTCCAGACTGCCTTCAACCTCTCTCTGCCTCCCTGCTCTGCCCTCGCTGCCTGCAGGCCGTGCCCTCAGCCCTGCTGCGCTGTGCAGAGGAGCTGCTCCTGGGCAGAGCTGTCTCTCTGCAGCGCTGCCCGCTTGCCAGGACCTCCCTCTGGCCCAGCAGCCCGGCCCAGTTCAGCAGCAGAGGACCCGCTGGGCCTTTCTCTGCCTCCTCCCCGCACTGCCCCAATCCCTCGAGGTGTCCCTGTGCCTCCAGGGCTGACAGCTCCTCCAAGGCAGTGGGGCCTCTCCTGGGGAGCAGAGTTTGAAGCAGAATGAAGTCATCACTGACTGTCCCTCTCTGAACCCTGGATGGACTGATTCCTGCAGTGGGAAGGAATTTCTGCTCTGCCAGGGTGTGTGGACCTACAGGAGGCATCAATGTTCAGTCTTCCTCAGCAATGTTCCTGAGGCCGGAGGGACATTCAGCTTCTCCAGTGCACCCCACAGACCCACCAGAGGGAGGATTCCTCTTGTCTCAGCTCAGCTGCCCAAAATCGGAGTGAGCTCCTTCTCTGAGCTGCCCTGTGAGTAATGGAGACAGAGGCCAGGAGGGAGCTTTTCCGATGCAAACACCGGGTGACATTTGAGGTGCCAGAGGTTGTTCAGGACACGTGCAGGGAACTGCAAGCTCTAATGGAGCAATTGTGAGAGACAGGGCAGCATCTGGGGGCACTGGTGGGGAATCCCTTTGGCCAACGGAAAACATAGAAGATCACAGAATCACAGGACCACAGAATCACAGAATGGTAGTTGTTGGAAGGAACCCTTGGAGATTGTCTAGTGCAACCAACCTGCCAAAGTAGGGTCACCTTCAGCAGGTTGGACAGCAATGAAGCCAGGCGGCTTTTGAATATCTCCACGGAAGGAGACTCCACAGCCTCTCTGGACAGCCTCTTCCAGTGCTTTGGTGCCCTCAAAGTAAAGACATTTTTCCTTGTGTTCAGATGGAATTTCCTGTGTTCCAGTTTGTGCCCGTTTCTCCTTGTGCTGTCACTGGGCAGCACAGAAAAGAGTCTGGCCCCATCCTCTTGACACCCGTCCTTTAGATATTGATAAGCATTGAGGAGATCCCCTCTCAGCCTTCTCTTCTCCAGGCTCAACAGACGCAGCTCTCTCAGCTGTTTCTCATGAGAGGTGCTCCAGTACCCTGAACATCTTTGTAGCCCACTACTGGACTCTTTCCAGTGGTTCCCTGTCTTTCTTGAACTGTGGCGCCTAGAACTAGACACCATACTTCAGATGTGGCCTCAGCAGGGCAGAGCAGAGGGGGAGGATGACCTCCCTCCACCTGCTGCCCACGCTCTTTTGTAATGCACCCCAGGAGACCATAGGCCTTCTTGGCCACCAGGGCTGGCTTATGGTCAACTTATTGTCCACCAGGACTCCCAGGTCCCTCTCAGCAAAGCTGCTTTGCAGCAGGTGAACCCCCAACCTTTACCGGTGCATGGGTTTTTTCCTCCCAGGGTGCAGGACTCTACATTTGCCCTTGTTGAATTTCATTATGTTCCTCTCCACCCAACTCTCCAGCCTTTCCAGGTCTCGCTGACCAGCCTGCCGTTTCCTGGGTCCTCCTTCTTGCCCTTTTTGAAGACTGGCGTGACTTTGGCTTTCCTCCAGTCCTCAGGCACTTCTCCTGTCCCCTGTGACCTTTCAAAGATCATAGAATCATAGAATGGTTTAGGTTTGAAAGGACCTTAAAGATTATCAAGTTCCATCCCCCCTGCCATAGCAGGGACATTTCTCACTAGAACAGGTTGCCCAAGGCCACGTCCAGCCTAGCCTTCAACACCTCCAGGGATGGGGCCTCAACAACCTTTCTGGGCAACATGTTCAAGTGCCTTACCACCCTTAAAGTGAAAATCTTCTTCCTAATGTTCAATCTGAACTTGCCCTCTTCCAGTTTAAAGCCAAGATGATGGAGAGCACCTTTGCAATAATATCTGCCAGGTCCCTCAACATTCCTGGGTGCATCCCTTCAGGGTCCATGGATTTGTGGGTGTCAAGTTTGCCTAAATGATCTCTAACCCTATCCACCTTGACCAAGGGAAAATCTTCCCTTTTCCAGGCTTTTTCTCTTCCCCCAGGGCCTTGGATTGCTGAGGGCCGGCTTCAGCCTTCCTCGCTCCATCCCTACATACTCTCGCAATTTTTATATACTCCTCCCAAGTCGCCACTCCCTTTTTCCACTTTCTGTAAACTTCCCTCTTGCACCTGAGTTTTTTCCAGAAGGTCCTTGCAGATTTCCTGCCTCCTCTTCCCGATTGCTTATTCCTAGGAATGCACTGATCTTGAGCTTGGAGGAAGTGGACCCTTTCTATGGGAAAATCCCATGGGATTCCTCCAAGTATGTCTTTGAAGTGTCCAAAGGCAGCTCTCCTTAAGTCCAGTTCTACTTTTTGCCCTGCTTCTTCCACACAGGATTCGGAACTCCACCATCTCATGGTCACTGCAGCCAAGGCTACCCCCAGCCTTCACATCCCCAACTAGTCCTCCTTTATTTGTCAGTAAGACATCCTGCAGCGCACCTCTCCTCGTTGGTTTCCCCACCAACTGTGTCAAAAAGTTCTCATCAATGCTCTGCAGAAACCTCTGGGACTGTGTGTGACTGGCTGTGTTGTTTCTCCAGCAAATACCAGAATGGCTGAGGTCCCCCATGAGAACCAGGGCCTGTGACCATGAGGCTATTTCTAGCTGTCTGTAGAAGACCTCATCAATTCAGGCATTTCAGAGAGGTCATCAAGCATGCAGGTTTCCCTGGAGGAGAGCGAGAGGATCCATCACAGTCGTACGCACCGTGGAGGTGGTTGGCTTTCTGGATATCACCTTGGGAGTCCACCTAGGAATATTTGTCACTGTTCTGGTTGGCCGGGCTTATTCCCCAGTAAGCTGTGATGACATGAGCATTGTCCCCTTCACCCCAGCCCCAAGCCTTTTGGATTCAAGCCCGCCTCACCAAGCTGGCCAGCCTGCTGCCAAAGATGTAGTCTATGTAGTCTAATCGACCCTCTTTTGCCTTAAAACCTCTACCCATTGCCCTGTCGCAGCAGGCACTGCCCAAAGGGCAATGATGCCATGCTTGGTTTGTTCCTGCGAGCTGTCAGCAGGCAGTGCTCGGAGCCAGGCGCTGCTGCCTGCCACGGGGCCTTCACACCATCATCCCACAGGCAGAGCATTCAGTGGGGTCTCTCAGGGGTGTCCAATCCCAGCTTCTGCCTCCCCTCCTGATTGGAACCCCCCAGTCTGCCCCTCCTTCCCCCTGAGAAGCCACCATGCCCAGCGCCCAGAACCAGCGACTCTGTGGCATCAGCCCTGGGAACAAGGGCACCTTAGGCACCGTGAGGACTGTGGGCACTGCGTTGGCTGCTGCACTGGTGGGGACGACCCCTCGGCTCTTGCAGCTGCCACGTGCCGCTGCTGGCAGTGATGAATGTGCTCCCTGTCCTCGTCCTGCCAGCCCTGTGCTGGGCCGTGAACAGCACATGGGACAGCAGTGGGTAAGGTGCCCGAGGTTCTGAGAGGGAGCTTGGGCAACACTTATGGGCTTCACTGGAGGGTGCCTGCTTGTCCCCTGTGGCCACTCCACAGCTTCTCAAACCCCACATGGGAGCCTGAGACCCTTGCCAGCACCCAGGATGCTGGCCCATCTCACCAGTGGGGCTCAAGCAGAAACAGAGGCAGGCGTACGCACACCCCACAGGGTTCCCTGGCCCTGCTGTCCATGCAGTGCCTTGTGGGGAGGGGAGATGGCTGACCTTCAACCTGAACCACAGCAAGTCATTGAGCAGGACAGTCATGAGGTTCTAGTGACAGAGGGACCTGCAGGCTCCAGCCCATGGATTCCGACTATGAAACAGCACATGTGGTGGGTGGCACAGATGTCCAGCCAGGCATCTGGCCCTGGACCATCAGCATCCAGCCTGGAGAAGAGAAAGCTCTTTGGGAGACCTTATAGCAGCCTTTCAGTATCTGAAGGGGGGCAACAGGAAAGCTGGGGAGGTACTTTTTACAAGGGCAAGTAGGGACGGGACAAGGGGATTGCTTTCAAACTGGAAGAGGGGAGATTTAGAATAGATATTTGGAAAAAAATATCACTGTGAGGGTGGTGAGACACTGACGCGGGTTGCCCAGGGAAGCTGTGGCTGCCCCATCCCTGGAGGTGTTCAAGGCCTGGTTTGACAGGGCTTGGAGAAACCTGGTCTAGTGGGATGTGTCCCTGCCCAGGGCAGGGGGGCTGGGACTTGGTGATCTTTAATTTCCTTGCCAATCTAAACTATTCTATGAGTCTATGATTCTACAATTCTACTCACACCGCTCAAGCTGCACCATCTATTTGATGCTGTGCACTTCCCATACTGCCTCTACAGGGGCAAACACTCACAGAATTTTGCTGCTTCAACCAGATTAAACGTTTTCATGGTGTTTTCCGTATGCTCCAAATCCAGATTTACTGCACTTCAGTGTTCCATTGGTTCGGAGTGTCCAGAGAGCCAGACCAAAAGCTGCATGATGTGTCATTGCAGTCACCACCATCACCCACGAACCTTCCACTTCAACTGCAGCGCGTGGCCCTAAGTTTACAGACCACAGAATGAAGTTGATATGAGGCAGTTCCTCCAGACAGCTTCCCAGAGAAAACACTGTTTGAGTCCAGCCAAGGGTGTGTCAGGGACAATTCCTTGAGGCAGCCAACCAAATATTAAATGAACACAAGTTATTTGTTGACGGAATTCCATGTGCAGGATCAAGGACTGCCTTCAGTCCAACAGTACAGTTCCCTTATTCTTACTGTGGTTTGGAGCACACTGGCCATTGCAGCAAACAATAGACGCTCTCCCCTACCTCTCTCTCCATGGACAGGAAGAAGAGAAAAATACTTATGAACTTAGAAGAAAGTCTGGTACTTTAACACAATATTAATAACAAAATAAAAAAGAAATAATGACATACATACTAAACTGGATCAAACTCCCAAGATGATAATCACGTCACCAGCAGGCCTGGGGAAAGTCCCCAGCTCAACTCTGGGATGGATGAGAACTGCATTCAGGAATACACAGATAGCAATCAAAGACAAACAAACAGCCAGAAACCTCCCAAGACAACAGCCATTGAAGGAAAAAACCTGACCCTTTGATCCCTCAGCTTTTATACTGAGCATGAAACTGATGGGATGAATTACCCTGATGGTCAGTTTGGGGTCACCTGTCCTGTCCGCTCCTTCCCACAGGTGCCACCCCTCTATGCTCTTCTGCTTCTGACCCTCCAATGGGGCAAAGAACCAAGTCAGCTGGCCTTGGGGGTTATACCAATAAGTATGAGAAAGAGAATTCTGCATACCATTCCTCGGCATACATTACAACTTATCAGGTTTTATCGCTCTGAACAGTGTCACCACAATATGAGGTTAATTTCAGAGAGTTCAGTTAGTTCCAAGAGGCTCAGCTACAAAGTAAAGTTGCTGAACAGAAGAGGGGTTCTGTTTCACCTCAAACCAGCACAGGTGGGCTGTTCTTTTGGGACGGTATAAGGAGAATAAAAGAGAAGCACTTGTGATTTCAGGGAATGACAAAAGAAGCAAAGGATGCTGTTGGCTGTCTTTACTGATGGCTCCTGTTGTACCAAATGAAACCCAAAGACCACCAGAGCCTTTCCTGTGGAGCTGCTACCCAGCCACACAGCCCCTGCCCTCTGCCATTGACAGCGATGGAGTCACTGCAAAGGTGCAGTAGAAGAAATGAAACAGTTTGTGGTGCTGCAATGGATGGGCACATAGTTCTCAGTACAGACAGGCTGGAAGGCTCAGGGGTGGGGTTCCCTCTTGTGGCTGCATCTCTGGAGAGAGAGGAGCATTAGGAGGGCTTTGGAAGAAGCTGCACAGGTTATGGGGAACTCATTGGCAAAAGCTCAGAAAAACACAGCTTTGTGTTTGAAGAAATAGTGAAGACAGAGAGTCAGGAGTAAAGCTTGGGCCAGCACGGGGTGGGAGTGAGGTGGGGAAGCAGGGGTGGTGGTTGAAATCTGCAGAGAAACGGGCACAGGCAGAGGAAAGTGTAGGACAGCCTGTGGTCACGATGCCCCCCCTCCCCCAACAGAACTGAAATCCTTGTCCTTTCCACTATGGCTGTGGACTCTTCCACTGGAACCCCTGAGAGCACTCCAGTTCCTCACAGACACACTGCTTCGCTGCCTCCTCCCCCACCCTCCAGACAGCCCCAGAGGTTTCCTACACACACCCCCTCATCTCACTGCTCCCAGGAAGAGCCCTGAGCATCCCTTGAAGGAAAAAATGCCCATTGCCAGAGTGTGGGGGTCAGCACTTGAATATCCTGCTTGTTGAGACACATCAAGGGCTTTCACAGACACTTTTACATTTCATTTCCAACTGGAAGCAGTGCCTCTGGCTTTCTGCTTCAGGGACAGTCAGGGATGGCCCTCAGTGGGGACCGCTGACGCCCTTAGAACCTTGGAGGCTGACTTGCACTGCTCTAGAGACCACTTCAATCCACTCTCAGTACCTGCAGTTCAGGAACTGGGCACCAGAGGGCTCATTAACATGCAAAATGCCATAACGAGCAATGGCTCTGGGCATAATTTTATTATACAATTCTGCTGTAGTTAATTAAAGGGATTTCAGAAGAGGAAAGGTTTCAATAGTAAATAACAAGAAGAAAGGATTTATTTTTCTTTCTGTTTCTTTATTTGTCTGCTTCATTCATGTGTCTGTCTTCATTGATATCAGCAATTTCCAAATGACACTGAAACTGGACCTCTCCAAACGGAGTCTGACTGAGTAGGGCAGTCAAGACCCTGTATGTCAGACACTCTATGGGCAGCCTTTGTCCCCACCTCCAACCCCGCCTTTCTCTCATCAGCCACCTGGGACTTACAGCACCTTTCCTCAAATCTCAGCTTTCTCTGCTACACTCTGGAGTTGCAGGTTTCAGCCCTTTGGAAACAGTTTCCACCTGTTTCACTTAGGGAATAAACTGCACCCAGACACAGAATTTTCTTTGTAGCAAAAAAAACGAGACCAAAGGAAGGCATGGTTCAATAGAAAATAAAATACTCTGTTGTACATTAAGTCCACCTTTCCTCCTCTGAAGTCCGCTCTCCACAGAGGACAGCCTTAGACCAAAGGCAAACACATTTCTGTGCCAAGCACGGATCCCGAGAACCCCCAAAGCACTCCCTGCCCCAGAGTCTCTTGGTTCATATGCGCTCACAGCGAGGCACACGCTGAAGTCACGAGCTCCCTCCATTCACAGAGGGAAGCAAAGAGACAAAGTGAACGGCATGCTCTCTTTGGAATGGCCAAAGGTGCACTAACCCCAAGGAGTCTTGGTTACATCTTCAGGCAGACTGAAGCATCCACACCCACTCCTTGCCCATCCTCCTCCAGTGCTGGACAGCTTGGGTGCAATTGTCCAGGCTTCATTTTCTCCCGGAGGGAGAGAAATCAGTTGTCTCCACTCAGATGCTTTGCCCTACCCTGCCTGTCCACCAGCCGCAGCTCCACAACTGCTCGATCAGCCCGGGGTCACACTTCCCAGTCCCACATTGGGTCTTCAGCTATGCCTGGGAATCTGGGAGGCAGTGGGCACCTCTGTGTGGGCATCAGCCCCTGAATGACGAAGTGAGGCAGAAGTTGAAACATGCAGAAAAGACCTCGGTGTAATAAGTGTGTCAGAAGTCTTCATTTTCAGAACTTTGATACTGTTCTGTAAATTGTCATATTTTTTTGCATATGTCCTGGACAGAGACCAGACAGCTGAGGACACTTTGTCTCCCTCTGACTGTTTACCTCTGGAGTCTTGCCTTGAGGCACAGTGGCTGAGAAGAACTTGTTTCTGAAACATGAGGCAAAGATGGTGTGAAGTATACATCTGTCTCCACCTAGTCTTACTGAGATAAGCTGTGACCAGACATTATCTTTATTTCTTCTTCAAGTGTTCCTGAAATAATGTTGAGTTCTTGAATTCTCTTCCATGTTTCAAGCAAATTTTGATAGACAAGCTTGCTGTGTTTGGAGGATGCTGTCCTTGAAGACCAGGTATACTTAGCTTTCCTGCCCACCAGTGCTGCTGACCATGGGATGCTGGCTACCTCTCCCCAAAGTAAGCCAAAATCTGCTCCACTGACGACCGGCATCTACAGTCTTCTATTCCCTTTTCTCCCTCTCCTCAGGAGATCATGCCGCACCATTTCTGGGTCACAACAGACCGTCTTCACATCCCTGAGCAGCTCTTGCTTGCAAGTATCAGATCTGGGTTTGGATGACCCTTGTTGGCCTATCTGGCAGCTGTGCTCAGAAGCTGTCCCAAAACTGCCTGGACTGTTTGCATCCTGCGGTGTTGCCCTTCCAGAAAATGCCAGGTCATTAAAGTCCCCGTGGAGGACCAGGCTTCTTCTACACCCAGAGACTTCTTTGGGGTGCTTAGAAAAGACTATGCCAACTGCCCCACCCTGACTGTGGCTTCCTTATCTCCCACCACAAAAGCACTGTTACTGGCACTTCCTCTGACCTCCACTCACAAGGGCTCACCCAATTTGTCACTTGCCCCATGAAGGAGCTCCATACATCCAAGCAACTTGTTCACTTTGAGGGAAACCCCACCCCCGATCCTTCCAGCCTGTCTGTACTGAAAACTATGAACCCATCCATTGCAGCACCCCAAACTCTGTGACTTCTACCACACCTTGGCAGTTACTCCATCGGTGTCAAAAACCAGAGGCTCCAGCTCGTCCTGGCTGAGGGCATCAGTGCCTGTAAGGGCTGTAGCACCTCAGGTTTAGCACCAGGCCAAGCTCTGACTGAGAGAAACCTTGGACCAAGCGTTCCAGACCCCCTATTTGCAAAGGCTTTGCCTCAGAGAAGAGCCATGCCAAAGGGGATGGAAACCCAAAGTTGAAATGATTGGATGTCAAGAGAGTGAGCAAAGCCTGCCGTCCCCAAGGACAGAGAGAAACAGGGCTGGGAAGTGCAGCCCTGGCAAGATACAGGGGTGCTGTCAATGCTGTCTCTGTTGCTCCAGAAGGCCTTCAAGTGGACGTGAATGCCATCTCCATGAACAACAAGGTGCTGCTGAGCAGCCCACTGTGAAAATTGTTGGTCTGTTCCTTGACTGTGTCTTCAAGGGGATGAGTCAAGTGGGGGAGAGAGAAAGCCCACCATTCTGAGAGCGTAGGCCCATGTGTGATGTGCCTCGTGTTCCTGCACTGCCCTATGTCTACTGAATGGAGAAGGGACAGACCTTGCCACGCTGTGGTGGGGGCAATCCGTGGCTGGCACAAAGGCACCGAACCTGTCTGCAGGGCCGTCTGGAGTGTCTCTCCCACACTCGCTCAGAACGGGGATGGCTTTCCTGTGCGGTACCTGCCGGCCACATGTAGCGATGTGTGAGAGCCTTGGCATCTCGCAAAACTACAGGCTTCTGTTGGGACATCAAAGAGAGGAACTGCCCGGAATCCCATTAGGCAACGTGGGGATGAAAACCATCATCGTAGTCAATGGAGATCTAGTCAATGCAGCTGACGGAAAAGAGACAAAGTGAGCTCTCCCTGTGGTACAGGACACCATTTGGGTAGATGGCACATAGGCTGCAAAGGAAACAGTAAATAGGGACAGGTGCAGTTCTCTTCCACTCTCTTTGGACAACCTCTGGCACCTCAAATGTCACCAGCTGTTTCATCTGAACAGCCAGCTCCTACCCTACATCTTCATTCATTACCATGGCAGCTGAGACAAGGAGCTCACATGCAGGTGCCTATTTAATGCCCACCTGAAGTGAGGCAAGAGGAGTGCCACCGCCTGTGGGTTTGTGACAGGCATGGGAGGGAGCTGAGTCCCCTTCCAGTGCTAGCAATAGAAACGCAGGATGAGATGCCTCCATTGACTCAGCTGAACCCTATCCCCCACCAAGAGTAAAGAAGGTCCCTGCCTGCCATTGTCTGCATGTCCTGCCCAATAATAAGACAAGAAAGTAGTCTGAGTATCCTGGACAGGTCTTCCAGAGCTGGCACATGCCATGGCTGAGAGGAGCTGTCACGGTGTCTGTCTTGGCTTCTCTGGGGTGGAGAAGGAGGACGTGCTGCAGAGCAGGGCTTCCCTGCTGCACCGTCAGAGGGAAAGGTCATGATGGCTGCCTTCTCGTGGGGATGGCTTCAGGGTGGGAAGCTGCGGGTGCAGCTAGGGCTGCCCCGGGCTGTCCTTCACAACAGGGTCCGCGCACTCCAGGGAGCCCCCTGTGTGCCAGGGCAGGGACTTTGCCCCCTGCCAGGATCCCCACTCAGCCTGCCCACAGAGCTCCCCACGCTGCTGTGGGGAGAAGCTGTGAGTGGAAGGAGGGATCCCTTTAAGGGGAGAATCACAGACTCATGGAATGGTCAGAGTAGGAAGGGACTTGAAGATCAACTAGTTCCACCCGCCCTGTCTTGGGCAAGGGCACCTCCATCTAGATCAGGTTGCTCAAAGCCCTGTCTAACCTGGCCTTGAACACTTCCAGGGATGGGGCCTCAACAACCTTTCTGGGCAGCCTCTTCCAGTGTCTCACCACCTCAGAGTGAAGAATTTCTTCCTAAGACCTAATCTAAATCTACGCACTTTCAGTGTAAAATGATTATTCCTTGTCCTATCGCTGCACTCCCTGATAAAGAGTCCCTCTCCAGCTTTCCTCTAGGCCCCGTTTAGGTACTGACAGACTGCTATAAGGTCCCCACAGAGCCTTCCTTCTCCAGGCTGAACAACCCCAACTCCCTCAGTCTGTCTTCACAGGAGAGGTGCTCCAGCCCTTGATCATCTTTGTGGCCCTCCTATGCACATGCTCCAACAGGTCACAGAATCACAGAACATTAGGTTTGGAAAGGACCTCTGGAGATCATCTAGTCCAAACCCCTGCCCGAGCAAGGGCACCTACAGCAGTTGCACAGGACAGCATCCAGCTGGGTTTGGAATGTCTCCAGAGTCAGAGATTCCACCACCTCTCTGGGCAGCCTGTGCCAGTGCTCTGACACCCTCAAAGTAAACAAGGTCCTCCTCATGTTTAGATGGAGCTTCCTAGCCTGCAAGACTATGATCTAATCGGCATTGCGGAGACCTGGTGGGATGGCTCCTATGACTGGAGTGTTGGAATGGATGGGCACAGGCTCTTGAGGAAGGAAGGGCAGCGGAGACGAGGAGGGGGTGTCACCCTCTATGTCAAGGACCAGCTGGAGTGCATGGAGCTCTGCCTGGGGATGGATAAGGAGCCGACTGAGAGCTTATAGGTCAAGATTTAAGGGAGAGCACAGAGAGGTGATGTCACAGGGGGGGTCTGCTACAGGCCCCTGACCAGGAAGGCCGAGTGGATAAGATCCTCTATAGACAGATTGGAGTAGGCTCATGTTCACAAGCCCTGGTCCTCAGAGGGAACTTCAGCCACCCTGATAGCTGTTGGAATAAAAAGGCACAGCAGCGCATAGGCAATCCAGGAGGTACCTGGAACGCATCCTTCTCCAAGTGACAGAGGAGCCAATGAGAAGAGGTGCCATGCTGGACTTTGTCCTGACCAAAAAAGACGGGCCGGTGGGGAATGTCATGGTCAAGGGCAGCCTTGGCTGCAGTGACCTTGAGATGGCAGATTCTGAGATCTTTAAGGTGGCCAGGAGGGCGCACAGTAAACTCTGGATTTCAGGAGATCAGACTTTGGCCTCTTCAGGGATCTCTTCCCTGGAAGGAAGAGAGGCCCAAGAGAGTTGGCTAATCTCCAAGGGCTACCTCTGCCAAGCTCAGGAGCGATACATCCCAGCAAAGAGGAAGTCAGGCAAAGCAGGAGGCCTGCGTTGATGACCAAGCAGCTCCTGGTCAATCTCAAATAAACAAAGGAAGCCTACAGAGGGTGGAAGCAAGGACAGGTATCCTGGGAGGAATTGTCCGAGCAGCCAGGGATCAGGTTAGGAAAGCTAAAGCCCAGGTAGAGGTGAATCTGGCCAGGGGCATGAGGGGCAACAAGAAAGCCTTCTATAGGTATGTGGGTGACAAAAGGAAGACTAGGGAACACATGGGCCCAATCGGGAAGGAACTGGGAGACCTGGTCACCCGGGACATGGAGAAGGCTGAGGTACTCAACGACTTCTTTGCCTCAGCCTTCCCTGGAAAGGGCTCTAACACTGCCCTTGTCCTCTCCCAGGAACTTCCCAGCACTCCCCAGCCCCTGCCCAGCTCTGCCCACCTCCCCTGCCCTCTCCCCAGGACAGCCCAGCCCAGCAGCCCAGTCTGGACTGGCCCCACAGCACTGCCTGCCACAGGCTGATGCAGAGCTCTGGGCACTCACCGCACAGCCCCAGCTCCTCCCAAGGGCACAGCAGCTCCTGGGGGGCAGACAAGGAGGTCAGCCTGCCCATCAGCCCCGGGGCTCATGCTGGCGCCGACGGAACGAGGAAAAAGAGGCTGGTCACTCTCTGCTTCTCTGGAATTCATATTGTGCCTCATCCCCAGCCCTTACTGAATTTGCCCCCTGCTCTCCCCAGTCAGCGCCATACCCCAGGACAGCACAGCAGTCCTGGCCCTGGGGTTCCCTCAGGCACCTCCTATGTCTCCCCACTCTCCCCTCCCTGTGCCTGATGAGGCCCTGCTGACTCCCTCGGCACTGCAGCGTCCTTGTGCGTGGACACATTGATTCAGTGCTTTATATTGGTGGACTTGACCTTTGAGGGTGTTTCACCTTCAGAGTCTCCATCTGTTCCAGCGCAAGGGCACGTGTCGAGTCCCTAATCCTGCCTCTCCTCCCCCTAAAAAATGCATTTCCAGAACATTCTGTATATGCCATCAGTCCTGTCATACATGAAGAAGACTGAGGAGATAATGGGAGTCTCCCCTTCTATTGGGCAGAAGGAAGAGCGCTTTTAAATCCAGAATATTTGGTGCAGTGGAACCCAATAGTACCATCGGCTTAGCTCGAAAAGCACTGAAAAGACAAGGAGAAGAGACTCATTAAAATATTGATTCCTTGAACATGTTCTTGGAAGCAACTTTGGAGGAACAGCCCATCCTTCAGGCACGGCACTTGGGAGATGCCCTTTTATTGAAGAGCTGTTATCTGTCAGGCCACACCTGACTCTGTGTTGTGCAAGGGTCAGACACAGTAGGATCAAGCCTCAGGACAAGCAGCATAAACTCAGAAAATTATCTATAAGCAGGATTATCACGAGAGAAAAAAGCAGACTCACAGTCTAAGATAAGCCTTGGGCAATGTGCATGGAAGGGGCAGCAGGTTATTGTCAGCGAAACAGTGTCCATTGGGCCTGTTTCCGTACGGCATCCTTGAGCTCCTGGTTCCTCATGCTGTAGATGAAGGGGTTCGTTGCTGGAGGCACCACCGAGTACAGAAATGACACAACCAGGTCCAGAGATGGGGAGGAGATGGAGGCGGGCTTCAGGTGGGCAAACACTCCAGTACTGATAAAGAGGGAGACCACAGCCAGGTGAGGGAAGCATGTGGAAAAGGCTTTGTGCCGTCCCTGCTCAGAGGGGATCCTCAGCACCGCCCTCAAAATCTGCACATAGGACAGCACAATGAAAACAAAACACCCCAATGCTAAACAGACACTAACTACAATCAGCCCAACTTCCCTGAGGTAGGAGTGTGAGCAGGAGAGCTTGAGGATGTGGGGGATTTCACAGAAGAACTGGTCGATGGCATTGCCCTGGCAGAGGGGCAGTGAAAATGTATTGGCCGTGTGCAGCACAGCATTGAGGAACCCACTGCCCCAGGCAGCTGCTGCCATGTGGACACAAGCTCTGCTGCCCAGGAGGGTCCCGTAGTGCAGGGGATGGCAGATGGCAACGTAGCGGTCATAGGCCATGACGGTGAGGAGAAAATACTCAGTTGAAATAAAAAAGAAAAAGAAAAATACCTGGACAGCACATTCTGCATAGGAGATGGCCCTGGTGTTCCAGAGGGAATTGCCCATGGTTTTGGGGAGAGTGGTGGAGATACAGCCCAGGTCCAGAACAGAGAGGTTGAGGAGGAAGAAGTACATGGGGGTGTGGAGGTGGTGGTCGCAGGCGATGGTGGTGATGATGAGGCCGTTTCCCAGGAGGGCAGCCAGGTAGATGCCCAGGAAGAGCCAGAAGGTCAAGAGCTGCAGCTCCCGTGTATCTGTGAATGCCAGGAGGAGGAAGTGGGTGATGGAGCTGCCATTGGGCATCTTCTTCTTCTGGGCAGGGGGACCTTTTCAAAATGTAAAGACAGTGACAAGTTAGGGTAGAATTCATAGAATCATAGAATGGTTTAGGTTGGAAGGGACCTTGAAGATCACTGAGTTGCAACCCCCTTGCCATGGGCAGGGACACCTCCAACCACACCAGGTTGCTCAAAGCTCCATCCAGCCTGGCCTTGAACACCTCCAGGGTTGGAGCTTCCGCAACTTCTTTGGAACATCTGCTCCAGTGCCTTAACACGATAAAAGTGAAAAATTTCTTCCTAATATAAATCTACCTTCTTCCAGTTGAAAGCCATTCCCCCTCAGCCTGTCACTACGTACTCGTGTAAAATGTCCTTCCCCAGCTCTCCTGTAGCCCCTTTAGTTACTGGAGGGCCGCAGTAAGTTCTCCATGGAACCGTCTCTTCTCCAGGCTGAGAAACTCTAACTCTCCCAGCCTGTCCTCATCGGAGAGGGCCTCCAGCCCTCTGATCATCTTTGTGGCCATCCTCTGGACCCACTCCAACAGGTCCATGCCCTTCTTTTGTTTGGGGCTCCAGAGCTGGAATTCTCTGAGTATAATCTATTCAATTTCTCATAAAACACCCCCAAACCACTTTTACCTTTCCAGGAAGACCTTTTGTGAGCTCAGATTGGTGCTGTCTGAGGGTGCCCCAGAGAACAGGAGGTTCTGCTGTTGGCTCTGCAGGACTCAGACCCGCCCTACAGCAAAAGGAAAATAGGAACTTGGGGTGATCTCAGATTAAATCCACTTTTGATAGCAAAGAGCTGTTCAGCATTGTGGCTCCCAATGCACCCGGCTGCAGAGCAGAGCTGTGGGGATGTTGTTGTGTTCGTACTGTTTTAGTTGCCCCAACACACCTTAGGAGTGTTTTTAAGACAGAAATCCTGCTGCGCCTTGTGGGTCCTGAGACACAAACGGGCTGTCATTGCAGGGGGTTGACTAGGTGACCCGTAAAGGCCCCTTCCAACCACACCATTCTAGGAGTCTACGATTCTGTGGCACTGGTGAGAGCAGAGGAATGCGCCTTCCAAGTGCATCTCTCTAAAGCCCTCAGCCCCTCTAATCGTACCTGAGGAAGACCTCAGCTCTGCCCTCCCAGCCAGGGACACAGAGGGCTCATTACAGCTGCCCACAGACAGCTGCCCAGCAGCGTTTCCATGGCTTTAGCACCACGATGTCTTCTCTGTGGGACTGCTAGATAACACAGAGATGCCGTGGGAGAACTGTGTCCTTCTGGAGGGCAGCCTGCAGCCCAGCAGGACCCCTCAAAGAAGGAATCACTTATCTTAAATTTGCTTATCCTGAAGGCACGATCAGGTCATTTCCAGCCGCATACACTGTGATTCCAAGAGCGCCAAAGGCAGACAGGATGCAAGTTGGCTGCTTTTCCTCCATGGACATACGTGCACGAAAGGACGTGCAGTGTTGGTGTCTCAGCTGCGCTTCAATCCTTAGCCCCCCCCACCAGGGAGTGTAACAGTAAGAACAAGGGTAGACGGGAGAAGAGGGGATGCCAAAGTACCTCTGCCAGGGCAGGCAGGTGAGGGAGACACAGTCGGACACTTGAGCATATATCTCCTCTGTGGTGGTCAGGTTGCTGGAAAGGCAACTCATGATCAAACCCGCATGACACGAAGGGCAGAGGCTCTGCTGTGTGAGCGAGGGGACCAGGGGTTGCTCCAGGGAAGGCATCTGCACTGTTGGGGAGGGCAGGGAGATGCCTATATCCCCCTTCCCACAGCATTTCTGGGAGCCCGGCTCTCTTCCTCCCTGCCCATGACTCTCTTACCTGGAGCTTGTCTTGGCCAGGACCTGTTTCTCTGTCCCCATATCTCCTCCCTCTTCATGCTCACAGACCCCATTCCGCCTGCTGCATGCACAGCTCTGTCCTGCAGACCCCTCCTGGCATCAGGGCACTGCCCAGGGACATCTTCGTGTGCAGGGGTTAACGAGAACCTCAGACAAGTCCTATCAACAAATGGGGTCTCAGAGCCTTGTGCACGGTGGAGAAATCCATTCCCATCTCTCCCTGCCCATCCAGCCGACCAAGAGGAGAAAACTCACAGCATAGACTTGTTCCCTTGCAGGTGAATAGTTCTTTGACATTGTTTTTCAAAAGAACCCTCTGCAAATGTCCTTGGGGTGACCTGGAGCTGGGACCAGTCCTCAACCCTGCAGTTCCCTTGCAAAAGCAGAAGTAATCTGCCTCACTGGCGGTCACTCCTTCCACCCACAGCTTCTCCACACAGCGCCATGGGAGCTCCCCGGGCAGGCTGAGAGCATACCCTAGCAGGCGGCAGAGCCCCTGCCCCGGCACACAGCCCCCGGGGGGCAGGGACCCTGCTGGCAAGGACAGCTCTGCCCACCCCTGCCTGCACACCCAGTGTCACCTCCTGCAGACGTCCCCAGGAGCAGGCAGCCATCGTGCCCTGTGCCTCTGATGGTGGGGCAGGGAAGCCCTGCTCTGGAGCACGTCCTTCTCCTTTGCCCCAGCCATGGAAGGTGCCAGCTGTAGATGGTGCCAGGAGCTGCAGCTGCACTGCCCCGCAGCCAGAGACTTACTGTGCCGAGGGCTGTGGAGATGCCTTCCCTGGTGAACACTCTGCTCTGCCCTCGCTGCCTGCAGACAGTGCCCTCAGCCCTGCTGCGCTGTGCAGAGGAGCTGCTCCTGGGCAGAGCTGTCTCTCTGCAGCGCTGCCCGCTTGCCAGGAGCTCCCTCGTCCCAGCAGACCGGCCCAGCTCAGCAGCAGAGGACCAGCCCACGCTGGCACTGCCTCTGTCCCCTCTGGGCTCCCTGGAGGTGTCCCTGGGGCTCCAGGGGAACCGCCTGTGAAAAAAAATGATGCAATCCCTGATGTTCCCTCCCTCAGCTGGGCAGAGACACTTACTTCCAGCTGTGTCCTTTCTCCCAGCAGAAGAAGAGCTGGCCATGAGTACCCCCTCTTCTTGTCCCATCAATAGCACACACAGGGCTTTGCACACCAGGATTCCTTATGGCAAGTCACCGCTTGCCTGGTGCCACAGCTGGGGGGCTTCAGCACAAACGTGCAGCAATGATCTCAGCCAGGGGCACAGAAAGGACGAGCTGGAGCCGTTCCTGTGGTAGACAGAGCTGTGACATGGTGGCAGAGCTCAGTCCAGCTGGTCTTCAAGGACAGCCTCCTCCAAGCTCTGCTATAGTCCAGAGCACAATTCAATCTAACCCCGAAAGGCAATTCAAGGGCACCAGAATGAGTGTTTACTCCTTCAGGAACAGTTCAAGGAGAAACAAAGCCACTGTGTGGCCACTGCTGAGTTTCATAAGAACTGGTGCTGATAGATCTGAAATACCCCATGTCCTTTTTGCCTCAGTCTGCCCCAGCAAGGTCTCCCAGGCCTCGGGCTCAAGGATGGAACCTGCAGGAGAACCACCAGCAACGGCTGGGGTCAAGTCCTCGAGCAAACACAATCCTTACCAGTCTATGGACAGGAGGGGCGGAAGCTGAGGGAGCTGAGGGGGCAGCCAGTGTCACAGTGGTCACTCTGTGATTTGGAAGATCACGGAGACTGGGGGTATTGTCTGCTCACTGGCAGCGCCCAAAAAGTGCATGCCCCAAAGGATTAGCAGGGGAGCTGAAGGCTGTGCCCCAGAGCATGTCCACTCAGGGCCTTTTTCTGTGTGTTTGAAACAGAAGGTGACGGGTTTTACCCAAAGCAGATCGCACCTGGCCATCCTCTTTGCTTTCTGTGCTGAAAGGACAGGATTGCTGGGCAGAGAGAGCGGTAACTTTTACTGGGAAGTCAGAAGGGCATTCAGCGTCACCCCCACCTTGTTTCTAACTGAGGACAGTAGAATCTGCATGGGTAGATAAGCAGGTGGGTAAAAAAACAGCTGAACTGCTGGGCTTGGAGGCACGTGGTTCCTGCATGGTACTATGTCTGGAGGTATCTCTCCAGTAGGGTTCTGCAGGGGTCGATATCGTAATATGCCCTGTTTGAAATGTTTATAATGACCTGGAGGACATAAGAGTGAAAACTGAGTAGGAGGGTGGTGCTGCACCGCAGCGGGACCCTCCCAGAGGATCTTTGATCTCCATGTTTGGAGGTTTTCAGGTTTCAGCTCCACAGTCACAGCTGACCAGAGTCTGAGGTTGGCGATTTCCCACCCTTTGGTGGGAGGCTGGACCAGAGACCCCAACAGACCCTTTCCCTACAGCCCTTCCCTGAGCCTGGATGTGAGGGTGGCTACAGCAGATGCTCATGGGACAATTCAGGGTGGAACTGTCCTGTGATCAGTGGGTCTCTACTTCGACCTTTAGTTCCAAGCAGGGCTAGTTCTGAGGTCAAGCAGGTTGCTCAAGAAACAGCAGCGTCCCTGTGCAGACTCTGCACACGAGAGCCCAACATCGAAGCCACCATTACAGACACGGGGACAAGGCATTTGACCAGCTCGTTGAACCCAGAAATCGGTATGACATGCCTCCTGAGATTCCCACAAGCACCTAAGATTTTGTCCAGGGAAGTGGGGAAGTGTGATTCCTCTTTCAGTGTCCTGCCTGTCTCCGGCCCCATGTGGTGCTTTAGGATGTGAAGAGAATCAAACCCAACCTTTGGACTAGATTAGTTTCATTTTCCATGCTGGAATGCGGGGCAGATGAAGGCAGCTCTGAGCTCTCTGCTGCACAGCTCGGACTTCCGAGAATGGAAACGCAGGTAATCTTCTGGTGTGATCACCGATTTGCCTGCCTTTGTGCCCTTTCACTAACCTGGGATCTATCCGTTGGCCTGAGAAACTACTCCCCTATTCCACCTCCCTCTCTTCATAAAAGGAGGGAACAAAGATATGGAGCATGGATGACTTAAGGACACTATTGTAATCTTTACATTATAGGAGAGAGAAAAGATAGTACAACTAATTCCAAACTATCCTTGAGATGCATTCTGATTCTTCCTTCTTTCCAAAGCTCAGCCACCTTAGATCTTGAAAGGACTGCCTCAAATCTCTGCAACGAAAATCCCACAAGCCTTCTCAGAGAAGTCCTTTTAGCACAGGACACCTCTGCCCGTCACTTCTGCCCTATGCCCAAACTCTGTTTTGCAGTTGGGCGAAGTCAAGGTGTCAAGGTACTCCCTTGCAACATCTTCCCTACAAAAGTTGTCTTCTCTTCATGCTGATCCCACTTGCATGGCCTCATGTTATGTACAGCTCCATCCTCCTCTTGCAGAGCCCCACTGGGTGACCAGTTTTCCGTTTCTTTCCTGCCCATTCACCTTCACAACCTTTTTGTATTTTATGCGTACCAAATATTATCTGAAGCAACACATTTATTGCCCCCAGCTTCACCCATTTCCAACTGCAGGCTGAGCTATTTCTCCTCTTTGAGCAGACATTGTGCAAAGCTGCTCCAGGTATGGAAACTCACTTAAATGCAGCACATTAATTGGGGCTCAATCAAATATAAAAAACGTATCCTGAGCTAGTTTTTCAGAGACAGTTTCAAAGTGGCAAAGCAGATTCAAAGTGTCTGAAGGAACTGGGGGTTTTTAACCTGGAGAAAAGCAGGCTGAGGGGAGACCTTATTGCTCTCTACAACTACCTGAAAGCCAGGTGGGGCTTGGTCTCTTCTACCAAGTAACAAACGATATGACAAGAGGAATTGGGCTTGAGTTGCACTGGGGGAGATTTAGATTAGACGTTAGGAAAAACGTCTTGACTGAGAGGGTTATCAAGCATCGGACCAGGCTACCCGGGAAGGGGTTGAGTCACCATCCCTGGAGGTATTGAAAAGACATGTTGGGGTGGTGCTGAGGGACATGGTTTAGTGGTGGACTTGGTTAACAGTTGGAGTTGATGATCCTAAAGGTCCCTTCCAACCTAAACGATTCCATGATTTTATGATTCTATGATTCCATGATTCTATGATTCCATGATTCTATTCTACATAAATTCTGAGAGCCAAGTTACAAAGAAAGGGAAAAATAGGTGAAGCTGTATTTTCCAGACTCACTAATTCTCTGTCAGTAAAGAGAAGGTCCCACAACCTGTGGGAAGTTTTCATTAGTTGTCCCTATGGGAAGTTTTGTTTCTTGGGTCTCTTGGCCCGAGCCTGCTGCGTTCCTATTTCCAGCAAGGGCAAAAGTTCCAGTTCAGGTATCAAACTTTTGCCCATCCTGCCCGGAGAGCCAGGACAGTTGTGTCACACAACATTCAGTGTCAGAGTGAAGATGGAAAAGAAGTGTGAATTGAAATGATTTGTCCTCCAATGGAAACTCAAATCCTGAGCTGGCTGGACCACATTGGCTGCAGTTAGACATAAGTTACCTGAGACAAATGTGAGTTCAGACCTGGTTGGCAGAGTTTCTCACAGCCCTCACTGAGGAGAGCAGGGTGTTGCGAGAGGGGAGCACATATCTGTTCCCCAAACCCCAAGGTAGTGCCCAAACCATCTTTCCCTTGGCCTCTGGCATCTCATGCCTTGAGATGCAAGAAATGCTGGGCCTTCTGTCAGTAATCCTCCAACAATCCTTCAGGCGGTTGTGTGAGTTCCCTATCAGTATCTAAAAAAAGTAACACCCTCCCCCAAAACTAAACAAACAAAAGCCCCACCAATCACAAAAAAACAATCCAAAGTCACCCACAAACATTAATCTGCCTAAATCTAAATGCAGCAGTTTGCATCTTGGACAGCTGCTCTGGGCAGTGCCAGTGAAATCAGTATTTGCAGCGTGAGCCGTGATACCCCATCCTCAAGAACAAATCCAATGCAGTTCAGAGGAAGGGTGGTCTTTCAAAAGGCACTGTTTGAGTCCCCAGGTGGCATGGACACTGCTGATTCCCCACTCCAGAGCGGCAGAGGCTGGAGCCCCTTTGCAGGATGGACTTCTTGCCAGCTATGGGACAGCTATGGGGGTATCTCACCTGGTTCTTACTGTCCCTTAGCTCAGCATCCATTTCCGTGTATTTCACTCTTTTCTATGTATGTCTACTCTTTCTACATGTCGGAATGACAGAAAAGCAAACATTTCCTAAAAGTTTGTCATAATGTCCTTGCTATAGACAAGAAGCCCATCAACCCTGGAGGCAGCCAAGAACATTGCCATGAGCACCAAGAAGATCCAAGAAGCTCAAGGCCTCTTCTGAAGGGCAGCAAATTCTTGCAACTGTGATTTGAGCCTGGAAGTGGGAAGGAATTTTCGTCTGTGCTTGGAGGAGGAATAAGTGTGTTGTGGCAGTATGTCAGGGCCGAAGGCCCTTGCGCAAATCAGGGATGATGGAGACATTTCCATCTTGTGTGCATGCCTCAGGGCAGGAAATGGGGCACGCCCGCTGCTGGGGGTGTGTGTACTCAGTCAAGCCTCATGAGCTGACCTTGTTCTCTCATGCAAGAAAGAAGAAAACAGGAGGACTGAGTTTGCCATACCTCAGTCAGCCAGTGGGAAACAAAAAAGTAAAGACATTGGGAGAGGAGGGTTGGAGAGGGGGAGACAGATGAGGAGAAGGAAAGAGGGGGAAAAGTGATGATTGCTGTGTTAAAACATCGGGAAGCCAAGACCCAGCTTGTTTGCCTGTCTTCTGAAGATGGATCTTGTTTTTTCTTTCGGGGGGGTGACCCTGTCAGACTAGCTTTCACAGTTGTCCTCTGCTAGGAAGCCCAGAGAACACGAGGGCTGGCATGCATCTACTGGAATTTAGACGTGTCCACTAGCGGGGCTTGATTCAGCTGCCCACTTCTCACTGCCAATAGGGAGGTGCCCTGAGGAGTCCCAGGCATGCAAGAATGGCAGCCCTCAGCTTGGCTGGGTAACGGAAGAGGAAACAGCATGTTTAGCGTAAGTTTTCTCCCACTCCTGGGCAGGTGTGGCATTTCACAGCTCCCACCTGCAGGATCACAATCGTGTTTACTTTAAAGAAGGAAGCAAGCCAGGGAAGATTTGACACTCTTCAACACCAGACCTGTATTTCTTTAAGACACAAATTCCCCTCTCCCACTTCTCATTCCACAACCAGTCCACAGATTCTGCACTTCTAAAGATAGACCTGGGACACAAAATATGCACTTACGAATTGTCCATGCTTGGTCAAAGGAGACCCACAACCTGTGTCTTCCTGGTGGATCTCAACTAGTATGAGCTCTCGACGCAGGCCACAGTTTTTCTGAGTGCATTTCCTAGAGCCCCCTTGACCTCCCTGTTCCGCAGGCTGTAGAGGAGAGGATTGACCATGGGCGTGAGGATGGTGTAGAAAAAGGAGAGCACTTGATTGAGCTGCCTCAGTGAGGCTGTCCTGGGTATCATATAGACAACGACGAGGGTGCCATAGAAAACAGTGACCACCATGAGGTGAGAGGAGCAGGTGGAGAAGGCCTTCTGCCTCCCCATGGTGGTCGGGATCCTCAGGATTGCAGCTATGATGCAGATGTAGGATACCAAAGTGACTACAAACGGGACGACTACATCCAGAAAACAGATTATGAAAGTCACCAGTCTAAGCACGGTGGTGTCACTGCAGGCGAGCTCTAGCAACGGGGCAAAATCACAGAAGAAGTGATCAATTGCATTGGGACCACAGAAGTGTAACTTGGAAAATTGTCCAGTGACTATGGTAGACATCAGTAATCCTGCTAGCCAGGACCCAGCCACCAGCTGGAGACAGAGCTTCCAGTTCATGAGGCTTGCATAGAGCAGGGGTTGACATATGGCCAAGTACCGATCATAGGACATGGTGGCCAGCAGGTAGCACTCAGCACCTGCAAAACAGCCAAAGAAAAAGAACTGCGTCATGCAGCCTTGAGCAGAAATGGTTCTGTCCCTGGTTAGGAAGCTGGCCAGCAGCCTGGGCAGGATAGTGGAGGTATAGCAGATTTCTACACTGGATAAATTCCCCAGGAAGAAGTACATGGGAGTGTGAAGATGCCGATGTGCCACCACCAGCACAACAACGAGGATGTTGCCAAACATGGTCACCATGTAGATCATGAGAGAGAGGATGAAGAGAGGCACCTGAAGCTTGGGGACGTTACTCAATCCCAGCAGGAGGAACACCACTGGTGAGGTCTGGTTGTCCCATTCTTCTTTCTCCATGAGGTGCTGTAGGACCTTCTTTTCCCCATGAGGCAGGAAGGGAACCTGGGGAAGGGCATGCGTTTCTGTGTTTTTTGTGAAAATGAACTGGGAAGAAGTCACTGCCAGAGACAACATGGAGGTTTTCCCCCATTTGACTGAATTCCGACTTGGTTTAGGGCACTATTCCTGGCAAAAGGGCAAGAAAAGGTTCTTTGAGAGGGCCAAACTGCTCTTCTTTGAAGAATCTCCTTTGATTAGAGAGGTGAGTTGCCGCATCGAGGTGCCTATTTCTGTGGAATGAAAGAGAATGTTCATTTGATCATATTAGATTGTGATGCGTGAAGTTATTGCCAGGAGTACCCAGCATAGGTTTTAGCCAAATTTCAAGCAACAGAAAGACGGGCCAGAGAGGAAAACTCCATCATGCAAAAAAGCCTTTAGGGGAACGCATCGTGCCATAGACAGCTTCTTTCCACTGAGGAAGAATGGACACCGAAGAGGGCTAGAGGTCTCAACTCCCTGAAACATTGGCTTTCTGATGATGCAATTCTGTCCCTGGACAGTCCATCTCTTTCCACTGACCAAGAGTGGTCAGGACTTACTAGCTTGGTAGCTGAAGGCACTGCAAAGGGTCTGTTAAACAGGAGACTTACAAGCAGATATGAACTTGGGAGAGAAGGGTGGGGAAAATGGGATTCCAGAGAAGAGGTACCTGAGTTTCTAAGCCAAATGAGGAAAAGCGATGTTGCACAAGGAGGAGGCAAAAAGGACAGGGGTGACGATCATTTGCTGGACATCTCTTCCTCCTCACCTTACATTTCTGGGTGCATTTGGGCTGCCTCCCTGCAGCAGCGCAGCACCTGGACCTCAGCATTGCCACCTGAGTGCTCAGGGCTCCCTGTTCAGCACTGCAATGAAGACACAAGAGTGTCCTGGGGGTGAGTGGGGGCTGAGGCGGTGCAGGATCCTTATGAAGCACAGGTTTCCAGTAAATGCCTGATACACACCTGATTGCCTGCCCAGGGAACGCCTGTGGCTGAAAGAGAAAGCCCACACCACCTCTCCGGGCTTCCATAACACTCGGGTCAGACAAAATACTGTCCCTGATGATGCTCTGCCTCAAACTTCACACATTTGACAGAGAGTTGGAGATGGCCAAGGCAGGCACCTGGAGAGCCCAGAGAGTTCCTGGGATGGAGGAGCCCTTTGACTCAGTGATTCAGTGCACCTACACTGGGATGCATTGTTCCACAAGGTGCTTCCATGGGGAGGGTGCCCCAGAGTCAGTGCTCTCAGTAAATCACACCCCATGTGGATGGCTGAGAGACAGCTGTGAGAGAGCTGAGGCATTGAGGTGAAGCCCTAAGACACAAGCAAGATGGAGAAAGAGACAGAGAGAGAATAAGAGTTGAGACATTAAAGGACGTGTGTTGGCACGCTGGCCCCATACCCTCCTCTCCAACCTCTTCATGTCCACGGAGGTGTCCGAGTGCCCATCAGCTGATGCCCCGCAGCTCTGTCTCTGCACTGACAACCACGCTGCCTGTATCTGTTCAGTGGTGTCAAAGACCCAGGGAGGGTATCCAGAGGAAAGAGTGAGCTGGAATAAGAAGACGTGCAGGACAGGGCTGTACCAAGACACATGGCCCCACTTCCTAGTGGCCGCTGTGCAAAGAGCCACTGGCACATTAATGACACCCACCTCAGCAAACCCAGCACCTACCTGTAGTCCCCAGCAGGATGTCACAGCCCTTCCTCTGAGGGGAATGGAGCATGAAAGGCAAGGTCTGGGGGCTATCTCCTGCCTCTTCCCCATTCCACCCTCCCCTTTCCAATTCTTCCTGCAGAACCTGACCCATGGCTTAGTCGCTGCTCTGTCCTTGCACTCACCTGTCACCATCTCCTTCTGAGAGTCTTCAGCAGCACTTGAATATCCCCTTCTCTGCAGTGCCTCCCAGGTTTATAGAAGAGGCTCCTGAAGGTTCCTGCTGCAGCTCAACTCTCTGTGTCACAGAAAGTGAGCCCTGTGCAAGTGAAGCCCCGGGGGGATGAAAGCCCTGAGCTGCCCTCCCTTGGACCTCTGTGCTCTTCGGAGGCGGGGAAACAAGCCGGGGAATGAGCCGTGATCTCTTCCAGCTCACGGAGCAGAACTATAATGAGATGCTCCTCACAGCTTCTCCTTCTAGACTCCACGAATGGTTGTTGGGGAGGAAGGAGTGATTTCCTCCAAGCTAAGGAGACTGGAAATGTGGGACAGGATAAGTCCCTCACAGGGGTGCCAGGCTCTGCCCTTTAAGGAGAGAGGAAACCCAAACCTTCCCCAGAGGCCAAGGTGCTTCACTTGCTGGGGACTAAAGTGAGCTCAGCTGCTGATCTAGAGTGACAGTTAGGACTCCACCCTCCTAGAGGAATGGTGCACAGGGTTCTGCTTGGTTCCGGCTTTAGGTTAAGGGAGCTGACTTAGGTTAAGCTCTGCTGACTTGCTCCTCATGACAGGTGGACCCCTCAGGTCTCTCCTCTGAGTGCAAAGGGAGAGAAAGACCCTGAGACATCATTTAGGGTAGCAACTGCACAGAGCATTGTCTCCAGTGGAGTCAGACTTGGTGGTCAGGGCTGTGGCCCAGTAGGGTCTTGAAAACTTCAAAGAGTAGACATTCCATAGCCTGCCTGGACAACTTGTTCCAGTGTCTGTCTGTCTGATGTTCTTCCTGTTCCAGGTCAGAATCTCCCGTTTCAGGTTATAGAATCATAGACTCCTAGGATGGTTAGAGTTGGAAGGGACCTTAAAAATCATCTTGTTCCAACCCCCTGCTATGGGCACTTTCCACCAGTCCAGGTTGCTCAAAGCCCCATCCAGCCTGGCCTTGAACACCTCAAGGGATGGAACAGCCACAGCTTCTCTGGGCAACCTGTGCCAGTGTCTCACCACCCTCAGAGTGAAGAATTTCTTTTCCCATATCCAATCTAAATCTCCTCTTTTCCAGTTTGAAGCCATTCCCCCTCGTCCTATCACTACATGCCCTTGTAAAAAGTCCCTCTCCAGCTTTCTTGTAGGCCCCCTTTAAGTACTGGAAGGCCACTGTAAGGTCTCCCTGGAGCCTTCTCTTCTGCAGACTGAAGAACCCCAACTCTCTCAGCCTCTCTTCATAAGAGAGGTCTCCATCCACCTGCATCATAAGAATGGAACCATGTAGTTACCAAGGCTAATGGTTTCTTCACAAGCAGAGTCCTTTTGTAACTGTAAGGTTGTAGCCGTTCCTGGTGGGGGTCTCTGCAGATCCATCTCTGATCACACATGAAGCCTTGCTCCAGATGTTCCCCAGCTGTTGGTGGCTTTCGATGTGTGTGAGGCCAGAGCGGGGAGATGAGGGGCCCATGAGCAGCCCTCCCTCGGCAGATCCCACCACCTTTCAGGCACACTAGCTGAAGGGGGGTTTAGCAGGTGGGTGGGACAAGACAATCTCCAGAGACCCCCTCCAAAACCCTACCGGTGTGATCCTGGGATTCTGTGAGTGATCTGGTTTGAGCCAGTGCACCTGAAGGAATTTTTTCCTGGATGATATTTACGTTCACTCTTGGCTCTAGTTAAGGTCTGACCCACGCTTTAACTCCAGATGAGCTTTTCTGTCAAAAACAAGAGCATTTTTCCTTTCCCACTTGGGTTCTGATAGTGACTCCCAGAAACCCTGGCCACCTTTATCCTCCACAAGACAGCTTGCTTCCAGACACCGCTCCCCTGACTGAAGAGAGCTGAGGTTCCTCACTGGTGCCTACCTCAGGCTGGTGGCAGCTGAAGAAGTGTGTCCTGATCAACCTGTGCAGGTACAGTCTGGAGAGTCAGGCCCGGCAAGGAGTCAGAGCCCATTTTGCCAAGTTGTACCATGCTGTTCCTCCAGGAGTTCCTCAGCTCTTGCAACGTTGAGGTCTATGGTCAGCAGGGCCCTGTGAGCCTTGTGCAGAGGGCAGGAGAGAGCCAGTCAGCCTTCTCCAGCCCATGAGTCTCTCTAGGAGAAGACCCAGGTCTGCCTTACGCACTGGTTCTATCCAGCTCCTGGACCCTGGTCTTCATGGTGTCCTCATTGCCTGCACCCGGGCATTGGAGTCCAGGATGTTTGCAGCCCTGCTCCAGTTGCTGGAAGACAGACCTCGTATCCTCCTCACCGGTGATTCCAGCTTGAAGTTCACTGCCATTCACACATGCCCACTAAGAACAGAGGATGCGCCCGCACAGAGGTAGTTGGAAATCGGCTCCAATGAGAACACGGGACACAGGCTACTGCAGGGCTCCATCAGAGAAGCCTGCTGACTAGAAACCTGTTTCCACTCACACGGTCCCTTTTTCCCCCTTTGCTCTGTTTTCCTATTTTGTTGCCAAACCACTTTCCTGCTGGTTCTGTTTTCCTTTACACTCAAAAGGAGTTTTCCAGGGCTACACACAACAGGGACTTATCCAAGAGTCCCGATTTCAGTATATAAATAGCAAAACACGGATTATGGTGCTGTAGGCATCCTAGTCAAGGGAAGGCTTAAAGGGAAATTGCAAGGAGACTTTTGCAATGGCTCTTCTGTAGAAGAGATGCTTCTGAAATGATCATAGAATCATAGAGTGATAGAGGTTGGAAAAAGCCTTTAAGATCATCGAGTCCAACTGTTAACCTAACACTGCCAAGTCCAGCAGTTAATTTTGAAGGTGACTCATTTTGGCTCATTTTGGAGTGGGTTAATTTTGAAGGGGGTGACTCAACTCAATCCTTTGGTTCCATGTCAATCCCCTCTCTCAGACCAGTGTCTCCTCTTGCCGATGTAGATGATGAGTTGGGAGGGTCCCTGGACCACCCAGGGGATTAATGACTGAAGTGCTCTGGCTGCACACTTGCACAGGCTTGATGCCCAGCTACACCACCATGAGAAATGTAACAGAATTCATACAGCTTTTGCCAGAAATATCAGTTCCTAGCTGACAGTCCAGAATACCCATGCAAGCCAGCATGACTGGAGAGGCATTTCCTGAGTCTGAAGACAAGTGGGCTGGATCAATATTTGTTTCATGCCACTGGGTAAAAACACAGAGAAAAGCAGAATCCTTACAGAGGGCAGTTCTGGTGTCCCATTTCAAGAAGGAAGAGGAAGCCCAAGAAAAGGGAAGGAAGGGTCAAAAACACAACAAGGTATTAGTTACCCTTGTCATGCATTCAACTGACTGGGTACTGAAATGGATCCTCACAACTGTACCACATCTTTCCTGAAGACCTTTCCAGTCATTCCAGAGTGGAAAGTCCTCCTTTTCACACCGCTGCTGGTGTTTTATCTGCTCACTGTCACGGGGAATGCAGTCACCATTGCCGTCATTTGACTCTGCCGCTAGTACCACACCCCCATGGATCCCTTCCTCAGCACCTTGTCCTTCTTGGCCATTTGGTTCACTTTGGTCATTCCCCTAACATGTTTGGCAGTCTCTGTGGCTGCTTACAAGTCACAGACCTTCTCCTCTGTCTTCCTGGGCCCAGCTGAGTTTAACCTATGTGCTGGGATGTGTTTCCTTTGCTGCAGTGCCACTTGCAACCCCTCATACTACTCTGTCCTTACGAACTCCTGGTTGTGCTCCATGCTCATCTTTAGCTGCTGGGCAATGACAACTCTATCCATGCTCAACCCACCAACTTGTATGCCATCGGACCCTCTGTACCCAGTGTAGAGACTGCTTCTTCTGCGGCATTGTCCCTTTGCCGGGAGCACCCCGCGTGGGCTCCAGCTACTATGAAACATGAGCGTTGCTCTCTCCTCTTATTTTCAGATAATTTAGGTGTCACCCAACAGATTAAGAACACACAACCCTTTGGGTATTGAACTGACCCAGAAAATGGAAACTGGGACTGTGACCTCTGATTCACTGACTCACTATGCTCATCCTGCTGTAGGTGACTGAGCCTGAGCCGCATCCAGCCAGTGGTTTAACCTCAGAAAGTTTTCCAGGCACAGCCAGTGCAGAAATTCCCCTGTGCCAGACTAGAGGCAAAGAACAAGCCAGGCGATTGGGTTCTAAGACAAGCCTGAGCCCCAAGGTCAAATGTCCATGCAAGCATGGGGCACCACCCTATACTGAACTTCCCATTTTACTCCTTGGGTAAGTGCTACCCATTCTGCCCTGGGACAGAGCCTGCGGGGACAACACAGGCTGTGGAGAAGCTTTGCATCCCTGCTTCAAACCCACCAACTCCTCCCCTCCCTCTCCTCCCCTTCCATTTTGAATCATCCTAATTTGGGGGGTCATCTGCTCTGCTTCTTTCTATGTCTAAAAGCAAATGCAAAGATGAAGGGAAAAACATCAGTCTTTAATGCGCTATTTTTTCTTGTGCTTCCTTCTGTTAGATGTGTATTTTGATGTAAAAAAAGAAAACCCACTAAGTTAATGAGTCAGATTTGAGACTCGAATAATGAGTTTCATGTACTTCGTTGCAGGTGCCTATGAGAACTTGCTTCCCCAAGGCTCCCTCTACAGTCAATGGAGACACAAGAAAATGCTAGAGGCTGGGTCCTCCCAACCTATAACTGGCATGCCAAAGAAAGATTACAAATCTCTTCCAGACACTCTTCTCTTGCCCTGCATTTAGGTCAGGACATGTGGTAGTAATAGCAATGAGCCGCTGTTTGGAAACCACTGCATTTCGGCCCAGACGAATGTCAGAGGAGACCGTGTGACAGAGTGTGTGGAACCATGGTAAATTTCAATCATTATTTAGAATACGGAAGAAGACAAGTTCTATGTGGTCCCTATTCCACCCACTCCCCCTTTCCTGAAGAAACAGAGAGCCAGAATCTGTGGAGGAGAACAGGGGATTACAAAAGAGGTGCTTGATATTACTTGGTTTGAAATCAACAAATCCTCAGGGATTCCTAGCCCAAAAAGGCAAGTACTGAAAAGTACAAAAAAGAGCTTTCAACATACACATTTGATTTGATTTGATTTGATTTGATTTGATTTGATGGTTTAGCATTTGTGCAATAGAAGTGATGAGTTTGGCACATAGGTATGACAGATGTATGCAATAGGTCTGAGTGAATTTGGAATTTCCCAGGAATGGGCTGAAATGGCTAAAAGCCTCTTTAAAATCTTCTGTTCTGCAGAAAGAACCCTTTGTGAGTGTTTGAAAAAGGTAGAAAGAAGATGACAAATACTCTGGGGACTCTAACTAAAATGTAAAACATAAAAGCCAGGGTGTGAGAAATGCTTGAAGGACTATCTCTGTGTTCTATAGGAAGACTGCAGGAAAGCAAAGGCGTAGAAGAGGAAGGATAGACCTTGTCATCCAGACCATGAAATTATCACACTTGGCTTTGTGCCGTGTTCCTGTCTCGGCAGGATGAACTGAAATTCAGCATGGGACCAGAAAATGAAACTGCAGTTACTGAGTTCATCCTCGAGGGTTTCTCGGGGCTTGATCAAAGACTACAGCTATTTCTCTCTCTGGTCCTTCTGCTCATATACCTGACAACAGTGATGGGGAACACAACCATCATTTTCCTCATGTGTGTGGATCACCGCCTGCAAACCCCCATGTACTTTTTCATCAGCAACCTGTCCTTCCTGGAAATATGGTTTATGTCCTCCACGAGCATCAAATTGTTTGTGATCCTGAGTTCTGGTAGGAGAACAATCTCACTAAGCAGCTGCTTTGCCCAATCCTATTTCTATTTTGCCCTGGGCTGTACAGAGTTTGTTCTACTTGTTGTCATGTCCTTTGACCGCTATGTTGCCATCTGCCAGCCTTTGCGTTACACTGCCATCATGAAGCCTCAGCTCTGCGTCCACCTGGTTCTTGCTGCTTGGGTCATGGGCATCACACTCTTGACTTACCGTCCGGTCCTCCTCTACAAGCTGACTTTCTGTGGTTCGAACAAGATCCATCATTTTTTTTGTGACAACTCCCCCTTATTCAAATTGTCCTGCTCTGACACCAGCCTGATTTGGAAAATAGACTCGGTTTTATTATCATTTGTTGTTCTCAGTTCCTTATGTTTAACTCTGGCGTTTTACATAGGCATCCTTTCCTGTATTCTACACCGCCCAGCAGCCTCCGGCAGGAAAAAAGCCTTTGCTACATGTTCTTCTCATCTCACCACCTTGGCCATTGTATACGGGAGCTGCATTGCTCTCTATGTGCATCCTTCAGGAGATGTTTCCTTGGAGGCAAACAGAATGGTAGCTTTGCTGAACACTGTCCTGTACCCATTCTTAAATCCATTCATCTACAGTCTTAGAAACAAGGCTGTGATACTGGCCCTGAATGAAGCCATTGCCCGTGCAACATGATAGCTTTTCCCTCAATCACGATGCCTTTCTGGACAGCAGCTCCAATGATCTGCTCTCCTATGTTAAATAATACCAATGAATATGCATGTAACCGCCAAACACAGATGTCTCAGGAGATTTATGTTCTCATTGGATTGTTTTAGGTTGAGTGATAAGAAGCTCATCTGCAACTGAAGAAGGCACAAGCAATGTCAGGGGTGTAACTCACTTAATGTCCTGCTCCCCGACCCACCATAGCAGAGCCACCAGCTCATCAAGAACCCAACTCCAGAAATCGAGAAGAGCACAGAGGCACAGTGGCAGATGGAAACCCCAATTACAGACTCCTGAGGAACGAACATCTCAGCTCAGCTCCTTCCAGGGCTGCCCTGGAACAGCCATCAGCCCCGGGTGTGAAACCCATCAAGATGAATCACAGAGAGCAGCTCTCTGGATCACCATTTGGACTACGGGGATTGTTTCCTAGGGCTGTAGGACACATTATGGGTACGCTCCTTTTGATGCAGCCCAGGATGTGGTTGGCTTTCTGGGCCAGTAGTTCCCTGAGCTGCACTTTTGGCCTCCTTCAAAGTTGGGTCCAACACTTGATTGTCCTCTCTCACGAGACCTCTACAAATCCAATGACCTTTCAAAGATGATATTCCACAGAAGTATAGATCTTCCCCTGTGACTTCATTGCCACTATTCTGCCTGTTAATAAAGTGGTTTTAATTTCCCTCAACTTTCAGACATGTATCACCTGTTTATATACAATGACCATTTCTAAAGTCAGCTTTTCAGATGCAGACTGTCTCGACAAAGGCCTTTTCTATTGCACTCCACTTTTCTCCTGCCCTTCCTCTTTGGTCATTCAGATTCCTGTCACCTATCCAGCTGCTGCTTTGAGCTTCAGGGAGTTACAAGTTTGCCTGTCTTTCAGTTGTCTGATTATCTCCTTTAGCCAAGTCTGTAACTACGTTTATATCTCTCTTTTTGTACCTGTCCATCTAAAGCATTTCTGATAAGATTATCGCTTGTAGCAAAGCAACCTCATTAGAGGCAGCTTGTCCTGAGCATCTGGTTGCAGAGGGTGTTTTATTGTTTATCAAACTTGATCATGCTTTACTTTTCTCTGCTTGCAAAGAGGAAAACTCCTCCTGTGCCTGGGTGCAGCCAGGTCTCTGAGGAGCGCAGGAGGGAGATGGTGCAATGGAGCTGTAACACCCAGCTGCAGACTTCAGTGGAGAAGTCTGAGGTAAGGAAAAGTGATGCAAATCCCAGTTGGCCAATGACAGGGATGGGGAGGAAGGGGAGGTGAGGAGCAAGGCTGTCCATACAGTCTCAGACCTCAGGGGATTGCTTTTCCTGGCTGTCCAGACCTCCTGAGGAGACCCTCTGCATCAATATCAACTGCTGACTGCTTCTATCACCTCTTCTCTAACTGAAAAGCTAATAAAAAGAACCTTTGAAATAAATTAAAAAAATATTTTCCATTAGGTTCTCTTTAAAATCTTCCTTCTAAATTACACTAGGAAACATCTCCAATTAGCTCTATTGAAGACTTGAAGCAAATGACAGGGAGAGAAATAGCTCATTAGGACTTTCTGTACCTTAACAAGCCCTGTGGTATATTTGACCCTGAGTCCATCAACCTCAGACAGTGAGAGGAGACTGAACAAAGTGCTCCAGAAGTCCAAGTCAGAAGCAAAGTACCTTGAAGCCTTGATTGGCCCCACTGAGGGTCGTTACTGCCAAAGCCTCCCCATGAGCTCGTTAGAGGAGATAACTGGAGGCTGTGGTTGCAGATAGGCAGAGGCACTGTGCAGGTGGCTGTAATGCTGAGGAACCCCTTGGTTGGTTTGATGCAGCAGAAAGGCCAACCCCTGACCCCCAGGCCCTGGGAAGGCAGGTCCTGCCCCTCACTGGTGGCTCAGGGCTCTTCCTGGGGGCCGTGGGGTCTGAGGGTGAGCGAGGCTGAGTGTAGGAAAACTGCACACCACCTCCCGGCTTCCCCGAGCAATGGGGAAGAAGAAACCAAGTCCAGAGCCTCACCATAAAGTTGTGCCTGTGTTATGGTTTGAGAAACCCCTCACAATTTATTGTCCTTTAGACAATCACTCTGTCACCCGATGACCCCTGCCCACCCAGGAAAGGGAATCAGGCAAAAAACAAGCAAACACATGGGTGGAAATGTCAACAGATTTAATAGACAAAGATTGGGTAATTTACATTATAACACCAAAGAACCAATATGGATCCAGATACCAACACAAAATATACAAAGACTACACTCAGCCAACGATATCAGTCGGAAGCTGTGCACTCCCAGCAGTGGACAGTAAATGTGGGACACTGCGAGCGCTACAGCTTCGGGAGGAGGGGGAGGGCTGGGGGATCTGGCACTGAGGAAGAAGTTCTCAGGATGGCAGCCATCAAGGGAGAGAATGAACTTTGCAGCAAACTTTCTAATCTATATTGAATGTGACGACGCTCATGGTATGAATTAACCGTGGTGGCAGCTTGGGTCGAGTGCTGAGGTCTCCCTCCTGAGGTCCCCGCACCGGGCAAGCTCGAAAACGCTGAGACCTCGAAACCCACACACCACAACTGGCTATAAAGTAAATATAGTCACAAATTCAGACACTAGAGTCCTCTAAAAGTGCAGTCTCACTCAAATTACTGTTATATTTGTCTTCTAATGTATATATACACACACACGCAAAAATATAATTCTCTAAAGTGATGAACTATTCCTTTAAGAGGTCTGTTGAATTTCTGTAGTTCAAAACGAGGAGTCCCATCTATCATAATTGTCAGCAGAACTGCTACCCTGGACTTCCGGGGGGCAGACTTGGGGCTTTTCAGGAGCCTGGTTGACAAAGTCCCCTGGGAGGCAGTCCTCCAGGGCAAAGGAGCCCAGGAAGCCTGCATGATTTTCAAGAAGGAAGTCTTAAAGGCGCAGGAGCAGGCTGTCCCCCTGTGCCGAAACACAAGCCGTTTGGGAAAAAGACCGGCCTGGCTGAACGGGGAGCTAGGGTTGCAACCTAGTGAGAAAAAGAGGATTTATGGCCTTTGGAAGGGCAGGTCACCCAGGAGGACTACAAAGAGGTACTGAGGCTATGTAGGGAGAAAATTAGAAGGACCAAAGCCCAGCTAGAACTATACCTGGCTTCTGTTGTCAAGGGCAAAAAAAAAAGTTTCTATAAATGTATTAGCAATAAAAAAACACTGAGGATATTCTCTATCCTCTAGTAGATGGGACCGGTAACATCGTGACCAAGGATGAGGAAATGGCTGAGGTACTTTATGCCGTCTTTGTCTCAGTCTTGAGCAGTAGAACCAGTTGTTCTCTGAGTGCCCAGACCCTTGTGATGGAAGACAGGGATGGGGAGCAGAATGCATCCCCTGTAATCCAAGGGGAAATGGTGAGGGACCTGCTTCAGCACCTGGAGGTACACAAATCTATGGGGCTGGATGGGATCCACCTGAGGGTACTGAGGGAGCTGGTGGAAGTGCTCACCAGCCCACTTTGCATCATTTATGAGAAGTCCTGGCTAACCGGGGAGGTCCCAGCTGACTGGAGGTTGGCAAACGTGACACCCATCCACAAGAAGGGCAGGAAGGAGGATCCAGGGAACTACAGGCCGGTCAGTCTGACCTCGGTGCCTGGGAAGGTCATGGAACAGATCATCCTCAGGGCCATTATATGGCACATGCAGGAGAATAGGGTGATCAGGCCCAGTCAGCATGGGTTTGTGGAAGGCAGGTCATGCCTGACAAACCTCATCTCCTTCTATGACAAGGTGACCCACTTAGTGGATGAGGGAAAAGCTGTGGATGTAATCTACCTGGATTGTAGCAAAGCTTTTGACACTGTTTCCCACAGCATTCTCCTGGAGAAGTTGGGTGCTCATGGCCTGGACCGGGTGTACTCTTCGCTGGGTAAAACACCATCTGGATGGCCGTGCCCAGAGAGTGGTGGTGAGTGGAGTTCAATCCAGTTGGTGTCCAGTCACAAGTGGTGTACGCCATGGCTCGGTGCTGGGCCGGTTCTCTTTAATATCTTTATCAATGATCTGGGTGAGGGGATCGAATGCACCCTCAGTAAGTTCGCAGGTGACACTAAACTAGGCGTGAGTGTTGATCTGCTTGAGGGTAGGTTGGCTCTGCAGAGGGAGCTGGACAGACTGGACTGATTGGCCGAGGCCAATGGTGTGAGTTTCAACAAGGCCAAGTGCTGAGTCCTGCACTTGGGTCACAACAACCCCCTGCAGCACTGCTGGATGGGGGCGGTGTGTCTGGAAAGCTGCCCGGCAGAAAAAGACCTGGGTGGACAGCCGGCTGAATGTGAGCCGGCAGTGTGCCCAGGTGGCCAAGAAGGCCAACAGAATCCTGGCCTGTATCAGGACTAGTGTGGCGAGCAGGACTGGGGCAATGATCATCCCCCTGTACTCGGCCCTGGTGAGACCCTACCTCGAGTACTGCGTTCAGTTTTGGGCCCCTCACTACAAGAAGGACATTGAGGTGTTGGAGCGTGTCCAGAGAAGCTCTACAAAGCTGGTGAGGGGTTTGGAGGACAAATCTTATGAGGAACGACTGAGGGAACTGGGGTTGTTTAGCCTGGAGAAGAGGAGGCTGAGGGGAGACCTTATCACCCTCTACAACTACCTGAAAGGAGGTTGTAGAGAGGTGGGGGCTGACCTCTTCTCCCTGGTGACAAGTGATAGGACCAGAGGAAATGGGTTCAAGTTATGTCAGGGGAGGTGTAGATTGAATATTAGGAAACACTTTTTCACTGAACGGGTTTTTATAATTGGAATAGGCTGCCCAGGGAGGTGGTGGATTCACCATCCCTGGAGGTGTTTATAAAAAGGGCAGATTTGGTACTTGGGGACATGGTTTAGAAGTGGTTTTTGTCAGGGTAGGTTAATGGTTGGACTTGATGACCTTAAAGGTCCCTTCCAACCTCAGCAATTCTATGATTCTATGATTTTACAACATGTACTGCTGAATGATGTTACTGCTGCCTGGGCATTTCCCCTTGTTGAACTTGGTGAAGTTCCCCTCTGCTCCTTTCTCCAGCCTGCTGAGGTCCCTCAGAAGGGGAGCACAACCATCTTGTGTAGCAGCAACTCCTCTCAGTTTCATATCGTCTGCAACCCGCTGAGGGTGAACTCTGCCCCACCATCCAGGCCATTAACCAAGTTGTTAAAGAGCGTTGGTCCCAGTGTCGACTCCCCACGTACAGACGTAGTAAATGACCTGTAGCTGGATTGCGTATCTCTGGACACAACCTTCTGACCCCAGGTGTTCAGCAAGCTTCCAATCGACCGCCCTTTCACAGAACCACAGAATCATAGAACCTATGATAGAGAACTCCTATATTATTTTCTGTGTTCTCTCTCTAATCATAGAGATCTCCAGTGACAATAATGGCATTGTTCCCCTGTTCAGCCCCACATTGCCTGACAGAATTCGGGGCAGCTACTCAATTTCATGTTCAAACCTAGGCCCAGAGAGCTACATGAGATGCCAAGGCTGGCATGGACCACACGGGACCTACGAGAAAACAGTTCCCATTCAGGGTGGATGCATCACAGATGCCCCAGACAGCATCGCAGAGAGTGCTATTTGGTGTCTGTTCTGTTGTCTGATGCCATCATTCAGAGGCATCAGTCAGAGGCATCAGTCACCAGGTCTATTCAGAGGCAAGGTCTGACCCCTCTCTATCCCACAGTGACACGCGTTGCATGGACATGAAGCACATCGCACAGGCATCCTCACTCACTCCCTTGGTGATACAGTCAATGAAAAGACCAATAACTTGAACAGTGTGCCTGGATAAATCTTGTCCTAAAGGAGAGCACTGTCCAGGCCCAGCAATGGTCCATATCAAAACTCAATTGAAACTCAAAAGGAATTCCAGGGCACCAAGATGAGCTTTTGCTACTTCGGGAACAGTTAAAGAAGCCCAAGGGATAATGTAGCAGCACTGCTGAATTTAGTAGGAGTAAGTGTAGATAGATCTGAGATACTTGATGTCCTCTTTTCCTCGGTTACCACCAGCAAGGTCTCCCAGGCCTTTGTGCTTTGAGGCAGGATTCCAGAGGAAAACAACCTGCAGTGGATGGGGAACAAGCCATGAGCCAACTACACACTTACCAGTGCGTAGGACCAGAGAGTTTGCATCCAAGGGTGTTTTTTTTCACCAGGAGGTGCTGGTCTGTGATGATCCCAGCAAGAAAGGCACTCAGCCTCCATAAGGGACCTTTGAAACTCTTCTGACATCTACCCAGAGAAGCCTCCAGGTGCATGAGCAGGTTCCCATGAAGAACCGTAAGTATCCTGGCATTCAGTGGACAGGCAAAGCAACAGGGTGCCAACAGTCTGGAGGAATCTGGGATGACTTCTTAACACAGCTGCCAGGTGGGCCAGGAAGGGTGATGCTCACCTAGCCCAGGTACTGGCCAACATGGAAGAGCTGGTCAGGGTGTGATCATCAGCGTGAGCCTTGGCTGTCGTGACCAGGAAATAGTGGTGTCCCAGGTGCCAAAGAGGAGTGAGGAAGGCCAGCAGCTGAGCACAGATGGGGAGAAGACGACTTTGACGTGCGTGGGAGACTGATACAAGCGGTGCCCTGGGAAGCAGCTCTGAAGGGTGAAGGAGCTCAGGGAATCTCATAGGCCTTACAGGACAGCCTCCTCCAAGGGCAGGAAGGATCTCTCTGAATAGCCATGAAGAGAAACATCCCTCTGAGGAGGCTGCTGGTGTAAAGTGAGTGAGCGCCAGGGCCAAAAGGCAGCAGGCAGGAGGTGGAAGCAGGGGCAGCTGCCAAGGAGGAACTGGGAACCCTTGGCCCAGCATGGAGGGAGGGTGTCAAAGCCAAAGCTGCCATGGGCTGGAGCGTTGCAGTTCTGGGGAGCAAAAGCCCAATGAGCTGATGCAGGCTTGGAGGGTCATGGGGAACGAGTCAGCCTCTGCCGGGAGGCCTGTGACAAGTGGGCATTGCAGAGGTTTGCATCTTGAATGCATGCCTCAGCCTAGGAGAGGGGGGTGCCTCCTGCAAGGGATGGTGCGGGGGCTGTGACAGTCCATCCATATGGCTCTGGATGGCGCCGACTCTACTTGAAGTCATTCCTCTAAGCCAAACGCATTGGCATTAATGCCAAAGGGGCTAGTTAAAATCAAACATGTTATTCCCTTTGTCTCTCTGCTTTGACATCTTTTCACTTTGACAACACTCCCAAAATCTCTTAAATGAGCCACATCAGACCTGAAGACTAAAGGAAAATCAGGCCCCGACTTGGTTCCTTCGGGTGTTTTTTTTTGTGGGAATGAGCCCTCTGGTGCCGAGTTCCTGAACTGCAGCTCCTGAAAGGCTGACCAAGCTTCTGGAGAAGCAGCAAACCTGGAGGTTTCTGAGGGTGTTGGCAGGCCCTGCTGACGTCCCTCACTGAAGAGACCATGGAGGGAATGAGCAGACAATTTGCCATCCCTGGGAGCTGGTGAAGTGGGAAGTTGGAGGAAAATGAAATGTGAAGATCATTGTTAAAGCCCTCAATGTGCTTCGTCAAGCAGGATGACCAAGCCCAGATCCCAACCATCGTGTAAGAGCATAACCTCATCAGCTGAATCAAGTGAATACTTTTGATAAAGTGTCAATGTTTTCCCATGAGATCGAATTCAGGAGTTTTCAGGATGTGCATTGATAGCAAGAGGAGACCTATGGACCTTCCCCTCTATTTGCTTTGTCAGGACTCCCTCTCTCAGGCTCTGAATTTCATCTCCCTCATCTTTCACTTATTTCCACCTCTCCTAACTAAACCGACCATGTCTGAAGGCACCTTTCCAGCAGTGCATCTGCACAGAAGCACTTGTGATTGCTCTCTAGATCTCTCTTCCCCTTCTTCTTTCATCATTCAGACACCTCTCAACAATCCAGTTGCAGCTTTGAGCTTCAGGCAGTTAAAAGCTTGTGGGTCTTTCCAAAATCTGTGGCTATCAGTCTTCAGGAACCTCTTTAGTTTTGTTGATTTTATAATTTCCATCTGTCTAAATCATTTTTTGCATGGTTATGCATTGTGGAAGGTGAACCCCATTGGGGACAGCTCGTACTTGACATAGAGTTTTTGAGTGTGTTTTGTGAGGCAAATCTTATAACTTATTTGGTTTGTTAGAAATAAGAACAAGTCCCTCTTTGCCTTTGTGCCTCCAGGTCTCTAAGGAAAGCAGTGGGCGCTGGTGCAAAGGAGCTGTAACCTCCAGCTGCAGACTGCGGTGGAGAAGTGTGATGTGAGGCAAAGCGAGGCACGTCCCAGGTGGCTGAGGAGAGACGTGGTGGGGTTGGGGAGATGCGGAGCAAGGTTGTCCATGCTGTGTCAGACCTCAAGGGACAGCTTCTCTGACCAGTCCAGATCTCCTCAGGAGAGACCCTGGATCAACATCGATCAGAGAGTGCAGCTATAGCCTCTCCTCTATTTTGAAAATAAACAGTCTTTTTTCTTAGAAGCTCTTTGATACTTTTCTCCATAAGTACACTGGGAAACTGTCCAATTAACTGTACAACAGTAGAAGAAAATGGCAGGAAGAGACATGTTTTTTTAGGGCTTTCTTCACTGTTACAAGTCCCATGGCATTTTTGCTGCTGAGAGCCCTTGAACCTCAAGTACTGAGAGGAGATTGCACAAACCTCTCATGAAGAAGTCACAGTCAGCAGAGAAAAAGCACCTTCAAGTATGACTGAGCCCCACTGAGGGTGGTTACTGACCAAGCCCCCCCAGGGACTCGTTCGAGCAGACAACTGGAGGCCATGATTGCAGGTAGGCAAAAGCCCTGTGGGGGCAGCTGCGCGGCTGCGAAAACCCTGCCTTGGCTTTCTGAAGCACAAAGGCCGAGCCCTGAACCCCAGGCCCTGGGAAGGCAGATCCTGAGCCAAGGGTTTGGGTGCACCCTTGAAACATCTTTGCCGATGTGGTGGTCACACTGCTCCCACATTTATGCACCCTTGCGTGTTCATCTGACGTCCAGGTTGTGGTGTGCATGGGTGGGGACTAAAGAGAAAGGAGCCCCTGTGTCCCAGTGTAGATCTCGGGAAGGGCTTGGAGCCTGACAGAACCATCTAAGGGGCAATGGGAAAGGGCTCCTGCTGCTGCAGGAAATACAATGGCTTCCAGAGGATGGGGGATACAAGCCCACCAGGCAGTGATGGGGACCACACAGCATGATGGGTGCCACACCTCCCATCATGACCCCATGCAGGACAGGGGTTAGGGGACCAGGCATCTTGGCTCTGCTGGGCATCTTTCCAGTGAGTCCAGGAATCCCAACTCAGGGGAGAGAAAAGTAGAGACATTTCACTGCTGAGAAGGCAAAAGCTATCTGAAGCCTTGGGAACACTACTGCAGGCATCCCACTGCCTAGGGAAGAGTCCAGGAAAGTTTCCGAGAAGAAGAGACCTCGCAGGCACCTAACAGCTACAAACCTGATCCTTGCTTAAAAAGATATTCACAAAGAAATGACTTCACAAACACAGATCCCGGTCACAGGCCTTCTACTGGCCAGTCCAGTGTCCAAGCAGTGGTGACCTCACAAGCAACCTCTTGCTGCTGGCATGTTCCATACATGCTGTCATGCACATATTGTATGTTACATACACACTCCTGCTGCTGACATGTTCCATAGTTGGGACCTCACGAGTACCAAGCCAGGTCATCAACCCTCTGCTGCCCTAAGAGGTGCTCTGAAACACACCACGTCCAACACCTCTGAGCTTGCTCATGGTCTCTCAGGTTCTCTGGCAGCAACACCCTCACAGTTGGCATCCTGGCCATACCTGCTGCTGACCTGTTAAGGACTCAGGCAGAAAGGACCTGCAAACACCAAGCTCACCTGTGAGACTGGTGCTGGCCTTTCAGGCACTCAGCGCTGACCTCCATATCCAAACCATGGGCCTGCTGCTGGGCTGTCTGGTACTCATGAAGGAAGGACGTCATGGGCACTGACTTTCATGTCCTCACAGTACCATGTAAATTGAGAGAGGTCTTTGGAGATCATCTACTTCAATCCCCTGCCTAAAGGGAGTCGGCCAGAGCAGGTTGCTCAATAGCATGCCCAGGTCTGTTTTGAATATCTCCATGAATGGACACTCCACAGCCTCTCAGGGCAGCCTGGGCCAGTGTCCTGCACCCTTGGTGCCACAACCTGTTTTCTTAATTCCGGTGGAATTTCCTGGTTTTGAGCCCTGGGGCCTAGAGCACGTGCCCTGTGTTGGAACGCTGAGGCAGGTGGGCTTCTTCAACCTGGTGAAACTCCTCCAGCGAGGGTCATCATTGTCACTAGAAGTATTGGAGAGAGACTGATGGGAAATGATAGGTATAAAGACACGGAAGGATTTGGCTGAAGAGCCCATTAGACTGCTGAAAGACAAGGGCGGGCTTCTAACTCTCAAGCAGCACCTGGGTAGTTGAGAGGGATCAGACTGAGCGAGCAGTAAGGGGAAGGGGAAACTGGAGAGCAATGGGAAGGGCATCGGTCCGGCTGGTCTGCTGAGAAGGTGCCTTTAGACCCGGTCATTTTGTCAGGACAGGTGGAAAGCGTCAGGAGATTAAATACACAGGATCATGGGCAAAGTCCTGCAAGGCAAGTCCAGGGGAAGGCCAAGATTTCTTCTCCTGCGATTAAAACACTTCCTGGAAATTCCCATTCTGGCACAGTGGGAAAGAATTGCCATTTTACAAAAAAGATACCATCATCGCAGCTGGTGAAAAGGTGCTCATGTGTTTTGAGAAGTTGCAAGCTGTTCCTGGCAGAGTTCAGCTCTCTGACCGCAGACATCCAGGACCACCTGTAGAGGCCCCGGCGTAGCTGAGTTGTTGTCTGGGACAGGCCAATGTCACACGCGACCTGCAGGAGACCAGAGCACCTTGGGAGCTGCTGATAGAGGGTGTCAGGGCACCTGCACGGGCACCAGGCATCTGTGTCCCTGTGACTGAAGACATCTGTGTTTGTGTAGCTGCACCCACCCAGGCTCTGAAGATCCCTGTCTGTCCTAGTTTGAGGTAAAACAGAACCATTTTTCTGTTCCGTAATTATACTTCCCAGTGAAGTCTCTTCTAACTAGCTACACTCGCTGAAATTAACGGCTCCTTCTTCAGACTGTGTCTGTTTCCAGAGTCACAATACCGCAATGGTGTGCAGAGAGGCTCTCGCTTACGCTCATTGCTATAACAGCCAAGGGCAGCTCACTTGGTTATGTGCCACGTTGGAGGGTCAAAAGCAGAAGAGCGTAGAGGGGTCCCACCTGCGCGGAGGAGCGGACAGGACAGGTGACCCCAAAGTGACCAACAGGATCTTCCACCCCATCTGCCCCATGCTCACTGTAAAAGCTGAGTGGTCAGAGGGTCAGCCCTCTTTCTGCAATGGCCGACGTCTGAGGAGGACTCTGTCCATCTGCCTTTGACCCCGATCCATGTGTTCCTGAATCCAGATCCGGAATCCAGTTCCCGTCCAGCACTGAGTCCATTCTGGGCCTTTCCCAGTGCCTGACGATAATGTCATCATCATCCAGAGAGCTCAATACACTTTACATACAGTGTATCTATAACAGTATTTCCTTTTTAATTATTATTATATTCTTAATATTTTCACTAAAGTAGTTTAGTTTTCAAACCCAAGTGTCTCTTTCTCTGTCTCCCTCCTCTCCTTGGAGACAGAGGTCGTGGAGAGCGTCTCTCTTTCATTTCAGTGCCCAGTGTGGCCCAAACCACAACACACCCTCACAACTGGCATTCATGCCACGTGCCTTCTGCTGGCCTATCAAGGACTCAGGCAGGAGATGGCCACAGAGCAAACCTCCCCCATGAACAGGGGCGAGTGGCCAGTGCTGGAAGGAGCCGAGGGGAGAGGCTGAGGGTGAACGAATGTCCTGGGCACCTTCCCAGTCTGCCCATGGCACCGAGGGCACAGACCGGCCTCCTCTCTCCTGCACCCGCATGTCTCAGCTCCCTGCCACGAGACCTGGCTCTGCACCACACACTCCAGTGGGTGTGTGTCCTCTCCCGGGCACGTCCAAGGCCAGCCAAGCCCCTCCCAGGCTCTCCCCAACTCCCCTGCCCTCTCCCCAGCCCAGCCCCACAAAGCAGCCCCCTCTGGGCTGGCCCCATGGCCGTGCCCGCCACAGGGTGCTGCAGAGCTCTGGCTGCTCCCCCACAGCCACAGCCCCTCTGAAGGGCACAGCAGCTGCTGGGGAACAGAGAGGGCTCTCAGCCTCCCCATCAGCCCCGTGGCTGGAGGCTACACGTGGCAGGAGGACACGGAGGTCCGTGAACCTGCAGGAGCCCTGATCTCGGGCCAAGGAGGTGCCCACAACAGGCGGCCTCTGCCCCCTCAGTTCCAGCCCCTCTCCCCAGGCCGGCACAAGAGTCCTGCTCCAGAGACGGAGCAGCCTGCCCCGAGTGGGTGCTGAAGAAAGAGCTTTCTCCTTCTCATGGGTTCCTCCCTGCAAGCACAGAAGTGCTCCTTTGCTCTTCCCCCTGGACACCCCTTCTCTCTAGAGACCCTTTCCCCAGGTGGACATTCCTGGTTCCCACCCTGTACTCCCTGCATGGCCCTGAGCTGGTGGTGCTGCTGTGCAGAGGGAGGGGGCTGTGGTGCCCTGGGGCCATGAGGTGAGCCTGCACTGGCCATGCTGGTCAGGGTGGGTAGCAGACCCAGCCAGAAAGAGATGACTGCTGCTGAGCCCCGTTCCATCTCCCCTCCTGGCTCAGGAAAAGAGGACAGGGCTGAGTAGGACCAAAGGGTGTCTCCAAAGGCACAAAGGACAGCACAGGGCTGCACTAGATCCAGCCTTTGAGGCTTTCCGAGAGGGTGTCCTGAACTGCTCTCGTCTTATGTCCCTTTTCCTACTGGGTCCTCACAACCTGTCATTGCTTTCAAGTTTCCTTCTTAGCCCATGGGCTCCACAGGTTGACATTTTCAGCCTTGGATGGTCACTCATTTTATGAGGTGCCGCTCACTGCCCACTCAGACTCACACACTGTCCATGCATATCCCCTGAGCTCTCCATGCACCTCCCAGTTCCTCATCTGTCATCAGCCCCACTGCTGGTGGGGCAGCGCCAGTCAGATAAGTCAAAGACCAGTTGCTGTCTGAGTGGACATGTGCAACACGAAGGGAGGTCTTCACCCAGCCCTTGGGCCCTCACAGATCCCCCTGGGACTCTGAGCCTGTCCTCCTGAACCCATCAAGAACATCAGAAGAGCGACAGTGTTTATAAGGGAGCAGCGCCCTGGGTGCATTGGAAGACACGTCCAGACTTCTAACCCTGCCTTGAAAAATCCCTTTAGTGACCGTGCTTCCATCAGGGAGGCCAACTCTGACGCAGTTGTTCACACGGACTGCTCCTGCCTGCAGCAACAAGAATGCCACTGTAGAGACAACAGGACTGTCACAAGTAACATGAGACTTTAGGAGGAGTAGAAATGCAATGGCACCGCAGGACAGTGTGGATGTCAGGAGAGATCAGCACCATAAAGGCTGTCTCCTGCTCCTGTCCTTGGCATTGGCTCCAGGGAAGCAGCAGCCCCGACTCGCAGGCAGTAGAGATGGGGCTGAGACCACTAATTTTTTGCTGCCTTCTTTATTGAGTTTATCTAAAGAAGTAGCCCAAATGCAAATGTGCATGTGGCCTTTGTGCCAAGAGAAAAAGAGGAATGAGGCCAAAACCAATAATATCACAAGTCTAGAAGAACAAAGAAATGCAAAATAAAAAAAAAAAAAAAGGGAAAGGAAAAGGGAAAGGGAAAGGGAAAGGGAAAGGGAAAGGGAAAGGGAAAGGGAAAGGGAAAGGGAAAGGGAAAGGGAAAGGGAAAGGGAAAGGGAAAGGGAAAGGGAAAGGGAAAGGGAAAGGGAAAGGGAAAGGGAAGGGAAGGGAAGGGAAGGGAAGGGAAGAGAAGAGAAGAGAAGAGAAGAAAAGAAAAGAAAAGAAAAGAAAAGAAAAGAAAAGAAAAGAAAAGAAAAGAAAAGAAAAGAAAAGAAAAGAAAAGAAAAGAAAAGAAAAGAAAAGAAAAGAAAAGAAAAGAAAAGAAAAGAAAAGAAAAGAAAAGAAAAGAAAAGAAAAGAAAAGAAAAGAAAAGAAAAGAAAAGAAAAGACCAAAACCCTCAAAAAAAAAAATCCCAAGGAAAAGTAAAGATAGATATGCCGAAAAGCTAGTGCTGGCTTTTTTTCAGATACAGTGGGAGCCCTTGTGGGATAAGGAGAACCTTATCAATCTGAAGTAGATTGTATTCAAATAGTTTCCACAATGCATCCTTGATTTCCTGGTTCCTCATGCTGTAGATGAGGGGATTAACTAGTGGAGGCACCACCGAGTACAGAAATGACACCACCATATCCAGGGAACGGGAGGAGGTGGAGGGGGGCTTCAGGTGGGCAAACATGCCAGTGCTGAGAAAGAGGGAGACCACGGCCAGGTGAGGGAGGCACGTGTAAAAGGCTTTGTGCCGTCCCTGCTCAGAGGGGATCCTCAGCACCACCCTCAGGATCTGCACATAGGACATTACAATGAAAACAAAACACCCAAAAGCTAAAAAACAATTTAATGTAAGAAGCCCAACTTCCCTGAGGTAGGAGTGTGAGCAGGAGGGTGAAGTAATTATTCCCCAGGTAGAAATGAAAGTGTAACTAATAACAGAATCAATCACTCGATGCCTCAGATATACAGGTAGAGCTGTTACCCAACTCATCGTGTTATACTTCTGAATTGCAAACCACACCAAAACAGCACCTTTAAACCTTCGCATAAAAAGACAAAGAATAAATGAAATTTGCAACACATTGGGGAGGTTAAACCAAGTTGACTGCATTAAGGTCAAACAAAGCTGTTTAAAGGCATGATACAGTATTTCGTCTAAGAACAACACGATGTAAGGTGTCTGTTCTAATCTCTGAGCAAGCGGGAATTCAAACAATTCGGGCAATTTATCTGCAATTTATCTGGTCGAGCACTGCTCGTGCCCCATGTTGGGCGCCAATTAATCTGTTGTGGTTTGGGCCAAATACGCTACTAGGGACCTGGGGGACCCCAGATGGGACTGACAGATGCTCCCCTCTACCTCTCTTGAAAGAGAGAGGCAGAGGAGGAAAAAGAGTCTTATGAGTTTAGAAGGAATTAAACTACTTGAATGAAATATTAATAATAAAATAAAAAGAAATAATGAAATATATACAAAACCATATCAAGCTGCCGAGATGACCATCACGTCACCAGCTGGCACTGGGGCAGTCCCAGACTGGACTCAGTGATGGATGGGAACTGGATTCCAGATAAGGATTCAGGATCGGGATCACAGGCAGACAGAGTCCTCCTCAGACGTCGGCCACTGAAGGAAGAGCGCTGACCCTTTGATCCCTCAGCTTTTATACTGATCATGAGGCAGATGGGATGGAATACCCCGTTGGTCACCTGTCCTTTCCACTCCTCCCCGCAGGTGGGACCCCACTATGCTTTTCCACTTCCAACCGTCCAACGGGGCAAATCACAAAGTCGGTTGGCCGTGGGTGTTATAGCAATAAGTATAAGCAAGAGCCTCTCTGCACACCGTGCCTGGGCATCCGCTGTGACCATAGGTCTGATCACTCTGAGAGAGTGAACACTGTCTGCACAATATACTGTTAATTTCAGTAGTTAGAAGAGGCCCGGCTAAGAAGCGAAGTTACTGAACAAAATTGGTTCTGTTTTACCTCACACCAGGACAGGTGTGTATTGTTTCTCTCAAACAGGTTTATTAGGAAAGCGTTTTTCTTCAATTGCCAAAACGCTGGTCAGTACAGGTTGGGAGTCCACACTATTTACCAGCTGGGATATTTGGTTGAGCACTCTATGAAACGATTATCAGGTTATCAAGTTATCAGGTGCGTTTCTCACAGCTGAGACATCAGCCTGCAGAGAAACACTCCGCAGTTTCTGCAACGTCTCATCAAGTTCCCACCTAGCTTTTTCAGACGATTTTTCCATGGCTGAGGTGTTGACCTGCCGAGGGACATCATCTAACCAGTTGTCCAATACACTGCCACATGCTACCGCAGATTTATGGTTTATCCTCAACTGAGACAGCGGCCTGGTCACGTGACCTGTCCAATGCTGACACACTGTCCTGTGGGGCAGAAAAAGATTATGTGCATAATGCTGCATGTCAGTATCCACATGACCCACCGTCGGTGCCTCATCCTCTTTCCAGCAAAATAATACCAATCCATGAGCATGTGCCGCTGGTGCTCTCCGTACCCACATGCGCCAAGTGGGTCTGGTAATTTTGAGTGCATCTGGATCTAATGGTGTCTGCAGGTTGTCCAAATCAGTAAAAATCATCTGCCGCACAGCTATTTCCCTCAGATTCTGAACATCTCTCTCAATAGTTGTCCACTTGGATGGGTGGTATGGGATAGCGTCCCTATAGGGATACTTGCTCCTCACGCTTTACAGGAGTCATCTCCAGAGGCTAAGGGATTGTGGTGGTCATCCAAAAACCCTGTCAATACCCAATTCTCTAGTCAATGGGCCCAACCGCTTGGCTTCTCTACCATCTAAGTCCAAACTATCAGCTCCAGTGTCCCAGCAATCGAGTAGCGGAGGAATCACTTGCTCGCCTTCCTGACGGCCGTAATTCTTACGTATGTCTCGCAGCTCACTTAGGGATAATGATGGAGTGGTTTCCTCTGTTTCTTCATTGCGTGATGTCCCTGACTGCCCGTTGCTATCTGGTCCTATTGCACGTCTTGTCTTATGCACAGAGTTGACTGATACCGGCACTGACTGGGTCTGTAGTTCAGCTGCATCATCCATCACCAAGGTCGGAGTAGGTGTAATACTCGTTGCAGCTGCGGGTCCTGTCATGGTAGCCAGCAGGGACTGGAGAGGTGCAATGTCCGTCATGGGGGCTGGCGGGTGCTGTGCAGGAGAAATACCGTGCAGTGCCTGACATAGGAGCCGGTGGGATCTAAGCCAGCGGAGTCTGGATCGGATGGATGCCTGCCATGGCGGCTGGCAGGGTCTGAGTGTCGCAGGGGACGGCAGGGTCTGTGCAGGCGCGATGTCTGTCACAGGGACAGGTGGGGGCTGTGCAGGTACGATGTCGGCTGTGGGGGCCGGGGGGTTGCCGCTGGACACTTCCCTATACTGCAGATCCACCAATGAAGAAGAAAGAGCCCGCAAAATTTAATTACCCAAGCACAATAACCAAAACATTCCAAGGGTACTCCAGACTTTCAAAAACTGTTGCTATTGATGCCACTGGCGCATACAAAGACTCAAGAGACATCCCCCCTCTTGCTAAATGGCCCATAATATAACCCAAGGTGTAATTATGCACAATGTCCAACATAGGCAAAGAAGTTGATGCAAGATTTTTTTTTTTTTTTTTTATTAAATGCATTGAGACACTGGATCCCCATTTACAGAAGTCTCTGGGTCAAACAAGATGTGTGGATACTTAAGTAGGAAGAGATGAATAATGACATTTCTTTGAAGACAAAATCATCACAAGTGGAAAAACAATATAAACAGTATTGTTTGGTCATGACATACAGTGGGACTCCTTTGCAGAAGCACGTAAGTACTCTATGGTTACCGAAAAATTTCCAATCAGTTTCCTAAGGTCATCCTTGAGCTCCTGGTTCCTCACACTGTTGATGAGGGGCTTCAGTGTTGGAGGTACCACCAAATGACAACCAGCCATCACCAGATGCAGGGCTGGGGAGGAGATGGAGGGGGACTTCAGGCAAACATGACAGTAGTGACAGACAAACAGCCAGGTGAGGGAGGCATGTGGAGAAGGCTTTGTGTCGCACTTGCTCAGAGGGCATCCTCAGCACCACCTTCAAGATCTGCACATAAGAAAGCATGAGGGGAAAAAAAAATGCCACCAAAAATAGAAAGGCACTAAAAGGAATAAGCCCAACTTCCCTGAGGTAGGAACGTGAGCAGGAGACCTTGAAGATGTGGGGGATTTCACAGATGAACTGGTGCAGGGCATTGCCCTGGCAGAGGGGCAGTGAAAATGTATTGGCCATGTGCAGCACAGCATAGGGAAAAACACTGCCCCAGACAGCTGCTGCCATGCGGACACAAGCTCTGCTGCCCAGGAGGGTCCCATAGTGCAGGGGTTGGCAGATGGCAACATAGCGGTCATATGATATGACTGTGAGAAAAAAAAAAACTTTGCTGAAATGAAGAAACTGAAAAGAAAGATTTGACTAGAATATCCTGTGTAGGATATGTCCCTGGTGTCCCAGAGGGAATTGGCCATGGCTTTGGGGAGAGTGGTGGAGATGGAGCCCAGGTCCAGAACAGAGAGGTTGAGGAGCAAGGAGTACATCGGGGTGTGGAGGCGGTGGTCACAGTCAATGATGGTGATGATGAGGCCGTTACCCAGGAGGGCAGCCAGGTAGATGCTCAGGAAGAGCCCAAAGGTCAAGAGCTGCAGTTTCTGTGTGTTCAGGAATGTCAAGAAGATGGAATCTGTCATGGAATTTCCATTGCACTTTGGTCCATCAGGACATGGAGGGCTCTTCATAGAGGAAAACGCATCAATACATTTGGACAGACTTCTCATTTCTCTCTATTCCCTTTGTCATGGGGCTGCTGGATATCACAGAGATGCCATGGGTGAGCTGTGCCCTTCTGGAGCCCAGCTGGCTTCAGCCCAGTAGGACCTCACTGGGAAAGAGTGGAATGTCCTAAATATGGGATGTCCTGAAGGGCAAATTAGCTCATTTGTATCACCCTGACCCTGCAGATTAGGGGGGCGCTTGGACATTTTACTCCCATGGAAACATCTGCATGGCAGTAACCACAGGTATTGTTCACGGCTGAACGCAAACCCACCACAGAAACTCCGGTGATACCAACAAGGGGAGCAGAGGCAGAAGGGGAAATGTGGAGAAATGCCATGAGTGTTGCTGTGAGGAGGAAAGAGAGGGACAGAGGGTTGGGCTGTGCTGGGTGGAAGAGGAGACCTGGGCGTTCCTTCAGAGTGGGTGTCTGCACTGCAGGGGATAGCAGGGAGCGTGCCCAAGTCCCCTCTCCCAAGGTGTTTGTGGGAGCAGGTCCCTCCGACTCCCTGCCCACGTCTGGGCTGCCTGGAGCTGTCCCTGCCGGGAGCTGTTTCTCTGTCCCAACATCTCCTCCCTGCCAGTGCTCACTGACCCCATCCCTCCCGCTGTGTGCTCAGCTCTGCCCTGCAGATCCCTCCTGGCAGCAGGGCACTGCCCAGGGACATCTCTGCATGCCAAGAGGATAAGAAGAGGCTCAGACAAACGCTAACGAGAACTGGGGTCTCCGTGCCTGCTCCAGAGTGGAGAAAAAAATTTCACATGTCCCACTGTCAGGGATGTCACAGTCAGGGGTGAGAAGGTAGAGTTGAGGCTCCTGAAAGAAGGGAACAAGGCCAAGAGCAGTACTTCAAGAGAGCAGGCTTTGGCCTTCTGAGGGACCTGATCAGAAGAATCCCATGGGATAGGGCCCTGCGGAGAAGAGTGGGGCAGAGAACTCTTTGCTAGTCAAGGATCGACTCTGGCAGCTCCAGAACAGTCCACCCCATCATACAGGAAGTCTGTCAAAGCTGGCAGTAGCCTGGCAAGGGTGAGAAAGGAGGTCCTGACTAAAATGAAGCATGAAGGGGCAGCCCAGAGAAGGTGGACGCTGACTGGCTTCTGGCCTCAATGATTCTTTGACTCTGTGCTGGAGAGAGCCATTTGCGTGAGCGTGTGCTTGTCTGTGCCTGGGGGGAGAAGGGGGACGAGGGGATCCCGGGGACAGGTTCTGGATAGATGGAAAGTGTCAGACCAGCTCTTGGAAGGATCCGTTTATGCTGTGTGTCTATATGGGTAGATATCTTACACTAACATAATACAGCACACAAAGAGCCCACCCTGTTTCCCTCTCTCCACTGAGCGTGGTTTTGATTGCCCTAGAAACCTCTTTGTGCACCACGGGTCTTCCCATGATGAGGATGCATTTGGGGGGGGGGGGGGCAGGGAGGCTGGGTGAGTAGAGGGACGAGGCTGGCTCTGACAGGGGCCATGAAGCAGCTGCCCAGAGGTGACAGCAAGGACATGACAAGGAAGAAACTTATCTCTTTTGACGTCATTGTCTTTAGGAAGGCAAAGATCCCCTTGAGCCAGTGGTTGCAAGGAAGGTCAAGAGCAGAAAGAAGGCTTAGGGGGACCTCCTTGCAGCCTGTCAGAACCTAGGAGGAGGTCATAAAAATGCGGAGATAGGCTCTCCACCATGGTGCATATTAGGAGGATGAAAGACTAGTGTTGGGTGAAAGAGGGGATGTTCAACCTGGAGATAAGGAGAAGATTTTCCGCCAGTGTCAGGGCTTGTCCTGAGCCGGGTGGCCATGAGCCCCATCTGCCCTTCTGTCTGCCATGGTTGGTCAGGTTGCTGTAACAGAGGTGCGCCCAGGATCAGAACCCAGGTGGGCCTCTTCCACCTGCCTCACCCCCTCCCCTCCCAAAGGACGGAATTCCTCTTGGGTGGGGTCTCTGATGTGCTGGATGACCTCAGCATGCCTTCTGGCCAGCATGTCTCCTGAGGGCCAACCAGGCTGCTGCTGTGGAAGTGCCCTCAGAATCATCACCATGCCAGCCATCTCCCCTTGGCCTGCCACTCCCCTTTCCCTCTGCCCCTATCTTGGCTCTGCTGGGAAGAGCGGTTTTGTGATAAACCTCTTGTCCCCAAACTGCTGGGGCCAGCTGCTGCACAGTCATGCTCCTACAACAGTAGTGGCCTCACAATCAAATCAGAACTTGTCTCACCTTTGTCTATCTCTCCCCATCCACTCCCTTGACTCCTCATCTCTGCTGGACCCCACCTTCAACATCCAAACCCCGTTACTGGCTTTTCCCTCTCCTCTGCCGCACGGGTTGCCAGAGACAGGGTGGCACATCTTACGTTTAAGCTTTGCAGTGCTCATGCATAATTCTTGTGATAAAGTGAGTGCTGAGATCAGACTCTATGGTGTGGAGCAGTTAAAAGAGCAGATTGACAGTGATGGCCATCATGTTGGTTTTGCAAGGGGGGGCTTCTGTCTATATACTAAAAGGATCTCCTACTACCAAGATGTGTTTGGTGTTTCAAGCTGTCACTTACAGAGGTCCCACAAAACTGATCTGCAGTTTTGCCCGTGGGCTTCCAATATGTTAGTGCTGGAGTTGGGCTTTTGATCCAGGGTTGTCTGCATGGGTCATGGCACAAGAAAGGCAGTTCCTACACCAGAGATATACATCCTTCTTCAAGTTAGGCCCCCACCCGCTGCTCAGAGTGTTTGTCTGAGCTCACGCATGAACTTCGATAAACTCTCCTTGAATATTCTGAGGCAAAATCCAATGCTTATTGCCTTCTGCATCTACAGCATAATAAATATTGCTTTCCCTTACTATGCAGGCTGACCTGATGGGTCTTTTCACATTAATCCCTTTCATTGCCTTGGTTGGAAGATGACATTTTCCCACCTTGGGTCAAGATTGGTTGTGACTTCTGTTCGTGATGATATGTTACTCTGCTGGAAGCTGAGCTGCTGTTCCAGCTTTCTGTAGCTCATTTTCTAAAACCTTTAGTTCTGTTTCTAAATCTTGTGCTTGTCCAACTTCTAAGTCCAGCTGTTTGATTTGTAACCAGGGTCTATGTCTGTTTACCTTGAGATCTTCCTCTCAAATTTTGATTAAGATGATGATTGTCTTTATTTTGGGAAATTCCTCCTCCTTCAATTTACGGGTGGCTTTTTTTTGCACATTCTTTACCTCATCATCCATTTCTCTCAGGAGATCCTGTGAATCATACATGGCACACCACAGGGTTCCAATGGCACCGGCTTCCTTTTTCACTTTGCCATGACTAACGTAAACTTGACAGGCTGGAGAAGTGGGATCTGCTACTTTAAGACAGTGGGATCTCCTAGGGCATTTCCCTGGTTCAATCACCTGCTTATTGAGTTTGTAACATCCTTTTCCTCCTTAACGTATATTTTAGCTCAAGCTGCGTGGTCTGTTTTATGCTGTGCACTTCCCATACAGCCTTTACACAGGCAAACACTAACAGGAATTTTGCTGCTCCAAGCGACTCAGTAGAAAAGAGTTTTAAATGTGTTTTCCGTAAGCTCCAATTCCAGATTGACTTTCCTTCAGAGGTCCATTGGTTCTGAGCATCCAGAAAGCCACACCAAAGATGCATTGTGGGTCATTTCAGTCACCACCATCACCCACAAACCTTCCACTTTGACTGCAGGGCTTGCCTCTCCGTTTACAGACCACGCAATGAAGTTGGGATGAGGCTGTTTGTTAGGAGAGCTTCCCAGACAAGATGCTGCTTGAGCCCAGCCAAGGGTGTGTCAGGGACAATTTCTCGAGACAGCGAACCAAATATTAAATGAACATGAAGTTATTTGTGGCTGGAATTCTGTGTGCAGGAGCAAGGACTGCCTTCAGTCCAACAGTGCAGTTCCTTCACCCTTCTTGCGGTTTGGGCCGGCCTGGCCACTGCGACAAACGACAGATGCTCTCCCTCACCTCTCTTTCCAAGGAGAGGAGGGAGAGAGAGAAAGGACTTGTCAGTTTAGATAAGTTAGTCAGTTTGGGGTCACTTCTCATCTCCGCTCCTATCCAAAGGTGTGACCCCTCTACAATTTACTGCTTCCGACCCTCCAACAGGGCATATAACAAAGTGAGCTGCCCTTGGTTGTTATAGCAAAAAGTCTAAGCAAGAGCCTCTCTGCATACCATGCCTTGGCATCAATTATAGATAATCAGGTTTTGTCACTCTGAGAGCCAACAGCTTATGGACAATATGCATTAAATTTCAGAGAGTTCAGTTAGTTCGAGGAGGCTTGGCTGCAAAGTCAAATTACTGAACAGAAAATGGGTTCTGTTTCATCTCAAACCAGCACAGGTGGGCTGTTCTTTTGGGAGGGTATTAGCAGAATAAAAGAGAAGCACTCGAGATTTCAGGGAATGGAAAGAGAAGCAAAGGATGCTGTTGGCCTTCTTTGCCCCTGGCTCCTGTTTTGCCTAATGAAACTGAAGGACCACCAGAGCCTTTCCCGCAAAGCTGCCACCCAGCCACACTGCCCCTGCCCTCTGTCATTGCACGGGTTTAGTGCACCTCAAGGGCAGGACTTCAGAGTTCTCTTTATCGGACATCATGATATTCCTTTTGGCCCATCCCTCTGGCCTGTCTATGTACCTCTATGTTCCCTCCCTCAACCTCCATGGCCTTTCAATGATTACGGAGTATTATTGGACACGTTGGGACATTGGCTTACCCTGTCATCTCCCTCAGCTGCCACCCTTCCTGTCCCATAGACTGGTAAGGATTGTCTTAGTTAAGGTGACTTGGGAACAATCCACTGCTGGTGGTGTTCCTCCAGATTCCTGCCCCGAGACACAGAGCCCTGGGAGACCTTGCTGGGGCAGAGTGAGGCAAAGAGGATGTAGAGAATCTCAGATATAGCTCCACCCGCTCTCTTAAACTCAGCAGTGGCCACACAGTGGCTTTGTTTCTCCTTGAACTCTTCCTGAAGGAGTAAACACTCATTCTGGTGCCCTTGAATTGCCTTTCAGGCTTAGATTGAATTGTGATCTGGACTATAGCAGAGCTTGGAGGAGGCTGTCCTTGAAGACCAGCTGGACTGAGCTCTGCCACCATGTCACAGATCTGTCTGCTACAGGAACGGCTCCAGCTCGTCCTGTCTGTGCCCCTGTCTGAGATCATTGCTGCATGTTTGGGCTGAAGCCCCCCAGCTGTGGCACCAGGCAAGCCGTGACTTGCCATAAGGAATCCTGTTACCAAGAGTCCAAGACCCCATGTGTGCTACTGATGGGACAAGAAGAGGGGGTACTCATGGCCAGCTCTTCTGCTGAGAGAAATAACGCTGCTGGAAGTAAGTGTCTCTGCGCAGATGAGGGAGGGAACATGAGAGATTGCATCAGCCTTTTTCACAGGCGGTTCCCCTGGAGCCCCAGGGACACCTCCAAGGAGCCCAGAGGGGACAGAGGCAGTGCCAGCGTGGGCTGGTCCTCTGCTGCTGAGCTGGGCCGGGCTGCTGGGATGGAGGGAGCTCCTGGCAAGCGGGCAGCGCTGCAGAGAGACAGCTCTGCCCAGGAGCAGGGCTGGGGGCACTGCCTGCAGGGAGAGAGGGGAGACCTGCGAGGCAGAGAGAGCTTAAAGGCAGTTGGGAGTGGGGGGTGCTGAGAGCTCAATGGGGCAGAAATCTTCACCAGCCTCTGTGTGGTAAGTCTCAGGGTGCCGGGCAATGCAGCTCCAGTTCCTGGAGGGATCTCCTCAAGCTGGTCCATCTGAGAGCTGCTAGGCTCTGTCAGGAGGACTCTCTTAGTTTCTTTGCTATAGAGGAGGAGGATGTGCTCCAGAGCAGGGCTTCCCTGCTGCCCGGTGAGAGGGACAGGGCCCGAGGGCTGCCTTCTGCTGGGGATGGTTGTGGAGGTGTGCGTAGGGGTGTGCAGGCAGGGGTGGCAAAGGGCTGTCCTTGCCAGCAGGGTCCCTGCACCCCGGGGCTGTGTGCCGGGGCAGGGACTCTGCCAGGGTCAGCTCTGCGCCTGCCCGGGGAGCTCCCACGGAGCTTCTGTGGGGAGAAGCGGTGGGTGGAAGGAGTGACTGCCAGCAAGGCAGATGCCTTCTGTTGCTGAGATGGACCTGTGTGGGTCAGGGCTGCTCCCGGATCCCCATCACCCCCAGGACATTTGCACAGAGTCCTTTTGAAGAAGGACTTCGAGGACTTTTCCCCTGAAAGAGAACAAGTCTGTGCTGTGGGATTTCTCCTCTCGGGTGCTGGGTGGGCAGTGGGAGGTGGGAAAGGATTTCTCCTTTATGGAGAAGGCACAGAGACCCTCATTCTCAATAGCACTTCCCTGAACCCCTCCTGAGCCCCAGCACACCCAGAGATGCCCCCGGGCAGCGCTGTGCTGCCAGGAGGGGTCTGCAGGGCAGAGCTGAGCACACAGCGGGTGGGATGGGCTCTGGGGCACTGGCAGGGAGGAGACCCGGGGGCAGAGAAGCAGCTCCAGGCAGGGGCAGTTCCTGGCAGCCCAGACACAGGCAGGGACAGAGGGAGCTCCTGCCAGACATGCCCAGGCAGGGGGGATCCCGGCACCTCCGGCCATCCCCTGACCTTCAGACAACCTCTCCGCAGCAAGCCTCTGCTCTACTCTACCGCCCGCCCCACAGCCACAGGGTCCAGAGCTCGAGATGCCTTCTCAGCAGCTGCACCTCCAGTCCAGAAGTGAGTGTGTCCTACAAGTGATGCACAACATAAAAGCAAGTGCCCTGCAGTGTCTCTGTCTGGAGACACTGTCACTGAGGAGAAGGCTTCACTGCACGCCTGTCTGACTCCCTCTCCCTGCTTCCTTTTTTCAGAGCACAGGCGCATTTCTCCTCGTTTCCCCACCCCTCTGTTGAACTCTGCATCTAAGGAGTTGGGGAGGGGGTGCGGGTCAGCTTCTCTTCTGCCTCTGACTCTGGGAGTCCTGCCCCAGAGCTGTCCTCGTGGAAAGTAGGTGTCGAAGCAGTATTTTGCCTGATAAGGGAGGGTGTCTTTGAGTTTGTGGGGTTGGGAAAGAGCTGGGTCATTCCTCATTCAGCTGTGGGAGGGGGATTTCTGTGAGGAATGGCATTGGGATTTCCTCAGAGAGGTCTCTCCCAGTTTGTCACTGCCTTTTCCTCCTTGGACAGGTCCCCCTGCCCAGACACAGCAAATATCCAACAGCAGCTCCATCACCCACTTCCTCCTCCTGGCATTGGCAGAAACACAGGAGCTGCAGCTCTTGACCTTCTGGCTCTTCCTGGCCATCTACCTGGCTGCCCTCCTGGGAAACGGCCTCATCATCACTGCCATCGCCTGCGACCACCGCCTCCACACTCCCATGTACTTCTTCCTCCTCAACCTCTCTGTTCTGGACCTGGGCTCCATCTCTACCACTGTTCCCAAAGCCATGGCCAATTCCCTCTGGGGCACCAGGGTCATCTCCTATGCAGGGTGTGCTGCTCAAGTCTTTCTGTTTGGCTTCTTCATTTCAGCAGAATTTTCTCTTCTCACCATCATGGCCTATGACCGCTACGTTGCCATCTGCCATCCCCTGCACTACGGGACCCTCCTGGGCAGCAGAGCTTGTGTCCGCATGGCAGCAGCTGCCTGGGCCAGTGGGTTTCTCAATTCTCTCCTGCACACGGCCAATACATTTTCACTGCCCCTCTGCCAGGGCAATGCCCTGGCACAGTTCTTCTGTGAAATCCCCCACATCCTCAAGCTCTCCTGCTCACATTCAGACTACCTCAGGGAAGTTGGGCTTCTGGTAGTTAGCATCTTACTAGGATTCATTTGTTTTGCTTTCATTCTTTTTTCGTACGTGAAAATCTTGCAGACTGTGCTGACGATGCCCTCTGAGCAGGGACGGCACAAAGCCTTTTCCACGTGCCTCCCTCACCTGACTGTGGTCTCCCTGTTTTTCACCACTGCCATTTTTTCCCACCTGAAGCCCCTCTCCATCTCCTCCCCTTCCCTGAACCTGTTGGTGTCCTTTCTGTACTCAGTGATACCTCCAGCAGTGAACCCCCTCATCTACAGCATGAGGAACCAGGAGCTCAAGGATGCCCTAAGGAAATGGATCACTGGTTTCTTCTCAGAAGCAGCAATGAACTGCCCATTTCCTTCTACATATCACTCGTAATGTAACTCATTACAGGCCCAAACTTTCTTGACTAGTTTTTAACCTTTCGTTTCTTTGGGTTTTAGCTTTTCATGGTTGTATGAATGCTGTCAACAAAAGAACAGAGCCATCCTTCATCCTATTTCTATGCCAGCATCTGCCTGTCTTTGTGAGCCAGAGACCTTCAGTAAATATAGAGCTGCTCTCTCTCTGTGTGTTTAAACAAAATAAAGGACCCTGCACTGACTTGTTTGTCTGAGATCCCTTCTCCGAGAACTTCTCTATAGATGCAGGGGCCGTGTCTGTGTGCTGAGGTGGAGGGGGCAGGAGCCATCTGAGCTGGGTCTGCCTCCCAGCCTGACCAGCATGGCCCTGGGCACCACAGCCCCCGGCTCTGCAGAGCTGCACCACCAGCTCGGGGGCTGTGGGACACCTGGGGAGGGGGTGCAGGAACGGCTGGCCAGGCCAGCACGGATGAGCTCTCTCGGGAAAAGGCTCTGAGGGGAGATGGGCTGTGGCGGGAGAAGTGCAGGGCACTGTGTGTGTGCAGGGCAGCCATGGCAAGAGGAACCCTTTGCTGCGGTGGGGCAGCTCGAGGCAGGTTACCCTGTCCGTGGGGCCAAAGGGCCTTCCTGAGGGTGCCCTGGGCCAATTCTCTCATGCCATCCTGGGAAGGACGTTTGGCAGGGGTGGGCTGCAAGCTGCCTGGGGTGGGTATCTCCTCAGCATGAAGGCTGGCTGGACCAGTCTCAATGGGGCTGCTCTGCTGGTCTGTGCTGGGAGAGAGCAGGAGGTGTCCAGATTCAGGGAGGGTGTGGGCTGGCGGGGCTGGCAAGTGCCCCAGAGAGGAATACCTCAGGGAAGAGCTGAAGTGTGGGAGTGTGCAGGGTGGGGACACACAGCAGTGTCCTGGCACAGCCGGGCTCCTGCGAGAGACATGATGGACCAGCAGAGCAGGGTCTGGGCTGTGCCTGTGCTCACTGGACACCCCGGCGAGGTTGCCCCAGGGCCATCATCACAGAATCACAGTATCACAGAAACTCCTAGATTGGAAAAGTCCTGTAAGATCACATAGTCCAATCATTAACCTAACACTGACAAGCTCATCACTAAACCATGTCCCTCAGCACTATATCTACACAACCCTTAAACACCTCCAGTTATGAGGGCTCCACCACCGCCCTGGGTAACGCATTTCAATGCCTGATGACCCTTTCAATAAAGATATTATTCCTAATATCCAGTTGAAACTTCCCTTGGTGCAAATTGAACCATTTCCTCTTGTTCTAACACCTGTTACCTGACAGAACAGGTGGACCCCCACCTCTCTGCCACCTCCTTTCAGATCGTTTTAGAGAGCGATAAGGTCTCCCCTCTGCCTCCTTTTCTCCAGGGTAAACAACCCCAGTTCCCTCAGCTGCTCCTCATAAGACATGTGCTCCTGACCACTCACCCGTTTTGTTGCCCTTCTCTGGACACGCTCCAGCGCCTCAATGTCCTTTTTGTGGTGAGGGGGCCGAAAGTGAATACAGTACTCAAGATGTGGCCTCCCCAGTGCCCAGTACAGGGGGAAAATCACATCCCTGGTCCTACTGGCTACACTAGTCCTGATACACTCCAGGATGCCATTGGGCTTCCTGGCCACCTGGGCACACTGCTGGCTCATGTTCAGCTGCTATCAACCAACAACAGAGGTCCCTCTCTGTGAGCAGCTTTTCAGACACTCCTCCCCAAGCCTGTAGCATTGGCGGGGGTTGTTGTGGCCAAAGTGTGAGATGCAGCACTTGGCCTCATTGAAACTCCTACAGTCTGCCTTGGCCCACGGGTCCAGTCTGTCCGAATCCCTCTGCAGAGCCTCCCTACCCTCAGGCAGATCAACATTCCCACCCAGCTTGGTGTCATCCGCAAACTGACTGAGGGAGCACTCCATCCCCTCATCCCGATCATTGATAAAGATGTTAAACAGGACTATCCCCAGCACTGAGCCCTGGGGGACACCACTCCTGACCGCCCTCCAACTGCAATTAACTCCGTTTACCACCACTCTCTGGGCACGGCCTTCCAGACAGTTTTTTACCCAGCAAAGTGTGTGCCCATCCGAGCCATGAGCAGCCAGTTTCTCCAGGAGAATGCTGTGGGAAACAGTGTCAAAGGCTTTACTAAAGTCCAGATAGACAACATCCACAGTCTTTCCCTCATCCACTGAGCGCGTGACCACGTTGTAGAAGGAGATCAGGTTAGTCAAGCAGGACCTGCCTTTCATAAATGCCTTTGATAATGTGGCACTGAGTTCCACCTGTCTGTATCAGATTTTATCCCACAGCGAAGGACCGCAAAACTAGAAAGGGCTACTGCAAATGTGCCAAGAGAATTAGAAAAAGCCATTAATGAGGGCAGGCAGTATGACAGCCTTAGAGGAAGAAATCAAATTATTATCAAAAATGGTAATATAGAATGGCTTAGCTCTAGAGCACCCTTTAGAAGTACAGGACAGAGTAGGTGCGTTCTTGAATAAGAGCTGCTGGGGTTTTTATGTCAGTCAAGACCAGAAAAACAAAACTGAGAGAAACAAGAGAAAGACTCATTTAAAAATATTACACAAAATAGGGCAGGGATCTCCCCTAAATCTCTTTGGGTAGCTAACCTCTTGGCTCCCAGATTTAAGAACAGGACTGTGAACTGAAAGGATTTGGGTTGTTGTATTCACTCTCTTGTTTTGCTTTCTAATTAGATGGGTGTGTTTACAGTGTAATATTACCTTATGAACTTGACTTACGACTTAAATAATGAAGAGTATAGTGTGACCCTGACGGTGAAAGGAAAAGGAGGGACTGTTAGGAAAATCTCATTCCAGAACTATTGTAACAATTACTTTTTAGAGTACGAAACTGTATGAACTTTCTTAAGATATACAGCGTTTCTATTGCGTACTGCATAGCCATGGTTCAGTCAGCATGACTACAGGACCCAGCTCATTGTCGGGAGGAGAAGACAGCCCCCAGCCTGAAGAAGAAAGGATGCTCCAGCACTGCGCGGATGACACCAGCCTCCCAGCCCCTCTGACACCCCTGTGAAACCCTCCCCTGATCTGGCATCAGAGATAAGGAACTGCAGCAAGACCGACTCCAGGGACGTCTCCATTAGGAGAGCAGCAGGTGGATGATGATGCCACAGCATGAGAGTTGCTTTGCCAAACAGTAGCCTGCGTGTGCGTGTTAAGTAGCGATCACTCAAATTGTGTTGTACCTGAATGCTCTAAAGGTATAAGAACCATGTGTGAAACTGCATTTGGGGTGTCCCAATTTGACTGGGACCACTCGTGCTCGTGAACAGAGAATCACTCGTGTAATTCCATACTTTGTGTCCCAGTCTCTCTCATGGGACAGCATGGGCAGTTGGAAAGTTTTCATGATGTTATCCTCCAAGAATTGTCCCCAGGGGTGGCCCAGAAGGCATTTGACTGCCTTTATGGTGCTGTCCTCCCAGGCAATGATCGTTCAGGAAGGACTCTGACTGAAACCATGACTCGAATAGGACTGCCTCAAGAACATGAGAGCGATGTGCCATCCTCCCCTATGCAAGATGCTCCCCCTTTCGAGCCCAGTCGAAAGGAACGGGTGGTTTGCAAACTCTTTTGGGCAAGGATTTCCGATGCTTGTGCAATGCCTCACACAACTGTGGCCTGGGCACTCATAGACAACACATACCTGATCATTTCCATAGTGTCAGTGTCAGTGTGTGTGCCTTCGGAAACCATGCACGTGCTAACAAGCAATGGGATTTGGGTGAGTGGCGTGTATGTACGGTGAATACGAACTACAAATTTATACCATTGTGAAGGCAGAATTTCAAAAGTTTCAAGCAAAGTCCTTACTGTCAAAAATGCTGAGTTTATTTTTTCTAAGCTAAGAATAACCTAGACTTTCTTTGTTTTAAATAAATGCCCTCTGTCCCCCCTTCCACTCTTCCTTGCCCAGCAAGACTGCAACCTGCTGCCTCCTGTTCTGCGGGCCCTGAGCCATCCATTGCAGAACGGCCTTGAACATGGCCCCTTCTTTCCCACAGAGCTGCTCCTTCTGCAGGACGCGCTGGAGCTCATTGACGGAGAGCTCCAGAAACTCTCTCGACACCCTGGTCACCCCCTCCAAGTGATGGAGGATGAAAGCATGGGCGTCTTCTCGCAGGTCAATAATAAAGTCAATAATAAAGGCAGTAGTAATACTCGGTGAATCTCCAGATGCCGACGCAGTTCTCCAAGCACAGCTGGGACTTTAAGAACTCGCAGCACAGTCTGACGATGCCCATGACGTTGAACTGGTCGGCCGCTATCAGCAAATGTTCAACGTTGTCGGCCGTGACCGGTACTGTGCCGGTGTAGGCGTACTCGATAATGAGCCGCATCATTTCAGGTGAAGTGCCGGGGATTTTATAGACAACGTTCCCGGCATTGCTCCAGCGGGTGGAAAACAAAGTCCTGAAAAAAGCAAAGCAGTGCTGGGGGAAAAGCAGCTTTCCTGCGTTAGACCCGGACCCTGTTATCCCCTGTGCCTCCTTCCTGGGGCACCAATTTGGGCACACGCAGTAGCCACGCTGGGAGGCTGTGGGGTTTATTAATTCATGTGTTACGAGTCGGTTGTTTTAACAAGGAGTCACCACCTCTGGCTGTGCACAGAGAACCACAGGGCCAGTGCTTCCCTTGCTTCAACAAGACCACCAGAGAATGGCGCTGTGTGGAGAAGGAACACCTCCCGCCCCACGGCAGACAAGCCTGGCTGGCCACGCTCCAGCCCTGCACCGCATCGGGGGGTTCGTCAGACACCGCTTCCCGTGCTGCTGTGATATCTTGGGTTGGGGATGAATTCCGGTGTCCAGGGAGGCACCAGTACTGTGGGGAAGTGCTGGAAAAGAGGTTCAGTGCCAAGGGAAGCGCTGGAGAGACACTAAGGCAGCGTGACACAGCCTGGGAAATGCTGTGTGTCCCCATCCCCTCTTGTTCCAAGCACTGACCTGAAGTATTGACTGCAGCTACAGAGGATGTTCTTGTGACCACTGAACTCAATGCCACCCATCACAGAGTCTCTCCTCCAGGCAAAGCTCACTGAAGGTGATGCAAAGCACAGCACTCATCTTCCTCTCCCTGGGTGAGGATGTGTCGCTGGGAGCCAAGCTATCGCCCACGTCACAGCCTGTGGCAGTGGAAGGTGCTTCTCCTGGAGGTGCTACAGCGCTTTGTCTGTGCCCTCCCTCCAACACCATCTCCCAACCCCTGCCTGTCTGGTGGCTCTGGAATGTGCCCCAAAGTGAAATCACAGGCGCAGGGGTGACCCGGGACCGGCTGTGAGCCCCCTTGCAGCTGGTGCTTTACCTCTATATTGATTCATGGGTGGTGGCAAATGCTCTGTGGGGGTGGTTACAGCAGTGGGAGCAGAGCAACTGGCAGTGCAGAGGTAGACCCATCTGGGTTGCTGAACTGTGGCAGGACATTGCTGCCCGGATAGAGAATCTGGTTGTGAAAGTACATCATGTAGATGACCACGTACCCAAGGGTCAGGCCACTGAGGAACATCAAAACAACCAGCAGGTGGATCAGGCTGCTAAGGTTGAAGTGGCTCAGGTGGACATGGACTGGCAACGTAAGGGTGAACTATTCATAGCTTGGTGGGCCCATGACGCATCAAGCCATCAAGGAAGAGCTGCGACATATAGATGGGCTCGTGACCAGGGGGTGGACTTGACCACGTTCACTATTGCACAGGTTATCCACGAATGTGAAACGTGTGCTGCATTTAAGCAAGCCAAGCGGTTAAAGCTTCTTTGATCTGGAGGACGTTGGCTGAAATATCAATACGGGGAGGCCTGGCAGATTGGTTCTATCACACTCCCTCAAACCTGCTAAGGCAAGCACCACATGCTCACAACGGTGGAAGCAAACACCGGACGGCTGGAAACACACCCTCTGCCCCATACCACCGCCCTGAAAAACTATCCTGGCCCTTGAAAAGCAAGTCTGATGGCGACATGGCACCCCAGAGAGAATTGAGTCAGACAGTGGGACTCATTTCCAAACAGCCTCATAGACACGTGGGCCAAAGAGCATGGCATTGGGCGGGTGTATCACATCCCCTACCATGCACAAGCCTCTGGGAAAATGAAACAATACAACGGACTGCTATAAACTACACTGAGAGCCATGGGTGGTGGGACCTTCAAAAGTCGGGATACACATTTAGCAAAGGCCACCTGGTTAGGTAACATTTGAGGATCTGAATATGTTCGCGAAGACAGTGTGGTTTATTCCTGACACAAGCAAAGGCAAAATTATCTGTTGGATTTCTTTATTTTAAGGCCCTGAGTGCACTTGGTGGGTGATGCAGGAGGATGGGGGTGACCAATGTGTTCCTCAAGGGGATTTGATTTTGGTGAGAATGGCCAATGAATCAAATGATATGATATTTATTGCTAAATTACCACTATATGCTCTACCTACGGTATTACAGTGAGAGTGACCTAAATTAATGAAGAATGAACTTTGATGAAACTGAGCAAAGTGCAGAAGTGATGGAACCAGAATTGGCTGCAGCAACTGGCACTTGGGAATTGTCTTGAGATCGACATCTTCAACCCACAGATGATGGGCATGGGCCATGCCGGCTACACCAGCTGTGAGCTCCAGATGCAGCACGCAACAATTCAACATCACACACCACGTCTCCTGCCGGGAAAGACAGTTACAACAGATGGAGCCCAAAGTCATGGACTAAATGAACTCAAGGGACATTTCAGTGGGATGGGCCATGGACTAAGGGAATGATATCTGTGTGCATATATACATATATGAAAGACAGGAAAATGGTGGTGATTTATGGAAAAGTGTAAGACCTGGGCATGAGGTAGATGGTATAGAATAAGGGGCGGACGCTGTCCTGGTTTTGCCTGGGATAGAGTTAATATTCTTCCTGGTAGCTGCTCTGTTTTGGATTGACTATGAGAATAACATTGTTAACACATATTGTTTTAGTTGTTGCTGAGTGATGCTTATATTAAGTCACGGACTCTTTCAACTTCCCATAGAAGGTGGGGGGGCACAGAGAAGACAAGCTGGCCAAAGGAATGTTCCATCTCATAGACGTCATGCTCAGTATATAAATGGGAGTTGGCTTGGGGGAAGGAATCGGTGATCACTTCTCCAGACAGGCGGGGCAAATGATCATTGGGTGATGACAGTAATATATTTTGCATCACTTTATTCTATATATACTTATTATTATTATTGTTGTTGTTACTGCTACTGCTTTTACTTTCTGTTACTGTTCTATTAAAAAATATTTATCTCCGCCCATGTTTTGTTTCTCCCTGTTTTTCCCTTTTCTCGATATTCTACCTGAGACATCGCATTTCATTTAAGAGCTGTTACCTGACCGGCCACATCTGACTCAGTGTTGTGCAAGGGTCAGACCCAGTAGGATCAAGCCTTAGAACAAGTAGTATAAACCCAGAAAAATATCAATCAGCAGGGTTATGACAAGAGAAAAATTAGGCTCATGATCTAAGATAAGCCCTGGGCAATATGCAGAGAAGGGGTAGCAGGTTATTTTCGGTGAAACAGCGTCCATTGGGTCAGTTTCCATAGGGCATCCTTGAGCTCCTGGTTCCTCATGCTGTAGATGAGGGGGTTCACTGCTGGAGGCACCACCGAGTACAGCAATGATACCACCAGGTCGAGAGATGGGGAGGAGATGGAGGGGGGCTTCATGTAGGCACACATGCCAGTGCTGATAACGAGGGAGACAACCACTAGGTGAGGGAGGCACGTGGAAAAGGCTTTGTGCCGTCCCTGCTCAGAGGGGATCCTCAGCACAGCCCTCAATATCTGCACGTAAGACACCACAATGAAAACAAAACAACCAAAGGCTAAACAGACACTAACCACAATCAGCCCAACTTCCCTGAGGTAGGAGTGTGAGCAGGAGAGCTTGAGGATGTGGGGGATTTCACAGAAGAACTGTGCCAAGGCATTGCCCTGGCAGAGGGGCAGTGAAAATATATTGGCCATGTGCAGGAAAGAATTGAGAAACCCACTGGCCCAGGCAGCTGCTGCCATGAGGACACAAGCTCTGCTGCCCAGGAGGGTCCCGTAGTGCAGGGGATGGCAGATGGCAACGTAGCGGTCATAGGCCATGATGGTGAGAAGAGAAAATTCTGCTGAAATGAAGAAGCCAAACAGAAAGACTTGAGCAGCACACCCTGCATAGGAGATGGCCCTGGTGTCCCAGAGGGAATTGGCCATGGCTTTGGGGAGAATGGTGGAGATGGATCCCAGGTCCAGAACAGAGAGGTTGAGGAGGAAGAAGTACATGGGGGTGTGGAGGCGGTGGTCGCAGGCGATGGTGGTGATGATGAGGCCGTTTCCCAGGAGGGCAGCCAGGTAGATGCCCAGGAAGAGCAAGAAGGTCAAGAGCTGCAGCTCCCGTGTGTCTGCGAATGCCAGGAGGTGGAACTGTGTGATGGAGCTGCTGTTGGACATTTGCTGCTTCTGGGCAGGGGGACGTGGTCGAGGTCTGTTACCAGAGATTTCCCTAAGGAAAATGAAAGCCATTTCCCATAGACTTTGCCCCTCCTGTAATACGCCCTTTTCCTTTTCCAGGAGACATTCCTCCGCTTCCTGACTCGAGCTCTGGTTTACTCTTGCTGATTGTGCTGTGAGGAGGGAAGAGTTCCTGGGAAGAGTGAGGACCGGGGTCCGTGCCGATGTTCTACCTGTTCTGATGGAACCACCTACAATGCAGAAGGTCTTGTCAGCATCTGCACATGCACTGCTAAGGGACCAGGATACAGAAGGCAGTTGGAGAGGCTTTGGGTATTTTACAGCTCCCCCACCTCCCCTGGGCACTGTTCTGGGATGTCAGAAACCCTCAGCATTTGTGCTGCACTCCAGGAGAACAGAGTGAGTGCTGTGAGACATGAGGATTGCCTGGGGCAGAGAGCAGAGTCAGGGCAGATGGTTTGTCCCTCCATCTTGCACCGTCATGAGATGGAGGGGGATTACCCTCTTCTATTATGCAATCAGACACTGCTGAGAGCAGAAGGATCCATTTCAGACTATGAAATGTCTCACCCTTTCTCAAGGTCTCAGCAGCCCACCTTTAGCCAAGGACACCCACGGCTCATTTCACCCACCCAACAGCATTTCCTCAGTCACAGAGTCTCTGTTTCTCTGTGGGGCTTTGCGATAACACAAAGGTGCTATGGGACAGGTTGGCATCCTGGAGGGCACTCACAGCTTCCATGAACACCCAAAGGACTTACCCAATTTTGGGGATCTCAGTGAGAGATTTAGCAGGGGCTAAAGAGCAGGTGCCACAGATCCCGCTGAGACTGGAACAGGGATGCTGGTGCTGTCTGTAGCCCCCAGAGCTGGAAACCAAAGACACAGACTCAGGAAAGTTCCTTATCTCTACAGGGTCCCTCCTTTGATCTTTCATTTGAAAGTCCTCTTGGTCATGTGCCACTGCCCACCCAGCCAACCAAGAGAAGAAACAGCAAAAGAAATTTACCTTCACATTAAGGGAACTCATTAAGGGAACATCTTGAAAAGTCCCTCCAGGAATGACCAGAGGTCATCTGGAGGTGTAAAGAGCCCTGACTCACACAGCGCCCTCTTCACAGCAGAAGGACATTGCCCAGCCTGCCCGGCACACGGCCCCCAGGCTGCAGGGACCCTGCTGGCAAGGACAGCCCTGCACACCCCTGCCTGCACACCCACCTTCACAGCCCTTCAACCATTCCTGGGAGAAGGCAGCCGTCATGCCCTGATCCTCTGATGGTGCAGCAGGGAAGCCCCAATCTAGAGAATGTCCTCTTCTTCCACAGCAGAGAAGTGTGAGCGTCCTCCTGAAAGATCCCACGGGCTGTGGGAGGTGCCAGCTGTTGGAGATCTCTCCAGCTACTGCAGCTGCTCTGCTTTGGGAAGACTTCTCCCCCCACTCACCCTCAGCATCCTCCCTCTCCAGACTGCCTTCAACCTCTCTCTGCCTCCCTGCTCTGCCCTCGCTGCCTGCAGGCAGTGCCCTCAGCCCTGCTGCGCTGTGCAGAGGAGCTGCTCCTGGGCAGAGCTGTCTCTCTGCAGCGCTGCCCGCTTGCCAGGAGCTCCCTCCGGCCCAGCAGCCCGGCCCAGCTCAGCAGCAGAGGACCAGCTGTGGCTTTCTCTGCCTCCTCCCCACACTGCCCCAATCCCTCGAGGTGTCCCTGCGCCTCCAGGGCTGACAGCTCCTCCAAGGCAGCGGGGTCTCTCCTGGGGAGCAGAGTTTGAAGCACAATGAAGTCATCACTAACTGTCTCTTTCTGAACCCTGAATGGACTGATTCCTGCAGGTGGAATTGTTTGCCAGGGTGTGCGGACCTACAGGAGGTGTCCATGTTCCCCTCTGGAAACCCCCATTCCTGCCCCATTGCCAGGCAGGGCACGGAGGCAGTGACAGGCCAGGGATCATTTCCACCAGTGCAGGGCAGGGATTGAGCCAAGTCAATGAGGCATCTCAGCTCTCAGCAGTGTTCCTGAGGCCGGAGGGACATTCATCTTCCCCGGTGCACCCCACAGACCCACCGGAGGGAGGATTCCTCTTGCCTCAGCTCAGCTGCCCTTAATCAGTGTGAGCTCCTTCTCTGAGCTGCCCTGTGAGTAATGGAGACAGAGGCCAGGAGGGAGCTTTTCCCATGCAAACACCTGGTGGCATTTGAGGTGCCAGAGGTGGTTCAGGACATGTACAGAGAACTGCAAGCTCTAATGGAGCACTTTTGAGAGACAGGGCAGCATCGGTGGGCACTGGTGGGGAATCCCTTTGGCCAACAGAAATCATAGAAGATCACAGAATCACAGGATCACAGAATCACAGAATGGTACAGGTTGGAAGGAACCCTTGGAGGTTGTCTAGTGCAACCCCCTTGCGAAAGCAGGGTCCCCTACAGCAGGTTGGACAGCAATGCAGCCAGGCAGCTTTTGAATATCTCCACGGAAGGAGACTCCACAGCCTCTCTGGACAGCCTCTTCCAGATCTTTGGTGCCCTCAAAGTAAAGACGTTTTTCCTTGTGTTCAGATGGAATATCCTGTGTTCCAGTTTGTGCCCGTTTCCCCTTGTCTTGTTGCTGGGCAGCACAGAAAAGAGTCTGGCCCCATCCTCTTGACACCCGTCCTTTAGAAACTGATAAGCATTGAGGAGATCCCCTCTCAGCCTTCTCTTCTCCAGGCTAAACGTACCCACCTCTCTCAGCTGATTTTTATAAGAGAGGTGCTCCAGTCCCCTGAACATCTTTGTAGCCCTCTACTGGACTCTTTCCAGTGGTTCCCTGTGTTTCTTGAACTGGAAACAGTACTCCAGATGTGGCTTCACCAGGGCAGAGCAGAGGGGAAGGATGGCCTCCCTCCACCTGCTGGCCACACTCTTGTAATGCACCCCAGGAGACCATAGGCCTTCTTGCCCACCAGGGCACATTGCTGGCTTATGGTCAACTTATTGTCCACCAGGCCTCCCAGGTCCCTCTTAGCAAAGCTGCTTTGCAGCAGGTGAACCCCCAACCTTTACTGGTGCATGGCATTTTTCCTCCCAGGGTGCAGGACTCTACATTTGCCCTCGTTCAATTTCATTATGTTCCTCTCCATCCAACTCTTCAGCCTTTCCAGGTCTCACTGACCGGCCTGCTGTTTCCTGGGTCCTCCTTCCTGCCCTTTTTGAAGACTGTCATGACTTTGGCTCTCCTCCAGTCCTCAGGCACCTCTCCTGTCCCTCGTGACCATTCAAAGATGATGGAGAGCACCTTTGCAATAACATCTGCCTGGTCCCTCAACACCCCTGGGTTCATCCCATCAGGGCGGTGGGTGTCAAGTTTGCCTAAATGATCTCTAACCCGATCCTCCTCGACCAAGGGAAAGTCCTCCTTTTTCCAGACTCTTTCTCTTCGCTCCTGGGTCTGGGATTGCTGAGGGCCGGCCTTAGCAGTAAAGCCTGAAGCAAAGAAGGCATTCAGTAACTGCAACTTCTTTGCATCTTCCGTCACCAGGGCACCCACCTCATTCAGTAGGAGGCCCACATTTTCCCTGGTCTGCCTTTTACTACTGATGTACTTGGAGAAGCCTTTCTTATTGTCCTTGACATCCCTGGCCAGGTTTATTTCCACGTGCGCCTCAGCCTTCCTCGTTACATCCCTATGTACTCTCGCAATGTTTATATACTCCTCCCAAGTGGCCACTCCCTTTTTCCACATTCTGTAAACTTCCCTCTCGCACCTGAGTTTTTTCAGAAGGTCCTTGCTTGTCCATGCAGATTTCCTGCCTCCTCTGCCTGATTTATTACTCATAGGCATGCACTGATGTTGAGCTTGGAGGAAGTGGAGCTTTTCTATTAATCTGCTCTCCTCCACCCCCCTTCCTGCTAGAGCCTTTGCTCATGGGATTCCTCCAAGTATGTCTTTGAAGAGGCCAAATTCAGCTCTCCTGAAATCCAGGCTTGTAATTCTACTTTTTGCCCTGCTTCTTCCACACAGGATCCAGAACTCCACAATCTCATGGTCACTGCAGCAAGGCTACCCCCAGCCTTCACATCCCCAACTAGTCCTTCTTTATTTGTCAGTAAAATGCCCAGCAGTGCACCTCTCCTTGTTGGTTTCCCCACCAACTGTGTCAGAAAGTTCTCATCAATGCTCTACAGAAACTTCCGGGACTGTGTGTGCCTGGCTGTGTCTTTTCCTGCAAATATCGGGGTGGCTGAGGTCCCCTGTGAGAACCAGGGCCTGTGACCAGGAGGCTATTTCCAGCTGTCTGTAGAAGGCCTCATCAACTTCCTCTTCCTGATCTGGTGGTCTGTAGTAAACACCCACAGCAGTGTCTCCCACATCGCCTGTCCCTTAATTCTTAACGATAAGCTCTCAACACGTTCTTCATCCAGCTGCAGGCAGAGCTCAAGACATTCCAGTTGCTCTGTCTTGTAGAAAGCAACTCCACCACCTCACCCTGCTGGCCTGTCTTTCCGAAACAGTACATAGCCGTCCGTGATAGCATTCCAGTCCTGCGAGCTATCCCACCATGTCTCTGTAATTTCAATGAGACCATGGCCCTGTGGCCATCATCCCCTCTGGAAGGGTTTTGTGGAAAGGAAGGCTGGGACACTGTGTCAGGGTTTTCACTGAAGGAAGTATTGACCCAGAAGCCTCATCATTTTACTGCTATCCTTCAGTCCTTGTGCCCAACACATGTTGCTCAGACACATGTCCTTCAACACATCTCCTCCCAGAAATGGAGGAAAGTATGCCAAAGAAAAAATTATCAGGGGATTTGTTGGGAAACAGCATAGGATGGGCTCAAAGATGTCTCCCTTATCTTGTCACTGTCTTCTCTTTCAGCAGTACGCCATGCCCAGAGTAGCTGTTCAATAGCAGCTCCAATGCCCACTTCCTCCTTCTGGCATGTGCAGACACTCGGGAGCTGCAGCTCTTGACCTTCTGGCTCTTCCTGGGCATCTTCCTGACTGCCCTCCTGGGAAACGGCCTCATCATCACTGCCCTCACCTGTGACCACCGCCTCCAAACCCCCATGTACTTCTTCCTCCTCAACCTCTCTGTTCTTGACCTGGGCTCCATCACCACTCTCCCCAAAGCCATGGCCAATTCTCTGTGGGACACAAGGGCCATCTCTTACTCAGGATGTGCTGTGCAGGTGTTTGGTTGTTTTTGTTTTTGTTTTGTTTTGTTTTTTTCTGTGTTGCAGCAGAGTTTTCTCTTCTCACTGTCATGGCTTACAAACAGTACGTTGCCATCTGCCATCCCCTGCACTACGGGACCCTCCTGGGCAGCAGAGCTTGTGTCCGCATGGCAGCAGCTGTCTGGGGCAGTGGGATTCTCAATTCTCTCCTGCACACAGCCAATACATTTTCACTGCCCCTCTGCCAGGGCAATGCCCTGCACCAGTTCTTCTGTGAAATCCCCCACATCCTCAAGCTCTCCTGCTCACACTCCTACCTCAGGGAAGATGCAGTACTTGTGATTAGTATCGTTTTTGGATTTGGCGGTTTTGTTTTCATTGTGCTGTCCTATGTGCAGGTCTTCAGGGCTGTGCTGAGGATCCCCTCGGAGCAGGGGCAGCACAAAGTCTTTCCCATGTTCCTCCCTCACCTCCTCATGGCCTCTGTTTGTCAGCACATCAGCGTTTACCCACCTGAAGCCCCTGTCTATCTCGCCACCCTATCCCTTGACCTGGTGGTGTCCTTTCTGTACTCGGTGGTGCCTCCAGCAGAGAACCCCTCATCTTTTGTTTTTCAGAAGCAATAGAGTGTCTGTTTTCTTCTGCACAGCATTCAGAGTGTAACTCTTAAACAGGCCCAGCCTGTCTTCTCAGGTTTTTGCTGTGTGTGTGTGTGTTTCTTTGTTTTTCTTGTTATAATGTTGTGCTCAGCAAAATTTTATTATTCTTCCCACTTCTAATTCATTGTGTACCTGTAGAATTTGACCCACAGACTGTGTAATTCAGGTGCAGTGCTCTCTGTGTATTCAAACAAAAGAAAGGACCCTGCAGTGACTTGTTTGTCTTAGATCCTTCCTCTGAGACCTCTGTAAAGACACAGGGCAGTGCCTGTGTGCAGAGGTGGAGGGGAACGAGTCCCAGCACAGCAGCACTGCCAGGGCGCACCAGCCTCGGTCTTGCCAGACCTGCTCTCTTGCCACTTCCACGCTCTCATTTGGAGCCCTTGTGTAGGTGTAAGGCCTCAGGGGTCACAGTCCTGCTGTGTGGTAGTCCTGTGACTGCAGGCAGGGACAGGCCATGAGCACTTCTGTGACACAGCTGACCTCTATAACGGCATCTCCATTATGACAGGGGATGTCCTCAACACAGTGCTTGAAAGCTTCGGTCTTCTTCCAAAGTTGCTCTCAAGAACATGCCCAAGGAATAGACTCTAAAGAGCCTTGTTGCTTTGTTTGTTCTCTGTGGGCTCAGTGCCATGAGACTGTGGTCCCAGGATGGCCTTCTAGGGACTTAGGGCTGGTTCAGGTGTTGCTTGTTGGTGGCCAGGGCCCATGCAGACAGTGAATGGTCTCCAACGAACCTGCCTGGGGCTCTGCAGCAGTTCATAGGGCTGATGGCAGAGCAGCGTTTTTTCTGGAGGGACTTGGGAGCTGCCAGAAGAGCACAAGGGATCTGCAGGGACAGCGTGTGCCAGGGAGTCAGCAGTGAATGGTCCCAACTGAGCATGAGCCTGTCCATTGTGGTGTCACCCACAGACAACACACCAAATCTGTGTATGAGCCTGCAAATGAGAGCTCTGCAACCCCGAGGGAGACAGCTGGCACAGGGAAAGGAGTCTGGCAAGTGATTCATTTTACCCTCAGTGAACTTTCGCAGACTGGATCCAGCGCAGCACCCAAACACATCTCACAGCACTGGAGTAAGGCAGGGTACCTCTGAGCACCTTCCATGGCCACATAAGAGCTTGTGTGGGAGGTGCTCAGTGGCAGTGACCACCATCAGCTGGGTCTGCCTCCCAGCCTGACCAGCACAGCCCAGCAGAATCAGCCCATTGGTCCTGGGCACCACAGCTCACTTGCTCTGCAGAGCAGCATCACCAGCTCAGGGGCTGTGGGGACCATGGGGACAGGGTGCAGCAATGACTGGCTAAGCCAGCACAGGCGTGCTGACCTTGGGAAAAGGCTCTGTGGGCAGGTGGGATGTCCTGGGAGAAGAGCAGGGAACGGTGTGTGTGCAGGGGAGACATGGAAAGAGAAACACTTGGCTGTGAGTGCCAGCTTGGGCCAGGTTGCCCTGCGGCTGGGACAGCAGAAGCTGCCAGAGGAGCGCCGAGGCCAGGACTCTGTGCTTTCCTGGGGAGCGCTGCTGGTAACGGGGGCTGCGCGCTTCCTGGGATGGGATCTCCAGGACATGACAGCAGAAGAGACACTGCTACTTACCTCCGTTTCCTCCTTGCTGCAGGGCCCAACCAGACCGGGCTGCTCTGCTCGGCTGGGGAGAAGGTAGAGGAGTGGGGAGAGCTGGGAAGGACTGGGACAGCTGGGCTCGGAAACGCTGGGGAGGGAGAAACACCAATGTACAGCTAAAGTGTGTGAGCGTGCAGGGTAGGGGCACACAGCAGTGTCCTCACACAGCCCAGGCTCCTGGGAGAGACACACAGGAGCAGCAGAGCAGGGTGATGTCTCTGCCTTTGTTCATGGGACACCCCAGGGAAGCTGCCCCGGGGCAATCGTCACAGGGCAGCCACTAACAAGCACCGTTTCCAGCACTGCCCTCTTACCCAGCTCAAAGAGGTTGTTCTTCCCTCCACAGAGGGACATTGAAAGACGAGGTGTGAAGACTGTGTTTGCGTTGTACAGAGGAGACAGAAGTATACACATTGCGTGCGGGTGGTAAGATGAACCCAAGTGAGCACAAACGCCATCAGCTGTTCTTAGGGGTGCCATGAAGGACTGTGGGACAGACGGTGTCCTGAGGTCACTCCACCTGGAGAGTATGGTCCCCTGGGAAACCCTCTTAATGAAGCACTGGAATGTGCTTCCTTGAACTGAGGTCCCCCTGTTCATTCTTCACGATTTGGGGCATCTCAGGTGGGTGAAGAGCAGGGGGACACACCACAGGGCTGAGGTGCCGGCCAGCCTCTGGGACTGGCAACAGGAGGCCAGGGAGACACTACGACTGCTGCAATGCTCTGCCTCTGCCTGTGGAAGGGAAGGACTCGTGTCTCCAAACACCCCTGTGTGTAGAAGGAGTGCATGAGGCCAAATGAGGTGGGGGCTCCTCACAGCCCTGACATTTGTGTCTGACTCCAGGAACAACCCACACTATCCCAGTGAGGTTCATCTCACCTGCCTTGGACAGGCTCATTACCAATTCCTCTGTCTGCTATGTTATCCCTCCTTGGCTTTCTGGCCAAGAAAGGGGAGGGGGACAATCAAACCTCCTTGATGCAGTTTCCCCTCCTGCAAATGGGGAACATCACCAAGACTTTGACAAATCTCTTCATCCTCTTTCATGAGTTGCCCCGTATCTTCTTGCATTAAAAGGCTGCCAGGCTCTTCCTTGTTGTGCATGACGGGAGGAGGAAGGCCAATGGACGTCAGCTGAAAAACATGAAGAAAATCTTTCTCCCCATCAAGATAGTCAAGCACTGGAGGAGATCTCTCAGAGAGCTTTTGTCGTCTCTTATTTCATATTTCTTATTCCATATTTCATGGAATCATAGAATGGTTTAGGTTGGAGGGGAATTTAAAAACCATCTACTTCTAACCCTACTGCCATAGGCAGGGACACCTCCCACCACACCAGGTTGCTCAAAGCCCCATTCAGCCTGGCTTTGAACACTTCCAGGGATGGGGCATCCACCACTTCCCTGGGCAACGTGTTCCAGTGTCTCACCACCCTTGGAGTAATGAATTTGTTCTTAATATCTAATCTCTATCTCCCCTCTTTCAGTTTAAAATCATTACCCCTCATCCTATCGCTACACTCCCTGAAAACAGTGCCTCCCCATTTCTCCTGTAGGCCCCCTTTAGGTACTGGAAGGCTAAAATAAGGTCTCCCCAGAGCCTTTTCTTATACAGGCTGAACAACCCCAACTCTCTCAGCCTGTCTTCAGAGGAGAGGTGCTCCAGCCCTCTAATCATCTTTGTGAGCCTCCTCTGGACTCACTCCAGAAGGTCCATGTCCTTTTTCTGTTGGAGGCTCCAGAGCTGGATGCAGTACTCCAGGTGGAGACTCACAAGAGCAGAGGGGAAGAATCACCTCCCTCGACCTGCTGGCCATGCTGCTTTTAATGAAGCTCAGGATGTGCTTGGCTTTCTGGGATGCAGGCACACATATCTGGCTCATGTTGAGCTTCTCATCCACCAACACCTCCAAGTCCTTCTCCTCAGCGCTTTTCTCTATCCATTCTGCACCCAGCCTGTATTTGTGCTTTGGTTGATTTCCTCTTGCAACTTTAAACTTCAAACATTTTTGGTGTTGTTATTCTCTTTGCTTGGTTTTGTCTTGTTTTAATAAGTGATTTCTCAGCGATTTTGTGTGCTGCCTTTGTTTGCAAAGGCAAGTGATCATAAAATTGGGGTGGGATGCAGTGAGAGGGACACGGGAGCGCGGTGCCAGTGTAGGTGCCTGGGACCTTCTGCTCAGGCTCCAGCTGCAGCTTCCCAGGGGCTCTGGTCTCCAGCAGCTCCTCTGGGACAGCGGCCAGGCCCAGGCAGGTGCTTCAGAGACACAGGGTCCTCTGGAGGTACCACTGGGTACTGATGGTCAGACAGCGGAGCGCTGCCTGGAAGCCTGAGACATTTTGACATGTGTATGAGCATGACCTCATCAGCTAAAACAAGAGAATAATTTTAATAAACATTTGGTGTTCTCCCATGAGATGTAGATGAGGAGTTTTCAGGATGTCCATTGACAGCAAGACGAGAGCTACTGACCTTTCCCTCTCTTTGCATTGTCAGGACTCTCTCTCCCAGCCTCTGAATTTAATCCCCCTCATCTTTCATGTATTTCCACCTCTCCTAAACGAAGTGGCCATGTCTGAAGGCACCTTTCCAGCAATGCATGTGAACAGAAGCACTTGCGACTGCTCTCTACATTCCCCTTCCCCTTCCTCTTTCATCATTCAGACACCTCTCAACAATCCCACTGCTGCTTTGAGCTTCAGGCAGTTAAAATTTATCTTTCAGTAGTCTGTTGAATTCTGGGTTTAGGACATCTCTTCATTTGTGCTTATTTCCATAAGAACAGGTTCAACAAGGCTTTAGGTTCAACAAGGTTTCAGGTTCAACAAGGCCAAGTGCCAGGTCCTGCACTTGGGTCACAACAACCCCATGGACACTACAAGCTTGGGGCAGAGGGGCTGGAAAGCTGCCCGGGGGAGAAGGACCTGGGGGTGTTGGTTGACAGCTGCCTGAATATGAGCCAGCAGTGTGCCCAGGTGGCCAAGAAGGCCAATGACATCCTGATTTGTATCAGAAATAGTGTGGTGAGCAGGACTGGGGCAGTGATCATCCCTCTGTACTCAGCACTGGTGAGGCCCCACCTCGAGTGCTGTGTTCCGTTTTGGGCACCTCACTACAAGAAGGACATTGAGGTGTTGGAGCGTGTCCAGAGAAAGGCAACGAAGCTGGTAAGGGGTATGGAGGACAAATCTTATGAGGAGCGGCTGAGGGACCTGGGGTTGTTTAGCCTGGAGAAAAGGAGGCTGAGGGGATACCTTGTTGCTCTCTATAGTTCCCTGAAAGGAGCTTGTAGAGAGGTGGGGGTTGACCTCTTCTCCCTGGTGACAAGTGATAGGACAAGAGAAAATGGGTTCAAGTTATGCCAGGCAAGGTTTAGATTGGATATTAGGATTTTTTTTTTTTTTTCACTGAAAGGGTTATCAAGCATTGGAATAGGCTGCCCAGGGAGGTGATGGATTTGCCATGCCTGGAGGTGTTTAAAAAAAGGGTAGATGTGGTACTTGGGGACATGGTTTAGAAGTGGTTCTGCCAGGGTAGGTTAATGGTTGGATTTGATGATCTTAAAGGTCCCTTCCAACCTCAACAATTCTATGATTCTGTGATTCTATTCTATGAAATCCATGCTGATGGTTCTTGGACACATTCTTCTGCTGCTGGTGCCCGGAAATGTCACCACGGAGGGCTCTGACTGATGGCACAACACTCCTCACCAAAGTGAGCTTGTACAGCCACTGGCTCCCTGGGTTGCACATTTGGACTCTTTCAAAGACAGGTGCTACACTTGCTTGTCCTCTCTCACCAGAGACCTCTGCCAATCCCATGACCTTTCAAAAGGGATATTCCAAAGAAATATTGATCTTCCCCTGTAACCTCATTACCACTCTTCTCCCTGGTACACACTGTGTGTACTTTCTCTAATCTTTCAGATGCTTACCCTTCTCCTGAGACAATGTTCATTTCTAAAGTCATCTTTGCAGATGCAGACTCTCTGGGCAAAGGCCCTTTCCATTCTTCGCCAGTTTTCTCCTCCCCTTACTCTTTCTTCACTCAGATACCTCTCACCTGTGCTGCTGCTTTGACTTTCAAGGAGTTCAAAGCTTGCCTGTCTTTCAACAATCTAATTGTCTCCTCAGCCAACTCCTTAATTGTGTTTATATGTCTTGTCTATCTACCTTCCTAAACTCTTTCTCATAAGAACTCCCTTGTAGAAAGGCAGCCTCATTAGAGGTAGCTCGTCCTGAGCGTGTGATTGCGGACTGTGTGTTATTGTTTAGGAAATCTGATTATGCTTTACTTTTCTTTTCTTACAAACAGGAAAAGTTCTCCTGCGCCTGGGTGCAGCCAGGGCTCTGAGGAGCGCAGGTGGGAGATGGGGCAATGGAGCTGTGACATCCAGCTGCAGACTTCAGTGGAGAAGTCTGATGCAAGGACCAGGGGTGTCAGTCCCAGGTGGCCAATGTCAGAAATGGGGAGGGTGGGGAGGTGAGGAGCAAAGCTGTCCTACAGTGTCAGACCTCCAGGGACTGCTTCTCCTCCCTGTCCAGACCCCCTGAAGGGACACCCTGTATCCAGAACAATCAGAGAATGCTTCTATCCTAATCATAAGTGATAATCGGGAGCAATATAGTATATCCTTTAAAATAAAAAAAGACATTTTTCTTAGGTGCGCTTTGAAATCTCCTCCTTAACTACACTCTGAAACCTCTCTAATTGGCTGTACAAGTCTTGAAGATTTGAAGAAAATTACAAGAACGATGAACACCTTGTTAGGGCTTTCTGTCTTTTAATAAGCCCCACGGTGTATTTGGTGCTGAGTCCATGAGCCTCAGGCACTGAGAGAAGATTGAACAAAGTGCTCCAGAAGTCCAAGTCAGAAGCAAAGTACCTTGAAGCCTTGATTGGCCCCATTGAGGGTCGTTACTGCCAAAGCCTCCCCAGGGACTTGTTAGAGGAGATAACTGGAGGCTGTGGCTGCAGGTAGGCAAAGGCACTGTGCAGGTGGCTGTAATGCTGAGGAACCCCTTGGTTTGGTTGATGCAGCAGAAAGGCCAAACCCTGACCCCCAGGCCCTGGGAAGGCAGGTCCTGCCCCTCACTGGTGGCTCAGGGCTCTTCCTGGTCGCCGTGGGGTGTGAGGGTGAGCGAGCCTGAGTGTAGGAAAATTCTGTGACACCTCCTGCCCTCCCAAAAAGGGGCAAGGACAGAACAAAATCCAGAGTCCCAAAAGAATCATAGAATCATTGAGAATTGCAAAAGACCTTTAAGATCATAGAGTCCAACTGTAAACCTAACACTGCCGAGTCCACCACTAAACCATGTCCCTGTGTGCCAAATCTGCACATCCATTAAATACTCCCAGTGACAGTGACTCAACCACTTCTCTGGGCCGCCTGTTCCAATGCTCGAAAGCCCTTTAGCTGAAGAAATTTTTCCTAATACGCAACGTAAATCTCCCCTGGAGAAACTTGAGGCCATTTCCTCAAGTCCTCTCTCTCATTACTTGGGAGAAGAGACCAACCCCCACCTCGCTACAACGTCCTTTCAGGGAACTGTAGAGAGCGAGTAAGTCTCCCCTCAGCCTCCTCTTCTCCTGTCTGAACAATCCCAGTTCCCTCAGCCGCTCCCCACAAGACTTGTCCTCCAGACCCCTCACCAGCTTCATTGCCTTTCTCTGGACACGCTCCAACACCTCAATGTCTTCGTTGTACTGAGGGGCCGAGAACTGAACACAGTACTCGAGGTGGGGCCTCACCAGTGCAGAGTACAGGGGGAGGATCACTTTCCTAGTCCTGCTCACCACACTATTACTGGTACAAGCCTGGATGCTGTGGGCCTTCATGGCCTCCTGGGCACACTGCCAGCTCATATTCAGCCACCAACACCCCCAGGTCCTTTTCTGCTGGGCATCTTTCCAGCCACTCTGCCCCAAGCCTGTAGCGCTGCGTGAGGTTGTTGTGACCCAAGGGCAGGACCCGGCTCTTGGCCTTGTTGAACCCCATACCATTTGCCTGGGCCCATGGATCCAGCTTGTCCAGATCCCTCTGTAGAGCCTTCCGACACTCAGGCAGATCAACACTCCCACCTTAATTGGTGTCATCTGCGAACTTACTGAGGGGGCACTCCACCCCCTTGTCTAGATCGTTGATAAAGATATTAAAGAGAACCATTCCCAGTACTGAGCCCCGGGGAACATCACGTGTGACCGGCCGCCAAATGGATTGAACTCCATTCAGCACCACTCTGGTCCCGGCCGTCCAGCCAGTGTTTTACCCAGCAGAGTGTACACCTGTCCAAGCCATGAGCAGCCAGTTTCCCCAGGAGAACGCTGTGGGAAAAAGTGTCAAAGGCTTTAATGAAGCGCAGGTAAACAACATCCACAGGCTTTTCCTCATCCACTAAGCCGGTCACCTTGTCATAGGAGGTCAGGTTTCTCAGGCAGGACTTGCCTTTCATAAACCCATGCTGGCTGGGTCTGATCGCCTGGTTCTCCTGTATGTGCTGCATGATGGAACTCAGGATGATCTCCTCCATATCCTTCCCCAGCACCGAGGTCGGACTGATAGGCCTGTAATTCCCCAGGTCCTCCTTCTGGTCCTTCTTGTAGATGGGCGCCACGTTTGTTATCTTCCAGTCAACTGGGACCACCCCAGTTAGCCAGGAATGCTGATAGATGATGGAAAGTGGCTTGCTGAGCACACCCGCCAGTTCCCTCAGTACCCTCAGGTGGATCTCAAGCGGCGCCATAGACTTGTGTATTTCTAAGTGATGTAGCAGGTTCCTCACCATTTCCCCTTGGATTGTGGGGGCTTCATTCTGCTCCCCAACCCTGTCTTCCAGCTCAGGGGTCTGGGTACCCAGAGAGCAACTGGTCTTACTCTTAAAGACTGAGGCAAAGAAGGCATTAAGTTCGTAAGCCTTTTCCTCATCCCTGGTCACTGTGTTTCCCTCCACATCCAATAAAGGATGGAGATTCTTCTTGGCCCTCCTTTTCTTGATGATGTATTTACAGAAACATTTTTCATTGTCTTTTATGGCATGGCCAGATTAGTTTCTAGTTGGGTTTTAGCCCTTCTACTTTTCTCCCTGCATAACCTCATGACATCCTTGCAGTCCAACTGAGTTGCCTGCCACTTCTTCCAACTGTCATAAACCCCTTTTTCCCCCTCAGTTCCAGCCAAAGCTCTCTGTTCAGCCAGGTCTTCTTCCCTGATGGCTCGTCTTTCGGCACATGGTGACAGCCTACTCCCGTGCCTTTAAAAGTTCCTTCTTGATGAATGTCCAGCCTTCCTGGACTCCTTTGCCCTTCAGGACTTCCTCCCAAGGGACTCTGTTAACCAGACCCCTAAACAGGCCAAAGCCCGCCCTCCGGAAGTCCCAGGTGGCAGTTCTGCTGACCCCCCTCCTTACTTCACCAAGAATTGAAAATTCTGTCATTTCATGATCACTATGCCCAAGAAGGCCTCCAATCCTCACATCCCCCACAAGCCCTTCTCTGTTGGCAAACAACAGGTCCAGCGGGGTGCTTCCCTCCTCTGCTCCCTCCCCACCTGTGTCAGGAAGTTACCCTCAACACACTCCAGGAACCTCCTGGGTTGTTTCCTCTCCACTCTATTGCATTTCCAGCAGACATCCAGTAAGTTGAAGTCCCCCATGAGGACAAGGGCTGACTATCTTGACACTTGTCCCAGCTGCTTCTAGAATATTTCATCTGTCTCTTCATCCTGGTTGGGTGGTCTATAGCAGACTCCCACCATGACATCTGCCTTCTTGGCCTTTATTTAACACCTCCCAGTACAGACTGGGTCCTGTCCAGTACAAAGTGGATCATTTTAACGTGTCCCAGTATAGACTGGGCCCCATCCCAGTAGCAGTGGGATCCCCTGATCCCCTCGGAATGCAGACTGGGCACCATCCAAGTACAAACTGCATCTCCTGGCAACCTCCCAGCACAGACTGGGCCCTTTCAAGTCCAAAATGGGGCCCTTTGAACCAAGCCCAAGAATATTGGGCCCCATCCCTGTACAAACTGGATCCCCAATCCCCTCCCAGTACAGACTGAGCCTTCTCCCAGTATAAACTGCATCCCTAAAGGGATGGCCCCTGTCCCACTAGAAAGTGGATCTCCTCAACCCCTCCCAGCAGAGACTGGGCCCTGACCCAGTATGAAGTGGATCCCCTCAACCTCTGCCAGTACAGATGGGGCCCTCTCCTAGTACAAACTGGATCACTTGATCCCCTCTTAGTAAAAACTAGGTCCTGTCCCAGTACAAACTCCACCACCTCATCCCCTCCACACAGAAACTGGGTCAGGTGCCAGTACAAACTGGATCCCATGGCCCCCTCCCTGTAACCCCTGGGCCCCATTCCATGAGAAACTTTACCTCTTTAAACCCTCCCGGTATACACTGCGCCCTTCCCAGTACACACCAAATCCCTTAACCCCTCCCACTACAGACTGGTCCCCGTGGCAGTACGAACTAGATGCTGTGGCCCCCTCCCAGTACAGACTGGGTCCCCTCCTGGTACAAAATGGATCCCGTGCTCCCCTCCCAGTACAGAACTGACTGTCAACAAATAGAGATTACTCCATTTAACCCCTCCAAGTACAGACTGGGTTCTGTCCCTTTATAAACTGGATCCCTTAAACACCTGCCAGTAAAGACTGGACTCCGTCCAAATAGAAACTGGATCCCTTTAACCCCTCCCAGTACAGACTGGGCCAATGCCAAGTCCAAAATGGACTCCCCGGTCCCCACCCACTACCAACTGGCCACCTCCAATACAATCTGGATCCTCTAACTTATGCCAGGACAGACTGGGCCCTGTCCCAGTCCAAACTGCATCCCCTGATTCCCTCCCAGTACAGAAGGGGCCTTGTCCCAGTATGAAGAGAATCCCTTTAATTCCTCCCAGCGGAGAAAGAGTCTCTTCCTAGTCCAAAGTGGATCCCAGCCCAGCTCCCAGTGCAGACTGCTCCGTGTACCAGTACAAAATGGATCGCTTTAACACTGCCCTGTACAGACTGGGCCTCATCTCAGTACAGACTGGATCCCCCAGTTTCCTCCCAGTATAGACTGGGCCCTCTCCACGTAGAAACAGGATCCTCTGACCCAATCCCAGCAGAGTCCGGGCCTCGTCTCAGTACAAACAGACTGGGCCCTGTCCCAGTACAAACTTTATCCCTTTAGACCCTCCCAGGGTACACTGGGCCACCCTCCCAGTCCACACTGGAGCCCCTGGCCCCTTCCCACTACAGTCTGGGCTCTGTCACAGTACAAACTGGGTTGCTTTAACCCCTGCCAGTACAAACTTGGCCCCTCCCACTACAAACTAGTCCTCTTCAACCCCTCCAAGTACAGGCTGAGCACGCTCCCAGTATAAACTGCATCCTCTGATCCCCTCCCAGTATGACTGGGCACTGTACCATTTCAAACTGGATTTCATTAAACCCTTCCAGTACAGACTTGGTCCCCTCCCAGTAAAAACGGGCTCTGTTTAGCATCATGGAATGGTCTGGGTTGGAAGGGACCATTAAAGGTCATCTAGTGCAACCCCCCTGCCATGAGCAGGGACACCTTCAACTGGATGAGCTGTCTCCAAGCCCCGGCCAACCTGGCCTGGAATGTTTCCAGGGATGGGGCATCTCCTGTCTCTCTGGGCAACCTGGGCCGGTGTATCACCATCCTCATTGTTAAAAGTTTCTTTATATCGAGTGTAAATTTCCCCCATTTTAGATTAAAGCCCTCACCCTCTGTCCTATCGCAACAGGCCCTGCTAAAAACTCTGTCCCCAGCTCTCCTGTAGGCCCCCTTTAGGTACTGGAAAGCCACAATAAGGTCTCCCCAGAGCCTTCTCTTCTCCAGGCTGAACAACCCCAACTCTCTCAGCCTTTCCTCACAGCAGAGGTGCTCCAGCCCTCGGAGCATCTTTGTGGCCTCCTCTGGACCCACTCCAATAGGTCCATGTCTCTCCTGTGCTGAGGGCTCCAGAGCTGGAGCAGCACTGCAGGTGGGGTCTCACCAAAGCAGAGCAGAAGGGCAGAATGCCCTCCCTCGACCTGTGGTGATGCTTCTTTTGATGCAGCCCAGGATAGCGTTGGCTTTGTGATCTGCGAGCGCACATTGCCAGCTCATGTCCAGCTTTTCATCCCCCAGTATACCCAAGTCCTTCTCGGCAGGGCTGCTCTCCATCCCTTCATCCCCCAGGCTGTATTGATATCAGGGATTGCCCCGACCCACGTGCAGGATCCTTCACATGGCCTTGTTGAACCTCATGCTGTTCATACGGGCTCAGTTCTTGAGCCTGTCCCGGTCCCTCTGGATGACATCCTGACCCTTGGGAGTGTCAACCGCACCACTCAGCGTGGTATCATCAGCATACTTGATGAAGATGCACTTGATCCCACTGCCTTTTTCATTGATGAAGATATTGAACAGTACTGGTCCCAGTACAGACTGCTGAGGTTCACCACTTGTCACCAGTCTCCATCTGGACATGAGGCCGTTGACCACTACTGGATGGGACCATCCAACCAGTTCCTCATCCACCGAACAATCCACCCTTCAAATCCACATCTCTCCAGTTTCACAGAATCACAGAGTGGTCAGGGTTGGAAGGGACCTCTGGAGATCATCTAGTCCAAGCCCCCTCCCAGAGCAGGGTCACCTACAGCAGTTGCACAGGACATGTCCAGGCGGGTTTGGAATGTCTCCAGAGTGGGAGACTCCCCCACCTCTCTGGGCAGCCTGTGCCAGTGCTCTGCCACCCTAAAATGAAAGAAGTTCCTCCTCATGTTAAGATGGAACTTCCTATGTTCAAGTTAGCGCCTGTTATCTCTTGTCCTATCACTGGGCACCACTGAAAAAAGACTATTCCCATCCCCCTGGCACCCTCCCTTTAAGTATTTATAAGCATAGATAGGGTCCCCCCTTAGTCTCCTTTTCTCCAGACTAAAAAGCCCCAAGTCCCTCAGCTTTTCCTCACAAGAGAGATGTTCCAATCCCCTCATCATCTTCGTAGCCCTTTGCTGGACCATCTCCAGCAGTTCCCTGTCCTTCTTGAACTGGGGAGCCCAGCACTGGACACAGTACTCCAGATGAGGCCTCACCAGGGCAGAGTAGAGGGGGAGGATGACCTCCCTCGACCTGCCGGCCACACTCTGCTTGATGCACCCCAGGATGCAATTGGACTTCTCGGCCAACAAGACACATTGCTGGCTCATGGGCATCCTGTTGTCCACTGGGACATGCTGCTGCATGTTCCCCCAAGATCTTCCTTCCTTCCAGCTGGACAAGCCCAGCTTTTTCAGCTTCTTCTCACAGCACAAGTGCTCCAACCCTGACCACCTTGGTGGCCCTCCACTGAACGGGCTCCAGTTTACCAATGTCTCTCAGGCATTGTAGGGGGTCAGAACCTGGGGGAGTGTTCTGGATCTGTTCTCAGATGTGCTGAGCCCAGGGTGTTAACCACTCCCACTGGCTGTGCTCCTGTTCCTACCACCCAGGATGCTTTTGGCCTTTGCTGACGGCTCCATATTTTGCCTAATGAAACCGAAGGACCACCAGAGCCTTTCCTGCAGTGTTGATACCAACCTAGGCAGTCCCTGCCCTCTGTCACTTCAGGCCCTTAGTCAACCTCAGCGAAAGAACTTTAGATCTGTCCTTGTTGGATAACATGATGTTACTGTTGGCCTGTCCTTCAAGCCTGTCTAGGTCCCTTGGGATGGCAACTCTGCCCTCTAATATAGTGTCTGCTCTCCTCATTGAGGTGTCAGCTACAAAAGTTATGAAAAAAGCATTTTCTCATCTCCTTTGGGTAATTAAAAGCCCTTGAAACATGGTGGAACCCGACTAGATACATCCCTCTGGGCAGAACACTATGCGTTCACCAAGTTCCTTCAAGCCCGAGTACTGATCTCAGTTATTACCCATCTACTTATCCACCCAATCAGACCATAATGTCCTAACTGGACACAAGAATACTGTGGGGAATGAGGCTGATAGCATAGTGTTTGGCGCAAAGTCTAGTTGGAGGCCTGTAAGTAGCAGTGCTCCCCAGGGGTCAGTACTGGCCAGTCTTGTTCAACATGTTAACGTCCTGGATGAGGGCACAGAGTGTACCCTCAGCAAGTTTGCTGACATCTGTTGGAAGGGTAACACAGCAGGGCATAGGCAGTCCAGGAGGTTCTTGGATTGTATTGCCAACGTCTTTCTCCCAGTGGTAGAGGAGCCAACGAGGAGAGGAGCTCTGCTGGACCTTGTCCTTACCAACAAGAAGGGCTGGTAGGCAGTGTCAAGCTCAAGGGCAGCCTGGGCTGCCATGACCATGAAATGATCAAGTCTGAGATTGTCAAGGCAGCAAGGAAGGTGCGCAGCAAGCTGACCACCCTGGGTTTTAGCAGAGCTGACTGTGTCTTCTTGAGGAATCTGCTTGGTATAGTGGCATGGGATGAAGCGCTGGAGGGAAGAAGGGCCCAAGTAAGCCAGTTAATATTCAAGGCTCACCTTCTCCAAGCTCAGGAGTCATGCATCCCTACAAAGAAGAAGGCAGGCAGAAAAGCCAGGAGGCCTGCATGGATGAACAAGGAGCTCCTGGACATGCTCACAAGTGAAAAGGAGGCCTATAGGGGGTGGAAACAGGGGCGGGAAGCCTGGGAGGAATACAGAGAAATTGTTCAAGCAGCCCCGGATCAGGTTAGGCAAGCTAAAGCCCAGACTGAACTAAATCTGGCCAGGGGCATCAAGACAAACAAAAAATCCTTCTTTAAGTATGTCAGCGAGAAAAGAAAGACTAGGGAAGATGTGGGCCCTCTCCGGAAGGAAATGCAAGAACTGGTCACCTGGGACAGAGACAAAGCTGAGGTCCTCAATGACTTTTTTGCCTCAGTCTTCACTGGCAAAGACTGCACCCACACTGCCCATGATGCAGAGGGCAAAGGCAAGGAGTGGGAAAATGAAGAATTGCCCACTGTAGGTGAAGATCAAGTACAAGACCACCTGAGGAACCTGAAGGTGCACAAGTCCATGGGACCTGATGAGACACATCCACGGGTCCTGAAGGAACTGGCAGACAAAGTTGCTAAGCCACTGTCCCTCATATTTGAGAAGTCATGGCACTCTGGTGAGGTTCCTGCTGACTGGAAAAATGGGAAAAATAACCCCTATTTTCAAAAAGGAAAACAATGAAAACCCAGGGAACTACAGGCCAGTCAGTCTCACCCCTGTGCCTGGCCCGATCATGGAGCAGATCCTCCTGGAAAGTCTGCTGAGGCAGATGGAAAATAAGGAGGTGATAGCTAGCATCCAGCATGGCTTCACCAAGGGCAAGTCATGCCTGACAAATTTTGTGGCTTTCTACAAAAGTGTTACAGCGGCAGTGGACAAGGGAAGAGCAACTGATGTCATCTACCTGGACTTGTGCAAAGCGTTTGTCATTGTCCCGCACAATATCCTGGTCTCTAAATTGGAGACACATGGATTCGACAGATGGACCACTCAATAGATAAAGAACTGGCTGGACGGTCGCACTCAAAGTGTTGTGGTCAATTGCTCCATGTCCAAGTGGAGAGCAGTGATGAGTGGCGTTCCTCAGGTGCTGTACAACATCTTTGTCAGCAACATGGAGAGTGGGGTAGAGTGCACCCTCAGCAAGTTTGCTGATGAAACCAAGCTGTTTGGCGAGGTTGACACGCTGGAGGGGAGGGATGCCATCCAGAGGGACCTGGACAGCCTGGAGAGGTGGGCCCAAGCCAACCTCATGCAGTTCAACAAGGCCAAGTGCAAGGTCCTACATCTGGGTCAGGGCAATCCCAAGCACAAATACAGGCTCAGCGGGGAATGGCCGAAGAGCAGCCCTGAGGAGAAGGACCTGGGTGTGCTGATTGACGAGAAGCTCAACATGAGCCAGCAATGTGAGACTGCAGCCCAGAAGGCCAACCAGATCCTGGTGTCCATAAAAAGCAGCATGGCCAACAGGTCAAGGGAGGTGATTCTGTCCCTCTACTCTGCTTTGGTGAGACCACGCCTGGAATATTGCATCCAGCTCTGATACCCTCAACATAAGAAAAACATGGATGTGTTAGGGCAGGTTCAGAGGAGGCCCTGAAGATGATCAACGGTCTGGAGCAGCTCTCCTATGAGGACAGGCTAAGAGAGTTGGGGTTGTTTAGCCTGGAGAAGAGAAGGCTCCGGGGAGACCTTATAGCCCCTTCCAGTACCTAAAGGGTGCCTACAGGGGAGCTGAGGAAGGACTTTATACTAGGGCATGTAGTGATAGGATGAAGGGGAATGGCTTTTAACTGGAAGTGGGTGGATTTAGATTAAATATTAGGAAGAAATTTTTGACTTTAAGGGTGGTAAGACACTGGCGGAGGTTGCCCAGAGAAGTTGTTGAGGTCCCATCCCTGGAGGTGTTTAAGACCAGGCTGGATGGGGCTTTGAGCAAATTGGTCTAGTGGGAGATGTCCCTGCCTATGGCAGGGGGGTTGAAACTTGATGATCTTCAAGGCCCCTTCCAACCTAAAGCATTCTGTAAACCAAGAAGTGCTTTTTTAAGTACATTAATAGCAAGAGGAGGTCTAAAGAAAACGCTGGACCGATAGTTGTTGAAGGTGGTCAACTGACTGATAGGGATGAAGAAAAACCAGCAGTGTGCAATGCTTTTTTTTGCCTCACTCGTTAATCATGCATCTAGAGCTTGGGCTGCCCGGTCCCCTGAATCGGAGGACCACGAGTGTGGAAACAAAGACTTTCCATTTGTGGGACGGAAATTGTCAGAGAACAGCTGTATCAGCTGAATGTTCACAAGTCCATGGGGCCTGATGGGGTTCATCCCAGGGTATTGAAGGAGCTGCTGGATGTGCTGGCAAGACCTCCCACAATTTCTCTGGGCAACCTGTTCCAGTGCCTTATCACTCTCAAAGTGAAAAATTTCTCCCTAAAAACTAATCTAAATCTACCTTCTTCCAGTGTGAAGCCATTCCCCCTCATCCTATCATGTCCTGCCTAATTAATAAATCAGAGCAGATATGCTGGACCTCAGCTAAGCACCAGAACCACGCTCAGATGTGTAACAAAGAAAGGCAGTACCAAGTGCCCAAGGTCCCATGCAAGGAAAAAGTTTTCTTCAGAGCATGCAGGAGTGGATGGCAGATGGCAATGGAAAGATGAAATGAGGTGACCCGAAGGAGAGCAAACCCTCATGACCAGAGAGACGCAAGGCTGGACTGTGCAGCCGTGGCAGGAGAGGGCGTTACTCTCTGGGATGTCTCTGCAGCCCTCCAGAGCCTGTGGTGTAGGGAAGCTGATCTCCAGGAAAGACAAGGTGCTTTGGAAAATGTCCTCAGCGATGGACATCCCGTGATCCAAGAACACTGGGAAAATCATTGCTCTATTCCTTGATTGCATCAAAAAGGGGTGACTAAAGGCTGTTGGAGGAGCAGCGCCAACGTCTACTGGATGGAGATGGAACAGGACTGGCTTCACTGCAGCTGCCTCAAAAAAAGCACTGAATGTCCCAGAGGTTCTCTTGGGGTGTGTTACACGGCTGCTCTGAATGACGATCGTGTTCCTGCAGGTCTTGTGCTGTCCCTGCTGGCTGCATGCGGCTGTGCAGGAGAGCCCTGGCACCTCCCATGGCACCACAGGGTGTAGGTCACCTTCCAATGGAGCAGCTGCCCTGAAGAAGGTAAGGCACTGTAGGGGTGTCTGTGAGAAACGGGCCATGGGTGCCAAAGGAGATGGGGTAAAGACAGCTGGTGGAGGAGAGAGAGTGTCACCACCATGCCCCACCAGCCTCAAAATGATGACTCCAGACACTGCCCTGTCCCTCTTAATATTTCTATCAGTTACGAGCACGTGTCTTAGGCCACCTCTGGCACCTCATGTGTCACCTGTGCTTTGCATGGGTACAGGAGGTACAGGAGACTCCTGCCTTTCACTGCCTGGGTGTGCTGTCTCCTAGTGGGGCAAGAAGAGGGGATTCTTGGACATAACTCTGTCTCCGAAAGGGGAAATGGCACTGCAGGGAAGAAGTTTCTCTGCCCAGCAGAGGGAGAAAAGTATCAGTGATGACTTCAGCTTGTTTCCCAGGTGGTTCCCCTGGAGCCCCAGGGACATCTCTGAGGGAGCCCAGAAGGGACAGAGAGAGTGCCACCGTGGGCTGGTCCTCTGCTGCCGAGCTGGGCCGGGCTGCTGGGCCGGAGGGAGCTTCTGGCAAGTGGGCAGCGCTGCAGAGAGACAGCTCTGCCCAGAAGCAGGACTGAGGGCAGTGCCTGCAGGCAGCGAGGGAAGAGAAGAGAAGAGAAGAGAAGAGAAGAGAAGAGAAGAGAAGAGAAGAGAAGAGAAGAGAAGAGAAGAGAAGAGAAGAGAAGAGAAGAGAAGAGAAGAGAAGAGAAGAGAAGAGAAGAGAAGAGAAGAGAAGAGAAGAGAAGAGAAGAGAAGAGAAGAGAAGAGAAGAGAAGAGAGGAGAAGAGAAGAGAGGAGAAGAGAAGAGAGGAGAAGAGAGAAGAGAAGAGAGAAGAGAAGAGAGAAGAGAAGAGAGAAGAAGAGAAGAGAAGAGAAGAGAAGAGAAGAGAAGAGAAGAGAAGAGAAGAGAAGAGAAGAGAAGAGAAGAGAAGAGAAGAGAAGAGAAGAGAAGAGAAGAGAAGAGAAGAGAAGAGAAGAGAAGAGAGAGGTAAAGGCAGTCTGGGGTGGGAGGACAGGAGAGAGCTCACCGGGGGACAAACCTTCGCAGCCTTTCACATGGTAAGTCTCTGGCTGTGGGGCAATGCAGATGAGTTCCTGGCAGTGTCTCCTAGAGCTGGCACATGCCATGGCTGATAGAAGCTGTCAGGACGGCTCTCCTGGCTTGTCTGGTGTGGAGCAGGAGGATGTGCTTCAGAGCATGGATGTCCTGCTGCACCTTCAGAGGGACAATGACGGACAGCTGCCTTCTCCCAGGGATGGCTCCGGGGTTTGCAGGTCGGTGTGCAGGCAGGGGTGGGCAGGGCTGTCCTTGCCAGCAGGGTCCCCGCACCCCGGGGGCTGTGTGCTGGTGCAGGGACTCTGCCAGGGTCAGCTCTGCGCCTGCCCGGGGAGCTCCCACGGAGATTCTGTGGGGAGAAGCTGTGGGTGGAAGGAGTGACCCCAGCATGGTAGGGTAGGGATGAGCAGGTCAGGGCATGGTGCTTCTGCTCTCAAGAGAGTGCAGCAGCAGCACAGGTGAGCTCTACCTCATGATATTTTTCAGAGGACCTCTCGGGCAGCACACCAACTCAGCAGCATCTTCCCCTTAGCAGCCACATCAGGTTCGCTGTGAACTGGTCTTTAGCCCCCGCACACTCAGAGGTGCCCCTGGGCAGTGCCCCGTCCCTGGAGGTGTTTGCAGGCAGAGGTGGGCGCAAAGCAGTGGGACGGGGTTTGTGAGCACTGAGCGGGAGCTGAGCCGGGGACAGGGGGAGGGCTGCTGGCAGCAGAGACACGGGCAGGGAGTGAGAGGGAGCTGCTGCCTGAAACACTGGCGAGGGGCATGTGGGCCCGTCCGTGCTGTCCCTGCAGCACAGACACCTTCCCCTGGGCAGCTCCTGCCTGGTCTCCGTTCCCAACCGGGGTACATCTCTGCTCTCCAGCCCACGGGGTCTCGGGCACGCATTGACCCTGCAGCAGCCAGAGCCCAGCAAAGGACGAACCCCGGATTGCCATCTGCCTAGCATGTCCCTCCTCCCTTGTCGGGAGTGTTGTGGCATTTCACTGCCGTCCCCTCCTGCCTGAGCTGCCCTTGTTCTCACCGTTGGATAAACTGAGGATAAACTGAGTCAGTGCGGGGGGTGGGGGTTGCAGGTGGCAGATTCAGCTCCCGTTCAGATGCCGACCCTTTGGGTCCTGCTCTGCAGTCGTGTCTGTGGGAGCAATGTGCCCAGGACTCCTCCAGGCAACTTAAGGACATCAACTATTTCCCTGAGGAGTCCTGTGGGGCTGCAGGGTGCTCTCCAGAAGGGCACAGCTCTCCCATAGTATCTCTGTGCTCCCTCGGATCCACATGGAGAAGACATCTCGGTGCTCAGGCCATGGAAATGCTGCTGGGCAGCTGTACGTGGGCAGCTGCAATGATCCCTCCTGGTTCCAGTCTGGGAGGGGAGAGATGAGAAAAGGCAATGAGCCTGTATATCTCCCCTTTGAACCTGCATTCCTTTCTTCTCCGCAGTGTCCTGCTTCTTTTGATGGCAACACCTCAGAGGGATCCTCCTCCAGTTGCAAGCTGCCAGCACAGGGCAGCGGAGAAGAGGACTGATGGGCAGAACTGCTCTCCTCTCTCTGCACTAAGGGACCATCCCTTTGCCTCTCAGGACCCACAAGACTTCACCTGGAGTGCATTAGAAATGTCAGGGATTTCGGCCATCCCAAACCGCTCCGAAATGTGGCAGGTAAAACCAGAACAAAACAGAGAAAACAAAATCCCCTCTCCTCTGCTGTGCAGTTGGGCAAATTGCCGACAACAACGCTGAAAAGCTCTTTGATATAACACAATTACATTTAATTGGAGACAGCCCTGCTGTCCTACTTCCCTCGTGCTGCACAGCAAGGAGGACTCCTCAGGAGCCCATTGCCCAGCTCCCAGTGGCAGCCTCAGCCAGCAAAAGCCAGAGCTCAAGTGAGGGAGCTGCAGAGAGGTGCTCCTGAAAAGAGGGTCTGAATGTGGGGCTGCAAAGACATATGCAATCCATTTTGCCAGGAGAAGTCTGCTCTGACTCAGTACTGTCTTTTCCTCCTTAACAGATAACCACAAGTAACAATAACAGATACCCAGAGGCAGGATATGTACAACAGCAGCTCCATCACCCACTTCCTCCTCCTGGCATTTGCAGACACACGGGAGCTGCAGCTCTTGACCTTCGGGCTCTTCCTGGGCATCTACCTGGCTGCCCTCCTGGGAAACGGCCTCATCATCACCGCCATCGCCTGTGACCACCGCCTCCACACCCCCATGTACTTCTTCCTCCTCAACCTCTCTGTTCTTGACCTGGGTTGCATCTCCACCACCGTCCCCAAAGCTATGGCCAATTCCCTCTTGGACACCAGGGACATTTCCTATGCAGGATGTGCTGCACAGGTCTTTTTTTTTTCCTTCTTGTTTGGTGCAGATTTTTCTCTTCTCACAGCCATGTCCTATGACCGCTACATTGCCATCTGCCAACCCCTGCACTACGGGACCCTCCTAGGCAGCAGAGCTTGTGTCCACATGGCAGCAGCTGCCTGGGGCAGTGGGTTTCTCAATTCTCTCCTGCACACGGCCAATACATTTTCACTGCCCCTCTGCCAGGGCAATGCCCTGCACCAGTTCTTCTGTGAAATCCCCCACATCCTCAAGCTCTCCTGCTCACACTCATACCTCAGGGAAGTTGGACTGATTGTGGTTAGTGCCTGTCTCTTCTTTGCGTGTTTTGTTTTTATTGTGGTGTCCTACATGCACATATTGAGGGCTGTGCTGAGGATCCCCTCGGAGCAGGGACGGCACAAAGCCTTTTCAACGTGCCTCCCTCACCTGGCTGTGGTCTCCCTCTTTATCAGCACTGGCATGTTTGCCTACATGAAGCCCCCCTCCATCTCCTCATCATCCCTGGACCTGGTGGTGGCAGTGTTGTACTCGGTGGTGCCCCCAGCAGTGAACCCCCTCATCTACAGCATGAGGAACCAGGAGCTCAAAGAAGCATTGAAGAAAGGGGTTCAATGGGTTCACCTTCAGCAGCAGTAAGCTGCCCATGTCTCCTCACAGGCTGTCCCTACTGTGCTGGATAATAGTGAGGCCTTCGGTTACTGTGTCATCACAGCATCAGAACTGCCTTCCTGAGGAGCATCTCTGTAATAACAGGGCAGCTCTCTCTGTTGCAGGAAAATTGACATAAACTAGGAAAATGAAATGTAAAATGTCATTGTAATTGAAGCAACCAAGGAAACCTGCTGCTGCTCAAGTCCTCTGTACTGCCCCAACTCTATTTAATAATTTACCTAATATGAAAATAGAGAAAGATTTATCTATGACTCAGTTAAGGAACTACCACCAGACAATGTAGCATTGTTGAGAAGCAGGGGATTCCTGTCAAGAGAGTGATGAACTGTAGGGCGGGTCAGCGAACCCAGAAAACCTCTTGGAACTGCCAAGATCAGAGAAGTGGTAAAAGGTAATTCTGCCAGGGGGAGATCGCGACCACTGACTCACTGACCACCCACCCAAATGATTCCACCTACTCAAAAGAGAACAATGGAAGAAGAAGACAGAGTCTGTGCACTAATTTACATGGGAAGCAAAGAAATCTCAACCAATCCTTGAAGAGAATAACAATGAGTAACTGTGAATATATATATGAATTGTTTGAATATGTAAACATCAATGCATAGAAGTGGAGTCTTTTGAAGCTAATTTTTGCTCCCGTTTTGGGCTGAGCACCCCATTTCTGTGCATTAATGGAATAAACTTGGAAATACCTCTGCTCTGTGTGTTATTGGCTTGCACACCGTGTAACAAACCCAGATTTGGGATATCAGGAGGGTGTCATACTGAAGTGAAATAGATCTAGTTTTGTCTTTGAGGCAGCAGCAGTAGGATATGCAGTTCCGTGCAATGACATGGAGCTAAATAGAGGATTCAAATGAGTCTATGAGCTGAGACATCTTTGGCATCTGAGGAGCATTAGGAGGGCTTTGGAAGAAGCTGCACAGGTTATGGGGAACTCACAGCCATTAGGAAAACCTCAGAAAATGACAGCCTTGTGTTTGAAGAAATAGTGAAGACAGAGTCATCAGTAGAGCTTGGGACAGCATGGGGTCAGAGTGGGGTGGGGAAGCAGGGGTGGTGGTTGACATCTGCAGAGAAACAGCCACAGGCATAGGGAAGTGTCGAACAGCCTGTGGGGGGTATGGTCCCTTTGTTGGGGCTGGGACCCCCCAACAGAACTGAAATCCTTGTCCTTTTGACTATGGTTGTGGTCTCTTCCACTGAGGCCCCTGAGAGCACTCCAGTTACTTACATCAATGGGGCCTTGTTGCCTCCACCCCACCCTCCAGAGGGCTTGAGAGGTGTCTTGCCCTTGGCATCACACACCCCTTCATCTCACTGCTCCCAGGAAGAGCCCTGAGCTTCCCATGTGGGAAAGGATCCCCATTCCCAGGGTGTGGGGGTCAGTGCTTGGACATCCCGCTTGATGAGACAGGTCAAGGGCTTTCACAACCACTTCCATGTTTGATTTTCAACCTGTAAGCAGTGCCTCTGACTTCCTGCTTCACCAGCCTCCAGGGACAGTCCCTTTTCTGGTCATTCCCTCCAAGGTCTTTTCAGGGGTGGCCCTCAGTGCAGCCCACTGACATGCTCAGAAACTTGGAGCTTTGTTGCTGCCTTTTACTTCTCAAGAGGCCAGTTCATTAACATGCAAAATGCCCTAACAAGCCAAGGCTCTGAGCATAATTTTCTTCACTTTACAATTCTTATTTGAGAGATTTCAGAAGTGAAATGATTTTAAAAATGAAAGAAAAGAAAAGAAAAGAAAAGAAAAGAGATTCCTTTTTCTTCCACTTTTCTTCATTTATCTGCTTACGCATTAAGTGATATCAGCAATTTCCAAATGATATTGAAACTGGACCTCTCCAAATGGAGGGTGAATGTGTAGGTATTGAGGTTTGGGCTGGACTGGCCACTCAGGCAGAACGGCAGATGCTCTCCCCTACCGAGGAGAGGCAGGAGAGAGAGAAAGGGACTTACGAGTTTAGAAGGACCTAAACTAGGTTAATGAAATATTAATAATAAAATAAAAAGTCCATAATGAAATATATACAAAACCATATCAAGCTCCCAGGATGATGATCACGTCACTGGCTGGCGCTGGGGCAGTCCCAGACTGGACTCAGTGCTGGATGGGAACTGGATTCCAGATAAGGATTCAAGATCAGGATCAAAGGCAGACGAACATACAGAGTCCTCCTCAGACGTTGGCCATTGAAGGAAGAGCGCTGACCCTTTGATCCCTCAGCTTTTATACTGAGCATGAGGCAGATGGGATGGAATACCCCGTTGGTCACCTGTCCTGTCCACTCCTCCCCGCAGGTGGGACCCCACTATGCTTTTCCACTTCCAACCGTCCAAGGGGCAAATCACAAAGTTGGTTGGCCGTGGGTGTTATAGCAATAAGTATAAGTAAGAGCCTCTCTGCACACCGTGCCTGGGCATCCGCTGTGAACATAGGTCTGATCACTCTGAGAGAGTGAACACTGTCTGCACAATATACTGTTAATTTCAGTAGTTAGAAGAAGCCCGGCTAAGAAGCGAAGTTACTGAACAAAATTGGTTCTGTTTTACATCTCATCAAGTTCCCACCTAGCTTTTTCAGACAATTTTTCCATGGCTGAGGCTTTGACCTGCCGAGGGACATCATCTAACCAGTTGTCCAATACACTGCCACATGCTACCGCAGATTTATGGTTTTTCCTCAACTGAGACAGCGGCCTGGTCACGTGACCTGTCCAATGCTGAAACACTGTCCTGCGCGGCAGAAAAAGATTATGTGCATAATGCTGCATGTCAGTATCCACATGACCCACTGTCGGTGCCTCATCCTCTTTCCAGCAAAATAATACCAATCCATGAGCATGTGCCGCTGGTGCTCTCCGTACCCACATGCGCCAAGTGGGTCTGGTAATTTTGAGTGCATCTGGATCTAATGGTGTCTTCAGGTTGTCCAAATCAGTAAAAATCATCTGCCGCACAGCTACTTCCCTCAGATTCTGAACATCTCTCTCAATAGTTGTCCACTTGGATGGGTGGTATGGGATAGCGTCCCTATAGGGATACTTGCTCCTCACGCTTTACAGGAGTCATCTCCAGAGGCTAAGGGATTGTGGTGGTCATCCAAAAACCCTGTCAATACCCAATTTTCTAGTCAATGGTCCCAACCGCTTGGCTTCTCTACCATCTAAGTCCAAACTATCAGCTCCAGTGTCCCAGCAATCGAGTAGCCAAGGAATCACTTGCTTGCCTTCCTGATGGCCATAATCCTTACGTATGTCCCGCAGCTCACTTAGGGATAATGATGGAGTGGTTTCCTCTGTTTCTTCATTGCGTGATGTCCCTGACTGCCCGTTGTTATCTGGTCCTATTGCATGTCTTGTCTAATACTCGTTGCAGCTGCGGGTCCTGTCATGGTAGCCAGCAGGGACTGGAGAGGTGCAATGTCCGTCATGGGGGCTGGCGGGTGCTGTGCAGGAGAAATACCGTGCAGTGCCTGACATAGGAGCCAGTGGGATCTAAGCCAGCGGAGTCTGGATCGGATGGATGCCTGCCATGGGGGCTGGCAGGGTCTGAGTGTCGCAGGGGACGGCAGGGTCTGTGCAGGCGCAATGTCTGTCACAGGGACAGGAGGGGGCTGTGCAGGTATGATGTTGGCTGTGGGGGCCTATGGGGTTGCCGCTGGATACTTCCCTATACTGCAGATACACCAATGAAGAAGAAAGAGCCAGCAAAATTTAATTACCCAAGCACAATAACCAAAACATTCCAAGGGTACTCCAGACTTTCAAAAACTGTTGCTATTGATGCCACCAGCACATACAAAAACTCAAGAGACATCCCCCCTCTTGCTAAATGGCCCATAATATAACCCAAGGTGTAATTATACACAATGTCCAACAGAGGCCTCCCGCCGTCCCAAGGTGAGTCTGACCGCGGCAATTCGCAAGGTGCCATTACGTAAGGGACAGAAAATGGAAACATTAAAAAAGACCTGATAACATAGCAAAATACTGCCACCCAAAATAAAAAGGCAATGTTTTTAAGTCCCCATCTAGAGAAGATAAGCTGCCCTAAACCAGCAGAAAGGGGAAATGTGGAGAAATGCCAGGAGTGTTGCTGTGAGGAGGCAAGAGAGGGACAGAGGGTTGGGCTCTGCTGGGTGGAAGAGGAGACCAGGGCGTTCCTTCAGAGTGGGTGTCTGCACTGCAGGGGATGGCAGGGAGGGTGCCCAAGTCCCCTCTCCCAAGGTGTTTGTGGGAGCAGGTCCCTCCGACTCCCTGCCCACGTCTGGGCTGCCTGGAGCTGTCCCTGCCGGGAGCTGTTTCTCTGTCCCAACATCTCCTCCCTGCCAGTGCTCACTGACCCCATCCCTCCCGCTGTGTGCTCAGCTCTGCCCTGCAGATCCCTCCTGGCAGCAGGGCACTGCCCAGGGACATCTCTGCATGCCAAGGGGATAAGAAGAGGCTCAGACAAATGCTAACGAGAACTGGGGTCTCCGTACGTGCTCCAGAGTGGAGAAAAAAAATTTCCCATCTCCCACTGTCAGGGATGTCACAGTCAGGGGTGAGAAGGTAGAAATGAGGCTCCTGAAAGAAGGGAACAAGGCCAAGAGCAGGAGTTAAGGAGAGCAGGCTTTGGCCTTCTGAGGGACCTGATCAGAAGAATCCCATGGGATATGGCCCTGCAGAGAAGAGGGGGTCAGAAAGCTCTTTGCTAGTCAAGGATGGACTCTTGCAGCTCCAGAACAGTCCACCCCATCATATAGGAAGTCTGTCAAAGCTGGCAGGAGCCTGGCATGGGTGAGAAAGGAGGTCCTGACTAAAATGAAGCATGAAGGGGCAGCCCAGAGAAGGTGGACGCTGACCTGCTCCTGGCCTCAATGATTCTTTGACTCTGTTCTAGAGAGAGCCATTTGCGTGAGCGTGTGCTTGTCTGTGCCTGGGGGGGATCAGGGGGACGAGGGGATCCCAGGGCCAGGTTCTGGATACATGGAAAGTGTCAGACCAGCTCTTGGAAGGATCCGTTTTTGCTGTGTGTCTATATGGGTAGATATCTTACACTAACATAATACAGCACACAAAGAGCCCACCCTTGTTTCCCTTTCTCCACTGACTGTGGTTTTGATTGCCCTAGAAACCTCTTCATGCGCCATGGGTCTTCCCGTGATGATAACGCATTTGTGGGGCAGGGAGGCTGGGTGAGTAGAGGGACGAGGCTGGCTCTGACAGGGGCCATGAAGCAGCTGCCCGGAGGTGACAGCAAGGACATGACAAGGAAGAAAGTTATCTCTGTTGACATCATTTTTTTTAGGAAGGCAAAGCTCCCCTTGAGCCAGTGGTTGCAAGGAAGGTCAAGAGCAGAAAGAAGGCTTACGGGGACCTCCTTGCAGCCTGTCAGAACCTAGGAGGAGGTCATAAAAATACAGAGATAGGCTCTCCACCTCTGGTGCATATTAAGAGGATGAAAGACAAGTGTTGGGTGAAAGAGGGGATGTTGAACCTGGAGATAAGGAGAAGATTTTCTGCCAGTGTCAGGGCTTGTCCTGAGCCAGGTGGCCATGAGCCCCACCTGCCCTTCTGTCTGCCATGGTTGGTCAGGCTGATGTAACAGAGGTGCCCCCAGGATCAGAACCCAGGTGGGCCTCTTCCACCTGCCTCACCCCCTCCCCTCCCCAAGGGTGGAGTTCCTCTTGGGTGGGGTCTCTGATGCGCTGGATGACCTCAGCATGCCTGCTGGCCAGCATGTCTCCTGAGGGCCAACCAGGCTGCTGCTGTGGAAGTGTCCTCAGAATCATCACCATGCCAGCCATCTCCCCTTGGCCTGCCGCTCCTCTTTCCCTCTGACCCTATCTTGGCTGGGAAGAGCGGTTTTGTGATAAACCTCTTGTCCCCAAACTGCTGGGGCCAGCTGCTGGCCAGTCATGCTCCTATAACAGTAGTGGCCTCACAATCAAATCAGAACTTGTCTCACCTTTGTCTATCTCTCCCCATCCACTCCCTTGACTCCTCATCTCTGCTGGACCCCACCTTCAACATCCAAACCCCGTTACTGGCTTTTCCCTCTCCTCTGCCGCACGGGTTGCCAGAGACAGGGTGGCACATCTTACGTTTAGGCTTTGCAGTGCTCATGCATAATTCTTGTGATAAAGTCAGTGCTGAGATCAGACTCTATGGTGTAGAGCAGTTAATGCAGCAGATTGGCAGTGGTGGCCACCATGTTGGTTTTGCAAGGGGGGGCTTCTGTCTGTTTTAGAAAAGGAAAATTTGCTTTCCCTTACAATGCAGGTTGACCTGATGGGTCTTTTCACATTAATCCCTTCCATTGCCCAGGTTGGAAGGTGACATTTTCCCACCTTGGATCAAGACGATGGGCTCTCTCACAGCCACTCCAAGTGTCTTACTCTGGAGTTATTCAGCCTGAGTTTGCCATACATGAAGAGTGTTCGTGCATGCTCATGTGTCCACTAATAATAGGGCCAAGTTTCTCCTATTCCCAATGGCTACTTCCGATGTGTGAGAATCTGCTGGCAAGCATTCCAGGATCCCTGGTGCCAGCCCACAAGAACCTGGGCCTTCCCAGTAGACCCTATGGATCTTGTCCTAGACATACTCTTGAATTCACAGACTGATGGAAGTGCGCTGCATTGATTGTGACTTCTGTTCATGACTATATGTTACTCTGCCGAAAGCTGAGCTGCTGTTCCAGCTTTCTGTAGCTCAGTTTCTAAAACCTTTAGTTCTGTTTCTAAATCTTGTGCTTGTCCAACTTCCAAGTCCAGATGTTTAATTTGTAACCAGGGTCTATGTCTGTTTACCCTGAGATCTTCCTCTCAAATTTTGATTAAGGTGATTGTCTTTATGTGGGGAAATTCCTCCTCCTTCAATTTACGGGTGTCTTTTTTTCACATTCTTTACCTCGTCATCCATTTCTCTCAGGAGATCCTGTGAATCATACATGGCACACCACAGGGTTCCAATGGCACCGGCTTCCTTTTTTACTTTACAATGACTAACGTAAACTTCACAGGCTGGAGAAGTGGGATCTGCTACTTTAAGACAGTGGGATCTCCTAGGGCATTTCCCTGGTTCAATCACCTGCTTATTGAGTTTGTAACATCCTTTTCCTCCTTAACGTATATTTTAGCTCAAGCTGCATGGTCTGTTTTATGCTGTGCACTTCCCATACAGCCTCTACACAGGCAAACACTAACAGGAATTTTGCTGCTCCAAGCGACTCAGTAGAAAAGAGTTTTAAATGTGTTTTCTGTAAGCTCCAATTCCAGATTGACTTTCCTTCAGAGGTCCATTGGTTCTGAGCATCCAGAAAGCCACACCAAAGATGCATTGTGGGTCATTTCAGTCACCACTGTCACCCACAAACCTTCCACTTTGACTGCAGGGCTTGCCTCTCCGTTTACAGACCACGCAGTGAAGTTGGGATGAGGCTGTTTGTTAGGAGAGCTTCCCAGACAAAATGCTGTTTGAGCCCAGCCAAGGGTGTGTCAGGGGCAATTCCTCAAGGCAGCCAACCAAATATTAAATGAGCACAGAGCTACTTGTGGCTGGAATTCTGTGTGCAGGAGCAAGGACTGCCTTCAGTCCAACAGTGCAGTTCCTTCACTCTTGTTGTGGTTTGGGCCGGCCTGGCCACTGCGACAAACGACAGATGCTCTCCCTCACCTCTCTTTCCAAGGAGAGGAGGGAGAGAGAGAAAGGACTTGTCAGTTTAGATAAGTTAGTCAGTTTTGGGTCACCTGTCCTGTCTGCTCCTATCCAAAGGTGCATCCCCTCTACACTTTACCGCTTCCGACCCTCCAACGGGGCATATAACAAAGTGAGCTGCCCTTGGTTGTTATAGCAAAAAGTCTAAGCAAGAGCCTCTCTGCATACCATGCCTTGGCATCAATTATAGATAATCAGGTTTTGTCACTCTGAGAGCCAACAGCTTATGGACAATATGCATTAAATTTCAGAGAGTTCAGTTAGTTCAAGGAGGCTTGGCTGCAAAGTCAAATTACTGAACAGAAAATGGGTTCTGTTTCATTTCAAACCAGCACAGGTGGGCGGTTCTTTTGGGAGGGTATTAGGAGAATAAAAGAGAAGCACTCGGGATTTCAGGGAATGGAACGAGAAGCAAAGGATGCTGTTGGCCTTCTTTGCCCCTGGCTGCTGTTTTGCCTAATGAAACTGAAGGACCAGCAGAGCCTTTCCCGCAAAGCTGCCACCCAGCCACACCGCCCCTGCCCTCTGTCATTGCTCGGGGTTAGTGCACCTCAAGGGCAGGACTTCAGAGTTCTCTTTATCGGACATCATGATATTACTTTTGGCCCATCCCTCTGGCCTGTCTATGCACCTCTATGTTCCCTCCCTCAACCTCCATGGCCTTTCAATGATTACGGAGTATCATTGAACACGCTGGCACATTGGCTTACCCTGTCATCTCCCTCAGCTGCCACCCCTCCTGTCCCATAGACTGGTAAGGATTGTCTTAGTTAAGGTGACTTGGGAACAATCCACTGCTGGTGGCGTTCCTCTAGATTCCTGCCCCGAGTCACAGAGCCCTGGGAGACCTTGCTGGGGCAGAGTGAGGCAAAGAGGATGTAGAGAATCTCCGATATAGCTCCACCTGCTCTCTGAAACTCAGAAGTGGGCACACAGTGGCTTTGTTTCTTCTCAAACTGTTCCTGAAGGAGTAAACACTCATTCTGGTGCCCTTGAATTGCCTTTGGGGGTTAGATTGAATTGCGAACTGGACTATAGCAGAGCTTGGAGGAGGCTGTCCTTGAAGACCAGATGGACTGAGCTCTGCCACCATGTCACAGCTCTGTCTGCCACAGAAACTGCTCCAGCTCGTCCTGTCTGTGCCCCTGGCTGAGATCATTGCTGCACGTTTGGGCTGAAGCCCCCCAGCTGTGGCACCAGGCAAGCAGTGATTTGCCATAAGGACTCCTGGTACTAAGAGTCCAAGACCCCGTGTGTGCTACTGATGGGACAAGAAGAGGGGGTACTCATGGCCAGCTCTTCTTCTGCTGGGAGAAATAACACTGCTGGAAGTAAGTGTCTCTCCCCAGCTGACGGAGGGAACATCAGAGATTGCATCATTTTTTTTCACAGGCGGTTCCCCTGGAGCCCCAGAGACACCTCCAGGGAGCCCAGAGGGGACAGAGGCAGTGCCAGCGTGGGCTGGTCCTCTGCTGCTGAGCTGGGCCAGGGGTCTGGGATGGAGGGAGCTCCTGGCAAGCGGGCAGCGCTGCAGAGAGGTGGCTCTGCCCAGGAGCAGGGCTGGGGGCACTGCCTGCAGGCAGAGAGGGGAGACCTGTGAGGCAGAGAGACCTTAAAGGCAGTTGGGAGTGGGGGGTGCTGAGACCTCACTGGGGCAGAAATCTTCACCGCCCTCTGCATGGTAAGTCTCAGGGTGCCGGGCAATGCAGCTCCAGTTCCTGGAGGGATCTCCTCAAGCTGGTCCATCTGAGAGCTGCTGGGCTCTGTCAGGAGGACTCTCTCAGTTTCTGTGCTGTAAAGGAGGAGGATGTGCTCCAGAGCAGGGCTTCCCTGCTGCCCGGTGAGAGGGACTGGGCCCGAGGGCTGCCTTCTGCTGGGGATGGTTGTGGAGGTGTGCGTAGGGGTGTGCAGGCAGGGGTGGGCAGGGCTGTCCTTGCCAGCAGGGTCCCTGCACCCCGGGGCTGTGTGCCGGGGCAAGGACTCTGCCAGGGTCAGTTCTCCGCCTGCCCGGGGAGCTCCCACGGATCTTCTGTGGGGAGAAGGTGTGGGTGGAAGGAGTGACTGCCAGCAAGGCAGATGCCTTCTGTTGCTGAGATGGACCTGTGTGGGTCAGGGCTGCTCCAGATCCACATCACCCCCAGGACATTTGCAGAGGGCCCTTTTGAAGAAGGATATCGAGGCACCTTTCCCCTGAAAGAGAACAAGTCTGTGCTGTGGGATTTCTCCTCTTTGCTGCTGGGTGGGCAGTGGGTGGTGAGAATGGAATTCTCCTTTGTGGAGAAGGCACAAAGACCCCCGTTCTCGATAGCACTTCCCTGAGCTGCTCCTGAGCCCCCACACACCCAGAGATGCCCCCGGGCAGCGCTGTGCTGCCAGGAGGGGTCTGCAGGGCAGAGCTGAACACACAGCAGGTGGGATGGGCTCTGGGGCACTGGCAGGGAGGAGACCCGGGGGCAGAGAAGCAGCTCCAGGCAGGGGCAGCTCCTGGCAGCCCAGACACAGGCAGGGACAGAGAGGGAGCTGCTGCCAGAAGTGCTCAGGCAGGGGGGATCCCGGCACCTCCTGCCGCCCCCTGACCTTCAGACAACTTCTCCGCAGCAAGCCTCTGCTCTCCTCTCCCGCCCACCCCACAGCCACAGGGTCCGGAGCCTGAGATGCCTTCTCGGCAGCTGCATCTCCAGTCCAGGAGAAGTAAGTGTGTCCTACAAGTGATGCACAACATAAAAGCAAGTGCCCTGCAGTGTCGCTGTCTGGAGACACTGTCACTGAGGAGAAGGCTTCACTGCACGCCTGCCTGACTCCCTCTCCTCGCTTCCTTTTTTCAGAGCACAGACGCATTTCTCCTCATGTCCCCACCCGTCTGTTGAACTCTGCATCTCAGGAGTTGGGGAGGGGGTGCGGGTCAGCTTCTCTTCTGCCTCTGACTCTGGGAGTCCTGCCCCAGACGTGTCCTCATGGAAAGTAGGTGTCGAAGTAGTATTTTACCTGATAAGGGAGTGTGTCATTGAGTTTGTGGGGTTGGGAATGAGCTGGGTCATTCCTCATTCAGCTGTGGGAGGGGGATTTCTGTGAGGAATGGCATGGGGATTTCCTCAGAGAAGTCTGTCCCAGTTTGTCACTACCTTTTCCTCCTCGGACAGGTCCCCCTGCTCAGAAGCAGCAAATGTCCAATGGCAGTTCCATCACACAGTTCCTCCTCATGGAGTTTGCAGAAACACGAGAGCTACAGCTCTTGACCTTCGGGCTCTTCCTGGGCATCTACCTGGCTGCCCTCCTGGGAAACGGCCTCATCATCACTGCCATCACCTGCGACCACCGCCTCCACACCCCCATGTACTTCTTCCTCTTCAACCTCTCTGTTCTTGACCTGGGATCCATCTCCACCACTCTCCCCAAAGCCATGGCCAATTCCCTCTGGAACACCAGGGCCATCTCCTAAGGAGGGTGTGCTGTCCAGCTCTTTTTCTTTCTCTTTTTTATTTCAGCTGAGTATTTTCTCCTCACCGTCATGGCCTATGATCGCTACATTGCCATCTGCCAACCCCTGCACTACGGGACCCTCCTGGGCAGCAGAGCTTGTGTCCACATGGCAGCAGCTGCCTGGGGCAGTGGGTTCCTCAATTCTCTCCTGCACACAGCCAATACATTTTCACTGCCCCTCTGCCAGGGCAATGCCCTGCACCAGTTCTTCTGTGAAATCCCCCACATCCTCAAGCTCGCCTGCTCACACTCCTACGACAGGGAAGTTGGGCTGATTGTGGTTAGTGCCTGTTTAGCCTTTGGGTGTTTCGTTTTCATTGTGGTGTCCTATGTGCAGATCTTGAAGGCGGTGCTGAGGATCCCCTCTGAGCAGGGACGGCACAAAGCCTTTTCCACGTGCCTCCCTCACCTGGCCGTGGTCTCCCTCTTTCTCAGCACTGGAGTGTTTGCCCACCTGAAGCCCCCCTCCATTTCCTCCCCATCTCTGGACCTGGTTGTGTCATTTCTGTACTCGGTGGTGCCTCCAGCAATGAACCCCTTCATCTACAGCATGAGGAACCAGGAGCTCAAGGATGCCCTACACAAACAGGCCCAATGGACGCTGTTTCACTGACAATAACCTGCTGCCCCTTCCACGCACATTGCCCAAGGCTTATCTTAGGCTGTGAGTCTGCTTTTTTCTCTTGTGATAATCCTGATTATAGATATTTTTCTGAGTTTACACTGCTTGTCTTTAGGCTTGATCCTACTGTGTCTGACCCTTGCACAACACAGAGTCAGGTGTGGCCTGAGAGATAACAGCTCTTCAATAAAAGGGCATCTCCCAAGTGCAGTGCCTGAAGGATGGGCTGTTCCTCCAAAGTTCCTTCCAAGAACACGTTCAAGGAATCAATATTTTAATGAGTCTCTTCTTGTGTTTTCAATGTTTCTGGAGCTAAGCTGATGGTACTATTGGGTTCCACTGCACCAAATATTCTGGATTTAAAAGCGCTCTTCTTGGTGCCCAATGGCAGGGGAGACGGTCCATGAGCTCCCATTCTCTCCTCAGTCTTCTTCATGTATGACAGGACTGATGGCATATAAAGGACATTCTGGAAATGAATCTTTTAGGGGGGAGGAGGTGCAGGATTAGGGACTCAACACTTGCCCTTGGACGAGAATGGATGGAGACTCCGAAGGTGAAACACCCTCCAAGGTGAAGTCCACCAATATAAAGCACTGAATCAATGTGTCCACGCACAAGGACGCTGCAGTGCCGAGGGAGTCAGCAGGGACTCATCAGGCACAGGGAGGGGAGAGTGGGGAGACGCAGGAGCTGCCTGAGGGAACCCCAGGGCCAGGTCTGCTGTGCTGTCCTGGGGCATGGGGCTGACTGGGGAGAGAAGGGGGCAAATTCAGTCAGGGCTTGGAATGAGGCACAATATGAATTCCAGAGAAGCAGAGAGTGACCAGCCTCTTTTTTCTCATTCCCTCAGCACCAGCACGAGCCCCGGGGCTGATGGGCAGGCTGACCTCCTTGTCTGCCCCCCAGGAGCTGCTGTGCCCTTGGGAGGAGCTGGGGCTGTGCGGTGAGTGCCCAGAGCTCTGCATCAGCCTGCGGCGGGCAGTGCTGTGGGGCCAGTCCAGACTGGGCTGCTGGGCTGGGTTGTCCTGGGGAGAGAGCAGGGGAGGTGGGCAGAGCTGTGCAGGGGCTGGGGAGTGCTGGGAAGTGACTGGGAGAGGACTATTCCAGTACTAGAGCCCTTTCCAGGGAAGACTGAGGCAAAGAAGTCACTGAGTATCTCAGCCTTCTCCATGTCCTGGGTTACCATGTCTCCTGGTTCCTTCCCGAGTGGGCCCACGTGTTCCCTAGTCTTCCTTTTGTCACCCACATACCTATAGAAGGCTTTCTTGTTGCCCCTCATGTCCCTGGCCAGATTTACCTCTACCTGGGCTTTAGCTTTCCTATCCTGATCTCTCGCTGCTCGGACAATTCTTTCCAGGATACCTGTCCTTGCTTCCACCCTCTGTAGGCTTCCTTTTCCTTTTTGAGATTGACCAGGACCTCCTTGGTCATCCACGCAGGCCTCCTGCTGTCTTTGCCTGACTTCCTCTTTGCCGGGATGTGTTGCTCCTGAGCTTGGCAGAGGTAGCGCTTGGATATTAGCCAACTTTCATGGCCCCCTCTTCTTTCCAGGGCTTTGTCCCAATGTAGTTCACCAAGCAGATCCCTGAAGAGGCCAATGTCTATCTCCTGAAGTCCAGGATAGCGAGCTTACTGTGCGCTCTCCTAGCCACCTTAAAGATCCCAGACTCTGCCACCTCAAGGTCACTGCAGCCAAAGCTGCCCTTGACCCAATCCCATTTGCAGTTTTCATGATGTTATACTCGAAGGCCGAGAATTGTCCCCAGGGGTGGCCCAGAAGGAACTTGACTGCCTTTATGGTGCTGTCCTCCCAGGCAATGATCAGGGATACTGCAAATGTGCCAAGAGAATTAGAAAAAGCCATTAATGAGGGCAGGCAGTATGACAGCCTTAGAGGAAGAAATCAAATTGTCCTCCCAGGCAATGATCATTCAGGAAGGACTCTGACTGAAACCATGACTCGAATAGGACTGCCTCAAGAACATGAGAGCGATGTGCCATCCTCCCCTATGCAAGATGGTCCCCCTTTCGAGCCCAGTCGAAAGGAACGGGTGGTTTGCAAACTCTTTTGGGCAAGGATTTCCGATGCTTGTGCAATGCCTCACACAACTGTGGCCTGGGCACTCATAGACAACACATACCTGATCATTTCCATAGTGTCAGTGTCAGTGTGTGTGCCTTCGGAAACCATGCACGTGCTAACAAGCAATGGGATTTGGGTGAGTGGCGTGTATGTACAGTGAATATGAACTACAAATTTATACCCTTGTGAAGGCAGGATTTCAAAAGTTTCAAGCAAAGTCCTTACTGTCAAAAATGCTGAGTTTATTTTTTCTAAGCTAAGAATAACGTAGACATTTTTGCTTTAAATAAATGCCCTCTGTCCCCCCTTCCACTCTTCCTTGCCCAGCAAGACTGCAACCTGCTGCCTCCTGTTCTGCGGGTCGTGAGCCATCCATTGCAGAACAGCCTTGAACATGTCCTCTTCTTTCCCACGGAGCTGCTCCTTCTGCAGGACGCACTGGAGCTCATTGACGGAGAGCTCCAGAAACTCTCTCGACACCCTGGTCACCCTTTCCAAGTGATGGGGGATGAACGCCTGGGCTGCTTCCCGCAGGTCAATAATAAAGTCAATAATAAAGGCAGTAGTAATACTCGGTGAATCTCCAGATGCCGACGCAGTTCTCCAAGCACAGCTGGGACTTTAAGAACTCGCAGCACAGTCTGACGATGCCCATGACGTTGAACTGGTCGGCCGCTATCAGCAAACGTTCAACGTTGATGGCCTTGACCGGAACTGTGCCGGTGTAGGCGTACTTGGTAATGAGCCGCATCATTTCAGGTGAAGTGCCGGGGATTTTATAGACATCGTTCCCGGCATTGCTGCAGCGGGTGGAAAACAAAGCCCTGAAAAAAGCAAAGCAGTGCTGGGGGAAAAAGCATCTTTGCTGCATTAAACCCAGACCCTATTATCCCCTGTGCCTCCTTCCTGGGGCACCAATTTGGGCACACGCAGTAGCCACGCTGGGAGGCCGTGGGGTTTATTAATTCATGTGTTACGAGCCGGTTGTTTTAACAAGGAGTCACCGCCTCCAGCTGTGCACAGAGAGCCACAGGGCCAGTGCCCTCCTTGCTTCAACAAGACCACCAGAGAATGGCGCTGTGTGGGGAAGGAACACCTCCCGCCCCACGGCAGACAAGCCCGGCTGGCCAAGCTCCAGCCCTGCACCGCATCGGGGGGTTCGTCAGACACCGCTTCCAGCGCTGCTGTGAGATCTTGGGTTGGGGATGAATTCCGGTGTCCAGGAAGGCACCAGGACTGTGGGGAAGTGCTGGAAAAGAGGTTCAGTGCCGAGGGAAGCGCTGGAGAGACACTAAGGCAGCGTGACACAGCCTGGGAAATGCTGTGTGTCCCCATCCCATCTTGTTCCAAGCACTGACCTGAACTATTGACTGTAGCTACAGAGGATGTTCTTCTCATCACTGAACTCAATGCCACCCACGCTGAGAACCACATCGCAGAGTCTCTCCTCCAGGCAAAGCTCACTGAAGACGGTGCAAAGCACAGCACTCATCTTCCTCTCCCTGGGTGAGGATGAGTGTCGCTGGGAGCCAAGCTATCGCCCACGTCACAGCCTGTGGCAGTGGAAGGTGCTTCTCCTGGAGGTGCTACAGCGCTTTGTCCGTGCCCTCCCTCCAACACCGTCTCCCAACCCCTGCCTGTCTGGTGGCTCTGGAATGTGCCCCAAAGTGAAATCACAGGCGCAGGGGTGACCCGGGACCGGCTGTGAGCCCCCGTGCAGCTGGTGCTTTACCTCCATATTGATTCATGGGTGGTGGCAAATGCTCTGTGGGGGTGGTTACAGCAGTGGGAGCAGAGCAACTGGCAGTGCAGAGGTAGACCCATCTGGGCTGCTGAACTGTGGCAAGACATTGCTGCCCGGATAGAGAATCTGGTTGTGAAAGTACATCATGTAGATGACCACGTACCCAAGGGTCAGGCCACTGAGGAACATCAAAACAACCAGCAGGTGGATCAGGCTGCTAAGATTGAAGTGGCTCAGGTGGACATGGACTGGCAACGTAAGGGTGAACTATTCATAGCTTGGTGGGCCCATGACGCCTCAAGCCATCAAGGAAGAGATGTGACATATAGATGGGCTCGTGACCAGGGGTTGGACTTGATCACGTTCACTATTGCACAGGTTATCCACGAATGTGAAAGGTGTGCTGCATTTAAGCAAGCCAAGCGGTTAAAGTTTCTTTGATATGGAGGACGTTGGCTGAAATATCAATATGGGGAGGCCTGGCAGATTGGTTCTATCACACTCCCTCAAACCTGCCAAGGCAAGCGCCACGTGCTCACAACGGTGGAAGCAAACACCTGACGGCTGGAAACACACCCTCTGCCCCATGCCACCACCCTGAACAACTATCGTGGGCCTTGAACAGCAAGTCTGATGGCGACATGGCACCCCAGAGAGAACTGAGTCAGACAGTGGGACTCATTTCCAAACAGCCTCATAGACACCTGGGCCAAAGAGCATGGCATTGGGCGGGTGTATCACATCCCCTACCATGCACGAGCCTCTGGGAAAATGAAACAATACAACGGACTGCTATAAACTACACTGAGAGCCATGGGTGGTGGGACCTTCAAAAGTCGGGATACACATTTAGCAAAGGCCACCTGGTTAGGGAACATTTGAGGATCTGAATATGTTCGGGAAGACAGTCTGGGTTATTCCTGACACAAGCAAAGGCAAAACTCTCTGTGGGATTGCTTTTTTTAAGGCCCTGAGTGCACTTGGTGGGTGATGCGGGAGGATGGGGATGATCGATGTGTTCCTCAAGGGGATTTGATTTTGGTGAGAATGGCCAATGAATCAAATGATATGATATTTATTGCTAAATTACCACTATATATCATCACTGATATGGTTGCTATATGCTCTATCTATGGCATTGCAGTGAGAGTGACCTAAATTAATGAAGAATGAACTTTGATGAAACTGAGCAAAGTGCAGAAGTGATGGAACCAGAAGTGGCTGCAGTAACTGGCACCCGGGAATTGTCTTGAGATCGACATCTTCAACCCACAGATGATGGGCATGGGGCATGCCGGCTACACCAGCTGTGAGCTCCAGATGCAGCACGCAACAATTCAACACCACACACCACGTCTCCTGCCAGGAAAGACAGTTACAACAGATGGAACCCAAAGTCATGGACTAAATGAACTCAAGGGACATTTCAGTGGGATGGGCCATGGACTAAGGGAATGATATCTGTGTGTATATACACATATATCAAAGACAGGAAAATGGTGGTGATTTATGGAAAAGTGTAAGACCTGGGCATGAGGTAGATGGTATAGAATAAGGGGCAGACGCTGTCCTGGTTTTGCCTGGGATAGAGTTAATATCCTTCCTGGTAGCTGCTGTGTTTTGGATTGACTTTGAGAATAACATTGCTAACACATATTGTTTTAGTTGTTGCTGAGTGATGCTTATATTAAGTCACGGACATTTTCAACTTCCCATAGAGGGTGGGGGGGCACAGACAAGACAAGCTGGCCAAAGGAATGTTCCATCCCATAGCCGTCATGCTCAGTAAGTAAATGTGAGTCAGCTTGGGGGCAGGGATCGGTGATTACTTTTACAGACAGGAGGGGCAAATAATCATTGTGTGGTGACAGCAATTTGTTTTGCATCACTTTATTCTAGATATACTTTATTATTATTATTATTATTATTATTATTGTTACTATTATTATTATTACTATTTTTATTACTATTATTATTATTGTTACTGCTACTGCTTTTATTTTCTGTTACTGTTCTATTAAACAATATTTATCTCAGCCCATGTTTTCTTTTTCCCCTGCTTTTCCCTTTTCTCGCTATTCTACCTGAGACATCCCGTTTCATTTAGGAGCTGTTATCTGTCAAGCCACACCTGACACAGTGTTGTGCAAGGGTCAGACCCAGTAGGATCAAGCCTCAGAACAAGTAGTATAAACACAGAAAAATATCAATAAGCAGGATTATGACAAGAGAAAAAATAGGCTCATGATCTAAGATAAGCCCTGGGCAATGTGCAGAGAAGGGGTAGCAGGTTATTTTCGGGGAAACAGCATCCATTGGGCTTGTTTCCATAGGGCATCCTTGAGCTCCTGGTTCCTCATGCTGTAGATGAGGGGGTTCACTGCTGGAGGCACCACCGAGTACAGAAATGATACCACCAGGTCCAGGGATGGGGAGGAGATGGAGGGGGGCTTCATGTAGGCAAACATGCCAGTGCTGATAACGAGGGAGACAACCACCAGGTGAGGGAGGCACGTGGAAAAGGCTTTGTGCCGTCCCTGCTCAGAGGGGACCCTCAGCACAGCCCTCAAGATCTGCACATAAGACACCACAATGAAAACAAAACACCCAAAGGCTAAACAGACACTAACCACCAGAAGCCCAACTTCCCTGAGGTAGGAGTGTGAGCAGGAGAGCTTGAGGATGTGGGGGATTTCACAGAAGAACTGGTCCACGGCATTGCCCTGGCAGAGGGGCAGTGAAAATGTGTTGGCCGTGTGCAGCACAGCATAGGGAAAAACACTGCCCCAGACAGCTGCTGCCATGTGGACACAAGCTCTGGTGCCCAGGAGGGTCCCGTAGTGCAGAGGCAGGCAGATGGCAATGTAGCGGTCATAGGCCATGATGGTGAGAAGAGAAAATTCTGCTGAAATGAAGAAGCCAAAAAGAAAGACTTGAGCAGCACATCCTGCATAGGAGATGGCCCTGCTGTCCAAGAGGGAATTGGCCATGGCTTTGGGGAGAGTGGTGGAGATGCAACCCAGGTCCAGAACAGAGAGGTTGAGGAGGAAGAAGTACATGGGGGTGTGGAGGCAGTGGTCGCAGGCGATGGCGGTGATGATGAGGCCGTTTCCCAGGAGGGCAGTCAGGTAGATGCCCAGGAAGAGCCCGAAGGTCAAGAGCTGCAGCTCCCGTGTGTCTGCGAATGCCAGGAGGTGGAACTGTGTGATGGAGCTGCTGTTGGACATTTGCTTCTTCTGGGCAGGGGGACGTGGTCAAGGTCTGTTACCAGAGATTTCCCTAAGGAAAATGAAAGCCATTTCCCATAGACTTTGCCCCTCCTGTAATACGCCCTTTTCCTTTTCCAGGAGACATTCCTCAGCTTCCTGACTCGAGCTCTGGTTTACTCTTGCTGATTGTGCTGTGAGGAGGGAAGAGTTCCTGGGAAGAGTGAGGACCGGGGTCCGTGCCGATGTTCTACCTGTTCTGATGGAAACACCTACAATGCAGAAGGGCTTGTCAGCATCTGCACATGCACTGCTAAGGGACCAGGATGGCAGAAGGCAGTTGGAGAGGCTTTGGGTATTTTACAGCTCCCCCACCTCCCCTGGGCACTGTTCTGGGATGTCAGAAACCCTCAGCATTTCTGCTGCACTCCAGGAGAACAGAGTGAGTGCTGTGAGACATGAGGATTGCCTGGGGCAGAGAGCAGAGTCAGGGGAGATGGTTTGTCCCTCCATCTTGCACTGTCATGAGATGGAGGGGGATCACCCTCTTCTATTATGCCATCAGACACTGCTGAGAGCAGAAGGATCCATCTCAGACTATGAAATGTCTCACACTTTCTCAAGTCTCAGCAGCCCACCTCTAGCCAAGGACACCCACGGCTCATTTCACCCACCCAACAGCATTTCCTCAGTCACAGAGTCTCTGTGTTTCTCTGTGGGGCTTTCCGATAACACAAAGGTGCTATGGGACAGGTTGGCATCCTGGAGGGCAGCTCACAGCTTCCATGGACACCCAAAGGACATACCCAGTTTTTGGCATCTCAGTGAGAGAAAATGGACTCCTTCCCCACCCCCACAACCTGCATTGCCCACAGCCCCACAGGTCAGAGGAAAGCTGGGACACTGGTTCCCATGGACACACCGGCAGGAGTGGAAGAAGATCAGTGTGGGACTCTGCAGCTGAAATTCCCATCACCAGGGAGGCTGACAGCAATAAAAAGATAACTTTAAAGGAGACATGTGGAGAAACCAGAAGAAATCCCATGAGGGTCTGGCTGGGAGAGGCACGGGGAGAGGCAGCCGGGCACTCAGGGCAGCATTACACTCACCCTGCTGGGCACACCACCGCCATGACACTGATCATGCAGGGCAGGTGCCCTCAGCCCCACCGCTGGGCAGCAGCAATGGGGCACGTGGCAGGAGGGATGCCCTTCGCCTCTCCTGCTGCTCTGCCGGGCACAGAGCTGACTCCCACCCCAGAGCCCATGGCCGTGAGGGCTGAGGGCAGTGCTAGGTGGCTCAGGGAAAGCATCTGCACTGCAGGGGTGGCTGGAGGTGCCCCTATCTCCCCTGCAGCAGGGCTTCCAGGAGCAGCTCCCTCCTTCCCTGCCCATCTCCACTGCCTGGAGCTCTCCCTGCCAGCAGCTCTTTCCCTGCCCCCACATCTCTTCCCTGCCAGTGCTCACAGACCCCATGGCAGCCCCCGTGTGCCCAGCTCTGCCCTGCAGTCTCTGCGTGTGTGCAGGGGCTAAAGGGCAGGTCCCACAGACCCTGGTGAGACTGGAAAGGGGATGCTGGTGCTGTCTGTAGCCCCCAGAGCTGGAAACCAAAGACACAGACTCAGGAAAGCTCCTTATCTCTACATGAACCCTCCTTTGATCTTTCATTTGAAAGTCCTCTTGGACATGTGCCACTGCCCACCCAGCCAACCAAGAGAAGAAACAGCAAAAGAAATTTACCTTCATATTAAGGGAACTCCATCTTGAAAAGTCCCTCCAGGAATGACCAGAGGTCATCTGGAGGTGTATAGAGCCCTGACCCACACAGCACCCTCTTCAAAGCAGAATGACCCTGCCCTGCCAGGGGTTGCTCCTTCCACCCACAGCTTCTCCCCACAGAAGCTACGTGGGAGCTCTCTGGGCAGGCGGAGAGCTGACCCTGGCAGGTGGCAGAGTCCCTGCCCGGCACACAGCCCCCGGAGTGCAGGGACCCTGCTGGCAAGGACAGCCCTGCACACCCTTGCCTGCACACCCACCTTCACAGCCCTTTGACCATTCCTGGGAGAAGGCAGCTGTCATGCCCTGTGCCTCTGATGGTGCAGCAGGGAAGCCCCAATCTAGAGAATGTCCTCTTCTTCCACAGCAGAGAAGTTCTGAGCGTCCTCCTGAAAGATCCCACGGGCTGTGGGAGGTGCCAGCTTTTGGAGATCTCTCCAGCTACTGCAGCTGCTCTGCTTTGGGAAGAGTTCTCCCCCCATTCGCCCTCAGCATCCTCCCTCTCCAGACTGCCTTTAACCTCTCTCCGCCTCCCTGCTCTGCCCTCGCTGCCTGCAGGCAGTGCCCTCAGCCCTGCTGCGCTGTGCAGAGGAGCTGCTCCTGGGCAGAGCTGTCTCTCTGCAGCGCTGCCCGCTTGCCAGGAGCTCCCTCCGGCCCAGCAGCCCGGCCCAGCTCAGCAGCAGAGGACCTGCTGGGACTTTCTCTGCCTCCTCCCCGCACTGCCCCAATCCCTCAAGGTGTCCCTGCGCCTCCAGGGCTGACAGCTCCTCCAAGGCAGCGGGGTCTCTCCTGGGGAGCAGAGTTTGAAACAGAATGAAGTCATCACTGACTGTCCCTCTCTGAACCCTGGACGGACTGATTCCTGCAGTGGGAAGGAATTTCTGCTCTGCCAGGGTGTGTGGACCTACAGGAGGCATCAATGTTCAGAGTTCCTCAGCAGTATTCTTGAGGCCGGAGGGACATTCAGCTTCTCCAGTGCACCCCACAGACCCACCAGAGGGGGGATTCCTCTTGCCTCAGCTCAGCTGCCCTAAATTGCTGTGAGCTCCTCCTCTGAGGTGCCCTGTGAGCAATGGAGACAGAGGCCAGGAGGGAGCTTTTCCAATGCAAACACCGGGTGACATCTGAGGTGCCAGAGGTGGTTCAGGACACCTGCAGGGAACTGCAAGCTCTAATGGAGCAATTGTGAGAGACAGGGCAGCATCTGCGGGCATTGTCCTGGATGCTGGTGGGGAATCCCTTTGGCCAACAGAAAACATAGAAGACCACGGAATGACAGGATCACAGAATGGTAGGGGTTGGAAGGAACCGTTGGAGATCATCTAGTGCAACCCCCCTGCCAAAGTAGGGTCACCTTCAGCAGGTTAGACAGGAATGAAGCCAGGTGGCTTTTGAATATCTCCACAGAAGGAGACTCCACGGCCTCTCTGGACAGCCTCTTCCAGTGCTTTGGTGCCCTCAAAGTAAAGACATTTATCCTTGTGTTCAAATGGAATTTCCTGTGTTCCAGATTGTGCCCATTTCCCCTGATTCTGTTGCTGGGCAGCAGAGAAAAGAGTCTGGCCCCATCTTCTTGACACCCTCCCTTTAGATATTGATAAGCATTGAGGAGATCCCCTCTCAGCCTTCTCTTCTCCAGGCTCAACAGACGCAGCTCTCTCAGCTGTTTCTCATAAGAGAGGTGCTCCAGTCCCCTGAACATCTTTGTAGCCCTCTACTGGACTCTCTCCAGTAGTTCCCTGTGTTTCTTGCACTGGGGTACCTAGGACTGGCCACACTACTCCAGATTCGGCCTCAGCAGGGCAGAGCAGAGGGGAAGGATGACCTTCCTCCACCTGCTGGCCACGCTCTTTTGTAATCCACCCCAGGAGACCATAGGCCTTCTTGGCTACCAGGGCTGGTTTATGGTCAACTTATTGTCCACCAGGACTCCCAGGTCCCTCTCAGCAAAGCTGCTTTGCAGCAGGTGAACCCCCAACCTTTACTGGTGCATGGGTTTTTTCCTCCACAGGTGTAGGACCCTACACTTGCCCTCGTTAAACTTCATTATGTTCCTCTCCACCCAACTCTCCAGCCTTTCCAGGTCTCACTGACCGGCCTGCTGTTTCCTCGGTCCACCTTCTTGCCCTTTTTGAAGACTGGCGTGACTTTGGCTTTCCTCCAGTCGTCAGGCACCTCTCCTGTCCCCCTGACCTTTCAAAGATGATGGAGAGCGCCTTTGTAATAACATCTGCCAGGTCCCTCAACACTCCTGGGAGTGACCCATCAGGGCGCTGGGTGTCAAGTTTGCCTAAATGATCTCTAACCCGATCTTCCTCAACCAAGGGAAAGTCTTCATTTTCTCAGATTCTTTCTCTTCGCTCCTGGGTCTGGGTTTGCTGAGGGCCGGCCTTAGCAGTAAAGACTGAAATAAAGAAGGTATCAGTAATTCTGCCTTCTCTGCATCCTCCGTCACCAGGGCACCCACCTCATTCAGTAGCAGGCCCACATTTTCCCTGGTCTGCCTTTTACTACTGATGCACTTGGAGAACCCTTCTTATTGTCCTTGACATCCCTGGCCAGGTTTAATTCCAAGTGGGCTTCAGCCTTCCTCGTTGCATCCCTACATACTCTCGCAATGTTTATATACTCCTCCCAAGTCGCCACTCCCTTTTTCCACATTCTGTAAACTTCTCTCTCGCACCTGAGTTTTTCCAGAAGGTCCTTGCTTGTCCATGCAGATTTCCTGCCTCCTCTGCCTGATTTATTACTCATAGGCATGCACTGATGTTGAGCTTGGAGGAAGTGGACCTTTTCTATTAATCAACTCTCCTGCACCTCCCTTCCTGCCAAAGCCTTTGCCCATGGGATTCCTCCAAGTATGTCTTTGAAGAGGCCAAAGTCAGCTCTCCTGAAATCCAGGCTTGTAATTCTACTTTTTGCCCTGCTTCATCCACACAGGATCCAGAACTCCACAATCTCATGGTCACTGCAGCCAAGGCTACCCCCAGCCTTCACATCCCCAACTAGTCCTTCTTTATTTGTCAGTAAAATGCCCAGCAGTGCACCTCTCCTTGTTGGTTTCCCCACCAACTGTGTCAGAAAGTTCTCGTCAATGCTCTGCAGAAACCTCCGGGACTGTGTGTGCCTGGCTGTGTTGTTTCCAGCAAATATCGGGGTGGCTGAGGTCCCCTGTGAGAACCAGGGCCTGTGACCATGAGGCTATTTCCAGCTGTCTGTAGAAGGCCTCATCAACTTCCTCTTCCTGATCTGGTGGTCTGTAGTAAACACCCACAGCAGTGTCTCCCACATTTCCCTGTCCCTTAATTCTTAACGATAAGCTCTCAGCACGTTCTTCATCCAGCTGCAGGCAGAGCTCAATGAGTTCCAGTTGTCCGATAGAGAGCAACTCCACCACCTCACCCTGCTGGCCTGTCTTTCCGAAACAGTACATAGCCGTCCTTGACAGCATTCCAGTCCTGCGAGCTATCCCACCATGTCTCTGTAATTTCAATGAGACCATGGCCCTGTGGCCATCATCCCCTCCGGGAGGGTTTTATGGAAAGGAAAGCTGGGACACTGTGTCAGGGTTTTCACTGAAGGAAGTATTGACCCAGAAGCCTCATCATTTTACTGCTGTCCTTCAGTCCTTGTGCCTAACACATGTCCTTCAGACACATGTCCTTCAACACATGTCCTCCCAGAAATGGAGGAAAGTATGCCAAAGAAAAAGAAGTCATTATCGGGGGATTTGTTGGGAAACAGCACAGGATGGCTCAAAGATGTCTCCCTTAACTTGTCAATGTCTTCTCCTCTTTCAGCAGTACGCCATGCCCAGAGTAGCTGTTGAATAGCAGCTCCATCACCCAGTTCCTCCTTCTGGCATGTGCAGACTCTCGGGAGCTGCAGCTCTTGACCTTCTGGCTCTTCCTGGGCATCTACCTGGCTGCCCTCCTGGGAAACGGCCTCATCATCATCGCCATCGCCTGTGACAACCGCCTCCACACCCCCATGTACTTCTTCCTCCTCAACCTCTCTGTTCTTGACCTGGGCTCCATCTCTACCACTCTCCCCAAAGCCATGGCCAATTCTCTGTGGGACACAAGGGCCATCTCTTACTCAGGATGTGCTCTTCAGGTGTTTGTTTTTTTGTTTTTCTTTTTTCTTTTTCTGTGTTGCAGCAGAGCTTTCTCTTCTCACTGTCATGGCTTACAAACACTACATTGCCATCTGCCTGCCTCTGCACTACGGGACCCTCCTGGGCACCAGAGCTTGTGTCCACATGGCAGCAGCTGTCTGGGGCAGTGTTTTTCCCTATGCTGTGCTGCACACGGCCAACACATTTTCACTGCCCCTCTGCCAGGGCAATGCCGTGGACCAGTTCTTCTGTGAAATCCCCCACATCCTCAAGCTCTCCTGCTCACACTCCTACCTCAGGGAAGTTGGGCTGATTGTAGTTAGTATCTGTTTAGCATTGGGATGTTTTGTTTTCATTGTGGTGTCCTATGTGCAGATCTTCAGGATTGTGCTGAGGATACCATCTGAGCAGGGGCAGCACAAAGTCTTTCCCATGTTCCTCCTTCACCTCCTCATGGCCTCTGTTTGTCAGCACATCAGCGTTTACCCACCTGAAGCCCCTGTCTATCTCACCTCCCTATCCCTTGACCTGGTGGTGTCAGTGCTGTACTCGGTGGTGCCTCCAGCAGTGAACCCCTCATCTACTGCATGAGGAACCAGGAGCTCAAGGATGCTCTGAGAAAAATGATGGTTGGATGTTTTTCAGAAGCAATAGAGTGTCTGTTTTCTTCTGCACATCATTCAGAGTGTAACTCATTACAGGCCCAGAATGTCTTCTCAGGTTTTTGCTGGGTGTGTGTTTCTTTGTTTTTCATGTTATAATGTTGTGCTCAGCAAAATTTTATTATTCTTCCCACTTCTAATTCATTGTGTACCTCTAGAATTTGACCCACAGACTGTGTAATTCAGATGCAGTGCTCTCTGTGTATTCAAACAAAAGAAAGGACCCTGCAGTGACTTGTTTGTCTTAGATCCTTCCTCTGAGACCTCTGTAAAGACACAGGGCAGTGCCTGTGTGCAGAGGTGGAGGGGAACGAGTCCCAGCACAGCAGCACTGCCAGGGCGCACCAGCCTCGGTCTTGCCAGAGCTGCTCTCTTGCCACTGCCACGCTCTCCTTTGGAGCCCTTGTGTAGGTGTAAGGCCTCAGGGGTCACAGTCCTGCTGTGTGGTAGTCCTGTGACTGCAGGCAGGGACAGGCCATGAGCACTTCTGTGACACAGCTGACCTCTATAACGGCATCTCCATCATGACAGGGGATGTCCTCAGCACAGTGCTTGAAGGCTTCGGTCTTCTTCCAAAGTTGCTCTCAGGAACATGCCCAAGGAATAGACTCTAAAGAGCCTTGTTGCTTTGTTTGTTCTCTTTGGGCTCAGTGCGATGAGACTGTGGTCCCAGGATGGCCTTCTAAGGACTTAGGGCTGGTTCAGGTGTTACTTGTTGGTGGCCAGGGCCCATGCAGACGGTGAATGGTCTCCAACGAACCTGCCTGGGGCTCTGCAGCAGTTCATAGGGCTGATGGCAGAGCAGCGTTTTTCTGGAGGGACTTGGGAGCTGCCAGAAGAGCACAAGGGATCTGCAGGGACAGCGTGTGCCAGGGAGTCAGCAGCGAATGGTGCCGACTGAGCACGAGCCTGTCCATTGTGGTGTCACCCACAGACAACACACCAAGTCTGTATATAAGCCTGCAAATGAGAGCTCTGCAGCCACGAGGGAGACAGCTGGCACAGGGAAAGGAGTCTGGCAAGTGATTCATTTTACCCTCAGTGAACTTTCACAGACTGGATCCAGCGCAGCACCCAAACACATCTCACAGCACTGGAGTAAGGCAGGGTACCTCTGAGCACCTTCCATGGCCACATAAGAGCCTGTGTGGGAGGTGCTCAGTGGCAGTGACCACCATCAGCTGGGTCTGCCTCCCAGCCTGACCAGCACAGCCCAGCAGAATCACCCCATTGGTCCTGGGCACCACAGCTCACTTGCTCTGCAGAGCAGCATCACCAGCTCGAGGGCTGTGGGGACCATGGGGACAGAGCGCAGCAATGACTGGCTGAGCCAGCACAGACGTGCTGACCTTGGGAAAGGCTCTGTGGGCAGGTGGGATGTCCTGGGAGAAGAGCTGGGAATGGTGTGTGTGCAGGGGAGACATGGAAAGAGAAACACTTGGCTGTGAGTGCCAGCTTGGGCCAGGTTGCCCTGCGGCTGGGACAGCAGAAGCTGCCGGAGGAGCGCCGGGGCCAGGACTCTGTGCTTTCCTGGGGAGCGCTGCTGGTAACGGGGGCTGCACGCTTCCTGGGATGGGATCTCCAGGACATGACAGCAGAAGAGACACTGCTACTTATCTCCGTTTCCTCCTTGCTGCAGGGCCCAACCAGACCGGGCTGCTCTGCTCGGCTGGGGAGAAGGTAGAGGAGTGGGGATTTCTGGGAAGGGGCTGGGACGGCTGGGCTCGGAAACGCTGGGGAGGAAGAAACACCAATGTACAGCTAAAGTGTGTGAGCGTGCAGGGTAGGGGCACACAGCAGTGTCCTCACACAGCCCGGGCTCCTGGGAGGGACACACAGGAGCAGCAGAGCAGGGTGATGTCTCTGCCTTTGTTCATGGGACACCCCAGGGAAGCTGCCCCGGGGCAATCGTCACAGGGCAGCCACTAACAAGCACCGTTTCCAGCACTGCCCTCTCGCCCAGCTCAGAGAGGTTGTTCTTCCCTCCACAGAGGGACATTGAAAGACGAGGTGTGAAGACCGTGTTTGCGTTGTACAGAGGAGACAGAAGCCTACACATTGCATGGGGGTGGTAAGATGAACCCAAGTGAGCACAAACGCCATCAGCTGTTCTTAGGGGTGCCATGAAGGACTGTGGGACAGACGGTGTCCTGAGGTCACTCCACCTGGAGAGTAAGGTCCCCTCGGAAACCCCCATAATTCAGCACTGGAATGATGAGTGAAGAGCAGGAGGACACACCACAGGGCTGAGGTGCCGGCCAGCTTCTGGCACTGGCAACAGGAGGCCAGGGAGACACTACGACTGCTGCAATGCTCTGCCTCTGCCTGTGGAAGGGAAGGACTCGTGTCTCCAAACACCCCTGTGTGTACGAGGAGTGCATGAGGCCAAATGAGGTGGGGACTCCTCACAGCCCTGACATTTGTGTGACTGACTCCTGTAACAACCCCCACCACCCCAGTGAGGTTCATCTCACCTGCCTTGGACAGGCTCATTACCAATTCCTCTGTCTGCTATGTTATCCCTCCTTGGCTTTCTGGCCAAGAAAGGGGAGGGGGACAATCGAACCTTCTTGATGCAGTTTCCCCTCCTGCAAATGGGGAACATCACCAACACTTTGACAAATCTCTTCATCCTCTTTCATGACTTGCCCCGTATCTTCTTGCATTAAAAGGCTGCCAGGCTCTTCCTTGTTGTGCATGATGGGAGGAGGAAGGCCAATGGGCATCAGCTGAAAAACATGAAGAAAATCTTTCTCCCCATCAAGATAGTCAAGCACTGGAGGAGATCTCTCAGAGAGCTTATGTCATCTCTATATTTCATGGAATCATAAAATGGTTTAGGTTAGAGGGGAATTTAAAAACCATCTACTTCCAACCCTACTGCATAGGCAAGGACACCTCCCACTAGACCAGCTTGCTCAAAGCCCCATCCAGCCTAGCCTTGAACACCTCCAGGGACGGGGCATCCACCACTTCCCTGGGCAACATGTTCCAGTGTCTCACCACCCTTGGAGTAATGAATTTGTTCTTAATATCTAATCTCAATCTCTCCTCTTTCAGTTTCAAACCGTTATCCCTCATCCTATCGCTACACTCCCTGAAAACAGTGCCTCTCCAGCTCTCCTGTAGGCCCCCTTTAGGTAATGGAAGGCTACAATATGGTCTTCCCAGAGCCTTTTCTTATGCAGGCTTAACAACCCCAACTCTCTCAGCCTGTCTTCAGAGGAGAGGTGCTCCAGCCCTCTAATCATCTTTGTGACCCTCCTCTGGACTCACTCCAACAGGTCCATGTCCTTTTTCTGTTGGAGGCTCCAGACCTGGATCCAGTACTCCAGGTGGAGACTCACAAGAGCAGAGTAGAGGGGAAGAATCACCTCCCTCGACCTGCTGGCCATGCTGCTTTTAATGAAGCTCAGGATGTGCTTGGCTTTCTGGGCTGCAGGCACACATTTCTGGCTCATGTTGAGCTTCTCATCCACCAACACCTCCAAGTCCTTCTCCTCAGGGCTTCTCTCTATCCATTCTGCACCCAGCCTGTATTTGTGCTTTGGTTGACTTCCTCTTGCAACTCTAAACTTCAAACATTTTTGGTGTTGTTATTCTCTTTGCTTGGTTTTGTCTTGTTTTAATAAGTGATTTCTCAGCGATTTTGTGTGCTGCCTCTATTTGCAAAGGCAAGTGATCATAAAATTGGGGTGGGATGCAGTGGCAGGGACACGGGAGCGCGGTGCCAGTGTAGGTGCCCGGGACCCTCTGCCCAGGCTCCAGCTGCAGCTTCCCAGGGGCTCTGGTATCCAGCAGCTCCTCTGGGACAGCGGCCAGGCCCAGGCAGGTGCTTCAGAGACACAGGGCCCTCTGGAGGCACCACTGGGTACTGATGGTCAGGCAGCAGAGCGCTGCCTGGAAGCCTGAGAAATATTAACATGCATATGAGCATGACCTCATCACCTTAATAAGTGAATACTTGTAATAAATATCAGTGTTTTCCCATACGATCAAATGAGTTTATTTTATAGGAAGAGGAGAGCTATTGATCTTCCCCTGTACTTGCATTGTCAGGACTCCCTCTCTCAGTCTCCGCATTTAATCTTCCTCATCTTTCTCATATTTCCTAACTAAACTGACCATGTCTGAAGGCACCTTTCCAGCAGTGCATCTGCACAGAAGCACTTGCGATTGCTCTCTACATTTCCCTTCCCCTTCCTCTTTCACCATTCAGACACCTCTCAACAATCCAGTTGTGGCTTTGAGCTTCAGGCACTTAAAAGCTGGCCTATCTTTCAGTAGTCTAATTCTGTTACTAGCAAACTCTTTAATTGTGCTTATTTTGTAATTTCCCATCTTTCTGAAACATGTATTTCATGTCTTCATCTGTGGAAATATCCAAACCCACCTAGACAAGCCCTGAAAAAGCTGATCTAGCTGAGCCTGTCTCAGCTGGAGGGCTGGACTCGGTGATATCTAGAGGTCTCTTCCAAACTCCGTATTTCTGTGATTTTGTGAGTATAAAGGAGAGAAGTAAGACTGAAGGAAATTAACAACACGTAGCCTGTACCAGAAATAGGGTGAGATCCTGTGGAGAGGACCCATGCCGGGAAGGGTAAAAGTGTAAAGAGGAAGGAGATGCAGAGGTTCTGTGCTGACCATAACCCCCCATTCACCACCCCCACCCCCCACATGTCTCAGAGTCAGGGTGGGTAGAAGAATTGGGAATGATGGAGTAATCTGAGCCTGGGAAAAAGGAGTGGGGAAGGAGAATGGTCTTTAATATTTTTATTATATTATATTTTATCACTATCAAAATCCATTTTAATTGGCAATTAATTAAACTGATCATCCCCAAGTCAACTCTTCTTTGCCCCTGACAGTAATTCATAAGTGATCTTCTTGTCTTTATCTTGACTCGTGAGCTATTGCATCTTATTTTCCCCTTTTCTCCTTTTGAGTCTGGGGTGTGAAGGGGCAGCTGGGTGGGTGTCTGGCAGCTGGTCAAGGCTGACCCACCACAGGACCACCACATCAGGACGGCTGTGTCCAGTCTGGGGCTCCCCAGCACAAGAAAGACCCTGACAGGCGGGAGCAAGTCCTGCAAAGGCCAGAAAGATGGGCGAGGCCTGGAGCACATTATATACAAGGAAAGGCTGAGAGAATTGCTTGGGTTTTTTTTTTTTTCAGCAATCTCTCAGAGCCATACACTGGAGCACAGACCCAGGCAACTTGGCGGAGTCTACAACAATGTAGATTTGCAATATCTCTCGAGACAAGGCCATGAGCACCTGATGGAGCCAGAGCTGTCTCACAACAGGCTTGGCTGAGGGACCAGCAGTGGCAAGAGCTTCTGGGATTTGGTGTGTAATGAGTGTCAGTAGGAAACTGGTTTCCTTTTTATTAATAATTGCAGTGTATTTGGGTATCACGAAGCTGCAAAGGATGGGGATGACCATGAAGCAAAGGTCCCTCCTCAGAGCTGGGCTGTACGGCCAGAGATGGAAAGCCCGGTGTGTGGAGTGGTCAGAAAGAATGCCTCTCGTGCAGCTTCCCCGGGGTGTCCAGGGAACATGGCGTAGACCGGGCCCCTCTCTTCTGCACCTTTGCTGACTTGTTTGCCTCACCGTGTCACCTGGCTCTGCCCTGTGGGCACCCTGTTAGGTGCCCTCCCCCTGCACACCCAACCGCTGAGCTCTACATAGGTGTTTTCCTCTCCCAGACACTTTCCTGCCCAGACCAGCCCAGGAGAGAAGTCCAGCCTGGGCCGGCCCTACAGAAATCCCCACCACAGGGTGCTGCAGAGCTCTGGGCACTCACCCCGCAGCCACAGCCCCTCTGAAGAGCACAGCAGGTCCCGGGGAGCAGAGAGAGGTGGTCTCAGCCTTCCTCATCAGCCCCAGGGCTGAGGGCCAACCATAGCAGAAGAAGACAGAGGCCAGTGTCTCTCACTGTCCCCTGCATTTGTCTCCAAGAGACCCTTATCACCAACTGCTGGCAGCCCCACTGAGCCAGCCCCTCTCCCCACCACAAGACTCCTGACCCAGGGGCTCCTCAGGCTTCTCCTGCGGCCCCAGCAACAGTGCAAACTGCCCTGAGCTGATGCATGCAGAAACAGGTCTCTTTTTTCATTTACCTCCCCTGTGGAAGCATGGAGGTGCTCCTTTGCTCGTGTCCAGGGATGTCCCTGTCCCCAGAGACCCTTTTCCTGGGGGACTGCGTCCATGTTGGCCTGGCTGGCCACTCCAGCTCCATCCCCATGGTCCCCACAAGACCCTGAGCTGGCAGTGCTCTTCTGCAGGGTGAGTGGGCTGCGGTGCCCAAAAGCCACAAGGAGACAGTCCCAGGCAGGTCCCTGTTGGTCGTTCATCGTTACCATTGGAACTGGGCGCCCACACGTAAAGGCTCAGGACAGACTCATTCCCCAACACATCAGCCCGTGCCATCCACCCCTGAGGCCATGACGAACCCCAGCTCAGCAGCATGGTCTCATGGCTGCAATCTTCAGCCTATTCCTGACCTCAGCTTTGGAAGAAGAGCTCAAACTCCAGACACTGGGACTGAGAAAATCTACTTTTATTAGAAAGCTGTGCCATGGGAGAAAAACTCTACCATCATGAAAGACACACGTATAAGGCCTTTCAGTCAGACTGGTCAGGCTGGGTTCATGCCTCTGGAGAAGTGGAGTGGATGTAGACACTCCTGGGCAAACAGGACTATCACAGGTAAAATGCCCAAAGCACAGGAGGTTGCTGATAGGAATTCAAAATCACTTTTGAAGAGACATGGGCTGCACTGCTGAAAGACAAGTGATTGAAGAAGTTTCTTCAGTGCGTCTCTGAGCTCCTGGTTCCTCATGCTGTAGATGAGGGGGTTCACTGCTGGAGGCACCACCAAATAGAGGAATGCCACCACTAGGTGCAGGGATGGGGAAGAGATGGAGGGGGGCTTCAGGTAGGCAAATGTGGCACTGCTGATAACCATGGAGACCACAGCCAGGTGAGGGAGGCACCTGGAAAAGGCTTTGTTCTGTCCCTGCCCCGAGGGCATCCTCAGCACAGCCCTGAAGATTTGCATGTAGGACACCACAATGAAAACAAAACAGACTGAAGATAATGAAAAACCAAACACAAGCAGCCCAGCCTTCTGGAGGTTGGAATGTGAGCAGGCGAGCTTGAGGATGTGGGGGATTTCACAGAAGAACTGGTGCAGGGCATTGCCCTGGTAGAGGGGCAGTGAAAATGTATTGGCCGTGTGCAGGAGAGAATAGAGAAACCCACTGCCCCAGGCAGCTGCTGCCATGCGGACACAAGCTCTGCTGCCCAGGAGGGTCCCGTAGTGCAGGGGTTGGCAGATGGCAATGTAGCGGTCATAGGCCATGACGGTGAGAAGGCAATACTCCCCTACAATCAAGAAGACAAAGAAAAAGAGCTGGACAACACATCCCCAGTAGGAGATGGCCCTGGTGTCCCAGAGGGAATTGGCCATGGCTTTGGGGAGAGTGGTGGAGATGGAGCCCAGGTCAAGAACAGAGAGGTTGAGAAGGAAGAAGTACATGGGGGTGTGGAGGCAGTGGTCGCAGGCGATGGCGGTGATGATGAGGCCGTTTCCCAGGAGGGCAGCCAGGTAGATGCCCAGGAAGAGCCCGAAGGTCAAGAGCTGCAGCTCCTGTGTGTCTGCGAATGCCAGGAGGATGAAGTGGGTGATGGAGCTGCTGTTGGACATTTGCTGCCTCTGGGCATGTGGTCCTATCCTTAGAGGAACGGGCAATGAAGAGTTAGGGGAGATTTTTTTGATGAAAATCAAAGCCTTTTTCCTTAGACCCTTGACGGCTACACACAAACCCCATTCCTTTTCCAGGTGACCTTCCTTCATCACTGGTCCTGCAGCTCTGGTTGGTGCTGGTTGAGTGTGCTGTGAGGAGCAGGGCCTCTGCCTGTTGGCTGCTGAGGAGTCAGCCCTGCCCTGCAGCAGTGGGTGTGTGGGCATGGTGGGGGCAGGAGCCAGTCCTGGCGCTTGACTTAGAGGAACCTACTTCTAACGCAGAAGGGCTTTTCAGTGTCTGCACTCCCAGTGCTGAGGAACCAGGATGGTAGAATGGATGTTGCAAGGTTTGGGTATTTTACTGCTTCCCTCATCCCTCATGGGGAGTGTTATTGGACGGCAGAAAGCCCCAGCATTTTTGCTGTGCTCAGGGAGAACAGAGCGGGTCCTGTGAGGCAAGAGGATTGCCTCTGGCTCAGTGCAGGGTGAGAGGAGCGTGTCTGTCTCTCCATCTTGTTCCCAGAGCCTTGGGCTTCCACCTTTCTCACATGGAGGTTGATCACACTCCCACCTTACCCTGGAAGTCAACCAGACACTGGTGTCACCACTGGTGACACTGGTCACTGCAGACCGCTAAATGTCTCACCCTTTCTCAAGGTCTCAGCCCCCCACTTCTAGCCAAGGACACACATGGATCATCTCACCAACCCAACAGCATTTCCTCCATCATAACATCTCAGTGCTTCTACCTGGGGCTTCAGATAAAACAGAAGTGTTCTGAGGACAGGTTTGCATCCTGAGGGAAGGTCACAGCTTGGAAGGACACCTCAGGGAGGAAGCCTGTTGTCCTTATGATGATATTTCATTAAGTAAGAGCCGGCTCATATCCCAGAGGCTTTGCTGGGTGGGAGAGGAGGCAAGGGGGCTTGCTCAGAGGAAGGGGTCTGCACTGGAGGGGATCACATGGAGATTTCTGAATTCTCCCTCCCACAACCTTTCTGGTTTTAGTTTCCTCTCATTCCCTGATCATATCCCTGCTGCCTGGAGATTTTCCTCCTGGAAGGTGTTTCCCTGTCCCATGCCTTTTCCCTGTGAGTGGTCACAAATCCCATCCCAAACTCTGTGCGCTCACCTGGGCTGGACAGAAACCTGCCTGTTTGCATGTTCCTCTTTGCAGGTGGAAAAGGGCAGGTCAGGACAACCCTGACAGGTCCAGCAGAGGGGATGTTGGTGCTGTCCATAGGCAGAGGAGTGGCTGAAGGCACCTTAGGAGGCTTGTGGCAGATCTACTGACCTCTCAGAGTTGAATTTCAGGAGTCTCAGTGACTTGTTAAAACTTGAAAGCTCCTTTTCCAGGTACACTTTTCTCTTCCCCCATCCCCTTCCCAGAATAGGAAACTGAAAAGACAGACTCAGGAAAGCTCCTTATCTTCATAGTGATTCCTGCTTTGATCTTCTTTTTGAGACAAACCCTTGGAAATATCCTGGGGGTGATTTGCATCTTTGAGCAGCCCTGACCTGTGAGCAGCAACCCTCAAAAGCAGGAGGACCCTACCCTGCTGGGGGATGCTCCTTCCACCCACAGCTGCTCCCCACAGCGCCGTGGGAGCTCCCCAGGAAGGTGGAGAGCTGACCCTTGCAGGCGGCAGAGTCCCTGCCCCGGCACACAGCCCCCGGGGTGCAGGGACCCTGCTGGCAAGGACAGCCCTGGGATACCACACAAGCACATCCACCTTTACACTCCTGCAGACATTAGGAGAAGGCAGTCATTGTGTTCTTGTCCCTCTGACGGTGCAGTGGAATGTCGCTGACCTGCAGCACATCCTCCTCTACAACAGAGAAACTGTCAGAGTTGTCCTTACTGATGCCACAAGCTGCGGGATGTGCCAGTTTTAGGAGATCCTTGCAGGAACTGGAGCTGCATTGCCCTGCAGCCAGAGATGTACTGTGTCAAAGTCTGTGAAGATTTCTCCCTCAGTGATCTCTCAGCGTCCTCCTGCTCCCAGTTGCCTTTAAGTTCCCTCTGCCTCGCTCCTCTCCTCTCGCTGCCTGCAGGCAGTGCCCCCAGCCCTGCTCCTGGGCAGAGCCGTCTCTCTGCAGTGCTGCCCGCTTGCCAGGAGCTCCCTCTGTCCCAGCAGCCCGGCCCAGCTCGGCAGCAGAGGACCAGCCCACGGTGACACTCTCTCTGTCCCCTCTGGGCTCCCTGGAGGTGTCCCTGGGGCTCCAGGGGAACCTGATGGGAAACAGCCTGAAGGAGTCCCTGATGTCACCTCCCTCAGCTGGGCAGAAGTACTTCTTTCCTGCACTGTCATTTCTCCTATTAGGAAAAGATTTTTGTGTTTGAGAATCACCTTTCCTGGTCCCATCATCTGACGGGACACCCAGTCGGCTACTGGGAGGGATCTCCTTTACCCCTGCTGAGGGAAGGGATGCACATGAGTCAATAGGCGCATCTCATTTGTCCGTTTGTAGTCCTGGGGCCAGAAGGGGGCTCAGCTCCCTCCCACGCACAGCACAAACCCACAGGAGGTGGGATTCCTCTTGCCTCAGGTCTTCAGGTGTGCACAAAATCGACAGCTACACGTGAGCTCCTTGCCTCAGCTCCCTTGCCGGTTAATGGAGGTGGAGGGCAGGGTTGGGCTGTTCAGACACAACGCCTGGTCACATTTAAGGTGTCGGGGCTGGACGAAGATATGTGCAGGCAACTGCAAGCCCTACTGGAGCAGTTCATAGCGACAGGGCAACTTCTCTTAAAGGCTGCTGGGAATTTCCTTTGGCCAGCTGGAAGGAGAGCTGATGCCCAAATTATGGCCAATGAACATGTCCCCACTCATTATTTTCAGGGCAGCTTTTAGAGTTATTCGTTTGAACAACTGGAGTCATGTGCCACAGGGAGAGCTCGATCAGCTGTGTTCACCAGGTCTCCACTCACTAGATTGGCAGTTGCTTCATGCTCATCTCCACGTCACCTGTCAAAACTAAATGCTCAATTTGATTTTTAAATGGAGGCACACAGAGCTACTTGAGATGCCAACTCTGTCAGGGACAGCACAGAACCAAGAGGAGAGCAATTCCCATTCAGGGTGGGTGTGCGACAGACACCCCAGATGGCATTGCCAGGAATGAGATTTGGAGCATGTGTGCCATTGACTGATACCTTCAGTCAGAGGCATCCTTGTCAGACGCCATCAGTGAGGCAAGGCCTGTCCCTTCTCTACCCAATAGCTGAGGGCATTGCATGGACACAAAGCACATCACACCGGGGTCTTTGCTCACACCAATGATGACAGAGCCGAGGAACAGACAAATCATTTTCACGGTGTGCCTGGAGGCATCTTGTTTTCAAAGAAAGTATCCTCCAAGCACGGGAATGGTTCATGCCAAAACTCAACTGAAACTGAAAGGCGACTCAAAGGCAACAAGATGAGCTGTTTCTACTTCAGGAACAGCTAAAGAAGAATCAGAAATATTGTGGGACAACAGTTCAATTTAGTAAGAGTAGGTGCAGGTAGATCGAGATATTTGACATCCTCTTTGCCTCAGTTACCGCCAGCAAGGTCTCCCAGGCCTTTGTGCTTGGAGGCAGGTCTCTGGAGGAGAACAACCAGCGGTAGATGAGGATCAGGCCAGGGGTTGCTTGAGCAAACTGCACCCTTACCAGTCCCTGGGACCGGAGGGTTTGCATCCAAAGGTTCTGAGAGAGTGTGAGCCTTACAAGAAACCAACCCTGCTCGATGTACAATGGTTCTTCTGGTCAGGAGGAGGGCTTAGGCTTTCCTGTGAGGAGTCTGTGCTCCACCCTTGTGCCACAGCTGAGCTGCTGCAGCCAAAATGTGCCCAGCCAGGAGGAGGTGGATGGCAGGGAGGAGGAGCTGGAGCCCTGTGGCTTGTCATACCACTGTGGTGGGTTCTGACTCAACGAGATGTGGTGGGACAGCTTGCTCACGTGGGGCTCTGCAGGGGAGGAATACAGGCCCTGCTGGAGAGACTGGCAGGAAGGATGAGTACAGGGGATGTCCCCTGTGTTGAGGGGATGCACCCTGTGATCCCCTTCCGTGGAGGAGGACAACCAGCAGTGGCTGGGGATCACCTCAGGGGTTACTTGAGCAAACTCAACCACCATTACAGAAATAGAGCTGGGTCATTTGATCAGATCCCTGACCACAAGTGTTCATACGCCATGACCTCAGAGATTCCACTTTTCGGTCCAGAAGAGTGTGATGCCCCTTGAGGTGTCCTGGAATATCTCCTGCCCCGTGTAGTGTTTTCGGCTGTGATGAGAATCAAAACACCACCTCTGAGTGGAATAATTTCACCTTCAATGCTGATATGAAGGGCAGATGGAGGGACTTCAGCCCTTCCAGGCGCTTTGATGAAGGGATAGGTCTGCAGAGATCCAAAATGAATATAATGGTGGTGTACTGGGCTCCAACACAAAAATTTGGCCTGCTTTGTGCTTTCCACCAGTTGGGGATCTGTCCCTTGACATTGCTTGGTAAAACAATAAACTCCTCTCACATTTGAAATATGGAGGAAAGAGAGACCGCCAAAATAAATTAGGGGCAACATCGGTGCAGAGGTCTTACCATGAAATGATAAGAACGAGTTTGCAATGAGAGAAAAAGGCTGTTCTAAAAACTTCGTGCCTGAATCTAAATGCTCTTAAGTTACAGCGGTCTTATGAAGTAAGAATGAAGAACGAGAATAAAATGAATGATATTTAATTTGTCGTCATCAAGATGGAAGAGAAATTTCAGTGCACGGAACTGTTACAGCACTGAGTGGAAAGGGAAACATGTCCGCTGAGCCCCGACCCGGCAGCTCGCTCACTCTCCTCTCCTGAGGGATGGGGAGAGAACTGGAAGGGTAAAGTGAGAAAAACATGCATCAAGATGAGAGCACTTGAACAGGTGAAGCAAACACCGTGCCCGCAAGAACAGGAAAGTAGGGAATTCATTCACTGCTTCCCATCGGCGGGCAGATATGGTGCCATCTCCAGGAAAGCGGGGCTTCATCATGTGTAATGGTGACTTGGCAAGACAAATCCCATCACGCTAAAGGTTATCCCTTTCCTCCTTCTTGGCCCAGCTTTTATTGCTGAGCACGATGCCCTGTGGTACGGAAAATCCCTTTGGTCAGTTGGGCTCAGCTGTCCCAGCTGTGTCTCCTCCCAGCTTCTTGTGCACCCCTAGCCTACTCACTGGTGGGGTGGGGTGAGGAGCAAAAAAGGCCTTGGGGCGGTGCAAGCACTGCTCAGCAATGACTAAAACATCGAGGGATTATCAACACGCAAGTTACTAGGAAGATAATTAACTCTTTCTCTTAAGAACGCCCTTGTAGAAAGGCAGCCTCATTAGAGGTAGCTTGTCCTGAGCGTGTGATTGCAAAGTGTGTGTTATTGTTTAGGAAAACTGATTATGCTTTACTTTTCTTTTCTTACAAACAGGAAAAGTTCTCCTGCGCCTGGGTGCAGCCAGGGCTCTGAGGAGCGCAGGTGGGAGATGGGGCAATGGAGCTGTGACATCCAGCTGCAGACTTCAGTGGAGAAGTCTGATGCCAGGACCAGGTGTGTCAGTCCCAGGTGGCCAATGTCAGAAATGGGCAGGGTGGGGAGGTGAGGAGCAAAGCTGTCCTACAGTGTCAGACCTCCAGGGACTGCTTCTCCTCCCTGTCCAGACCCCCTGAAGGGACACCCTGTATCCAGAACAATCAGAGAATGCTTCTATCCTAATCATAAGTGATAATCAGGAGTAATACATTATACATTAAAAATAAAAAAAAGACATTTTTCTTAGGTGCACTTTGAAATCTCCTCCTTAACTACACTCTGAAACCTCTCTAATTGGCTGTACAAGTCTTGAAGATTTGAAGAAAATTACAAGAACGATGAACACCTTGTTATAGCTTTCTGTCTTTTAATAAGCCCCACGGTGTATTTGGTGCTGAGTCCATGAGCCTCAGGCACTGAGAGAAGATTGAACAAAGTGCTCCAGAAGTCCAAGTCAGAAGCAAAGTACCTTGAAGCCTTGATTGGCCCCACTGAGGGTCGTTACTGCCAAAGCCTCCCCAGGGACTCGTTAGAGGAGATAACTGGAGGCTGTGGCTGCAGGTAGGCAAAGGCACTGTGCAGGTGGCTGTAATGCTGAGGAACCCCTTGGTTTGGTTGATGCAGCAGAAAGGCCAACCCCTGACCCCCAGGCCCTGGGAAGGCAGGTCCTGCCCCTCACTGGTGACTCAGGGCTCTTCCTGGGGGCAGTGGGGTGTGAGGGTGAGCGAGGCTGAGTGTAGGAAAATTCTGTGACACCTCCTGCCCTCCCAAAAAGGGGCAAGGACAAAACAAAATCCAGAGTCCCAAAAGAAGCACAGAATCATTTAGAATTGCAAAAGACCTTTAGGATCATAGAGTCCAACTGTAAACCTAACACTGCCAAGTCCACCACTAAACCATGTCCCTGTGTGCCACATCTACACATCCATTAAATACCTCCAGTGACAGTGACTCAACCACTTCCCTGGGCCGCCTGTTCCAGTGCTCGAAAGCCCTTTAGCTGAAGAAATTTTTCCTAATACGCAATGTAAATCTCCCCTGGAGAAACTTGAGGCCATTTCCCTCAAGTCCTCTCTCTCATTACTTGGGAGAAGAGACCAACCCCCACCTCGCTACAACGTCCTTCCAGGGAACCGTAGAGAGCGAGAAAGTCTCCCCTCAGCCTCCTCTTCTCCAGTCTGAACAACCCCAGTTCCCTCAGCCGCTTCCCACAAGACTTGTCCTCTAGACCCCTCACCAGCTTCATTGCCTTTCTCTGGACACGCTCCAACACCTCAGTGTCCTTCTTGTCATGAGGGGCCCAAAACTGAGCACAGTATTTGAGATGGAGCCTCACCAGTGCAGAGTACAGGGGGACGATCACTTTCCTAGTCCTGCTCACCACACTTTTACTGGTACAAGCCTGGATGCTGTGGGCCTTCATGGCCACCTGGGCACACTGCCAGCTCATATTCAGCCACCAACATCCCCAGGTCCTTTTCTGCTGGGCATCTTTCCAGCCACTCTGCCCCAAGCCTGTAGCGCTGCGTGAGGTTGTTGTGACCCAAGGGCAGGACCCGGCTCTTGGCCTTGTTGAACCTCACACCATTTGCCTCGGCCCATGGATCCAGCTTGTCCAGATCCCTCTGTAGAGCCTTCCGACACTCAGGCAGATCAACACTCCCACCTTAATTGGTGTCATCTGCGAACTTACTGAGGGGGCACTCCACCCCCTTGTCTAGATCGTTGATAAAGATATTAAAGAGAACCGGTCCCAGTACTGAGCCCCGGGGAACATCACTTGTGACCGGCCGCCAAATGCATTGGACTCCATTCAGCACCACTCTTTGGTCCCGGCCGTCCAGCCAGTGTTTTACCCAGCAGAGTGTACACCTGTCCAAGCCATGAGCAGCCAGTTTCTCCAGGAGAATGCTGTGGGAAAAAGTGTCAAAGGCTTTAATGAAGCGCAGGTAAACAACACCCACAGCCTTTTCCTCATCCACTAAGCCGGTCACCTTGTCATAGAAGGAGGTCAGGTTTCTCAGGCAGGACTTGCCTTTCATAAACCCATGCTGGCTGGGTCTGATCGCCTGGTTGTCCTGTATGTGCTGCATGATGGAACTCGGGATGATCTCCTCCGTAACCTTCCCCAGCACCGACGTCGGACTGATAGGCCTGTAATTCCCCAGGTCCTCCTTCTGGTCCTTCTTGTAGATGGGCACCACGTTTGTTATCTTCCAGTCAACTGGGACCACCCCAGTTAGCCAGGAATGCTGATAGATGACGGAAAGTGGCTTGCTGAGCACTCCCGCCAGTTCCCTCAGTACCCTTGGGTGGATCTCAAGCGGCGCCATAGACTTGTGTATTTCTAAGTGATGTAGCAGGTTCCTCACCATTTCCCCTTGGATTGTGGGGCTTCATTCTGCTCCCCAACCCTGTCTTCCAGCTCAGGGGGCTGGGTAACCAGAGAGCAACTGGTCTTACTCTTAAAGACTGAGGCAAAGAAGGCATTAAGTACGTCAGCCTCTTCCTCATCCCTGGTCACTGTGTTTCCCTCCACATCCAATAAAGGATGGAGATTCTTCTTGGCCCTCCTGGTGTTGATGGTGTATTTACGAAACATTTTTCATTGTCTTTTATGGCATGGCCAGATTAATTTCTAGTTGGGTTTTAGCCCTTCTACTTTTCTCCCTGCATAACCTCATGACATCCTTGCAGTCCAACTGAGTTGCCTGCCACTTCTTCCAACTGTCATAAACCCCTTTTTTCCCCTCAGTTCCAGCCAAAGCTCTCTGTTCAGCCAGGTCTTCTTCCCTGATGGCTCGTCATTCGGCACATGGTGACAGCCTGCTCCCGTGCCTTTAAAAGTTCCTTCTTGATGAATGTCCAGCCTTCCTGGACTCCTTTGCCCTTCAGGACTTCCTCCCAAGGGACTCTGTTAACCAGACCCCTAAACAGGCCAAAGCCCACCCTCCAGAAGTCCCAGGTGGCAGTTCTGTTGACCCCACTCCTGACTTCACCAAGAATTGAAAATTCTGTCATTTCATGATCACTATGCCCAAGATGGGCTCCAATCCTCACATCCCCCACAAGCCCTTCTCTGTTGGCAAACAACAGGTCCAGCGGGGTGTTTCCCTCCTCTGCTCCCTCCCCACCTGTGTCAGGAAGTTATCCTCAACACACTCCAGGAACCTCCTGGGCTGTTTCCTCTCCACTGTATTGCATTTCCAGCAGACATCCAGTAAGTTGAAGTCCCCCACGAGGACAAGGGCTGGCTATCGTGACACTTGTCCCAGCTGCTTCTAGAATATTTCAACTGTCTCTTCATCCTGGTTGGGTGGTCTATAACAGACTCCCACCATGATATCTGCCTTCTTGGTGTTTAACACCTCCCAGTACAGACTGGGTCCTGTCCCAGTACAAAGTGGATTATTTTAACGTGTCCCAGCATAGACTGGGCCCCATCCCAGTAGCAGTGGGATCCCCTGATCCCCTTGGAATGCAGAATGGGCACCATCCAAGTACAAATTGCATCTCCTGGCAACCTCCCAGCACAGACTTGGCCCTTTCAAGTCCAAAATGGGTCCCTTTGAACTAAGCCCAAGAAGACTGGGCCCCGTCCCTGTACAAACTGGATCCCCAATCCAGTACAGACTGAGCCTTCTCACAGTATAAACTGCACCCCTTTAACCCCTCCCACTACAGACTGATCCCTGTGGCAGTACGAACTAGATGCTGTGGTCCCCTCCCAGTACAGACTGGGTTCCCTCCTGGTACAAACTGGATCTCTTGCTCCACTCCCAATACAGAACAGACTGTCAACAAATAGAGATTTAACCCCTTCGAGTACAGACTGGGTCAATGCCGAGTCCAAAATGGACTCCCCGGTCCCCACCCACTACCAACTGGCCACCTCCAATACAATCTGGATCCTCTAACTTATGCCAGGACAGACTGGGCCCTGTCCCAGTCCAAACTGCATCCCCTGATTCCCTCCCAGTACAGAAGGGGCCTTGTCCCAGTATGAAGAGAATCCCTTTAATTCCTCCCAGCGGAGAAAGAGCCTCTTCCTAGTCCAAAGTGGATCCCAGCACAGCTCCCAGTGCAGACTACTCTGTGTACCAGTACAAAATGGATCGCTTTAACACTGCCCTGTACAGACTGGGCCTCATCTCAGTACAGACTGGATCCCCCAGTTTCCTCCCAGTACAGTCTGGGCCCTCTCCACGTAGAAACGGGATCCTCTGAGCCAATCCCAGCAGAGTCTGGGCCTCGTCTCAGTACAAACAGACTGGGCCCTGTCCCAGTACAAACTTTATCCCTTTAGACCCTCCCAGGGTACACTGGGCCACCCTCCCAGTCCACACTGGAGCCCCTGGCCCCTTCCCACTACAGTCTGGGCTCTGTCACAGTACAAACTGGATCGCTCTAACCCCTGCCAGTACAAACTTGGCCCCTCCCACTACAAACTAGTCCTCTTTCACCCCTCCAAGTACAGGCTGAGCACGCTCCCAGTATAAACTGCATCCTCTCATCCCCTCCCAGTACGACTGGGCACTGTGCCATTTCAAACTGGATTTCATTAAACCCTTCCAGTACAGACTTGGTCCCCTCCCAGTAAAAACGGGCTCTGTTTAGCATCATGGAATGGTCTGGGTTGGAAGGGACCATTAAAGGTCATCTAGTGCAAACCCCCTGCCATGAGCAGGGACACCTTCAACTGGACGAGCTGTCTCCAAGCCCCGGCCAAACTGGCCTGGAATGTTTCCAGGGATGGGGCATCTCCTGTCTCTCTGGGCAACCTGGGCCAGTGTCTCACCATCCTCATTGTTAAAAGGTTCTTTATATCGAGTGTAAATTTCTCCCCTTTTAGTTTAAAGCCCTCACCCTCTGTACTATCGCAACAGCCCCTGCTAAAAACTCTGTCCCCAGCTCTCCTGTAGGCCCCCTTTAGGTACTGGAAGGCCACAATAAGGTCTCCCCAGAGCCTTCTCTTCTCCAGGCTGAACAACCCCAACTCTCTCAGCCTTTCCTCACAGCAGAGGTGCTCCAGCCCTCGGATCATCTTTGTGGCCTCCTCTGGACCCACTCCAACAGGTCCATGTCTCTCCTGTGCTGAGGGCTCCAGAGCTGGAGCAGCACTCCAGGTGGGGTCTCACCAAAGCAGAGCAGAGGGGCAGAATGCCCTCCCTCAACCTGCTGGTGATGCTTCTTTTGATGCAGCCCAGGATACCGTTGGCTTTGTGATCTGCGAGCGCACATTGCCAGCTCATGTCCAGCTTTTCACCCCCCAGTATACCCAAGTCCTTCTCGGCAGGGCTGCTCTCCATCCCTTCATCCCCCAGGCTGTATTGATATCAGGGATTGCCCCAACCCACTCGATCCCACTGCCTATGTCATTGATGAAGATATTGAACAGTACTGGTCCCAGTACGGATAGCTGAGGTTCACTTCTTGTCACCAGTCTCCATCTGGACATGAGGCCGTTGACCACTACTGGATGGGACCATCCAAGCAGTTCCTCATCCACCGAACAGTCCACCCTTCAAATCCACATCTCTCCAGTTTCACAGAATCACAGAGTGGTCAGGGTTGGAAGGGACTTCTGGAGATCATCTAGTCCAAGCCCCCTCCTAGAGCAGGGTCACCTACAGCAGGTTGCACAGGACACGCCCAGGCGGGTTTGGAATGTCTCCAGAGTGGGAGATTCCCCCACCTCTCTGGGCAGCCTGTTCCAGTGCTCTGCCACCCTCAAAGGAAAGAAGTTACTCCTCATGTTAAGATGGAACTTCCTACATTCAAGTTTGTGCCTGTTCCCTATAGTCCTATCACTGGGCACCACTGACAAAAGACTGTTCCCATCCCCCTGGCACCCTCCCTTTAAGTATATATAAGCATAGATAGGGTCCCCCCTCAGTCTCCTTTTCTCCAGACTAAAAAGCCCCAAGTCCCTCAGCCTTTCCTCATAAGACAGATGTTCCAATCCCCTCATCATCTTTGTAGCCCTTTGCTGGACCCTCTCCAGCAGTTCCCTGTCTTTCTTGAACTGGGGAGCCCAGAACTGGACACAGTACTCCAGATGAGGCCTCACCAGGGCAGAGTAGAGGGGGAGGATGACCTCCCTCGACCTGCTGGCCACACTCTGCTTGATGCACCCCAGGATGCCATTGGCCTTCTCAGCAACCAAGACACATTGCTGGCTCCTGGGCATCCTGTTGTCCACTGGGACATGCTGCTGCATGTTCCCCCAAAATCTTCTTTCCTTCCAGCTGGACAAGCCCAGCTTTTTCAGCTTCTTCTCACAGCACAAGTGCTCCAACCCTGACCACCTTGGTGGCCCTCCACTGAACGGGACCCAGTTTACCAGTGTCTCTCACGCATTGAAGGGGGTCAGAACCTGGGGGAGTATTCTGGATCTGTTCTCAAATGTGCTGAGCCCAGGGCGGTAATCACTCCCACTGGCTGTGCTCCTGCTCATACCACCCAGGATGCTTTTGGCCTTTGCTGATGGCTCCATGTTTTGCCTAATGAAACCAAAGGACCACCAGAGCCTTTCCTGCAGTGCTGATACCAACCTAGGCAGTCCCTGCCCTCTGTCACTTCAGGCCCTTAGTCAACCTCAGCGAAAGAACTTCAGATCTGTCCTTGTTGGATAACATGATGTTACTAGTGGCCTGTCCTTCAAGCCTGTCTAGGTCCCTTGGGATGGCAACCCTGCCCTCTAATATAGTGTCTGCTCTCCTCAATGAGGTGTCATCTACAAATGCTAGAAAAAAAGCATTTTCTCATCTCCTTTGGGTAATTAAAAGCCCTTGAAACATGGTGGAACCCGACTAGATACATCCCTCTGGGCAGAACACTATGCGTTCACCACGTTCTTCCAAGCCCGAGTACTGATCTCAGTTATTACCCATCTACTTATCCACCCAATCAGACCACAATGTCCTAACTGGACACAAGAACACTGTGGGGAATGAGGCTGATAGCATAGTGTTTGGCGCACAGTCTAGTTGGAGGCCTGTAAGTAGCAGTGCTCCCCAGGGGTCAGTACTGGCCAGTCTTGTTCAACATGTTAATCAACGTCCTGGATGAGGGCACAGAGTGTACCCTCAGCAAGTTTGCTGACATCTGTTGGAAGGGTAACACAGCAGGGCATAGGCAGTCCAGGAGGTTCTTGGATTGTATTGACAACGTCTTTCTCCCAGTGGTAGAGGAGCCAATGAGGAGAGGAGCTCTGCTCGACCTTGTCCCTACCAACAAGGAGGGGCTGGTAGGCAGTGTCAAGCTCAAGGGCAGCCTGGGCTGCCGTGACCATGAAATGATCAAGTCTGAGATTGTCAAGGCAGCGAGGAAGGTGCGCAGCAAGCTGACCACCCTGGGCTTTAGCAGAGCTGACTGTGGCTCCTTGATGAAACTGCTCAATATAGTGCCATGGGATGAAGCGCTGGAGAGAAGAAGGGCCCAAGTAAGCCAGTTAATATTCAAGGTTCACCTCCTCCAAGCTCAGGAGTCATGCATCCCTACAAAGGAGAAGGCAGGCAGAAAAGCCAGGAGGCCTGCATGGATGAACAAGGAGCTCCTGGACATGCTCACAAGTGAAAAGGAGGCCTATAGTGGGTGGAAACAGGGGCGGGAAGCCTGGGAGGAATACAGAGAACTTGTTCAAGCAGCCCGGGATCAGATTAGGCAAACTAAAGCCCAGACTGAACTAAAACTGGCCAGGGGCATCAAGACAAACAAAAATCCTTCTTTAAGTATGTCAGCGAGAAAAGAAAGACTAGGGAAGATGTGGGCCCTCTCCGGAAGGAAATGCAAGAACTGGTCACCCGGGACAGAGACAAAGCTGAGATCCTCAATGACTTTTTTGCCTCAGTCTTCACTGGCAAAGACTGCAGCCACACTGCCCATGATGCAGAGGGCAAAGGCAAGGAGTGGGAAAATGAAGGTAGGTGTAGGTGCCCACTGTAGGTGAAGATCATGTATAAACCACCTGAGGAACCTGAAGGTGCACAAGTCCATGGGACCTGATGAGACACATCCACGGGTCCTGAGGGAACTGGCAGACGAAGTTGCTAAGCCACTGTCCCTCATATTTGAGAAGTCGTGGCAGTCTGGTGAGCTTCCTGCTGACTGGCCAAGGGGAAACATAAGCCCTGTTTTCAAAAAGGGAAATAAGGAAGACCTGGGGGACGACAGGCCAGTCAGTCTCACCCCTGTGCCTGGCCCGATCATGGAGCAGATGCTCCTGGAAACTCTCCTGAGGCACATAGAAAATAAGGAGGTGATAGGTAGCATCCAGCATGGCTTCACCAAGGGCAAGTCATGCCTGACAAAATTTGATACCCTTCTATGAACAGGTAACATAGTCTATGTTACATGTCTATGTCCTTTGGCATGCCAGCCTTTCCTACCAGGGTAGTGTCTGCAAATCCTATGAAAAAGAACACTTGCATCTTCTCCAGGTCCTTAAAAACATGATAAACAGGGCAGGTGGCAGGACAGACCCTTGCAGGAGGTTTCAAGCTAGATGCCTCAATGCAGAGTACCACGCATTGACCACACACCTCTGAGCCAAATCAGCCGTCTGGTTAGTTACCCATCTCCTTATGCACCCATGCAAGCCATGACATCCTAATTCGGGCACAAGCATATTGTGGGGGAAGATGTTGAAAACTTTGCTGACTTCCAACTTAAAAGACCAGCACTGCTCTCCCTGCACTGAGCAATCGTGTTCTTCCATCACAGGAAGCAGAGAACGGTGGGACACAAGCTGTCCTGGGTAAATCCAGGGTTTCAGACACCCACAAATGGGTTCTGAGCGGACACACTCTGGGGCACAGCCTTGAGTTCCCCTGCTTATCCGTTGGCCATTTTTTTAAAAGAGCATGCAATATTTGGATGCTGCCAGTCATCAGAGCGTTCCCTCCCTCAACCTCCATGGCCTTTCAATGGTTATGGAGTGTCATTGGACATGCTGGGACATTAGCTTACCCTGTCATCTCCCTCAGCTGCCACCCCTCCTGTCCCATAGACTGGTAAGGATTGTCTTAGTTAAGGTGACTTGGGAACAATCCACTGCTGGTGGCGTTCCTCCAGATTCCTGCCCCGAGTCACAGAGCCCTGGGAGACCTTGCTGGGGCAGACTGAGGCAAAGAGGATGTAGAGAATCTTTAATATAGCTCCACCCGCTCTCTGAAACTCAGCAGTGGCCACACAGTGGCTTTGTTTCTCCTCAAACTGTTCCTGAAGGAGTAAACACTCATTCTGGTGCCCTTGAATTGCCTTTCAGGCTTAGATTGAATTGTGATCTGGACTACAGCAGAGCTTGGAGGAGGCTGTCCTTGAAGACCAGCTGGACTGAGCTCTGCCACCGTGTCACAGCTCTGTCTGCCACAGGAACGGCTCCAGCTCGTCCTGTCTGTGCCCCTGGCTGAGATCATTGCTGCACGTTTGGGCTGAAGCCCCCCAGCTGTGGCACCAGGCAAGCGGTGACTTGCCATAAGGACTCCTGGTACCAAGAGTCCAAGACCCCGTGTGTGCTACTGATGGGACAAGAAGAGGAGGTACTCATGCCCAGCTCTTCTTCTGCTGGGAGAAATAACACTGCTGGAAGTAAGTGTCTCTGCACAGCTGAGGGAGGGAACATGAGAGATTGCATCAGCCTTTTTCACAGGCGGTTCCCCTGGAGCCCCAGGGACACCTCCAGGGAGCCCAGAGGGGACAGAGAGAGTGCCACCGTGGGCTGGTCCTCTGCTGCTGAGCTGGGCCGGGCTGCTTGGCCGGAGGGAGCTCCTGGCAAGCGGGCAGCGCTGCAGAGAGACAGCTCTGCCCAGGAGCAGGGCTGGGGGCACTGCCTGCAGGCAGAGAGGGGAGACCTGCGAGGCAGAGAGACCTTAAAGGCAATCTGGAGTGGGGGGTGCTGAGAGCTCACTGGGGCATAAATCTTCACCGGCCTCTGTGTGGTAAGTCTCGGGGTGCCGGGAAGTGCAGCTCCAGTTCCTGGAGGGATCTCCTCAAGCTGGTCCATCTGAGAGCTGCTGGGCTCTGTCAGGAGGACTCTCTCAGTTTCTGTGCTGTAGAGGAGGAGGATGTGCTCCAGAGCAGGGCTTCCCTGCTGCCCGGTGAGAGGGACAGGGCCTGAGGGCTGCCTTCTGCTGGGGATGGTTGTGGAGGTGTGCGTAGGGGTGTGCAGGCAGGGTTGTGCAGTGCTGTCCTTGCCATCAGGGTCCCTGCACCCCGGGGCTGTGTGCCGGGGCAGGGACTCTGCCGCCTGCCAGGGTCAGCTCTGCGCCTGCCCGGGGAGCTCCCACGGAGCTTCTGTGGGGAGAAGCAGTGGGTGGAAGGAGCGACCTCTGGCAGGTCATGGTCGTACTGCTGTTGAGAGGGTGCTTCGTGTTTCAGGGCTGCTCACAGCTGTAGATCACTGCAGGACATTCCCAGGGGACGTTTCAAGAAGCACAGCAAGGCAGGGGCGACCTGAAAGGCAAGGGTACTACTGTTCATCCACTCTTCTAGTCTGGGTTCTCTGTGTGGGCAATGGGACATAGAATTTCATCTCTCAGTGCAGGAGGAGGCACTCAACTCCCAGTCTGTTTCCCTTAGCGGTGAATAAACCGTGTGGTGTCAGGAATCACCACTCCGTGGCTCACAGGCAGCATCAGTGTGGCTTTTGCAGCCCCGCAGGTGTCTGCGCTGTCCCCACGGGAGCCTGCCCAGCCAGAGATGTCCCTGGGCAGTGCCCTGCTGCTGGGAGGGGGCTGCAGGGCAGAGCTGAGCACACAGCGGTTGCGATGGGCTCTGGGAGCACTGGCAGGGGGAGACCTGGGCACAGAGCAACAGCTCCTGGCAGGGACAGCTCCAGGCAGCAGAGAGCTCCTCCACCCTTCTGCATCCCTCTGTGCTCAGCTGCACCAGGAGAGAAAAAACTGTGTGGAGAAATGGGCTTTGAAACTGCACTCTCAAAAAAGTCTCTTATTATTTGTTTTCTTCAAGTACATTTTTAGGGAGACCATTCTCCCATGGAGGCAGGCATAAGGAGGGCTACATGTGTAGAGACCAGCAGGTCACTAGTGGGCAAACCAGTGCTCCCGACTCTGCTCTAGGGCACACAAAGCCCTTTTGTCCCTCAGGGCTCAGCAGGGTTCAGGCTAAAAGGATGGGAAAGAGAAGGCTTTCTACCCCTTCAAAGGAAGGGCCCTCAACAGCAAAATCTGAATGAAATTCTTACAAAGAAAGAGAAGTCATTTTAGAGGAATCTTTTTGGGAAAAAGCACAGGAAAGGCTCAAAGAAGTCTGCCTTAACTTGTCAATGTCTTCCACTCCATCAGCAGGTCCCTGTGCCCAGAGTGAACAGCAAATGTCCAACAGCAGCTCCATCACCCACTTTCTCCTCCTGGCGTTTGCAGACACTTGGGAGCTGCAGCTCTTGACCTTCGGGCTCTTCCTGGGCATCTACCTGGCTGCCCTCCTGGGAAACGGCCTCATCATCACCGCCATCACCTGCGACCACCGCCTCCACACCCCCATGTACTTCTTCCTCCTCAACCTCTCCATTTTGGACCTGGGCTCCATCTCCACCATTGTCCCCAAAGCCATGGCCAATTCCCTCTGGAACACCAGGGACATCTCCTTTTTGGGGTGTGCTGCACAGGTTTTTATGCTTTTCTTCTTGCTTGGAGCAGAGTGTGCCCTTCTCACTGTCATGGCCTACGACCGCTACATTGCCATCTGCCATCCCCTGCACTACGGGACCCTCCTGGGCAGCAGAGCTTGTGTCCGCATGGCAGCAGCTGCCTGGGGCAGTGGGTTCCTCAATTCTCTCCTGCACACGGCCAATACATTTTCACTGCCCCTCTGCCAGGGCAATGCCGTGGACCAGTTCTTCTGTGAAATCCCCCACATCCTCAAGCTCTCCTGCTCACACTCCTACCTCAGGGAAGTTGGACTTCTTACATTAAATTGTTTTTTAGCTTTTGGGTGTTTTGTTTTCATTGTAATGTCCTATGTGCAGATCTTGAGGGCGGTGCTGAGGATGCCCTCTGAGCAGGGACGGCACAAAGCCTTTTCCACCTGTGTCCCTCACCTGGCCGTGGTCTCCCTGTTTGTCAGCACTGGAGTTTTTGCCTACCTGAAGCCCCCCCCCATCTCCTCCCGTTCCCTGGATGTGGTGGTGTCATTTCTGTACTCGGTGGTGCCTCCAGCAGTGAACCCCCTCATCTACAGCATGAGGAACAAGGAAATCAAGGATGCATTGTGGAAACTATTTGAATATAATCTACTTCAGATTAATAAGGTTCTCCTTATCCCACAAGGACTCACACTGTATCTCAAAAAAAGCCAGCACTAGCATTTCGGCATATGTATCTTTACTTTTCCTTTTTTTGAGAGAGAGTTTTGATCTTGCCTTGCCTTGCCTTGCCTTGCCTTGCCTTGCCTCGCCTCGCCTCGCCTCGCCTCGCCTCGCCTCGCCTCGCCTCGCCTCGCCTTTCCCTTTCCCTTTCCCTTTCCCTTTCCCTTTCCCTTTCCCTTTCCCTTTCCCTTTCCCTTTCCCTTTCCCTTTCCCTTTCCCTTTCCTTTTCCCTTTCCCTTTCCCTTTTTTTTTTATTTTGCATTTCTTTGTTCTTCTAGACTTGTGATATTATTGGTTTTGGCCTCATTCCTCTTTTTCTCTTGGCACAAAGGCCACATGCACATTTGCATTTGGGCTACTTCTTTACATAAACTCAATAAAGAAGGCAGCAAAAAATTAGTGGTCTCAGCCCCATCTCTACTGCCTCTGAGTCGGGGCTGCTGCTTCCCCTGAGCCAATGCCAAGGACAGGAGCAGGAGACAGCCTTTATGGTGCTGATCTCTCCTGACATCCACACTGTCCTGCGGTGCCATTGCATTTCTACTCCTCCTAAAGTCTCATGTTACTTGTGACAGTCCTGTTGTCTCTACAGTGGCATTCTTGTTGCTGCAGGCAGGAGCAGTCCGTGTGAACAACTGCGTCAGAGTTGGCCTCCCTGATGGAACCACGGTCACTAAAGGGATTTTTCAAGGCAGGGTTAGAAGTCTGGACGTGTCTTCCAATGCACCCAGGGAGCTGCTCCCTTATAAACACTGTCGCTCTTCTGGTGTTCTTGATGGGTTCAGGAGGACAGGCTCAGAGTCCCAGGGGGATCTGTGAGGGCCCAAGGGCTGGGTGAAGACCTCCCTTCGTGTTGCACATGTCCACTCAGACAGCAACTGGTCTTTGACTTATCGACTGGCGCTGCCCCACCAGCAGTGGGGCTGATGACAGATGAGGAACTGGGAGGTGCATGGAGAGCTCAGGGGATCTGCATGGACAGTGTGTGAGTCTGAGTGGGCAGTGAGCGGTACCTCATAGAATGAGTGACCATCCAAATTTGAAAATGTCAACCTGTGGAGCCCATGGGCTAAGAAGGAAACTTCGAAGCAATGAGAGGCTGTGAGGACCCAGTAGGAAAAGGGACATAGGACTGGAGAGCGGTTCAGGACACCCTCTCGGAAAGCCTCAAAGGCTGGATCTAGTGCAGCCCTGTGCTGTCCTTTGTGCCATTGGAGACACCCTTTGGTCCTACTCAGCCCTGTCCTCTCTTCCTGAGCCAGGAGGGGAGATGGAACGGGGCTCAGAAGCAGTCATCCCTTTCTGGCTGGGTCTGCTGCCCACCCTGACCAGTATGCCCAGTGCAGGCTCACCTCATGGCCCCAGGGCACCACAGCCCCCTCCCTCTGCACAGCAGCACCACCAGCTCAGGGCCATGCAGGGAGCACAGGGTGGGAACCAGGAATGTCCACCTGGGGAAAGGATCTCTGGGGAGAAGGGGTGTCCAGGGCGAAGAGCAAGGGAGCATTTCTGTGCCTTCAGGGAGGAACCCATGAGAAGGAGAAAGCTCTTTCTGCAGCACCCACTCGGGGCAGGCTGCTCCGTCTCTGGAGCAGGACTCTTGTGCCGGCCTGGGGAGAGGGGCTGGCACTGAGGGGGCAGAGGCCGCCTGTTGTGGGCACCTCCTTGGCCCGAGATCAGGGCTCCTGCAGGTTCACGGACCTCCATGTCCTCCTGCCACATGCAGCCTCCAGCCCCGGGGCTGATGGGGAGGCTGAGAGCCCTCTCTGTTCCCCAGCAGCTGCTGTGCCCTTCAGAGGAGCTGTGGCTGTGGGGGGAGCAGCCAGAGCTCTGCAGCACCCTGTGGTGGGCACAGCCATGGGGCCAGCCCAGAGGGGGCTGCTTTGCGGGGCTGGGCTGGGGAGAGGGCAGGGGAGTTGGGGAGAGCCTGGGAGGGGCTGGGCTGGCCTTGGACGTGCCCAGGAGAGGACACACACCCACTGGAGTGTGTGGTGCAGAGCCAGGTCTCGTGGCAGGGAGCTGAGACATGCGGGTGCAGGAGAGAGGAGGCCGGTCTGTGCCCTCGGTGCCATGGGCAGACTGGGAAGGTGCCCAGGACATTCGTTCACCCCCAGCCTCTCCCCTCGGCTCCTTCCAGCACTGGCCACTCGCCCCTGTTCATGGGGGAGGTTTGCTCTGTGGCCATCTCCTGCCTGAGTCCTTGATAGGCCAGCAGAAGGCACATGGCCTGAATGCCAGTTGTGAGGGTGTGTTGTGGTTTGGGCCGCACTGGGCTCTGAAAGGAAAGACAGACGCTCTCCACCACCTCTGTCTCCAAGGAGAGGAGGGAGACAGAGAAAGAGACACTTGGGTTTAAAAACTAAACTACTTTAGTGAAAATATTAAGAATATAATAATAATTAAAAAGGAAATACTGTTATAGATACACTCTATGTAAAGTGTATTGAGCTCTCTGGATGATGATGACATCATCGTCAGGCACTGGGAAAGGCCCAGAATGGACTCAGTGGTGGACGGGAACTAGATTCCGGATCTGGATTCAGGAACACATGGATCGGGGTCAAAGGCAGATGGACAGAGTCCTCCTCAGACGTCGGCCATTGCAGAAAGGGGGCTGACCCTCTGACCATTCAGCTTTTACACTGAGCATGGGGCAGATGGGGTGGAAGATCCTATTGGTCAGTTTGGGGTCACCTGTCCTGTCCGCACCTCCGCGCAGGTGGGACCCCTCTACGCTCTTCTGCTTTTGACCCTCCAGCGTGGCACATAACCAAGTGAGCTGCCCTTGGCTGTTATAGCAATGAGCGTAAGCGAGAGCCTCTCTGCACACCATTGCGGTATTGTGACTCTGGAAACAGACACAGTCTGAAGAAGGAGCCGTTAATTTCAGAGAGTGCAGCTAGTTAGAAGAGACTTCACTGGGAAGTATAATTACGGAACAGAAAAATGGTTCTGTTTTACCTCAAACTAGGACAGACAGGGATCTTCAGAGCCTGGGTGGGTGCAGCTACACAAACACAGATGTCTTCAGTCACAGGGACACAGACGCCTGGTGCCCATGCAGCTGCCCTGACAGCTTCCCAAGGGGCTCTGGTCTCCTGCAGGTCGCGTGTGACATTGGCCTGTCCCAGACAACACCTCAGCTATGTCGGGGCCTCTACAGGTGGTCCTGGATGTCCATGGTCAGAGAGCTGAAGTCTGCCAGGAACATGATCCTGTGTATTTAATCTCCTGACGCTTTCCACCTGTCCTGACAAAATGACCGGGTCTAAAGGCACCTTCTCAGCAGGCCATCCGGACCGATGCCCTTCCCATTGCTCTCCAGTTTCCCCTTGCCCTTACTGCTCGCTCAGTCTGATCCCTCTCAACTACCCAGGTGCTGCTTGAGAGTTAGAAGCCCGCCCTTGTCTTTCAGCAGTCTGAAGGGCTCTTCAGCCAAATCCTTCCGTGTGTTTATACCTATCATTTCCCATCAGTCTCTCTCCAATACTTCTAGTGACGACGATGACCCTCGCTGGAGGAGTTTCACCAGGTTGAAGAAGCCCACCTGCCTCAGCGTTCCAACACAGGGCATGTGCTCTAGGCCCCAGGCCTCAAAACCAGGAAATTCCACCTGAATTAAGAAAACAGGTTGTGGCACCAAGGGTGCAGGACACTGGCCCAGGCTGCCCTGAGAGGCTTTGGCGTGTCCATTCATGGAGATATTCAAAACAGACCTGGGCATGCTATTGAGCAACCTGCTCTGGCCGACTCCCTTTAGGCAGGGGATTGAAGTAGATGATCTCCAAAGACCTCTCTCAATCTACACGGTACTGTGAGGACATGAAAGTCAGTGCCCATGACGTCCTTCCTTCATGAGTACCAGACAGCCCAGCAGCAGGCCCATGGTTTGGATATGGAGGTCAGCACTGAGTGCCTGAGAGGCCAGCACCAGCCTCATGGGTGAGCTTGGTGTTTGCAGGTCCTTTCTGCCTGAGTCCTTAACAGGTCAGCAGCAGGTATGGCCAGGATGCCAACTGTGAGGGTGTTGCTGCCAGAGAACCTGAGAGACCATGAGCAAGCTCAGAGGTGTTGGACGTGGTGTGTTTCAGAGCACCTCTTAGGGCAGCAGAGGGTTGATGACCTGGCTTGGTACTCGTGAGGTCCCAACTATGGAACATGTCAGCAGCAGGAGTGTGTATGTAACATACAATATGTGCATGACAGCATGTATGGAACATGCCAGCAGCAAGAGGTTGCTTGTGAGGTCACCACTGCTTGGACACTGGACTGGCCAGTAGAAGGCCCGTGACCGGGATCTGTGTTTGTGAAGTCATTTCTTTGTGAATATCTTTTTAAGCAAGGATCAGGTTTGTAGCTGTGTTAGGTGCCTGTGAGGTCTCTTCTCGGAAACTTTCCTGGACTCTTCCCTAGGCAGTGGGATGCCTGCAGTAGTGTTCCCAAGGTTTCAGACAGCTTTTGCCTTCTCAGCAGTGAAATGTCTCTACTTTTCTCTCCCCTGAGTTGGGATTCCTGGACTCACTGGAAAGACGCCCAGCAGAGCCAAGGTGCCTGGTCCCCTAACCCCTGTCCTGGATGGGGGTCATGATGGGAGGTGTGGCACTCAGCATACTGTGTGGTCCCCATCACTGCCTGGTGGGCTTGTATCCCCCATCCTCTGGAAGCCATTCTATTTCCTGCAGCAGCAGGAGCCCTTTCCCATTGCCCCTTAGATGGTTCTGTCAGGCTCCAAGCCCTTCCCGAGATCTACACTGGGACACAGGGGCTCCTTTCTCTTTAGTCCCCACCCATGCACACCACAACCTGGACGTCAGATGAACACGCAAGGGTGCATAAATGTGGGAGCAGTGTGACCACCACATCGGCAAAGATGTTTCAAGGGTGCACCCAAACCCTTGGCTCAGGATTTGCCTTCCCGGGGCCTGGGGCTCAGGGCTCGGCCTTTGTGCTTCAGAAAGCCAAGGCAGGGTTTTCTCAGCCGCGCAGCTGCCCCCACAGGGCCTTTGCCTACCCACAATCATGGCCTCCAGATGTCTGCTCGAACGAGTCCCTGGGGGTCTTTGTCAGTAACCACCCTCAGTGGGGCTCAGTCATACTTGAAGGTGCTTTTTCTCTGCTGACTGTGACTTCTTCATGAGAGGTTTGTGCAATCTCCTCTCAGTACTTGAGGTTCAAGGGCTCAGCAGCAAAAATGCCATGGGGCTTGTAACAGTGAAGAAAGTTCTGAAAAAACATGTCTCTTCCTGCCATTTTCTTCTACTGTTGTACAGTTAATTGGACAGTTTCCCAGTGTACTTATGGAGAAAGGTATCAAAGGGCTTCTAAGAAAAAAGACTGTTTATTTTCAAAATGGAGGAGAGGCTATAGCTGCACTCTCTGATTGATGTTGATCCAGGGTCTCTCCTGAGGAGATCTGGACTGGTCAGAGAAGCTGTCCCTTGAGGTCTGACACAGCATGGACAACCTTGCTCCGCTTCTCCCCAACCCCACCACGTCTCTCCTCAGCCACCTGGGACGTTCCTCCCTTTGCCTCACATCACACTTCTCCACCGCAGCCTGCAGCTGGAGGTTACAGCTCCTTTGCACCAGCGCCCACTGCTTTCCTTAGAGACCTGGAGGCACAAAGGCAAAGGGGGACTTGTCCTTATTTCTAACAAACCAAATAACAGTTATAAGATTTGCCTCACAAAACACACTCAAAAACTCTATGTCAAGTACGAGCTGTCCCCAATGGGGTTCACCTTCCACAATGCATAACCATGCAAAAAATGATTTAGACAGATGGAAATTATAAAATCAACAAAACTAAAGAGGTTCCTGAAGACTGATAGCCACAGATTTTGGAAAGACCCACAAGCTTTTAACTGCCTGAAGCTCAAAGCTGCAACTGGATTCTTGAGAGGTGTCTGAATGATCGAAGAAGAAGGGGAAGAGAGATCTAGAGAGCAATCACAAGTGCTTCTGTGCAGATGCACTGCTGGAAAGGTGCCTTCAGACATGGTTGGTTTAGTTAGGAGAGGTGGAAATAAGTGAAGGATGAGGGAGATGAAATTCAGAGCCTGAGAGAGGGAGTCCTGACAAAGCAAATAGAGGGGAAGGTCCATAGGTCTCCTCTTGCTATCAATGCACATCCTGAAAACTCCTGAATTCGATCTCATGGGAAAACATTGACACTTTATCAAAAGTATTCACTTGATTCAGCTGATGAGGTTATGCTCTTACACGATGGTTGGGATCTGGGCTTGGTCATCCTGCTTGACGAAGCACATTGAGGGCTTTAACAATGATCTTCACATTTCATTTTCCTACAACTTCCCACTTCACCAGCTCCCAGGGATGGCAAATTGTCTGCTCATTCCTTCCATGGTCTCTTCAGTGAGGGACGTCAGCAGGGCCTGCCAACACCCTCAGAAACCTCCAGGTTTGCTGCTTCTCCAGAAGCTTGGTCAGCCTTTCAGGAGCTGCAGTTCAGGAACTCGGCACCAGAGGGCTCATTCCCACAAAAAACCACCCGAAGGAACCAAGTTGGGGCCTAAATTTCCTTTAGTCTTCAGGTCTGATGTGCCTCATTTAAGAGATTTTGGGAGTGTAGCCAAAGTGAAAAGATGTCAAAGCAGAGAGACAAAGGGAATAACATGTTTGATTTTAACTAGCCACTTTTGCATTATTGTCAATGCACTTGGCTTAGAGGAATGACTTCAAGTAGAGTCGGCACCATCCAGAGCCATATGGATGGACTGGCACAGCCCCTGCACCATCCCTTGCAGGAGGCACCCCCCCTCTCCTAGGCTGAGGCGTGCATTCAAGATGCAAACCTCTGCAGTGCCCACTTGTCACAGGCCTCCCGGCAGAGGCTGACTCATTCCCCATGACCCTCCAAGCCTGCATCAGCTCATTGGGCTTTTGCTCCCCAGAACTGCAACGCTCCAGCCCATGGCAGCTTTGGCTTTGACACCCTCCCTCCATGCTGGGCCAAGGGTTCCCAGTTCCTCCTTGGCAGCTGCCCCTGCTTCCACCTCCTGCCTGCTGCCTTTTGGCCCTGGCGCTCACTCACTTTACACCAGCAGCCTCCTCAGAGGCATGTTTCTCTTCATGGCTATTCAGAGAGATCCTTCCTGCCCTTGGAGGAGGCTGTCCTGTAAGGCCTATGAGATTCCCTGAGCTCCTTCACCCTTCAGAGCTGCTTCCCAGGGCACCGCTTGTGTCAGTCTCCCACGCATGTCAAAGTTGTCTTCTCTGGAGCCCGCCCATCTATGCTCTGCTGCTGGCCTTCCTCACTCCTCTTTGGCACCTGGGACACCACTATTTGCTGGTAAAGACCGCCAGGGCTGACACTGTTGATCACACCCTGACCAGCTCTTCCATGTTGGCCAGTACCTGGTCTAGGTGAGCATCACCCTTCCTGGCCCACCTGGCAGCTGTGATAAGAAGTCATCCCAAGATCCTCCAGACTGTTGGCACCCTGTTGCTTTGCCTGGCCACTGAATGCCAGGATACTTACGGTTCTTCATGGGAACCTGCTCATGAACCTGGAGGCTTCTCTGGGTAGATGTCAGAAGAGTTTCAAAGGTCCCTTATGGAGGCTGAGTGCCTTTCTTACTGGGATCATCACAGACCAGCACCTCCTGGTGAAAAAAACACCCTTGGATGCAAACTCTCTGGTCCTACGCACTGGTAAGTGTGCAGTTGGCTCATGTGAACCCTGGCTTGTTCCCCATCCACTGCTGGTTGTTCTCCTCCGAAATCCTGCCTCAAAGCACAAAGGCCTGGGAGACCTTGCTGGTGGTAACCGAGGAAAAGAGGACATCAAGTATCTCAGATCTATCTACACTTACTCCTACTAAATTCAGCAGTGCTGCTACATTATCCCTTGGGCTTCTTTAACTGTTCCCGAAGTAGCAAAAGCTCATCTTGGTGCCCTGGAATTCCTTTTGAGTTTCAATTGAGTTTTGATATGTACCATTGCTGGGCCTGGATGATGCTCTCCTTTAGGACAAGATGTATCCAGGCACACTGTTCAAGTTATTGGTCTTTTCACCAAGGGAGTGAGTGAAGATGCCTGTGTGATGCGCTTCATGTCCATGCAACGTGTGTCACTGTGGGATAGAGAGGGGTCAGACCTTGCCTCTGAATAGACCTGGTGGCTGATGCCTCTGACTGACGCCTCTGAGTGACAGCATCAGACAACAGAACAGACACCAAATAGCACTCTCTGCGATGCTGTCTGGGGCATCTGTGATGCATCCACCCTGAATGGGAACTGTTTTCTCGTAGGTCCCGTGTGGTCCGTGCCAGCCTTGGCATCTTATGTAGCTCTCTGGGCCTAGGTTTGAACATGAAATTGAGTAGCTGCCCCGAATTCTGTCAGGCAATGTGGGGCTGAACAGGGGAACAATGCCATTATTGTCACTGCAGATCTCTATGATTAGAGAGAGAACACAGAAAAGAATATAGGAGTTCTCTATCATAGGTTCTATGATTCTGTGGTTCTGTGAAAGGGCGGTCGATTGGAAGCTTGCTGAACACCTGGGGTCAGAAGGTTGTGTCCAGAGATACACAATCCATCTAGAGGTCATTTACTACGTCTGTACGTGGGGAGTCGACACTGGGACCAACACTCTTTAACAACTTGGTTAATGGCCTGGATGGTGGGGCAGAGTTCACCCTCAGCGGGTTGCAGATGATATGAAACTGAGAGGAGTTGCTGCTACACAAGATGGTTGTGCTGCCCTTCTGAGGGACCTCAGCAGGCTGGAGAAAGGAGCAGAGGGGAACTTCACCAAGTTCAACAAGGGGAAATGCCCAGGCAGCAGTAACACCATTCAGCAGTATATGTTGTAGAATCATAGAATCATAGAATTGCTGAGGTTGGAAGGGACCTTTAAGGTCATCAAGTCCAACCATTAACCTACCCTGACAAAAACCACTTCAAAACCATGTCCCCAAGTACCAAATCTGCCCTTTTTATAAACACCTCCAGGGATGGTGAATCCACCACCTCCCTGGGCAGCCTATTCCAATTATAAAAACCCATTCAGTGAAAAAGTGTTTCCTAATATTCAGTCTAAACCTCCCCTGACATAACTTGAACCCATTTCCTCTGGTCCTATCACTTGTCACCAGGGAGAAGAGGTCAGCCCCCACCTCTCTACAACCTCCTTTCAGGTAGTTGTAGAGGGTGATAAGGTCTCCCCTCAGCCTCCTCTTCTCCAGGCTAAACAACCCCAGATCCCTCAGTCGTTCCTCATAAGATTTGTCCTCCAGACCCCTCACCAGCTTTGTAGAGCTTCTCTGGACACGCTCCAACACCTCAATGTCCTTCTTGTAGTGAGAGGCCCAAAACTGAACGCAGTACTCGAGGTGGGGTCTCACCAGGGCCGAGTACAGGGGGATGATCATTGCCTCAGTCCTTCTCACCACACTAGTCCTGATACAGGCCAGGATGCTGTTGGCCTTCTTGGCCACCTGGGCACACTGCCGGCTCACATTCAGCCGGCTGTCCACCCAGGTCTTTTTCTGCCGGGCAGCTTTCCAGACACACCACCCCCATCCTGTAGTGCTGCAGGGGGTTGTTGTGACCCAAGTGCAGGACCCGGCACTTGGCCTTGTTGAACCTCACACCATTGGCCTCGGCCCATCAGTCCAGTCTGTCCAGATCCCTCTGCAGAGCCAACCTACCCTCAAGCAGATCAACACTCACGCCTAGTTTAGTGTCACCTGCGAACTTACTGAGGGTGCATTCGATCCCCTCATCCAGATCATTGATAAAGATCTTAAAGAGAACCGGCCCCAGCACCAAGCCCTGGGGGACACCACTTGTGACTGGACACCAACTGGATTGAACTCCACTCACCACCACTCTCTGGGCATGGTCGTCCAAACGTTTTTTTACCCAGCGAAGAGTACACCTGTCCAGGCCATGAGCACCCAACTTCTCCAGGAGAATGCTGTGGGAAACAGTGTCAAAAGCTTTGCAAAAATCCAGGTAAATAACATCCACAGCTTTTCCCTCATCCACTAAGTGGGTCACCTTGTCATAGAAGGAGATGAGGTTTGTCAGGCATGACCTGCCTTTCACAAACCCATGCTGACTGGGCCTGATCACCCTATTCTCCTGCATGTGCCATGTAATGGCCCTGAGGATGATCTGTTCCATGACCTTCCCAGGCACCGAGGTCAGACTGACCGGCCTGTAGTTCCCTGGATCCTCCTTCCTGCCCTTCTTGTGGATGGCTGTCACATTTGCCAACCTCCAGTCAGCTGGGACCTCCCTGGTTAGCCAGGACTGCTCATAAATGATGCAAAGTGGGCCGGTGAGCACTTCCGCCAGCTCCCTCAGTACCCTTGGGTGGATCCCATCTGGCCCCATTGATTTGTGTACCTCCAGGTGCTGAAGCAGGTCCCTCACCATTTCCCCTTGGATTACAGGGGCTTCATTCTGCTCCCCATCCCTGTCTTCCATCTCAAGGGTCTGGGCACTCAGAGAACAACTGGTTCTACTGCTGAAGACTGAAGCAAAGATGGCATAAAGTACCTCAGCCTTTTCCTCATCCTTGGTCACGATGTTACTGGTCCCATCTACTAGAGGACAGAGATTATCCTCAGTCTTCTTTTTATTGCTAATACACTTATAGAACCTTTGTTTGTTGCCCTTGACAACAGAAGCCAGGTTTAGTTCTAGCTGGGCTTTGGCCCTTCTGATTTTCTCCCTACACAGCCTCACTACCTCTTTGTAGTCCTCATGAGTGGCCTGCCTTTCCAAAGGCCATAAATCCTCTTTTTCTCCCTAGGTTGCAACCCTAGCTCCCCGTTCAGCCAGGCCGGTCTTTTTCCCAAACGGCTTGTCTTTTGGCACAGGAGGACAGCCTGCTCCTGCACCTTTAAGACTTCCTTCTTGAAAAACATGCAGGCTTCCTGGGCTCCTTTGCCCTGGAGGACTGCCTCCCAGGGGACTTTGTCAACCAGGCTCCTGAAAAGACCCAAGTCTGCCCCCCGGAAGTCCAGGGTAGCAGTTCTGCTGACAATTATGATAGATGGGACTCCTCGTTTTGAACGACAGAAATTCAACAGACCTCTTAAAGGAATAGTTCATCACTTTAGAGAATTATATTTTTGCGTGTGTGTGTATATATACATTAGAAGACAAATATAACAGTAATTTGAGTGAGACTGCACTTTTAGAGGACTCTAGTGTCTGAATTTGTGACTATATTTACTTTATAGCCAGCTGTGGTGTGTGGGTTTCGAGGTCTCAGCGTTTTCGAGCTCGCCCGGTGCGGGGACCTCAGGAGGGAGACCTCAGCACTTGACCCAAGCTGCCACCACGGTTATTTCATACCATGAGCGTCGTCACATTCAATATAGATTAGAAAGTTTGCTGCAAAGTTCATTCTCTCCCTTGATGGCTGCCATCCTGAGAACTTCTTCCCCAGTGCCAGATCCCCCAGCCCTCCCCCTCCTCCCGAAGCTGTAGCGCTCGCAGTGTCCCACATTTACTGCACAGCTTCTGACTGATATCGTTGGCTGAGTGTAGTCTTTGTATATTTTGTATTGGTATCTGGATCCATATTGGTTCTTTGGTGTTAGTAATGTAAATTATCCAATCTTTGTCTATTAAATCTGTTGACATTTCCACCCATGTGTTTGCTTGTTTTTTGCCTGATTCCCCTTCCTGGGTGGGCAGGGGTCATCGGGTGACAGAGTGATTGTCTAAAGGACCATAAATTGTGAGGGGTTTCTCAAACCATAACACAGGCACAACTTTATGGTGAGGCTCTGGACTTGGTTTCTTCTTCCCCAGTGCTTGGGGAAGCCGGGAGGTGGTGTGCGGTTTTCCTACACTCAGCCTCGCTCACCCTCACACCCCACGGCCCCCAGGAAGAGCCCTGAGCCACCAGTGAGGGGCAGGACCTGCCTTCCCAGGGCCTGGGGGTCAGGGTCTGGCCTTTCTGCTGCATCAACCAAGCCAAGGGGTTCCTCAGCATTACAGCCACCTGCACAGTGCCTTTGCCTACCTGCAGCCACAGCCTCCAGTTATCTCCTCTAACGAGCCCATGGGGAGGCTTTGGCAGTAAGGACCCTCAGTGGGGCCAATCAAGGCTTCAAGGTACTTTGCTTCTGACTTGGACTTCTGGAGCACTTTGTTCAGTCTCCTCTCAGTGTCTGAGGTTGATGGACTCAGGGTCAAATACACCATGGGGCTCGTTAAGGTACAGAAAGTCCTAATGAGCTATTTCTCTCCCTGTAATTTGCTTCAAGTCTTCAATAGAGCTAATTGGAGTTCTTTCATACTATAATATAGAAGGAAGATTTTAAAGAGAACCTAATAGAAAATATTACTTTTTTTTTATTTCAAAGGGTTTTTTTATCAACAGTTCAGTTAGAGAAGAGGTGATAGAAGCAGTCAGCAGTTGATATTGATGCAGAGGGTCTCCTCAGGAGGTCTGGACAGCCAGGAAAAGCAGTCCCCTGAGGTCTGAGACTGTATGGACAGCCTTGCTCCTCACCTCCCCTTCCTCCCCATCCCTGTCATTGGCCAACTGGGATCTGCATCACTTTTCCTTACCTCAGACTTCTCCACTGAAGTCTGCAGCTGGGTGTTACAGCTCCATTGCACCATCTCCCTCCTGCGCTCCTCAGAGACCTGGCTGCACCCAGGCGCAGGAGGAGTTTTCCTCTTCGCAAGCAGAGAAAAGTAAAGCATGATCAAGTTTGATAAACAATAAAACACCCTCTGCAACCAGATGCTCAGGACAAGCTGCCTCTAATGAGGTTGCTTTGCTACAAGGGATGATCTTATCAGAAATGCTGTAGATGGACAGGTACAAAAAGAGAGATATAAACGTAGTTACAGACTTGGCTAAAGGAGATAATTAGACGACGGAAGGACAGGCAAACTTGTAACTCCCTAAAGCTCAAAGCAGCAGCTGGATAGGTGACAGGAATCTGAATGACCAAAGAGGAAGGGCAGGAGAAAAGTGGAGTGCAATAGAAAAGGCCTTTGTCGGGACAGTCTGCATCTGAAAAGCTGACTTTAGAAATGGTCATTGTATATAAACAGGTGATACATGTCTGAAATTAAAACCACTTTATTAACAGGCAGAATAGTGGCAATGAAGTCACATGGCAAGATCTATAATTCTGTGGAATATAATTTTTGAAAGGTCACTGGATTTGTAGAGGTCTCGTGAGGGAGGACAATCAAGTGTTGGACCCAACTTTGAAGGAGGCCAAAAGTGCAGCTCAGGGAACTACTGGCCCAGAAAGCCAACCACATCCTGGGCTGCATCAAAAGGAGCGTACCCATAATGTGTCCTACAGCCCTAGGCAACAATCCCCGTAGTCCAAATGGTGATCCAGAGAGCTGCTCTCTGTGATTCATCTTGATGGGTTTCACACCTGGGGCTGATGGCTGTTCCAGGGCAGCCCTGGAAGGAGCTGAGATGAGATGTTCCTTCCTCAGGAGTCTGTAATTGGGGTTTCCATCTGCCACTGTGCCTCTGTGCTCTTCTCGATTTCTGGAGATGAGCTCTTGATGAGCTGGTGGCTCTGCTGTGGTGGGTCGGGGAGCAGGACATTAAGTGAGTTACACCCCTGACATTGCTTGTGCCTTCTTCCGTTGCAGATGAGCTTCTTATCACTCAACCTAAAACAATCCAATGAGAACATAAATCTCCTGAGACATCTGTGTTTGGCGGTTACATGCATATTCATTGGTATTATTTAACATAGGAGAGCAGATCATGGGAGTTGCTGTCCAGAAAGGCATCGTGATTGAGGGAAAAGCTATCGTGTTGCACGGGCAATGGCTTCATTCAGGGCCAGTATCACAGCCTTGTTTCTAAGACTGTAGATGAATGGATTTAAGAATGGGTACAGGACAGTGTTCAGCAAAGCTACCATTCTGTTTGCCTCCAAGGAAACATCTCCTGAAGGATGCACATAGAGAGCAATGCAGCTCCCGTATACAATGGCCAAGGTGGTGAGATGAGAAGAACATGTAGCAAAGGCTTTTCTCCTGCCGGAGGCTGCTGGGAGGTGTAGAATACAGGAAAGGATGCCTATGTAAAATGCCAGAGTTAAACATAAGGAACTGAGAATGACAAACGATGATAAAACCGAGTCTATTTTCCAAATCAGGCTGGTGTCAGAGCAGGACAATTTGAATAAGGGGGAGTTGTCACAAAAAAAATGATGGATCTTGTTTGAGCCACAGAAAGTCAGCTTGTAGAGGAGGACCGGACGGTAAGTCAAGAGTGTGATGCCCATGACCCAAGCAGCGAGAACCAAGTGGACGCAGAGCTGAGGCTTCATGATGGCAGTGTAACGCAAAGGCTGGCAGATGGCAACATAGCGGTCAAAGGACATGACAACAAGTAGAACAAACTCTGTACAGCCCAGGGCAAAATAGAAATAGGATTGGGCAAAGCAGCTGCTTAGTGAGATTGTTCTCCTACCAGAACCCAGGATCACAAACAATTTGATGCTCGTGGAGGACGTAAACCATATTTCCAGGAAGGACAGGTTGCTGATGAAAAAGTACATGGGGGTTTGCAGGCGGTGATCCACACACACGAGGAAAATGATGGTTGTGTTCCCCATCACTGTTGTCAGGTATATGAGCAGAAGGACCAGAGAGAGAAATAGCTGTAGTCTTTGATCAAGCCCCGAGAAACCCTCGAGGATGAACTCAGTAACTGCAGTTTCATTTTCTGGTCCCATGCTGAATTTCAGTTCGTCCTGCTGAGACAGGAACACGGCACAAAGCCAAGTGTGATAATTTCATGGTCTGGATGACCAGGTCTATCCTTCCTCTTCTACGCCTTTGCTTTCCTGCAGTCTTCCTATAGGACACAGAGATAGTCCTCCAAGCATTTCTCACACCCTGGCTTTTATGTTTTACATTTCAGTTAGAGTCCCCAGAGTATTTGTCGTCTTCTTTCTACCTTTTTCAAACACTCACAAAGGGTTCTTTCTGCAGAACAGAAGATTTTAAAGGGGCTTTTAGCCATTTCAGCCCATTCCTGGGAAATTCCAAATTCGCTCAGACCTATTGCAAACATCTGTCATACCTATGTGCCAAACTCATCTCTTCTATTGCACAAATGCTAAACCATCAAATCAAATCAAATCAAATCAAATCACAGGAACACAGGAAGTTCCGTTCAAATACACGGAAACAGTTCTTTACGGTGAGGGTGACAGAGCACTGGAACAGGTTGCCCAGGGATGTTGTGGAGTCCCCTTCCCTGGAGATTTTCAAGACCCACCTGGATGCAGTCCTGAGTAATGTGCTCTAGGCAATCCTGCTTTAGCAGGAGAGTTGGACTAGATGATCTCTAGAGGTCCCTTCCAACTCTGATGATTCTGTGATTCTGTGATTCTGTGATTCTGTGAAATCAAATCAAATCAAATGTGTATGTTGAAAGCTCTTTTTTGTACTTTTCAGTACTTGCCTTTTTGGGCTAGGAATCCCTGAGGATTTGTTGATTTCAAAACAAGTAATATCAAGCACCTCTTTTGTAATCCCCTGCTCTCTTCCACAGATTCTGGCTCTCTGTTTCTTCAGGAAAGGGGGAGGGGGTGGAATAGGGACCACATAGAACTTGTCTTCTTCAGTATTCTAAATAATGATTGAAATTTACCATGGTTCCACACACTCTGTCACACGGTCTCCTCTGACATTCGTCTGTGCCGAAATGCAGTGCTTTCCAAACAGCGGCTCATTGCTATTACTACCAAATGTCCTGACCTAAATGCAGGGCGAGAGAAGAGTGTCTGGAAGAGATTTGTAATCTTTCTTTGGCATGCCAGTTATGGGTTGGGAGGACCCAGCCTCTAGCATTTTCTCGTGTCTCCATTGACTGTAGAGGGAGCCTTGGGGAAGCAAGTTCTCATAGGCACCTGCAACGAAGTACATGAAACTCATTATTCGAGTCTCAAATCTCTGACTCATTAACTTAGTGGGTTTTCTTTTTTTACATCAAAATACACATCTAACAGAAGAAAGCACAAGAAAAAATAGCGCATTAAAGACTGATGTTTTTCCCTTCATCTTTGCATTTGCTTTTAGACATAGAAAGAAGCAGAGCAGATGACCCCCCAAATTAGGATGATTCAAAATGGAAGGGGAGGAGAGGGAGGGGAGGAGATGGTGGGTTTGAAGCAGGGATGCAAAGCTTCTCCACAGCCTGTGTTGTCCCCGCAGGCTCTGTCCCAGGGCAGAATGGGTAGCACTCACCCAAGGAGTAAAATGGGAAGTTCAGTATAGGGCGGTGCCCCATGCTTGCATGGACATTTGAGCTTAGGGCTCAGGCTTGTCTTAGAACCCAATCGCCCGGCTTGTTCTTTGCCTCTAGTCTGGAACAGGGTAATTTCTGCACTGGCTGTGCCTGGAAAACTTTCTGAGGTTAAACCACTGGCTGGATGCGGCTCAGGCTCAGTCACCTACAGCAGGATGAGCATAGTGAGTCAGTGAATCAGAGGTCACAGTCCCAGTTTCCATTTTCTGGGTCAGTTCAAACACCCAAAGGGTTGTGTGTTCTTACTCTGTTGGGTGACACCTAAATTATATGAAAATAAGAGGAGAGAGCAACGCTCATGTTTCATAGTAGCTGGTGCCCACGCGGGCTGCTCCCAGCAAAGGCACAATGCCGCAGAAGAAGCAGTCTCTACACTGGGCACAGAGGGTCCGATGGCATACAAGTTTGTGGCCTGAGCATGGATAGAGTTGTCATTCCCCAGCAGCTAAAGATGAGCATGGAGCACAACCAGGAGTTCGTAAGGACAGAGTAGTATGAGGGGTTGCAAATGGCGCTGCAGCAAAGGAAACACATCACAACACATAGGTTAAACTCAGCTGGGCCCAGGAAGACAGAGGAGAAGGTCTGTGACTTGTAAGCAGCACAGAGACTGCCAAACATGTTAGGAGAATGACCAAAGTGAACCAAATGGCCAAGAAGGACAAGGTGCTGAGGAAGGGATCCATGGGGGTGTGGTACTAGCGGCAGAGTCAAATGACGGCAATGGTGACAATGGTGACGGCAATTGGAGTCCCCTTCCCTGGAGATTTTGAAGACCCGCCTGGATGCAGTCCCGAGTAACGTGCTCTGGGCAATCCTGCTTTAGCAGGGGAGTTGGACTAGATGATCTCTAGAGGTCCCTTCCAACTCTGATGATTCTGTGATTCTGTGATTTTGTGACTCTGTGATTCTGTGACTGCATTCCCCGTGTCAGCGAGCAGATAAATCACCAGCAGCAGTGTGAACAGGAGGACTTTCCACTCTGGAATGACTGGAAAGGTCTTCAGGAAAGATGTGGTATGGTTGTGAGGATCCATTTCTGTACCCAGTCAGTTGAATGCGTGACAAGGGTAACTAATACCTTGTTGTGTTTTTGACCCTTCCTTCCCTTTTCTTGGGCTTCCTCTTCCTTCTTGAAATGGGAGACCAGAACTGCCCTCTGTAAGGATTCTGCTTTTCTCTGTGTTTTTACCCAGTGGCATGAGACAAATATTGATCCAGCCCACTTGTCTTCAGACTCAGGAAATGCCTCTCCAGCCTTGCTGGCTTGCATGGGTATTCTGGACTGCCAGCTAGGAACTGATATTTCTGGCAAAAGCTGTATGAATTCTGTTACATTTCTCATGGTGGTGTAGCTGGGCATCAAGCCTGTGCACGTGTGCAGCCAGAGCTCTTCAGTCATTAATCCCCTGGGTGGTCCAGGGACCCTCCCAACTCATCATCTACATCGGCAAGAGGAGACACTGGTCTGAGAGAGGGGATTGACATGGAACCAAAGGATTGAGTTGAGTCACCCCCTTCAAAATTAACCAGCTCCAAAATGAGCCAAAATGAGTCACCTTCAGAATTAACTGCTGGACATGGCAGTGTTAGGTTAACAGTTGGACTCGATGATCTTAAAGGCTTTTTCCAACCTCAATCACTCTATGATTCTATGATCATTTCAGAAGCATCTCTTCTACAGACCCACGCAGCCATTGCAAAAGTCTCCTTGCAATTTCCCTTTAAGCCTTCCCTTGACTAGGATGCCTACAGCACCATAATCCGTGTATTGCTATATACATCCTGAAATCGGCACTCTCGGATAAGTCCCTGTTGTGTGTAGCCCTGGAAAACTCCTTTTGAGTGTAAAGGAAAACAGAACCAGCAGGAAAGTGGTTTGGCAACAAAATAGGAAAACAGAGCAAAGTGGGGAAAAGGGACCGTGTGAGTGGAAACAGGTTTCTAGTCAGCAGGCTTCTCTGATGGAGCCCTGCAGTAGCCTGTGTCCCGTGTTCTCATTGGAGCCGATTTCCAACTACCTTCTGTGCGGGCGCATCCTCTGTTCTTAGTGGGCATGTGTGAATGGCAGTGAACTTCAAGCTGGAATCACCGGTGAGGAGGATACGAGGTCTGTCTTCCAGCAACTGGAGCAGGGCTGCAAACATCCTGGACTCCAATGCCCGGGTGCAGGCAATGAGGAGACCATGAAGACCAGGGTCCAGCAGCTGGATAGAACCAGTGCCTAAGGCAGACCTGGGTCTTCTCCTAGAGAGACTCATGGGCTGGAGAAGGCTGACTGGCTCTCTCCTGCCCTCTGCGCATGGCTCACAGGGCCCTGCTGACCATAGACCTCAACGTTGCAAGAGCTGAGGAACTCCTGGAGGAACAGCATGGTACAACTTGGCAAAATGGGCTCTGAGTCCTTGCTGGGCCTAACTCTCCAGACTGTACCTGCACCGCTTGATCAGGACACGCTTCTTCAGCTGCCACCAGCCTCAGGTAGGCACCAGTGAGGACCCTCAGCTCCCTTCAGTCAGGGGAGCGGTGTCTGGAAGCAAGCTGTCTTGTAGAGGAAAAAGGTGGCCAAGGTGTCTGGGAGTCACTATCAGAACCCAAGTGGGAAAGGAAAAAATGCTCTTGTTTTTGACAGAAAAGCTCATCTGGAGTCAAAGCATGGGTCAGACCTTAACTAGAGCCAAGAGTGAACGTAAATATCATCCAGGAAAAAATTCCTTCATGTGCACTGGCTCAAACCAGATCACTCACAGAATCCCAGGATCACACCGGTAGGGTTTTGGAGGGGGTCTCTGGAGATTGTCTTGTCCCACCAACCTGCTAAACCCCCCTTCAACTAGTGTGCCTGAAGGGTGGTGGGATCTGCCGAGGGAGGGCTGCTCATGGGCCCCTCGTCCCCCCGCTCTGGCCTCACACACATCGAAAGCCACCAACAGCTGGGGCACATCTGGAGCAAGGCTTCATGTGTGATCAGAGATGGATCTGCAGAGACCCCCACCAGGAACGGCTGCAACCTTACAGTTACAAAAGGACTCTGTGAAGAAACCATTAGCCTTGGTAACTACATGGTTCCATTCTTATGATGCAAGTGGATGGAGACCTCTCTTATGAAGAAAGGCTGAGAGAGTTGGGGTTCTTCAGTCTGCAGAAGAGAAGGCTCCAGGGAGACCTTACAGTGGCCTTCCAGTACTTAAAGGCGGCCTACAAGAAAGCTGGAGAGGGACTTTTTACAAGGGCATGTAGTGATAAGACGAGGGGGAATGGCTTCAAACTGGAAAAGGGGAGATTTAGATTGGATATGGGAAAAGAAATTCTTCACTCTGAGGGTGGTGAGACACTGGCACAGGTTTCCCAGAGAAGCTGTGGCTGTTCCATCCCTTGAGGTGTTCAAGGCCAGGCTGGATGGGGCCTTGAGCAACCTGGACTGATGGAAGGTGCCCATGACAGGGGGTTGGAACAAGATGATTTTTAAGGTCCCTTCCAACTCTAACCATCCTAGGAGTCTATGATTCTATAACCTGAAACGGGAGATTCTGACCTGGAACAGGAAGAACATCAGACAGACAGACACTGGAACAAGTTGTCCAGGCAGGCTATGGAATGTCTACCCTTTGCAGTTTTCAAGACCCTACTGGGACACAGCCCTGACCACCAAGTCTGACTTCACTGGAGACAATGCTCTGTGCAGTTGCTACCCTAAATGATGTCCCAGGGTCTTTCTCTCCCTTTGCACTCAGAGGAGAGACCTGAGGGGTCCACCTGTCATGAGGAGCAAGTCAGCAGAGCTTAACCTAAGTCAGCTCCCTTAACCTAAAGCTGGAGCCAAGGAGAACCCTGTGCACCATTCCTCTAGGAGGGTGGAGTCCTAACTGTCACTCTAGATCAGCAGCTGAGCTCACTTTAGCCCCCAGCAAGTGAAGCACCTTGGCCTCTGGGGAAGGTTTGGGTTTCCTCTCTCCTTAAAGGGCAGAGCCTGGCACCCCTGTGGGGGACTTATCCTGTCCCACATTCCCAGTCTCCTCAGCTTGGAGGAAATCACTCCTTCCTCCCCAACAACCATTCGTGGAGTCTAGAAGGAGATCTGTGAGGAGCATCTCATTATAGTTCTGCTCCGTGAGCTGGAAGAGATCACGGCTCATTCCCCGGCTTGTTTCCCCACCTCCGAAGAGCACAGAGGTCCAAGGGAGGGCAGCTCAGGGCTTTCATCCCCCCGGGGCTTCACTTGCACAGGGCTCACTTTCTGTGACACAGAGAGTTGAGCTGCAGCAGGAACCTTCAGGAGCCTCTTCTATAAACCCGGGAGGCACTGCAGAGAAGGGGATATTCAGGTGCTGCTGAAGACTCTCAGAAGGAGATGGTGACAGGTGAGTGCAAGGACAGAGCAGCGACTAAGCCATGGGTCAGGGTCTGCAGGCAGAATTGGAAAGGGGAGGATGGAATGTGGAAGAGGCAGGAGATAGCCCCCGACCTTGCCTTTCATGCTCCATTCCCCTCAGAGGAAGGGCTGTGACATCCTGCTGGGGACTACAGGTAGGTGCTGGGTTTGCTGAGGTGGGTATCATTAATGTGCCAGTGGCTCTTTGCACAGCGGCCACTAGGAAGTGGGACCATGTGTCTTGGTACAGCCCTGTCCTGCACGTCTTCTTATTCCAGCTCACTCTTTCCTCTGGATACCCTCCCTGGGTCCTTGACACCACTGAACAGATACAGGCAGCGTGGTTGTCAGTGCAGAGACAGAGCTGCGGGGCATCAGCTGATGGGCACTCGGACACCTCCGTGGACATGAAGAGGTTGGAGAGGAGGGTATGGGGCCAGCGTGCCAACACACGTCCTTTAATGTCTCAACTCTTATTCTCTCTCTGTCTCTTTCTCCATCTTGCTTGTGTCTTAGGGCTTCACCTCAATGCCTCAGCTCTCTCACAGCTGTCTCTCAGCCATCCGCATGGGGTGTGATTTACTGAGAGCACTGACTCTGGGGCACCCTCCCCATGGAAGCACCTTCTGGAACAATGCATCCCAGTGTAGGTGCACTGAATCACTGAGTCAAAGGGCTCCTCCATCCCAGGAACTCTCTGGGCTCTCCAGGTGCCTGCCTTGGCCATCTCCAACTCTGTAAAATGTGTGAAGTTTGAGGCAGAGCATCATCAGGGACAGTGTTTTGTCTGACCCGAGTGTTATGGAAGCCCGGAGAGGTGGTGTGGGCTTTCTCTTTCAGCCACAGGCGTTCCCTGGGCAGGCAACCAGGTGTGTATCAGGAATTTACTGGAAACCTGTGCTTCATGAGGATCCTGCACCGCCTCAGCCCCCACTCACCCCCAGGACACTCTTGTGTCTTCATTGCAGTGCTGAACAGGGAGCCCTGAGCACTCAGGTGGCAATGCTGAGGTCCAGGTGCTGCGCTGCTGCAGGGAGGCAGCCCAAATGCACCCAGAAATGTAAGGTGAGGAGGAAGAGATGTCCAGCAAATGATCGTCACCCCTGTCTTTTTTGCCTCCTCCTTGTGCAACATCGCTTTTCCTCATTTGGCTTAGAACCTCAGGGACCTCTTCTCTGGAATCCCGTTTTTCCCACCCTTCTCTCCCAAGTTCATATCTGCTTGTGAGTGTCCTGGCTAACAGACCCTTTGCAGTGCCTTCAGCTACCAAGCTAGTAAGTCCTGGCCACTCTTGGTCAGTGGAAAGAGATGGCCTGTCCAGGGACAGAATTGCGTCATCAGAAAGCAAATGTTTCAGGGAGTTGAGACCTCTAGCCCATTCTTCCTCAGTGGAAAGAACCTCCTCGGTGTCCATTCTTCCTCAGTGGAAAGAAGCTGTCTATGGCACGATGCGTTCCCCTAAAGGCTTTTTTGCATGATGGAGTTTTCCTCTCTGGCCCATCTTTCTGTTGCTTGAAATTTGGCTAAAACCTATGCTGGGTACTCCTGGCAATAACTTCACGCATCACAATCTAATATGATCAAATGAACATTCTCTTTCATTCCACAGAAATAGGCACCTCGATGCGGCAACTCACCTCTCTAATCAAAGGAGATTCTTCAAAGAAGAGCAGTTTGGCCCTCTCAAAGAACCTTTTCTTGCCCTTTCGCCAGGAATGATGCCCCTAAACCAAGTCGGAATTCAGTCAAATGGGGGAAAACCTCCATGTTGTCTCTGGCAGTGACTTCTTCCCAGTTCATTTTCACAAAAATCACAGAAACACATGCCCTTCCCCAGGTTCCCTTCCTGCCTCATGGGGAAAAGAAAGTCCTACAGCACCTCATGGAGAAAGAAGAATGGGACAACCAGACCTCACCAGTGGTGTTCCTCCTGCTGGGATTGAGTAATGTCCCCAAGCTTCAGGTGCCTCTCTTCATCCTCTCTCTCATGATCTACATGGTGACCATGTTTGGCAACATCCTCGTTGTTGTGCTGGTGGTGGCACATCGGCATCTTCACACTCCCATGTACTTCTTCCTGGGGAATTTATCCAGTGTAGAAATCTGCTATACCTCCACTATCCTGCCCAGGCTGCTGGCCAGCTTCCTAACCAGGGACAGAACCATTTCTGCTCAAGGCTGCATGACGCAGTTCTTTTTCTTTGGCTGTTTTGCAGGTGCCGAGTGCTACCTGCTGGCCACCATGTCCTATGATCGGTACTTGGCCATATGTCAACCCCTGCTCTATGCAAGCCTCATGAACTGGAAGCTCTGTCTCCAGCTGGCGGCTGGGTCCTGGCTAGCGGGATTACTGATGTCTACCATAGTCACTGGACAATTTTCCAAGTTACCCTTCTGTGGTCCCAATGCAATTGATCACTTCTTCTGTGATTTTGCCCCGTTGCTAGAGCTCGCCTGCAGTGACACCACCGTGCTTAGACTGGTGACTTTCATAATCTGTTTTCTGGATGTAGTCGTCCCGTTTGTAGTCACTTTGGTATCCTACATCTGCATCATAGCTGCGATCCTGAGGATTCCGACCACCATGGGGAGGCAGAAGGCCTTCTCCACCTGCTCCTCTCACCTCATGGTGGTCACTGTTTTCTATGGCACCCTCGTCGTTGTCTATATGATACCCAGGACAGCCTCACTGAGGCAGCTCAATCAAGTGCTCTCCTTTTTCTACACCATCCTCACGCCCATGGTCAATCCTCTCCTCTACAGCCTGCGGAACAGGGAGGTCAAGGGGGCTCTAGGAAATGCACTCAGAAAAACTGTGGCCTGCGTCGAGAGCTCATACTAGTTGAGATCCACCAGGAAGACACAGGTTGTGGGTCTCCTTTGACCAAGCATGGACAATTCGTAAGTGCATATTTTGTGTCCCAGGTCCATCTTTAGAAGTGCAGAATCTGTGGACTGGTTGTGGAATGAGAAGTGGGAGAGGGGAATTTGTGTCTTAAAGAAATACAGGTCTGGTGTTGAAGAGTGTCAAATCTTCCCTGGCTTGCTTCCTTCTTTAAAGTAAACACGATTGTGATCCTGCAGGTGGGAGCTGTGAAATGCCACACCTGCCCAGGAGTGGGAGAAAACTTACGCTAAACATGCTGTTTCCTCTTCCGTTACCCAGCCAAGCTGAGGGCTGCCATTCTTGCATGCCTGGGACTCCTCAGGGCACCTCCCTATTGGCAGTGAGAAGTGGGCAGCTGAATCAAGCCCCGCTAGTGGACACGTCTAAATCCCAGTAGATGCATGCCAGCCCTCGTGTTCTCTGGGCTTCCTAGCAGAGGACAACTGTGAAAGCTAGTCTGACAGGGTCACCCCCCCGAAAGAAAAACCAAGATCCATCTTCAGAAGACAGGCAAACAAGCTGGGTCTTGGCTTCCCAATGTTTTAACACAGCAATCATCACTTTCCCCCCTCTTTCCTCCTCCTAATCTGCCTCCCCCTCTCCAACCCTCCTCTCCCAATGTCTTTACTTTTTTGTTTCCCACTGGCTGACTGAGGTATGGCAAACTCAGTCCTCCTGTTTTCTTCTTTCTTGCATGAGAGAACAAGGTCAGCTCCTGAGGCATGACTGAGTACACACACCCCCAGCAGCGGGCATGCCCCATTTCCTGCCCTGAGGCATGCACACAAGATGGAAATGTCTCCATCATCCCTGATTTGCGCAAGGGCCTTCGGCCCTGACATACTGCCACAACACGCTTATTCCTCCTCCAAGCACAGACGAAAATTCCTTCTCACTTCCAGGCTCAAATCACAGTTGCAAGAATTTGCTGCCCTTCAGAAGAGGCCTTGAGCTTCTTGGATCTTCTTGGTGCTCATGGCAATGTTCTTGGCTGCCTCCAGGGTTGATGGGCTTCTTGTCTATAGCAAGGACATTATGACAAACTTTTAGGAAATGTTTGCTTTTCTGTCATTCCGACATATAGAAAGAGTAGACATAGAAAAGAGTGAAATACACGGAAATGGATGCTGAGCTAAGGGACAGTAAGAACCAGGTGAGATACCCCCATAGCTGTGGCTTCCTGGCAAGAAGTCCATCATGCAAAGGGGCTCCAGCCTCTGCCGCTCTGGAGTGGGGAATCAGCAGTGTCCATGCCACCTGGGGACACATACAGTGACTTTTGAAAGACCACCCTTCCTCTGAACTGCGTTGGATTTGTTCTTGAGGATGGGGTATCACGGCTCACGCTGCAAATACTGATTTCACTGGCATTGCCCAGAGCGGATGTCCAAGATGCAAACTGCTGCATTTAGATTTAGGCAAATTAATGTTTGTTGGAGACTTTGGATTGTTTTTTTGTGATTGGTGGGGCTTTTGCTTGTTTAGTTTTGGGGGAGGGTGTTACATTTTTTAGATACTGATAGGGAACTCACACAACCGCCTGAAGGATTGTTGGAGGATTACTGACAGAAGGCCCCGCATTTCTTGCATCTCAAGGCATGAGATGCCAGAGGCCAAGGGAAAGATGGTTTGGGCACTACCTGGGGATTTGGGGAACAGATACTCGCTCCCCTCTCGCAGCACCCTGCTCTCCTCAGTGAGGGCTGTGAGAAACTCTGCCAACCAGGTCTGAACTCACATTTGTCTCAGGTAACTTATGTCTAACTGCAGCCAATGTGGTCCAGCCAGCTCAGGATTTGAGTTTCCATTGGAGGACAAATCATTTCAATTCACACTTCTTTTCCATCTTCACTCTGACACTGAATGTTGTGTGACACAACTGTCCTGGCTCTCCGGGCAGGATGGGCAAAAGTTTGATACCTGAACGGGAACTTTTGCCCTTGCTGGAAATAGGAACGCAGCAGGCTCGAGCCAAGAGACCCAAGAAACAAAACTTCCCATAGGGCCAACTAATGAAAACGTGCCACAGGCTGTGGGACCTTCTCTTTACTGACAGAGAATTAGTGAGTCTAGAAAATACAGCTTCACCTATTTTCCCCTCTCTCTTTGTAACTTGGCTCTCAGAATTTATGTAGAATAGAATCATGGAATCATAGAATCATGGAATCATAGAATCATGGAATCATAGAATCATAAAATCATGGAATCGTTTAGGTTGGAAGGGACCTTTAGGATCATCGACTCCAACTGTTAACCAAGTCCACCACTAAACCATGTCCCTCAGCACCACCCCTACATGTCTTTTCAATACCTCCAGGGATGGTGACTCAACCCCTTCCCGGGTAGCCTGGTCCGATGCTTGATAACCCTCTCAGTCAAGACGTTTTTTCCTAATGTCTAATCTAAATCTCCCCCAGTGCAACTCAAGCCCAATTCCTCTTGTCATATCGTTTGTTACTTGGTAGAAGAGACCAAGCCCCACCTGGCTACAACCTCCTTTCAGGTAGTTGTAGAGAGCAATAAGGTCTCCCCTCAGCGTCCTTTTCTCCAGGTTAAAAACCCCCAGTTCCTTCAGACACTTTGAATCTGCTTTGCCACTTTGAAACTGTCTCTGAAAAACTAGCTCAGGATACGTTTTTTATATTTGATTGAGCCCCAATTAATGTGCTGCATTTAAGTGAGTTTCCATACCTGGAGCAGCTTTGCACAATGTCTGCTCAAAGAGGAGAAATAGCTCAGCCTGCAGTTGGAAATGGGTGAAGCTGGGGGCAATAAATGTGTTGCTTCAGATAATATTTGGTATGCATAAAATACAAAAAGGTTGTGAAGGTGAATGGGCAGGAAAGAAACAGAAAACTGGTCACCCAGTGGGGCTCTGCAAGAGGAGGATGGAGCTGTACATAACATGAGGCCATGCAAGTGGGATCAGCATGAAGAGAAGACAACTTTTGTAGGGAAGATGTTGCAAGGGAGTACCTTGACACCTTGACTTCGCCCAACTGCAAAACAGAGTTTGGGCATAGGGCAGAAGTGACGGGCAGAGTTGTCCTGTGCTAAAAAGACTTCTCTGAGAGAAGGCTTGTGGGATTTTAGTTGGAGAGATTTGAGGCAGTCCTTTCAAGATCTAAGGTGGCTGAGGTTTGGAAAGAAGGAAGAATCAGAATGCATCTGAAGGATAGTTTGGAATTAGTTGTACTATCTTTTCTCTCTCCTATAATGTAAAGATTACAATAGTGTCCTTAAGTCATCCATGCTCCATATCTTTGTTCCCTCCTTTTATGAAGAGAGGGAGGTGGAATAGGGGAGTAGTTTCTCAGGCCGACGGACAGATCCCAGGTTAGTGAAAAGGCACAAAGGCAGGCAAATCGGTAATCACACCAGAAGATTACCTGCGTTTCCATTCTCGGAAGTCCGAGCTGTGCAGCAGAGAGCTCAGAGCTGCCTTCATCTGCCCCGCATTCCAGCATGGAAAATGAAACTAATCTAGTCCAAAGGTTGGGTTTGATTCTCTTCACATCCTAAAGCACCACATGGGGCTGGAGACAGGCAGGACACCGAAAAAGGAATCACACTTCCCCACTTCCCTGGACAAAATCTTAGGTGCTTGTGGGAATCTCAGGAGGCGTGGCATACCGATTTCTGGGTTCAACGAGCTGGTCAAATGCCTTGTCCCCGTGTCTGTAATGGCGTCTTTGATGTGTGGCTCTCGTGTGCAGACTCTGCACTGGGACGCTGCTGTGTCTTGAGCAACCTGCTCGACCTCAGAGCTAGCCCTGCTTGGAACTAAAGGTCGATGTAGAGACCCACTGATCACAGGACAGTTCCACCCTGAATTGTCCCATGAGCATCTGCTGTAGCCACCCTCACATCCAGGCTCAGGGAAGGGCTGTAGGGAAAGGGTTTGCTGGTGTCTGTGGTCCAGCCTCCCACCAAAGGGTGGGAAATCGCCAACCTCAGACTCTGGTCGGCTGTGACTGTGGAGCTGAAACCTGAAAACCTCCAAACATGGAGATCAAAGATCCTCTGGGAGGGTCCCGCTGCGGTGCAGCACCACCCTCCTACTCAGTTTTCACTCTTATGTCTTCCAGGGCATTATAAACATTTCAAACAGGGCAGGTTATGGTATCGACCCCTGCAGGACCCTACTGGCGAGATACCTCCAGACATAGTACCATGCAGGAACCACGTGCCTCCAAGCCCAGCAGTTCAGATCGTATTTTACCCACCTGCTTATCTACCCATGCAGATTCTACTGTCCTCAGTTAGAAACAAGCTGGGGGTGATGCTGAATGCCTTTCTGACTTCCCAGTAAAAGTTACCGCTCTCTCTGCCCAGAAATCCTGTCCTTTCAGCACAGAAAGCAAAGAGGATGGCCAGGTGCGATCTGCTTTGGGTAAATCCCGTCACCTTCTGTTTCAAACACACAGAAGAAGTCCCTGAGTGGACATGCTCTGGGGCACAGCCTTCAGCTCCCCTGCTAATCCTTTGGGGCATGCACGTTTTGGGCGCTGCCAGTGAGCAGACAATTCCACCAGTCTCCGTGATCTTCCAAAGACAAAGCAGAGTGACCACTGTGACACTGGCTGCCCTCTCAGCTCCCTCAGTTTCCACCTCTCCTGTCCATAGACTGGTAAGGATTGTGTTTGCTCGAGGACTTGACCCCAGCCGTTGCTGGTGCTTCTCCTGCAGGTTCCATCCTTGAGCCCGAGGCCTGGGAGACCTTGCTGGGGCAGACTGAGGCAAAAAGGACATGGGGTATTTCAGATCTATCAGCACCAGTTCTTATGAAACTCAGCAGTGGCCACACAGTGGCTTTGTTTCTCCTTGAACTGTTCCTGAAGGAGTAAACACTCATTCTGGTGCCCTTGAATTGCCTTTCGGGGTTAGATTGAATTGCCAACTGGACTGCAGCTAAGCTTGAGTCCTTGAAGACCAGCTGGACTGAGCTCTTGCACAATGTCACAGCTCTGTCTACCACAGGAACGGCTCCAGCTCGTCCTGTCTGTGCCCCTGGCTGAGATCATTGCTGCACGTTTGGGCTGAAGCCCCCCCAGCTGTGGCACCAGGCAAGCGGTGACTTGCCATAAGGAATCCTGGTACCAAGAGTCCAAGACAGTGTGTGTGCTACTGATGGGACAAGAAGAGGGGGTACTCGTGCCCAGCTCTTCTTCAGCTGGGAGAAATGACACAGATGGAAGTAAGTGTCTCTGCACAGCTGAGGGAGGGAACATCAGAGATTGCATCAGCCTTTTTCACAGGTGGTTCCCCTGGAGCCCCAGGGACACCTCCAAGGAGGAGCCCAGAGGGGACAGAGAGAGTGCCAGAGTGGGCTGGTCCTCTGCTGCTGAGCTGGGCCGGGCTGCTGGGCCGGAGGGAGCTCCTGGCAAGCGGGCAGCGCTGCAGAGAGACAGCTCTGCCCAGGAGCAGGGCTGGGGGCACTGCCTGCAGGCAGAGAGGGGAGACCTGCGAGGCAGAGAGAGCTTAAAGGCAGTCTGGAGTGGGTGGTGCTGAGAGCTCACTGGGGCAGAAATCTTCACCAGCTTCTGCGTGGTAAGTCTTGGGGTGCCGGGCAATGCAGCTCCAGTTCCTGGAGGGATCTCCTCAAGCTGGTCCATCTGAGAGCTGCTGGGCTCTGTCAGGAGGACTCTCTCAGTTTCTGTGCTGTAGAGGAGGAGGATGTGCTCCAGAGCAGGGCTTCCCTGCTGCCCGGTGAGAGGGACAGGGCCCGAGGGCTGCCTTCTGCCGGGGATGGTTGTGGAGGTGTGCGTAGGGGTGTGCAGGCAGGGGTGGCCAGGGCTGTCCTTGCCAGCAGGGTCCCTGCACCCTGGGGGCTGTGTGCCGGGGCAGGGACTTTGCCAGGGTCAGCTCTCCGCCTGCCCGGGGAGTTCCCACGGAGCTTCTGTGGGGAGAAGCAGTGGGTGGAAGGAGTGACTGCCAGCAAGGCAGATGCCTTCTGTTGCTGAGATGGACCCGTGTGGGTCAGGGCTGCTCGGGATCCCCATCACCCCCAGGACATTTGCAGAGGGCCCTTTTGAAGAAGGACATCGAGGCACCTTTCCCCTGAAAGAGAACAAGTCTGTGCTGTGGGATTTCTCCTCTCAGCTGCTGGGTCGGCAGTGGGTGGTGAGAATGGATTTCTCCTTTGTGGAGAAGGCACAGAGACCCCCGTTCTCGATAGCACTTCCCTGAACCCCTCCTGAGCCCCCGCACACCCAGAGATGCCCCCGGGCAGCGCTGTGCTGCCAGGAGGGGTCTGCAGGGCAGAGCTGAGCACACAGCGGGTGGGATGGGCTCTGGGGCACTGGCAGGGAGGAGACCCGGGGGCAGAGAAGCAGCTCCAGGCAGGGGCAGCTCCTGGCAGCCCAGACACAGGCAGGGACAGAGAGGGAGCTGCTGCCAGAAGTGCTCAGGCAGGGGGGATCCCGGCACCTCCCGCCATACCCTGACCTTCAGACAACTTCTCCGCAGCAAGCCTCTGCTCTCCTCTCCCGCCCACCCCACAGCCACAGGGTCCAGAGCCCGAGATGCCTTCTCGGCAGCTGCACCTCCAGTCCAGGAGAAGTGTTTGTGTCCTACAAGTGATGCACAACATAAAAGCAAGTGCCCTGCAGTGTTTCTGTCTGGAGATACTGTCACTGAGGAGAAGGCTTCACTGCACGCCTGTCTGAATCGCTCTCCTTACTTCCTTTTTTCAGAGCACAGACGCATTTCTCCTCGTTTCCCCACCCCTCTGTTTAACTCTGCATCTCAGGAGTTGGGGTGGGGGTGCGGGTCAGCTTCTCTTCTGCCTCTGACTCTGGGAGTCCTGCCCCAGACATGTCCTCATGGAATGTAGGTGACGGACTAGTATTTTCCGTGATAAGGGAGTGTGTCATTGAGTTTGTGGGGTTGGGAATGAGCTGGGTCATTCCTCATTCAGCTGTGGGAGGGGGATTTCTGTGAGGAATGGCATGGGGATTTCCACAGAGAAGTCTCTCCCGGTTTGTCACTGCCTTTTCCCCCTTGGACAGGTCCCCCTGCCCAGAGGCAGCAAATGTCCAACGGCACTTCCATAACACAGTTTCTCCTCATGGAGTTTGCAGAAACACGGCAGCTGCAGCTCTTGCACTTTGGGCTCTTCCTGGGCATCTACCTGGCTGCCCTCCTGGGAAACGGCCTCATCATCACCACCATCGCCTGCGACCACCACCTCCACACCCCCATGTACTTCTTCCTCCTCAACCTCTCTATTCTGGACCTGGGCTCCATCTCCACCACTCTCCCCAAACCCATGGCCAATTCCCTCTGGAACACCAGGGCCATCTCCTATGCAGGATGTGCTGTCCAGCTCTTTTTCTTTCTCTTTTTTATTTCAGCTGAGTATTTTCTCCTCACCGTCATGGCCTATGACCGCTACATTGCCATCTGCCATCCCCTGCACTACGGGACCCTCCTGGGCAGCAGAGCTTGTGTCCGCATGGCAGCAGCTGCCTGGGGCAGCGGGTTCCTCAATTCTCTCCTGCACACGGCCAATACATTTTCACTGCCCCTCTGCCAGGGCAATGCCCTCAACCAGTTCTTCTGTGAAATCCCCCACATCCTCAAGCTCTCCTGCTCACACTCCTACCTCAGGGAAGTTGGGCTGATTGTGTTTAGTGCCTGTTTAGTCTTTGGGTGTTTTGTTTTCATTGTGGTGTCCTATGTGCAGATCTTGAGGGCAGTGCTGAGGATCCCCTCGGAGCAGGGACGGCACAAAGCCTTTTCCACGTGCCTCCCTCACCTGGCCGTGGTCTCCCTCTTTCTCAGCACTGCCATGTTTGCCCACCTGAAGCCCCCCTCCATCTCCTCCTCATCTCTGGACCTGGTGGTATCATTTCTGTACTCGGTGGTTCCTCCAGCAGTGAACCCCCTCATCTACAGCATGAGGAACCAGGAGCTCAAGTATGCCCTATGGAAACTGGCCCAATGGACGCTGTTTCACCGACAATAACCTGCCACCCCTTCGCTGCACATTGCCCAGGGCATATCTTAGATCATGACCCTAATTTTTCTCTTGTCATAACCCTGCTGATTGATATTTTTCTGGGTTTATACTACTTGTGTTTGGGCTTGATCCTACTGGGTCTGACCCTTGCACAACACTGAGTCAGATGTGGCCGGTCAGGTAACAGCTCTTATATGAAACAGGATGTCTCAGGTAGAATAGCGAGAAAAGGGAAAAACAGGGAAAAACAAAACATTGGCGGAGATAAATATTTTTTAATAGAACAGTAACAGAAAATAAAAGCAGTAGCAGTAGCAGTAACAACAACAATAATAATAATAAGTATAAGTATATATAGAATAAAGTGATGCAAAATATATTACTGTCAACACCCAATGATCATTTGCCCGCCTGTCCGGAGAAGTGATCACCGATTCCTTCTCCCAAGCCGACTCCCATTTATATACTGAGCATGACGTCTATGGGATGGAACATTCCTTTGGCCAGCTTGTCTTGTCTGTGCCCCCCCACCTTCTACGGGACGTTGAAAAAGTCCGTGACTTAATATAAGCATCACTCAGCAACAACTAAAACAATATGAGTTAACAATGTTATTCTGATAGTCAATCCAAAACACAGCAGCTACCAGGAAGGATATTAACTCTATCCCAGGCAAAACCAGGACAGCGTCCGCCCCTTATTCTATACCATCTACCTCATGCCCAGGTCTTACACTTTTCCATAAATCACCACCATTTTCCTGTCTTTCATATATGTATATATGCACAGAGATATCATTCCCTTAGTCCATGGCCCATCCCACTGAAATGTCCCTTGAGTTCATTTAGTCCATGACTTTGGGCTCCATCTGTTGTAACTGTCTTTCCCGGCAGGAGACGTGGTGTGTGGTGTTGACTTGTTGCGTGCTGCATCTGGAGCTCGCAGCTGGTGTAGCCGGCATGGCCCATGCCCATCATCTGTGGGTTGAAGATGTCGATCTCAAGACAATTCCCAAGTGCCAGTTGCTGCAGCCACTTCTGGTTCCATCACTTCTGCACTTTGCTCAGTTTCATCAAAGTTCATTCTTCGTTAATTTAGGTCACTTTCACTGCAATGCCATAGATAGAGCATATAGCAACCGTATCAGTGATGACATATAGTGGTAATTTAGCAATAAATATCATATCATTTGATTCATTGGCCATTCTCACCAAAATCAAATCCCCTTGAGGAACACATCGATCATCCCCATCCTCCTGCATCATCCACCAAGTGCAGTCAGGGCCTTAAAAAAAGCAATCCCACAGATAGTTTTGCCTTTGCTTGTGTCAGGAATAACCCAGACTGTCTTCCCGAACATATTCAGATCCTCAAATGTTCCCTAACCAGGTGGCCTTTGCTAAATGTGTATCCCGACTTTTGAAGGTCCCACCACCCATGGCTCTCAGCGTAGTTTATAGCAGTCCGTTGTATTGTTTCATTTTCCCAGAGGCTCGTGCATGGTAGGGGATGTGATACACCCGCCCAATGCCATGCTCTTTGGCCCAGGTGTCTATGAGGCTGTTTGGAAATGAGTCCCACTGTCTGACTCAAATCTCTCTGGGGTGCCACGTCGCCATCAGACTTGCTTTTCAAGGGCCAGGATAGTTGTTCAGGGCGGTGGCATGGGGCAGAGGGTGTGTTTCCAGCCATCCGGTGTTTGCTTCCTCCGTTGTGAGCACGTGGCGCTTGCCTTGGCGGGTTTGAGGGAGTGTGATAGAACCAATCTGCCAGGCCTCCCCATTTTGATATTTCAGCCAACGTCCTCCATATCAAAGAAGCTTTAACCGCTTGGCTTGCTTAAATGCAGCACACGTTTCACATTCGTGGATAACCTGTGCAATAGTGAATGTGATCAAGTCCACCCCCTGGTCACAAGCCCATCTATATGTCGCATCTCTTCCTTGATGGCTTGAGGCGTCATGGGCCCACCAAGCTATGAATAGTTCACCCTTACGTTGCCAGTCCATGTCCACCTGAGCCACTTCAATCTTAGCAGCCTGATCCACCTGCTGGTTGTTTTGATGTTCCTCAGTGGCCTGACCCTTGGGTACGTGGTCATCTACATGATGTACTTTCACAACCAGATTCTCTATCTGGGCAGCAATGTCTTGCCACAGTTCAGCAGCCCAGATGGGTCTACCTCTGCACTGCCAGTTGCTCTGCTCCCACTGCTGTAACCACCCCCACAGAGCATTTGCCACCACCCATGAATCAATATAGAGGTAAAGCACCAGCTGCGAGGGGGCTCACAGCCGGTCCCGGGTCACCCCTGCGCCTGTGATTTCACTTTGGGGCACATTCCAGAGCCACCAGACAGGCAGGGGTTCGGAGATGATATTGGAGGGAGGGCACGGACAAAGCGCTGTAGCACCTCCAGGAGAAGCACTTTCCACTGCCACAGGCTGTGACGTGGGCGATAGCTTGGCTCCCAGCGACACTCATCCTCACCCAGGGAGAGGAAGATGAGTGCTGTGCTTTGCACCGTCTTCAGTGAGCTTTGCCTGGAGGAGAGACTCTGCGATGTGGTTATCAGCGTGGGTGGCATTGAGTTCAGTGGTCACAAGAACATCCTCTGTAGCTGCAGTCAATACTTCAGGTCAGTGCTTGGAACAAGAGGGGATGGGGACACACAGCATTTCCCAGGCTGTGTCACGCTGCCTTAGTGTCTCTCCAGTGCTTCCCTCAGCACTGAACCTCTTTTCCAGCACTTCCCCACAGTCCTGGTGCCTCCCTGGACACTGGAATTCATCCCCAACCCAAGATATCACAGCAGCGCTGGAAGCGGTGCCTGACGAACCCCCAGATGCGGTGCAGGGCTGGAGCGTGGCCAGCCGGGCTTGTCTGCCGTGGGGCGGGAGGTGTTCCTTCCCCACACAGCGCCATTCTCTGGTGGTCTTGTTGAAGCAAGGAGGGCACTGGCCCTGTGGCTCTCTGTGCACAGCCGGAGGCGGTGACTCCTTGTTAAAACAACCGGCTCGTAACACATGAATTAATAAACCCCACGGCCTCCCAGCGTGGCTACTGCACATGCCCAAATTGGTGCCCCGGGAAGGAGGCACACAGGATAACGGGGTCCAGGTTTAATGCAGAAAGATCCTTTTCCCCCAGCACTGCTTTGCTTTGAAAAAAGCCCTGAAAAGGGCTTTGTTTTCCACCCACTGGAGCAATGCCGGGAACGTTGTCTATAAAATCCCCGGCACTTCACCTGAAATGATGCGGCTCATTATCGAGTACGCCTACACCGGCACAGTACCGGTCACGGCCGACAACGTTGAACGTTTGCTGATAGCGGCCGACCAGTTCAACGTCATGGGCATCGTCAGACTGTGCTGCGAGTTCTTAAAGTCCCAGCTGTGCTTGGAGAACTGCGTCGGCATCTGGAGATTCACCGAGTATTACTACTGCCTTTATTATTGACTTTATTATTGACCTGCGAGAAGACGCCCATGCTTTCATCCTCCATCACTTGGAGGGGGTGACCAGGGTGTCAAGAGAGTTTCTGGAGCTCTCCGTCAACGAGCTCCAGCGCGTCCTGCAGAAGGAGCAGCTCTGTGGGAAAGAAGGGGCCACGTTCAAGGCCATTATGCAATGGATGGCTCAGGGCCCGCAGAACAGGAGGCAGAAGGTTGCAGTCTTGCTGGGCAAGGAAGAGTGGAATGGGGGACAAAGGGCATTTATTTAAAAGAAAGAAAGTCTAGGTTATTCTTAGCTTAGAAAAAATAAACTCAGCATTTTTGACAGTAAGGACTTTGCTTGAAACTTTTGAAATCCTGCCTTCACAAGGGTATAAATTTGTAGTTCATATTCACTGTACATACACACCACTCACCCAAATCCCATTGCTTGTTAGCACGTGCATGGTTTCCGAAGGCACACACACTGACACTGACACTGAAATCCTTGCCCAAAAGAGTTTGCAAACCACCTGTTCCTTTCGACTGGGCTCGAAAGGGGGACCATCTTGCATAGGGGAGGATGGCACATCGCTCTCATGTTCTTGAGGCAGTCCTATTCGAGTCATGGTTTCAGTCAGAGTCCTTCCTGAATGATCATTGCCTGGGAGGACAGCACCATAAAGGCAGTCAAGTGCCTTCTGGGCCACCTCTGGGGACAATTCTCGGCCTTCGAGGATAACATCATGAAAACTTTCCAACTGCCCATGCTGTCCCAGGAGAGAGACTGGGACACAAAGTATGGAATTACACGAGTGATTCTCTGTTCACGAGCACGAGTGGTCCCATTCAAATTGGGACACCCCAAATGCAGTTTCACACATGGTTCTTATACCTTTAGAGCATTCAGGTACAACACAATTTGAGTGATCGCTACTTAACACACACACACAGGCTGCTGTTTGGCAAAGCAACTCTCATGCTGTGGCATCATCATCCACATGCTGCTCTCCTAATGGAGACGTCCCTGGAGTCGGTCTTGCTGCAGTTCCTTATCTCTGATGCCAGATCAGGGGAGGGTTTCACAGGGGTGTCAGAGGGGCTGGGAGGCTGGTGTCATCCGCGCAGTGCCGGAGCATCCTTTCTTCTTCAGGCTGGGGGCTGTCTTCTCCTCCCGACAATGAGCTGGGTCCTGTAGTCATGCTGACTGAACCATGGCTATGCAGTACGCAATAGAAATGCTGTATATCTTAAGAAAGTTCATACAATTTCATACTCTAAAGAGTAATTGTTACAATAGTTCGGGAATGAGATTTTCCTAACAGTCCCTCCTTTTCCTTTCACCGTCAGGGTCACACTATACTCTTCATTATTTAAGTCGTAAGTCAAGTTCATAAGGTAATACACACCCATCTAATTAGAAAGCAAAACAAGAGAGTGAATACAACAACCCAAATCCTTTCAGTTCACAGTCCTGTTCCTAAGTCTGGGAGCCAAGAGGTTAGCCACCCAAAGAGATTTAGGGGAGATCCCTGCCCTATTTTGTGTAATATTTTTAAATGAGTCTTTCTCTTGTTTCTCTCAGTTTTGTTTTTCTGGTCTTGACTGACATAAAAACCCCAGCAGCTCTTATTCAAGAACGCACCTACTCTGTCCTGTACTTCTAAAGGGTGCTCTAGAGCTAAGCCATTCTATATTACCATTTTTGATAATAATTTGATTTCTTCCTCTAAGGCTGTCATACTGCCTGACCTCATTAATGGCTTTTTCTAATTCTCTTGACACATTTGCAGTAGCCCTTTCTAGTTTTGCAGTCCCTCACTGTGGGATAAAAGCTATTACAGACAGGTGGAACTCAGTGCCACATTATCAAAGGCATTTATGAAAGGCAGGTCCTGCTTGACTAACCTGATCTCCTTCTACAACGTGGTCACGCGCTCAGTGGATGAGGGAAAGACTGTGGATGTTGTTTACCTGCGCTTCATTAAAGCCTTTGACACTGTTTCCCACAGCATTCTCCTGGAGAAACTGGCTGCTCATGGCTCGGATGGGCACACGCTTTACTGGGTAAAAAAATGTCTGGAAGGCCATGCCCAGAGAGTGGTGGTGATCGGAGTTAATTACAGCTGGCGGGCGGTCAGGAGTGGTGTTCCCCAGGGCTCAGTACTGGGGCCAGTCCTGTTTAACGTCTTTATCAATGATCGGGATGAGGGGATGGAGCGCACCCTCAGTCAGTTTGCGGATGACACCAAGCTGGGGGGGAGTGTTGATCTGCCTGAGGGTAGGGAGGCTCTGCAGAGGGTTTCCGACAGACTGGACCCATGGGCCAAGGCAGACTATAGGAGTTTCAATGAGGCCAAGTGCTGCGTCTCACACTTTGGCCACAACAACCCCTGCCAATGCTACAGGCTTGGGGAGGAGTGTCTGGAAAGCTGCTCACAGAGAGGGACCTCTGTTGTTGGTTGATAGCAGCTGAACATGAGCCAGCAGTGTGCCCAGGTGGCCAAGAAGCCCACCGGCATCCTGGCGTGTATCAGGACTAGTGTAGCCAGTAGGACCAGGGAGGTGATTTTCCCCCTGTACTGGGCACTGGGGAGGCCGCATCTTGAGCGCTGTGTTCAGTTTTGGGGCCCTCACCACAAGAAGGACATTGAGGCACTGGAGCGTGTCCGGAGAAGGGCATTGAAACCGGTGAGGGGTCTGGAGCACATATCTTATGAGGAGCGGCTGAGGGAACTGGGGTTGTTTCGCCTGGAGAAAAGGAGGCAGAGGGGAGACCTTATCGTTCTCTAAACATATCTGAAAGGAGGTTGCAGAGAGGTGGGGGTCCACCTGTTCTGTCAGGTAACAGGTGTTAGAACAAGAGGAAATGGTTCAATTTGCACCAAGGGAAGTTTCAACTGGATATTAGGAATAATTTCTTCATTGAAAGGGTCATCAGGCATTGGAATGCGTTACTCAGGGCGGTGGTGTAGTCCTCATCCCTGGAGGTGTTCAAGGGTTGTGTAGATATAGTGCTGAGGCACATGGTTTAGTGATGGGCTTGTCTGTGTTAGGGTAATCATAGAATCATAGAATCATAGAATCAGTGAGGTTGGAAGGGACCTTTAAGATCATCAAGTCCAACCGTTAACCTACCCTGATAAAAACACCACCACTTCTAAACCATGTCCCTAAGCACCTCATCTACCCTTTTCTTAAACACCTCCAGGGATGGTGAATCCACCACCTCTCTGGGCAGCCTATTCCAATGTTTAATAACCCTTTCAGTGAAAAAATGCTTCCTAATATCCAATCTAAACCTGCTCTGACATAACTTGAACCCATTTCCTCTTGTCCTATCACTTGTCGCCAGGGAGAAGAGGTCAGCTCCCATCTCTCTAAAACCTCCTTTCAGGTAGTTGTAGAGGGTGATAAGGTCTCCCCTCAGCCTCCTCTTCTCCAGGCTAAACAACCCCAGATCCCTCAGTCGTTCCTCATAAGGTTTGTCCTCCAGACCCTTCACCAGCTTTGTAGCCCTTCTCTGGACACGCTCCAACACCTCAATGTCCTTCTTGTAGTGAGGGGCCCAAAACTGAACACAGTACTCGAGGTGAGGCCTCACCAGTGCCGAGTACAGGGGGATGATGACTTCCCTAGTCCGGCTCACCACACTATTCCTGATGCAGGCCAGGATGGTGTTGGCCTTCTTGGCTGCCTGGGCACACTGCTGGCTCATGCTCAGCCGGCTGTCCACCAACACCCCCAAGTCCTTTTCTGCCAGGCAGCTTTCGAGCCACTCCGCCCCCAGTCTGTAGCGCTGCATGGGGTTGTTGTGACCCAAGTACAGGACCCGACACTTGGCCTTGTTGAACCTCATACCATTGGCCTCAGCCCATCTGTCCAGCCTGTCCAGATCCCTCTGCAGAGCCAATCTACCCTCAAGCAGATCAACACGCCCACCTAGCCTAGTGTTGTCTGCGAACTTACTGAAGGTGCATTCGATCCCCTCATCCAGATCATTGATAAAGATCTTAAAGAGAACGGGCCCCAGCACCGATCCCTGGGGGACACCACTTGTCACTGGACACCAACTGGATTTAATTCCATTTACCACCACTCTCTGGACACGGCCATCCAGCCAGTTTTTTACCCAGCGAAGAGTACACCTATCCAGGCCATGAGCAGCCAATTTCTCCAGGAGAATGCTATGGGAAACGGTGTCAAAAGCCTTGCAAAAATCCAGGTAGATAACATCCACAGCTTTTCCCTCCACCACTAAGTGGGTCACCTTGTCATAGAAGGAGATCAGGTTTGACAGGTTTTAATGATTGGACTATGGGATCTTACAGGTCTTCTCCAATATAGGAGTTTCTATGATACTGTGATTCTGTGATGATGGCCCTGGGGCAACCTCGCCGGGGTGTCCAGTGGGCACAGGCACAGCCCAGACCCTGCTCGTCTGGTCCCTCATGTCTCTCGCAGGAGCCCGGCTGTGCCAGGACACTGCTGTGTGTCCCCACCCTGCACACTCCCACACTTCAGCTCTTCCCTGGGGTTTTCCTCTCTGGGGCACTTCCCATCCCCACCAGCCCAGACACTCCCTGAACCTGGCTATCTCCTGCCCTCTCCCCAGCACAGACCAGCAGAGCAGCCTCATTGGGACTGGTCCCACAGCAGGATGTGCAGGCCAGTGAGACTGTCCACCCAGCCGGCATGCTGAGGAGACTTCCACCCCAGGCAGCTTGCAGCCCCCCCTGCCAAACGTCCTCCCAGGATGGCATGAGAGAATTGGCCCAGGGCACCCTCAGGAAGGCCCTTTGGCCCCAGGGACAGGCAGCCTGCCCCGAGCTGCCCCACTGCAGCAAAGGGTTCCTCTTGCCATGACTGCCCTGCACACACTCGGTGCCCTGCTCTTCTCCCGCCACAGCCCATCTCCCCTCAGAGCCTCTTCCCGAGAGAGCTCATCCGTGCTGGCCTGGCCAGCCGTTCCTGCACCCCTCCCCAGGCGTCCCACAGCCCCCGAGCTGGTGGTGCAGCTCTGCAGAGCCGGGGGCTGTGGTGCCCAGGGCCATGCTGGTCAGGCTGGGAGCCAGACCCAGCTCGGGTGGCTCCTGCCCCCTCCACCTCAGCACACAGACACGGCCCCTGCACCTCCAGAGAAGTTCTCGGAGAAAGGATGTCAGACAAACAAGTCAGTGCAGGGTCCTTCAGTTTTTTAAAAACAAAGAGAGAAGAGCTTCTTATTTACACAAAGTCTGTGGTTCCGACAACACAGACAGATCCTGACATAGCAATAGGATAAAGGATGATTCTTCACTTTTATTGACAGCATTAACAAAACCCAGAAAAGCTAAAAAACAAATAAATGAAAGGAAAAAAAGTACTAAAGACAATCTGGGCCTGTAATGTGTTACATCATGTGTGATATGTAGAAGATGGGCAGTTCATTGCTGCTTCTGCCAAGATACCAGTCATCAGTTTCCCCAGGGCATCCTTGAGCTCCTGGTTCCTCATGCTGTAGATGAGGGGGTTGGCTGCTGGAGGCACCACTGAGTACAATAATGACACCAACAGGTCCAGAGATGGGGAGGAAATGGTGGGGGGGTTCAGGTAGGCCAACATGGCAGTGCTGATGAACAGGGAGATCACGACCACGTGAGGGAGGCCCGTGGAAAAGGCTTTGTGCCGTCCCTGCTCAGAGGGGATCCTCAACACAGCCCTCAAGATCTGCACATAGGAAAAGAGAATGAAAGCCAAAGTCCTGAATGCTAGTAAGACACTAAGCACCAGAAGCCCAACTTCCCTGAGGTAGTCTGAATGTGAGCAGGAGAGCTTGAGGATGTGGGGGATTTCACAGAAGAAGACAAACAGCAAGGCCCGTGTAGCATATCCTGCATAAGAGATGACCCTGGTGTCCCAGAGGGAATTGGCCATGACTTTGGGGAGAGTTGTGGAGATGGAGCCCAGGTCAAGAACAGAGAGGTTGAGGAGGAAGAAGTACATGGGGGTACCAAGAAGACCGAGTGGATAAGGTCCTCTATAGACAGATTGGAGTAGGCTCACATTCACAAGCCCTGGTCCTCAGAGGGAACTTCAGCCACCTGAAGCATCTGTTGGAGAGAAAGCACAGCAGCGCATAGGCAATCCAGGAGGTTCCTGGAACACATTAACGATTACATCCTTCTCCAAGTGACAGCAGAGCCAATGAGGAGAGGTGCCATGCTGGACTTTGTCCTGACCAAGAAAGAGGGGCCCATGGGGAATGTCATGGTCCAGGGCAGCCTTGGCTGCAGTGACCTTGAGGTGGCAGAGTCTGGGATCTTTAAGGTGGCTAGGAGAGCGCACAGTAAGCTCTCTATCCTGGACTTCAGGAGAGCAGACTTTGGCCTCTTCAGGGATCTGCTTGGTGAATTACATTGGGACAAAGCCCTGGAAGGAAGAGGGGCCCATGAATGTTGGCTAATATCCAAGCGCTACCTCTGCCAAGCTCAGGAGCAATACATCCCGGCAAAGAGGAAGTCAGGCAAAGACACCAGGAGGCCTGCGTGGATGACCAAGGAGCTCCTGGTCAATCTCAAAGAGACAAAGGAAGCCTAGAGAAGGTGGAAGCAAGGACAGGTAGCCTGGGAGGTATTTTCTGAGCAGCCAGGGATCAGGTTAGAAAAGCTAAAGCCCAGGTAGAGGTGAATCTGGCCAGGAGCATGAGGGGCAACAAGAAAGCCTTCTATAGGTATGTGGGTGACAAAAAGAAGACTAGGGAACACGTGGGCGCACCCAGGAAGGAACCGGGAGACCTGGTCACCAGGGACATGGAGAAGGCTGAGATACTCAACGACTTCTTTGCCTCAGTCTTGCCTGGAAAGGGCTCTAACACTGCCGTTGTCCTCTCCCAGGCACTTCCCAGCACTCCCCAGCCCTCCCCAGCTCTGCCCACCTCCCCTGCCCTTTCCCCAGGACAGCCCAGCCCAGCAGCCCAGTCTGGGCTGGCCCCACAACACTGCCCGCTGCAGGCTGATGCAGAGCTCTGGGCACTCACCGCACAGCCCCAGCTCCTCCCAAGGGCACAGCAGCTCCTGGGGGGCAGACAAGGAGGTCAGCCTGCCCATCAGCCCCGGGGCTCGTGCTGGTGCCGAGGAAACGAGGAAAGAGTCTAGTCACTCTCTGCCTCTCCGGAATTCATGTTGTGCGTGATCCCCACCCCTGACTGAATTTGCCCCCTTCTCTCCCCAGTCAGCCTCACTCCCCAGGACAGCACAGCAGTCCTGGCCCTGGAGTTCCCTCAGGCACCTCCTGCATCTCCCCACTCTCCCCTCCCTGTGCCTGATGAGGCCCTGCTGACTCCCTCGGCACTGCAGCGTCCTTGTGTGTGGACACATTGATTCGGTGCTTTATATTAGTGGACTTGACGTTTGAGGGTATTTCACCTTCAGAGTCTCCATCTGTTCCAGCGCAAGGGCACGTGTCGAGTCCCTAATCCTGCCTCTCCTCCCCCTAAAAAATGCATTTCCAGAACATTCTGTATATGCCATCAGTCCTGTCATACATGAAGAAGACTGAGGAGATAATGGGAGTCTCCCCTTCCATTGGGCACCAAGAAGAGCGCTTTTAAATTCAGAATATTTGGTGCAGTGGAACCCAATAGTACCATCAGCTTAGCTTCAAAAACGTTGAAAACTTAAGGAGAGGAGACTCATTAAAAGACCAAATAATTGAAAATGTTCTTGGAAGGAACTTTGGAGGAACAGTCCATCCTTCAAGCACTGCACTTGGGAGATGCCCTTTTATTGAAGAGCTGTTATCTGTCAGGCCACACCTGACTCTGTGTTGTGCAAGGGTCAGACAGAGTAGGATCAAGCCTTAAGACAAGCAGCGTAAACTCAGAAAATTATCTATAAGCAGGATTATCACGAGAGAAAAAAGCAGAATTGCAGCCTAAGATAAGCCCTGGGCAATGTGCATGGAAAGGGTAGCAGGTTATTGTAGGTGAAACAGCGTCCATTGGGCCTGTTTCCGTATGGCATCCTTGAGCTCCTGGTTCCTCATGCTGTAGATGAGGGGGTTCACTGCTGGAGGCACCACTGAGTACAGAAATGACACAACCAGGTCCAGAGATGGGGAGGAAATGGAGGGGGGCTTCAGGTGGGCAAACGTTCCAGTGCTGATAAAGAGGGAGACCACGGCCAGGTGAGGGACACACGTGGAAAAGGCTTTGTGCCGTCCGTGCTCAGAGGGCATCCTCAGCACCGCCTTCAAGATCTGCACATAGGACACCACAATGAAAACGAAACACCCAAAGGCTAAACTGGCACTAACCACAAGAAGCCCAACTTCCCTGAGGTAGGAGTGTGTGCAGGAGAGCTTGAGGATGTGGGGGATTTCACAGAAGAACTGGTGCAGGGCATTGCCCTGGCAGAGGGGCAGTGAAAATGTATTGGCCGTGTGCAGGAGAGAATTGAGGAACCCACTGCCCCAGGCAGCTGCTGCCATGCGGACACAAGCTCTGCTGCCCAGGAGGGTCCCGTAGTGCAGGGGATGGCAGATGGCAATGTAGCGGTCATAGGCCATGACGGTGAGGAGAGAATACTCTGTTGACATAAAAAAGAGTACAAAAAAGAGTTGAACAGCACAGCCAAAGTAAGAGATATCCTGCGTGTTCCAGAGGGAGTTGGCCATGGCTTTGGGGAGAGTGGTGGAGATGCAGCCCAGGTCTATGAGGGGGAGGTTGAGGAGGAAGAAGTACAGGGGGGTGTGGAGGTGGTGGTCACAGGCGATGGCGGTGATGATGAGGCCGTTTCCCAGGAGGGCAGCCAGGTAGATGCCCAGGAAGAGCCCAAAGTGCAAGAGCTGCAGCTCCCGTGTGTCTGCGAACTCCATGAGGAGGAAGTGGGTGATGGAGCTGCTGTTGGACATTTGCTGCCTCTGGGCAGGGGCACCTGTCCAAGGAGGGAAACAGAGTAAGTCAATGCAGACTTCTGTAAGAAAAATGAAAGCCATTTCCCGTAGGCTCTGTCTCTGTTGCATACACTCCCTTTTCATTTTCCAGGAGACCTTCCTCACCTACATGGCTGGAGCTCTATTTGGTGTTGGCTGCCTGTGCCGTGAGGAGCAGGGTGCTGCCCACTGGCTGCCGAGGAGTCAGCCCTGCTCTGCAGCAGGGAGTTCATAGGGAGGGTGGTGGCAGGAGCCAGTCCTGGTGTTCTGCTTTGGCTGAGGAACCCACACCTAATGCAGATGGGCTTTTCAACATCTGAACTCTCACTGCTATGGAACAGGAAAAGCAGAAGGCAGTTGGAGAGGTTTGGGGTATTTTAAAGCTCCCCCATCTCACCTGGGCAGTGTTCTTGGATGTCAGAAACCCTCAGCATTTGTGCTGCACTTCAGGAGAACAGAGTGAGTGCTGTGAGACATGAGGATTGCCTGGGGCAGAGAGCAGAGTCAGGGGAGATGGTTTGTCCCTCCATCTTGCACCGTCATGAGATGGAGGGGGATCACCCTCTTCTATTATGCAATCAGACACTGCTGAGAGCAGAAGGATCCATCTCAGACTATGAAATGTCTCACCCTTTCTCAAGGTCTCAGCAGCCCACCTTTAGCCAAGGACACCCACGGCTCATTTCACCCACCCAACAGCATTTCCTCAGTCACAGAGTCTCTGTGTTTCTCTGTAGGGCTTTCCGATAACACAAAGGTGCTATGGGACAGGTTGGCATCCTGGAGGGCAGCTCACAGCTTCCATAAACACCCAAAGGACTTACCCAATTTTGGGGATCTCAGTGAGAGATTTTGCAGGGGCTAAAGAGCAGGTGCCACAGATCCCAGTGAGACTGGAAAGGGGATGCTGGTGCTGTCTGTAGCCCCCAGAGCTGGAAACCAAAGACACAGACTCAGGAAAGCTCCTTATCTCTACAGGGTCCCTCCTTTGATCTTTCATTTGAAAGTCCTCTTGGACATGTGCCACTGCCCACCCAGCCAACGTAGAGAAGAAACAGCAAAAGAAATTTACCTTCATATTAAGGAAACTCCATCTTGAAAAGTCCCTCCAGGAATGACCAGAGGTCATCTGGAGGTGTAAAGAGCCCTGACCCACACAGCACCCTCTTCAAAGCAGAAGGACATTGCCCAGCCATGGGTCACTCCTTCCACCCACAGCTTCTCCCCACAGAACCTACGTGGGAGCTCCCCGGGCAGGCGGAGAGCTGACCCTGGCAGGCAGCAGAATCCCTGCTCTGGCACACAGCCCCCAGCTGCAGGGACCCTGCTGGCAAGGACAGCCCTGACCACCCCTGCCTGCACACCCGCCTTCACAGCCCTTCGACCGTTCCTGGGAGAAGGCAGCCGTCATGCCCTGTGCCTCTGATGGTGAAGCAGGGAAGCCCTAATCTAGAGAATGTCCTCTTCTTCCACAGCAGAGAAGTGTGAGCGTCCTCCTGAAAGATCCCAAAGGCTGTGGGAGGTGCCAGCTGTTGGAGATCTCTCCAGCTACTGCAGCTGCTCTGCTTTGGGAAGAGTTCTCCCCCCACTCACCCTCAGCATCCTCCCTCTCCAGACTGCCTTCAACCTCTCTCTGCCTCCCTGCTCTGCCCTCGCTGCCTGCAGGCAGTGCCCTCAGCCCTGCTGCGCTGTGCAGAGGAGCTGCTCCTGGGCAGAGCTGTCTCTCTGCAGCGCTGCCCGCTTGCCAGGAGCTCCCTCCGGCCCAGCAGCCCGGCCCAGCTCAGCAGCAGAGGACCAGCTGTGGCTTTATCTGCCCCAATCCCTCGAGGTGTCCCTGCGCCTCCAGGGCTGACAGCTCCTCCAAGGCAGCGGGGTCTCTCCTGGGGAGCAGAGTTTGAAGCACAATGAAGTCATCACTGACTGTCTCTTTCTGAACCCTGGACGGACTGATTCCTGCAGTGGGAATTGTCTGCCAGGTTGTGCAGACCTACAGGAGGTGTCCATGTTCCCCTCTGGAAACCCCCATTCCTGCCCCATTGCCAGGCAGGGCACGGAGGCAGTGACGGGCCAGGGATCATTCCCACCGGTGCAGGGCAGGGATTGAGCCAAGTCAATGAGGCATCTCAGCTCTCAGCAGTGTTCCTGAGGCCGGAGGGACATTCAGCTTCTCCAGTGCACCGCACAGACCCACCAGAGGGGGAATTCCTCTTGCCTCACCTCAGCTGCCCTAAATCGGTGTGAGCTCCTTCTCTGAGCTGCCGTGTGAGTAATGGAGACAGAGGCCAGGAGGGAGCTTTTCCAATGCAAACACCGGGTGACATTTGAGGTGCCAGAGGTGGTTCAGGACACATGCAGGGAACTGCAAGCTCTAATGGAGCAATTTTGAGAGACAGGGCAGCATCCGTGTGCACTGGTGGGGAATCCCTTTGGCCAACGGAAATCATAGAAGATCACAGAATCACAGGATCACAGAATCACAGAATTGTAGGTGTTGGAAGGAACCCTCAGAGATCGTCTAGTGCAACCCCCCTGCCAAAGTAGGGTCACCTACAGCAGGTTGGACAGGAATGCAGCTGGGCGGCTTTTGAATATCTCCACAGAAGGAGACTCCACAGCCTCTCTGGACAGCCTCTTCCAGTGCTTTGGTGCCCTCAAAGTAAAGACATTTTTCCTTGTGTTCAGATTGAATTTCCTGTGTTCAGATGGAATTTCCTGTGTTCCAGTTTGTGCCCGTTTCCCCTTGTCCTGTCACTGGGCAGCACAGTCTGGCCCCATCTTCTTGACACCCTCCCTTTAGATATTGATAAACATTGAGGAGATCCCCTCTCAGCCTTCTCTTCTCCAGGCTCAACAGACGCAGCTCTGTCAGCTGTTTCTCATAAGAGAGGTGCTCCAGTCCCCTGAACATCTTTGTAGCCCTCTACTGGACTCTCTCCAGTAGTTCCCTGTGTTTCTTGCACTGGTGTACCTAGAACTGGCTACACTACTCCAGATTCGGCCTCAGCAGGGCAGAGCAGAGGGGAAGGATGAGTTCCCTTCAGCTGCTGCCCACGATCTTTTGTAATGCACCCCAGGAGACCATAGGCCTTCTGGCCCACCAGGGGACATTGCTGGCTTATGGTCAACTTATTGTCCACCAGGACTCCCAGGTCCCTCTCAGCAAAGCTGCTTTGCAGCAAGTGAACCCCCAACCTTTACTGGTGCATGGGGTTTTTCCTCCACAGGTGCAGGACCCTACACTTGCCCTCGTTGAACTTCATTATGTTCCTCTCCACCCAACTCTCCAGCCTTTCCAGGTCTCACTGACCGGCCTGCCGTTTCCTCGGTCCTCCTTCTTGCCCTTTTTGAAGACTCGCGTGACGTTGGATTTCCTCCAGTCCTCAGGCACCTCTCCTGTCCCCCTGACCTTTCAAAGATGGTGGAGAGCGCCTTCGTAATAACATCTGTCAGGTCCCTCAACACTCCTGGGAGTGACCCATCAGGGCGCTGGGTGTCAAGTTTGCCTAAATGATCTCTAACCCGATCCTCCTCGACCAAGGGAAAGTCTTCATTTTCTCAGATTCTTTTTCTTCACTCCAGCGTCTGGGATTGCTGAGGGCCAGCCTTAGCAGTAAAGACTGAAGCAAAGAAGGTATCAGTAATTCTGCCTTCTCTGCATCTTCCGTCACCAGGGCACCCACCTCATTCAGTAGCAGGCCCACATTTTCCCTGGTCTGCCTTTTACTACTGATGTACTTGGAGAAGCCCTTCTTATTGTCCTTGACATCCCTGGCCAGGTTTAATTCCAAGTGGGCTTCAGCCTTCCTCGTTGCATCCCTACATACTCTCGCAATGTTTATATACTCCTCCCAAGTCGCCACTCCGTTTTTCCACATTCTGTAAACTTCTCTCTCGCACCTGAGTTTTTCCAGAAGGTCCTTGCTTGTCCATGCAGATTTCCTGCCTCCTCTGCCTGATTTATTACTCATAGGCATGCACTGATGTTGAGCTTGGAGGAAGTGGACCTTTTCTATTAATCAACTCTCCTGCACCCCCCTTCCTGCCAAAGCCTTTGCCCATGGGATTCCTCCAAGTATGTCTTTGAAGAGGCCAAAGTCAGCTCTCCTGAAATCCAGGCTTGTAATTCTTTTTGCCCTGCTTCATCCACACAGGATCCAGAACTCCACCATCTCATGGTCACTGCAGCCAAGGCTACCCCCAGCCTTCACATCCCCAACTAGTCCTTCTTTATTTGTCACTAAAATGCCCAGCAGTGCACCTCTCCTCGTTGGTTTCCCCACCAGCTGTGTCAGAAAGTTCTCATCAATGCTCTGCAGAAACTTCCAGGACTGTGTGTGCCTGGCTGTGTTGTTTCCAGCAGATATCGGGGTGGCTGAGGTCCCCTGTGAGAACCAGGGCCTGTGACCATGAGGCTATTTCCAGCTGTCTGTAGAAGGCCTCATCAACTTCCTCTTCCTGATCTGGCGGTCTGTAGTAAACACCCACAGCAGTGTCTCCCACATTTCCCTGTCCCTTAATTCTTAATGATAAGCTCTCAACACATTCTTCATCCAGCTGCAGGCAGAGCTCAAGACATTCCAGTTGCTCTGTCCAGTTGCTCTGCTGTGCCTCCAGCAGAGAACCCCTCATCTTTTTTTTTTCAGAAGCAATAGAGTGTCTGTTTTCTGCTGCACAGCATTCAGAGTGTAACTCATTACAGGCCCAGAATGTCTTCTCAGGTTTTTGCTGGGTGTGTGTTTCTTTGTTTTTCTTGTTATAATGTTGTGCTCAGCAAAATTTTATTATTCTTCCCACTTCTAATTCATTGTGTACCTGTAGAATTTGACCCACAGACTGTGTAAATCAGGTGCAGTGCTCTCTGTGTATTCAAACAAAAGAAAGGACCCTGCAGCGACTTGTTTGTCTTAGATCCTTCCTCTGAGACCTCTGTAAAGACACAGGGCAGTGCCTGTGTGCAGAGGTGGAGGGGAACGAGTCCCAGCACAGCAGCACTGCCAGGGCGCACCAGCCTCAGTCTTGCCAGAGCTGCTCTCTTGCCACTTCCACACCCTCATTTGGAGCCCTTGTGTAGGTGTAAGGCCTCAAGGGTCACAGTCCTGCTGTGTGGTAGTCCTGTGACTGCAGGCAGGGACAGGCCATGAGCACTTCTGTGATACAGCTGACCTCTATAACGGCATCTCCATCATGACAGGGGATGTCCTCAGCACAGTGCTTGAAGGCTTCGGTCTTCTTCCAAAGTTGCTCTCAAGAACATGCCCAAGGAATAGACTCTAAAGAGCCTTGTTGCTTTGTTTGTTCTCTTTGGGCTCAGTGCGATGAGATTGTGGTCCCAGGATGGCCTTCTAGGGACTTAGGGCTGGTTCAGGTGTTGCTTGTTGGTGGCCAGGGCCCATGCAGACAGTGAATGGTCTCCAACAAACCTGCCTGGGGCTCTGCAGCAGTTCATAGGGCTGATGGCAGAGCAGCGTTTTTCTGGAGGGACTTGGGAGCTGCCAGAAGAGCACAAGGGATCTGCAGGGACAGCGTGTGCCAGGGAGTCAGCAGTGAATGGTGCTGACTGAGCACGAGCTTGTCTGTTGTGGTGTCACCCACAGACAACACACCAAATCTGTGTATGAGCCTGCAAATGAGAGCTCTGCAGCCGCGAGGGAGACAGATGGCACAGGGAAAGGAGTCTGGCAAGTGATTCATTTTACCCTCAGTGAACTTTCACAGACTGGATCCAGCGCAGCACCCAAACACATCTCACAGCACTGGAGTAAGGCACAGTACCTCTGAGCACCTTCCATGGCCACATAAGAGCCTGTGTGGGAGGTGCTCAGTGGCAGTGACCACCATCAGCTGGGTCTGCCTCCCAGCCTGACCAGCACAGCCCAGCAAAATCACCCCATTGGTCCTGGGCACCACAGCTCACTTGCTCTGCAGAGCAGCATCACCAGCTCGGGGGCTGTGGGGACCATGGGGACAGGGTGCAGCAATGACTGGCTGAGCCAGCACAGGCGTGCTGACCTTGGGAAAGGCTCTGTGGGCAGGTGGGATGTCCTGGGAGAAGAGCAGGGAACGGTGTGTGTGCAGGGGAGACATGGAAAGAGAAACACTTCGCTGTGCCAGCTTGGGCCAGGTTGCCCTGAGGCTGGGACAGCAGAAGCTGCCAGAAGAGCGCCGGGGCCAGGACTCTGTGCTTTCCTGGGGAGCGCTGCTGGTAACGGGGGCTGCGCGCTTCCTGGGATGGGATCTCCAGGACATGACAGCAGAAGAGACACTGCTACTTACCTCCGTTTCCTCCTTGCTGAAGGGCCCAACCAGACCGGGCTGCTCTGCTTGGCTGAGGAGAAGGTAGAGGAGTGGGGATTTCTGGGAACGGACTGGGACGGCTGGGCTCAGAAACGCTGGGGAGGGAGAAACACCAATGTACAGCTAAAGTGCGTGAGCGTGCAGGGTAGGGGCACACAGCAGTGTCCTCACACAGCCGGGGCTCCTGGGAGAGACACACAGGAGCAGCAGAGCAGGGTGATGTCTCTGCCTTTGTTCATGGGACACCCCAGGGAAGCTGCCCCGGGGCAATCGTCACAGGGCAGCCACTAACAAGCACCGTTTCCAGCACTGCCCTCTCACCCAGCTCAGAGAGGTTGTTCTTCCCTCCACAGAGGGACATTGAAAGACGAGGTGTGAAGACCATGTTTGCGTTGTACAGAGGAGACAGAAGCATACACATTGCATGTGGGTGGTAAGATGAACCCAAGTGAGCACAAACGCCATCACCTGTTCTTAGGGGTGCCATGAAGGACTGTGGGACAGATGGTGTCTTGAGGTCACTTCACCTGGAGAGTAAGGTCCCCTGGGAAACCCCCATAATGCAGCACTGGAATGTGCATCCTTGAACTGAGGTACCCCTTGTTCATTTTTCACGATTTGGGGCATCTCAGATGAGTGAAGACCAGGGGGACACACCACAGGGCTGAGGTGCCGGCCAGCCTCTGGCACTGGCAACAGGAGGCCAGGGAGACACTATGACTGCTGCAGTGCTCTGCCTCTGCCTATGGAACGGAAGGACTCGTGTCTCCAAACACCCCTGTGTGTAGAAGGAGTGCACGAGGCCAAATGAGGTGGGGACACCTCACAGCCCTGACATTTGTGTCTGACTCCAGGAACAACCCCCACTATCCCAGTGAGGTTCATCTCACCTGCCTTGGACAGGCTCATTACCAATTCCTCTGTCTGCTATGTTATCCCTCCTTGGCTTTCTGGCCAAGAAAGGGGAGGGGGACAATCAAACCTCCTTGATGCAGTTTCCCCTCCTGCAAATGGGGAACATCACCAACACTTTGACAAATCTCTTCATCCTCTTTCATGACTTGCCCTGTATCTTCTTGCCTTAAAAGGCTGCCAGGCTCTTGTTGTGCATGATGGGAGGAGGAAGGCCAATGGGCATCAGCTGAAAAACATGAAGAAAATCTTTCTCCCCATCAAGATAGTCAAGCACTGGAGGAGATCTCTCAGAGAGCTTATGTCATCTCTTATTCATATTTCTTATTCCATATTTCATGGAATCATAGAATGGTTTAGGTTGGAGGGGAATTTAAAAACCATCTACTTCCAACCCTACTGCCATAGTCAGGGACACCTCCCACTAGACCAGCTTGCTCAAAGCCCCATCCAGCCTGGCCTTGAACACCTCCAGGGACGGGGCATCCACCACTTCCCTGGGCAACATGTTCCAGTGTCTCACCACCCTTGGAGTAATGAATTTGTTCTTAATATCTAATCTCAATCTCCCCTCTTTCAGTTTAAAACCGTTACCCCTCATCCTAGCGCTACACTCCCTGAAAACAGTGCCTCCCCAGCTCTCCTGTAGGCCCCCTTTAGGTAATGGAAGGCCACAGTAAGGTCTCCTTGGAGCCTTTTCTTATACAGGCTGAACAACCCCAACTCTCTCAGCCTGTCTTCAGAGGAGAGGTGCTCCAGCCCTCTAATCATCTTTGTGACCCTCCTCTGGACTCACTCCAACAGGTCCATGTCCTTTTTCTGTTGGAGGCTCCAGACCTGGATCCAGTACTCTAGGTGGAGTCTCACAAGAGCAGAGTAGAGGGAAGAATCACCTCCCTCGACCTGCTGGCCATGCTGCTTTTAATGAAGCTCAGGATGTGCTTGGCTTTCTGGGATGCAGGCACACATTTCTGGCTCATGTTGAGCTTCTCATCCACCAACACCTCCAAGTCCTTCTCCTCAGGGCTTCTCTCTATCCATTCTGCACCCAGCCTGTATTTGTGCTTTGGTTGATTTCCTCTTGCAACTCTAAACTTCAAACATTTTTGGTGTTGTTATTCTCTTTGCTTGGTTTTGTCTTGTTTTAATAAGTGATTTCTCAGCGATTTTGTGTGCTGCCTTTGTTTGCAAAGGCAAGTGATCATAAAATTGGGGTGGGATACAGTGGCAGGGACACGGGAGCGAGGTGCCAGTGTAGGTGCCTGGGACCCTCTGCCCAGGCTCCAGCTGCAGCTTCCCAGGGGCTCTGGTCTCCAGCAGCTCCTCTGGGACAGCGACCAGGCCCAGGCAGGTGCTTCAGAGACACAGGGTCCTCTGGAGGTACCACTGGGTACTGATGGTCAGACAGCGAAGCGCTGCCTGGAAGCCTGAGACATTTTGACATGTGTATGAGCATGACCTCATCACCTAAAACAAGAGAATACTTTTAATAAACATTTGGTGTTCTCCCATGAGATGTAGATGAGGAGTTTTCAGGATGTCCATTGACAGAAAGATGAGAGCTACTGACCTTTCCCTCTCTTTGCATTGTCAGGACTCTCTCTCTCAGCCTCTGAATTTAATCTCCCTCACCTTTCACGTATTTCCACCTACCCTAAAGGAAGTGACCATGTCTGAAGGCACCTTTCCAGCAGTGCACGTGCACAGAAGCACTTGTGATTGCTCTCTACATTTCCCTTCCCCTTCCTCTTTCATCATTAGGAACACCTCTCAACAATCCCACTGCTGCTTGGAGCTTCAGGCAGTTAAAATTTGTCTTTCAGTAGTCTGTTGAATTCTGTGTTTAGGACATCTCTTCATTTGTTCTTATTATTTCCGTAAGAACAGGTTCAACAAGGCTTTAGGTTCAACAAGGTTTCAGGTTCAATAAGACCAACTGCCAGGTCCCGCACTTGGGTCACAACAACCCCACAGACACTACAGGCTTGGGGCAGAGGGGCTGGAAAGATGCCCAGCAGAAAAGGACCTGGGGATGTTGGTGGACAGCCACCTGAATATGAGCTGGCAGTGTGCCCAGGTGGCCAAGAAGGCCAACAGCATCCTGGCCTGTATCAGGAATAGTGTGGCCAGCAGGACTAGGGAACTGGCCATACCCCTGTACTGGGCACTGGTGAGGCCCCACCTCGAGTACTGTGTTCAGGTTTGGGTCCCTCACTACAAGAAGGACATTGAGGTGTTGGAGCGTGTCCAGAGAAAGGCAACGAAGCTGGTGAGGGGTCTGGAGGACAAATCTTATGAGGAGCGGCTGAGGGAACTGGGGTTGTTTAGCCTGGAGAAGAGGAGGCTGAGGGGAGACCTTATTGCTCTCTACAGTTTCCTGAAAGGAGCTTGTAGAGAGGTGGGGGCTGACCTCTTCTCCCTGGTGACAAGTGATAGGACAAGAGGAAATGGGTTCAAGTTATGCCAGGCAGGTTTAGATTGGATATTAGGAATTTTTGTTTCACTGAAAGGGTTATCAAGCATTGGAATAGGCTGCCCAGGGAGGTGGTGGATTTGCCATGCCTGGAGGTGTTTAAAAAAAGGGTAGATGTGGTACTTGGGGATATGGTTTAGAAGTGGTTCTGCCAGGGTAGGTTAATGGTTGGATTTCATGATCCTAAACGTGCCTTCCAACCTCAACAATTCTATGATTTTATGATTCTATTCTATGAAATCCATGCTGATGTTTCTTGGACATGTTCTTCTGTTATCGGTGCCCAGAAATGTCACCAAGGAGGGCTCTGACTGATGGCACAACACTCCTCACCAAAGTGAGCTTGGACAGCCAGTGGCTCCCTGGGTTGCACATTTGGACTCTTTCAAAGACAGGTGCTACACTTGCTTGTCCTCTCTCACCAGAGACCTCTGCAATCCCATGACCTTTCAAAAGGGATATTCCAAAGAAATATTGATCTTCCCCTGTAACCTCATTACCACTCTTCTCCCTGTTACACACTGTGTGTACTTTCTCTAATCTTTCAGATGCTTACCCTTCTCCTGGGACAATGTTCATTTCTAAAGTCATTTTTGCAGATGCAGACTCTCTGGGCAAAGGCCCTTTCCATTCTTCGCCCGTTTTCTCCTCCCCTTACTCTTTCTTCACTCAGATACCTCTCACCTGTGCTGCTGCTTTGACTTTCAAGGAGTTCAAAGCTTGCCTGTCTTTCAACAATCTAATTGTCTCCTCAGCCAACTCCTTAATTGTGTTTATATCAGTCTTGTCTATCTACCTTCCTAAACTCTTTCTCATAAGAACTCCCTTGTAGAAAGGCAGCCTCATTAGAGGTAGCTTGTCCTGAGCGTGTGATTGCGGACTGTGTGTTATTGTTTAGGAAATCTGATTATGCTTTACTTTTCTTTTCTTACAAACAGGAAAAGGTCTCCTGCGCCTGGGTGCAGCCAGGGCTCTGAGGAGCGCAGGTGGGAGATGGGGCAATGGAGCTGTGACATCCAGCTGCAGACTTCAGTGGAGAAGACTGATGCAAGGACCAGGGGTGTCAGTCCCAGGTGGCCAATGTCAGAAATGGGGAGGGTGGGGAGGTGAGGAGCAAAGCTGTCCTACAGTGTCAGACCTCCAGGGACTGCTTCTCCTCCCTGTCCAGACCCCCTGAAGGGACACCCTGTATCCAGAACAATCAGAGAATGCTTCTATCCTAATCATAAGTGATAATCAGGAGTAATATAGTATATCCTTTAAAATAAAAAAGACATTTTTATTAGGTGCACTTTGAAATCTCCTCCTTAACTACACTCTGAAACCTCTCTAATTGGCTGTACAAGTCTTGAAGATTTGAAGAAAAGTACAAGAACGATGAACACCTTGTTAGAGCTTTCTGTCTTTTAATGAGCCCCACGGTGTATTTGGTGCTGAGTCCATGAGCGTCAGGCACTGAGAGAAGATTGAACAAAGTGCTCCAGAAGTCCAAGTCAGAAGCAAAGTACCTTGAAGCCTTGATTGGCCCCACTGAGGGTCCTTACTGCCAAAGCCTCCCCAGGGACTCGTTAGAGGAGATAACTGGAGGCTGTGGCTGCAGGTAGGCAAAGGCACTGTGCAGGTGGCTGTAATGCTGAGGAACCCCTTGGCTTGGTTGATGCAGCAGAAAGGCCAAACCCTGACCCTCAGGCCCTGGGAAGGCAAGTCCTGCCCCTCACTGGTGGCTCAGGGCTCTTCCTGGGGGCAGTGGGGTGTGAGGGTGAGTGAGGCCGAGTGTAGGAAAATTCTGTGACAACTCCTGCCCTCCCAAAAAGGGTCAAGGACAGAACAAAATCCAGAGTCCCAAAAGAATCATAGAATCATTGAGAATTGCAAAAGACCTTTAAGATCATAGAGTCCAACTGTAAACCTAACACTGCCGAGTCCACCACTAAACCATGTCCCTGTGTGCCACATCTGCACATCCATTAAATACCCCCAGGGATAGTGACTCAACCACTTCCCTGGGCCGCCTGTTCCAGTGCTCAAAAGCCCTTTAGCTGACGAAATTTTTCCTAATATGCAATGTAAATCTCCCCTGGAGAAACTTGAGGCCATTTCCTCAAGCCCTCTTTCTCATTACTTGGGAGAAGAGACCAACCCCCACCTCGCTACAACGTCCTTTCAGGGAACCGTAGAGAGCGAGAAAGTCTCCCCTCAGCCTCCTCTTCTCCAGGCTGAACAACCCCAGTTCCCTCAGCCGCTCCTCACAAGACTTGTCCTCCAGACCCCTCACCAGCTTCATTGCCCTTCTGTGGACACGCTCCAACACCTCAATGTCTTCCTTATACTGAGGGGCCCAAAACTGAACACAGTACTCGAGGTGGGGCCTCACCAGTGCAGAGTACAGGGGGACGATCACTTTCCTAGTCCTGCTCACCACACTTTTACTGGTACAAGCCCGGATGCTGTGGGCCTTCTTGGCAACCTGGGCACACTGCCAGCTTATATTCAGCCACCAACACCCCCAGGTCCTTTTCTGCTGCACAGCTTTCCAGCCACTCTGCCCCAAGCATGTAGCGCTGCGTGAGGTTGTTGTGACCCAAGGGCAGGACCCGGCTCTTGGCCTTGTTGAACCCCATATCATTTGCCTCGGCCCATGGATCCAGCTTGTCCAGATCCCTCTGTAGAGCCTTCCGACACTCAGGCAGATCAACACTCCCACCTTAATTGGTGTCATCTGCAAACTTACTGAGGGGGCACTCCACCCCCTTGTCTAGATCGTTGATAAAGATATTAAAGAGAACCGGTCCCAGTACTGAGCCCCGGGGAACATCACTTGTGACCGGCCGCCAAATGGACTGAACTCCATTCAGCACCACTCTTTGGTCCCGGCCGTCCAGCCAGTGTTTTACCCAGCAGAGTGTACACCTGTCCAAGCCATGAGCAGCCAGTTTCTCCAGGAGAACGCTGTGGGAAAAAGTGTCAAAGGCTTTAATGAAGCGCAGGTAAACAACATCCACAGGCTTTTCCTCATCCACTAAGCCGGTCACCTTGTCATAGGAGGTCAGGTTTCTCAGGCAGGACTTGCCTTTCATAAACCCATGCTGGCTGGGTCTGATCGCCTGGTTGTCCTGTATGTGCTGCATGATGGAACTCAGGATGATCTCCTCCGTAACCTTCCCCAGCACCGAGGTCGGACTGATAGGCCTGTAATTCCCCAGGTCCTCCTTCTGGTCCTTCTTGTAGATGGGCACCACATTTGTTATCTTCCAGTCAACTGGGACCACCCCAGTTAGCCAGGAATGCTGATAGATGATGGAAAGTGGCTTGCTGAGCACTCCCGCCAGTTCCCTCAGTACCCTCGGGTGGATCTCATGCGGCGCCATAGACTTGTGTATTTCTAAGTGATGTAGCAGGTTCCTCACCATTTCCCCTTGGATTGTGGGGGCTTCATTCTGCTCCCCAACCCTGTCTTCCAGCTCAGGAGGCTGGGTACCCAGAGAGCAACTGGTCTTACTCTTAAAGACTGAGGCAAAGAAGGCATTAAGTACGTCAGCCTTTTCCTCATCCCTGGTCACTGTGTTTCCCTCCACATCCAATAAAGGATGGAGATTCTTCTTAGCCCTCCATTTCTTGATGATGTATTTACAGAAACATTTTTCATTGTCTTTTATAGCATGGCCAGATTAATTTCTAGTTGGGGTTTAGCCCTTCTACTTTTCTCCCTGCATAACCTCATGACATCCTTGCAGTCCAACCGAGTTGCCTGCCACTTCTTCCAACTGTCATAAACCCCTTTTTTCCCCTCAGTTCCAGCCAAAGCTCTCTGTTCAGCCAGGTCTTCTTCCCTCATGGCTCGTCTTTTGGCACATGATGACAGCCTGCTCCTGTGCCTTTAAAAGTTCCTTCTTGATGAATGTCCAGCCTTCCTGGACTCCTTTGCCCTTCAGGACTTCCTCCCAAGGGACTCTGTTAACCAGACCCCTAAACAGGCCAAAGCCCGCCCTGCGGAAGTCCCAGGTGGCAGTTCTGTTGACCCCACTCCTGACTTCACCAAGAATTGAAAATTCTGTCATTTCATGATCACTATGCCCAAGATGGGCTCCAATCCTCACATCCCCCACAAGCCCTTCTCTGTTGGCAAACAACAGGTCCAGCGGGGTGTTTCCCTCCTCTGCTCCCTCCCCACCTGTGTCAGGAAGTTATCCTCAACACACTCCAGGAACTTCCTGGGCTGTTTCCTCTCCACTGTATTGCATTTCCAGCAGACATCCAGTAAGCTGAAGTCCCCCACGAGGACAAGGGCTGGCTATCGTGACACTTGTCCCAGCTGCTTCTAGAATATTTCAACTGTCTCTTCATCCTGGTTGGGTGGTCTATAACAGACTCCCACCATGATATCTGCCTTCTTGGTGTTTAACACTTCCCAGTACAGACTGGGTCCTGTCCCAGTACAAAGTGGATTATTTTAACGTGTCCCAGCATAGACTGGGCCCCATCCCAGTAGCAGTGGGATCCCCTGATCCCCTTGGAATGCAGAATGGGCACCATCCAAGTACAAATTGCATCTCCTGGCAACCTCCCAGCACAGACTTGGCCCTTTCAAGTCCAAAATGGGTCCCTTTGAACTAAGCCCAAGAAGACTGGGCCCCGACCCTGTACAAACTGGATCCCCAATCCAGTACAGACTGAGCCTTCTCACAGTATAAACTGCACCCCTTTAACCCCTCCCACTACAGACTGATCCCTGTGGCAGTACGAACTAGATGCTGTGGTCCCCTCCCAGTACAGACTGGGTTCCCTCCTGGTACAAACTGGATCTCTTGCTCCACTCCCAATACAGAACAGACTGTCAACAAATAGAGATTACTCCATTTAACCCCTTCGAGTACAGACTGGGTCAATGCCGAGTCCAAAATGGACTCCCCGGTCCCCACCCACTACCAACTGGCCACCTCCAATACAGTCTGGATCCTCTAACTTATGCCAGGACAGACTGGGCCCTGTCCCAGTCCAAACTGCATCCCCTGATTCCCTCCCAGTACAGAAGGGGCCTTGTCCCAGTATGAAGAGAATCCCTTTAATTCCTCCCAGCGGAGAAAGAGCCTCTTCCTAGTCCAAAGTGGATCCCAGCCCAGCTCCCAGTGCAGACTACTCTGTGTACCAGTACAAAATGGATCGCTTTAACACTGCCCTGTACAGACTGGGCCTCATCTCAGTACAGACTGGATCCCCCAGTTTCCTCCCAGTACAGTCTGGGCCCTCTCCACGTAGAAACGGGATCCTCTGAGCCAATCCCAGCAGAGTCTGGGCCTCGTCTCAGTACAAACAGACTGGGCCCTGTCCCAGTACAAACTTTATCCCTTTAGACCCTCCCAGGGTATACTGGGCCACCCTCCCAGTCCACCCTGGCCCCTTCCCACTACAGTCTGGGCTCTGTCACAGTACAAACTGGATCGCTCTAACCCCTGCCAGTACAAACTTGGCCCCTCCCACTACAAACTAGTCCTCTTTCACCCCTCCAAGTACAGGCTGAGCACACTCCCAGTATAAACTGCATCCTCTCATCCCCTCCCAGTACGACTGGGCACTGTGCCATTTCAAACTGGATTTCATTAAACCCTTCCAGTACAGACTTGGTCCCCTCCCAGCAAAAACGGGCTCTGTTTAGCATCATGGAATGGTCTGGGTTGGAAGGGACCATTAAAGGTCATCTAGTGCAACCCCCCTGCCATGAGCAGGGACACCTTCAACTGGATGAGCTGTCTCCAAGCCCCAGCCAACCTGGCCTGGAATGTTTCCAGGGATGGGGCATCTCCTGTCTCTCTGGGCAACCTGGGCCGGTGTCTCACCATCCTCATTGTTAAAAGGTTCTTTATATCGAGTGTAAATTTCCCCCCTTTTAGTTTAAAGCCCTCACCCTTTGTCCTATCGCAACAGGCCCTGCTAAAAACTCTGTCCCCAGCTCTCCTGTAGGCCCCCTTTAGCTACTGGAAGGCCACAATAAGGTCTCCCCAGAGCCTTCTCTTCTGAAGGCTGAAAAACCCCAACTCTCTCAACCTTTCCTCACAGCAGAGGTGCTCCAGCCCTCGGAGCATCTTTGTGGCCTCCTCTGGACCCACTCCAATAGGTCCATGTCTCTCCTGTGCTGAGGGCTCCAGAGCTGGAGCAGCACTGCAGGTGGGGTCTCACCAAAGCAGAGCAGAGGGGCAGAATCCCCTCCCTCGACCTGCTGGTAATGCTTCTTTTGATGCAGCCCAGGATACCGTTGGCTTTGTGATCTGCGAGCGCACATTGCCAGCTCATGTCCAGCTTTTCATCCCCCAGTATACCCAAGTCCTTCTCGGCAGGGCTGCTCTCCATCCCTTCATCCCCCAGGCTGTATTGATATCAGGGATTGCCCCAACCCACGTGCAGGACCCTTCACTTGGCCCTGTGGAACCTCATGCTGTTTATACGGGCCAACTTCTTGAGCCTGTCCAGGTCCCTCTGGATGACATCCTGTCCGCTGGGAGTTTCAATTGCACCATTCAGCGTGGTGTCATCAGCATACTTGCTGAGGGTGCACTCGATCCCACTGCCTATGTCATTGATGAAGATATTGAACAGTACTGGTCCCAGTACGGACCGCTGAGGTTCACCGCTTGTCACCAGTCTCCATCTGGACATGAGGCCGTTGACCACTACTGGATGGGACCATCCAAGCAGTTCCTCACCCACTGAACAGTCCACCCTTCAAATCCACATCTCTCCAGTTTCACAGAATCACAGAGTGGTCAGGGTTGGAAGGGACTTCTGGAGATCAGCTAGTCCAAGCCCCCTCCCAGAGCAGGGTCACCTACAGCAGGTTGCACAGGACACGCCCAGGCGGGTTTGGAATGTCTCCAGAGTGGGAGACTCCCCCACCTCTCTGGGCAGCCTGTGCCAGTGCTCTGCCACCCTCAAAGGAAAGAACTTCCTCCTCATGTTAAGATGGAACTTCCTACATTCAAGTTTGTGCCTGTTCCCTATAGTCCTATCACTGGGCACCACTGACAAAAGACTGTTCCCATCCCCCTGGCACCCTCCCTTTAAGTATTTATAAGCATAGATAGGGTCCCCCCTTAGTCTCCTTTTATCCAAACTAAAAAGCCCCAAGTCCCTCAGCCTTTCCTCATAAGAGAGATGTTCCAATCCCCTCATCATCTTCGTAGCCCTTTGCTGGACCCTCTCCAGCAGTTCCCTGTCTTTCTTGAACTGGGGAGACCAGAACTGGACACAGTACTCCAGATGAGGCCTCACCAGGGCAGAGTAGAGGGGGAGGATGACCTCCCTCGACCTGCTGGCCACACTCTGCTTGATGCACCCCAGGATGCCATTGGCCTTCTCGGCTACCAAGACACATTGCTGGCTCATGGGCATCCTGTTGTCCACTGGGACATGCTGCTGCATGTTCCCCCAAGATCTTCCTTCCTTCCAGCTGGACAAGCCCAGCTTTTTCAGCTTCTTCTCACAGCACAAGTGCTCCAACCATGACCACCTTGGTGGCCCTCCACTGAACGGGACCCAGTTTACCAGTGTCTCTCACGCATTGCAGGGGGTCAGAACCTGGGAGAGTGTTCTGGATCAGTTCTCAAATGTGCTGAGCCCAGGGCGGTAATCACTCCCACTGGCTGTGCTCCTGTTCCTACCACCCAGGATGCTTTTGGCCTTTGCTGATGGCTCCATGTTTTGCCTAATGAAACCAAAGGACCACCAGAGCCTTTCCTGCAGTGCTGATACCAACCTAGGCAGTCCCTGCCCTCTGTCACTTCAGGCCCTTAGTCAAGCTCAGCAAAAGAACTTCAGATCTGTCCTTGTTGGATAACATGATGTTACTAGTGGCCTGTCCTTCAAGCCTGTCTAGGTCCCTTGGGATGGCACCCCTGCCCTCTAATATAGTGTCTGCTCTCCTCAATGAGGTGTCAGCTACAAATGCTATAAAAAAAGCATTTTCTCATCTCCTTTGGGTAATTAAATGCCCTTGAAACATGGTGGAACCCGACTAGATACATCCCTCTGGGCAGAACACTATGCATTCACCACGTTCTTCCAAGCCCGAGTACTGATCTCAGTTATTACCCATCTACTTATCCACCCAATCAGACCATAATGTCCTAACTGGACACAAGAATACTGTGGGGAATGAGGCTGATAGCATAGTGTTGGGCGCAGAGTCTAGTTGGAGGCCTGTCAGCAGCAGTGCTCCCCAGGGGTCAGTACTGGCCAGTCTTGTTCAACATGTTAATCAACGTCCTGGATGAGGGCACAGAGTGTACCCTCAGCAAGTTTGCTGACATCTGTTGGAAGGGTAACACAGCAGGGCATAGGCAGTCCAGGAGGTTCTTGGATTGTATTGACAACGTCTTTCTCCCAGTGGTAGAGGAGCAAACGAGGAGAGGAGCTCTGCTGGACCTTGTCCTTACCAACAAGGAGGGGCTGGTAGGCAGTGTCAAGCTCAAGGGCAGCCTGGGCTGCCGTGACCATGAAATGGTCAAGTTTGAGATCATCAAGGCAGCGAGGAAGGTGCGCAGCAAGCTGACCACCCTGGGCTTTAGCAGAGCTGACTGTGGCTCCTTGAAGCATCTGCTTGGTATAGTGCCATGGGATGAAGCGCTGGAGGGAAGAAGGGCCCAAGTAAGCCAGTTAATATTCAAGGCTCACCTTCTCCAAGCTCAGGAGTCATGCATCCCTACAAAGGCAGGCAGAAAAGCCAGGAGGCCTGCATGGATGAACAAGGAGCTCCTGGACATGCTCACAAGTGAAAAGGAGGCCTATAGGGAGTGGAAACAGGGGCGGGAAGCCTGGGAGGAATACAGAGAAATTGTTCAAGCAGCCCCGGATCAGGTTAGGCAAGCTAAAGCCCAGATAGAACTAAATCTGGCCAGGGGCATCAAGACAAACAAAAATCCTTCTTTAAGTATGTCAGCGAGAAAAGAAAGACTAGGTAAGAGCATGCAATATTTGGATGCTGCCAGTCATCAGGGAGTTCCCTCCCTCAACCTCCATGGCCTTTCAATGATTACGGAGTGTCATTGGACACGCTGGGACATTGGTTTACCCTGTCATCTCCCTCAGCTGCCACCCCTCCTGTCCCATAGACTGGTAAGGATTGTCTTAGTTAAGGTGACTTGGGAACAATCCACTGCTGGTGGCGTTCCTCCAGATTCCTGCCCCGAGTCTCAGAGCTCTGGGAGACCTTGCTGGGGCAGAGTGAGGCAAAGAGGATGTATAGAATCTCCCATATAGCTCCACCCGCTCTCTGAAACTCAGCAGTGGCCACACAGTGGCTTTGTTTCTCCTTGAACACTTCCTGAAGGAGTAAACACTCATTCTGGTGCCCTTGAATTGCCTTTGGGGGTTAGATTGAATTGCCATCTGGACTATAGCAGAGCTTGGAGGAGGCTGTCCTTGAAGACCAGCTGGACTGAGCTCTGCCACCATGTCACAGCTCTGTCTGCCACAGGAACGGCTCCAGCTCGTCCTGTCTGTGCCCCTGGCTGAGATCATTGCTGCACGTTTGGGCTGAAGCCCCCCAGCTGTGGCACCAGGCAAGCGGTGACTTGCCATAAGGACTCCTGGTACCAAGAGTCCAAGACCTCGTGTGTGCTACTGATGGGACAAGAAGAGGGGTTACTCATGGCCAGCTCTTCTTCTGCTGGGAGAAATACCACTGGTGGAAGTAAGTGTCTCTGCGCAACTGAGGGAGGGAACATGAGAGATTGCATCAGCCTTTTTCACAGGCGGTTCCCCTGGAGCCCCAGGGACACCTCCAGGGAGCCCAGAGGGGACAGAGAGAGTGGCACCGTGGGCTGGTCCTCTGCTGCTGAGCTGGGCCGGGCTGCTGGGACAGAGGGAGCTCCTGGCAAGCGGGCAGCACTGCAGAGACAGCTCTGCCCAGGAGCAGCTCCTCTGCACAGCGCAGCAGGGCTGAGGGCACTGCCTGCAGGCAGCGAGGGCAGAGCAGGGTGGCAGAGAGAGGTTGAAGACAGTCTGGAGAGGGAGGATGCTGAGAGCTTACTGCGGGAGAAACCTTCATAGCCCTTGACATGGTAAGTCTCTGGGTTAGGGAAATTGCAGCTGCAGTTCTTGGAAAGATGTCCAAAAGCTGCTCCTCCCATGGCCTATGGGATCTTTCAGGAGGACTCTGACACTTCCTCTAGTGTAGAGGTGAAGAATGTGCTCCAGAGCAGGAATGCCCTGCAGTGCCTTCAGAGGGAGAGGGCACGACGTCTGCCTTCTCCTTAGGACCACTGCCATGTGTGATGGTGGGTGTGCAGGCAGGGGTGGGCAGGGCTGTCCTTGCCAGCAGGGTCCCTGCACCCCAGGGGCTGTGTGCCGGGGCAGGGACTCTGCCGCCTGCCAAGGTCAGCTCTCCCCCTCCCACGGAGGTGCTGTGGGGAGAAGGTGTGTGTGGAAGGAGCAACTCCTTGCATGGCAGGGTCCTGGTGTTGCCAAGAGAGAACTGCGTGGGTCAGGGCTGCTCACAGCTGAAGGGCAGTGGCAGAGGAAACTTTTCAAGAAGAACCTCAAGGCAAAGGCTACCTGAAAGCGAAGGAGTTTGTGATTTCAGTCTTCTGCTTTTTTTTTTTTCTTTTGTTTGTGGGGAGTGAGACATGGAGATTTGTCTCCCTGTTCTTCAGAAGGCACAGAGCCTCCAAATCTTTTTCACTTAGAGGTGAATAAATCAGGGAGTAAGAAAAATCCATATGCTACAGCTTACAGAGAGCACCCAGCATCACCTTTCCAGTCTTATCAGGGTCAGTCAGATGTTCCTGTCAGAGCCTGTGCCCACAGTAATGCTCCTGGGCAATGTTCTGCTGCCAGGAGGTGTCTGCAGGACAGAGATGAGCACACAGCATCTGTGATGGGTTCTGTGTGCACTGCCGACGAGGAGATGCGCTGACAGAGAAAGAGCTCCCAGCAGGGACAGCTCCAGGCAGCAGAGCCCTGGGCAGGGAAAGAGAGGGAGCAGCTCCCATGTGCCTTGGGAGGGTGATTCGGGCACCTTCCTGCCATCTCCTGTAATGAGGGCGCCTTCTACTGGTCTCCTCTCTCGCCCAGCAGAGCTTCTGACATCAAGGCTGTGGGGTTTCTGGCTGAGGTGCCTCCTCAGCAGCCACACACCAAGGAGGAGAAACTCCTTAGTTCTATGGGTCTCTGTCTTCTCTCAGCAGGAGCATTTCTCCACCTTTCCCTCCTGTCCATGCTGCTCTTGTTCTTACATCCATACTCTCTAGGAAGAGGGGGTTCAGGTGTGGCTCACACACCAACACTGCCATGCAGCTGTGTCCGTGGGACCAAAGTCCTTCAAACCACCCAAACCTGTGGGGCTGTGGAAAATGCAGTGTGGAGCTGGGGGGTGAGCTGGCTCTGCTGAGATCACTGCACTTTGAGCACTTGTGGGAGTTTCCCTGGCATTCTCCTGCTGGAAAATGCTGACCAGCTTGTCTTCATGACACAGGGATTACCGATGAGGCAAACGGCGACTTTCAGAAGCTGCCCCACCTTTCCCAGATGCCCACTGCTGTCGAGCAGGGGTGACTGCTCCGGAGACCATGGGCAGAAGCCTCCTCCTCATGTCGTGTTTGGCCAGCACAAAGCAGAGCTCAGAACTTGGGGTAGTCAAAAGGAAGTCCTAAAAGGAAGGAGGAAGGCAATGTGTATTTGGGAAGGACAGGGGAGAATGGGACACACGGAATGAGAAGAGATTTGCTCAGAGCAGTCCTAACTTCTGAGTGTGCTTTCCTGCTTTGGCAGAACCTCATGAGCAAAGGGTTCAGATGTCCAACAGCAGCTCCATCACCCACTTCCTCCTCCTGCCGTTCGCAGACACACGGGAGCTCCAGGTCTTGACCTTCTGGCTCTTCCTGGGCATCTACCTGGCTGCCCTCCTGGGAAACGGCCTCATCATCACCACCATCGCCTGCGACCACCGCCTCCACACCCCCATGTACTTCTTCCTCCTCAACCTCTCTGTTCTTGACCTGGGCTCCATTTCCACAACTCTCCCCAAAGCCATGGCCAATTCCCTCTGGAACACCAGGGCCATCTCCTATGCAGGATGTGCTGCTCAGGTCTTTTTGTTCGGCTTCTTCATGTCAGCAGAGTTTTCTCTTCTCACCATCATGGCCTATGACCGCTACGTTGCCATCTGCCATCCCCTGCACTACAGGACCCTCCTGGGCAGCAGAGCTTGTGTCCGCATGGCAGCAGCTGTCTGGGGCAGTGTTTTTGCCTATGCTGTGCTGCACACGGCCAATACATTTTCACTGCCCCTCTGCCAGGGCAATGCCCTGCACCAGTTCTTCTGTGAAATCCCCCACATCCTCAAGCTCTCCTGCTCTCATTCAGACTACCTCAGGGAAGTTGGGCTTCTGGTAGTTAGCATCTTACTAGGATTCATTTGTTTTGCTTTCATTCTTTTTTCGTATGTGAAGATCTTGAGGGCTGTGCTGAGGATGCCCTCTGAGCAGGGACGGCACAAAGCCTTTTCCACGTGCCTCCCTCACCTGGCTGTGGTCTCCCTCTTTGTCAGCACTGCCATATTTGCCTATCTGAAGCCCCCATCTGTCTCCTCCCCATCCCTGAACCTGTTGGTGTCATTTCTGTACTCAGTGGTGCCTCCAGTAGTGAACCCTCTCATCTACAGCATGAGGAACCAGCAGCTCAAGGATGCCCTAAGGAAATGGATCACTGGTTTCTTCTCAGAAGCAGAAATGAACTGCCCATCTTGTTCTGCATATCACTCATAATGTAACTCATTACAGGCCCAGACTCTCTTTGGTAGAGTTTTTCCTTTTGTGTCTTTGGTGTTTGGATTTCATGGTTGTATGAATGCTGTCAACAAAAGAACAGAGCCATCCTTTATCCTTTTTCGATGTCAGCATCTGCCTGTCTTGTGTGAGGCAGAGACTTTCTGTAAATAAGGAGCTGCTCTCTCTGTGTGTTTAAACAAAATAAAGGGCCCTGCACTGACTTGTTTGTCTGAGACGCATTCTCCAAGATGTTCTCTATAGCTGCAGGGGCCTCATCTGTGTGCTGAGGTGGAGGGGGCAGGAGCCATCTGAGCTGGGTCTGCCTCCCAGCCTGACCAGCATGGCCCTGGGCACCACAGCCCCCGGCTCTGCAGAGCCGCACCACCAGCTCGGGGGCTGTGGGACGCCTGGGGAGGGGGTGCAGGAACGGCTGGCCAGGCCAGCACGGATGAGCTCTCTCGGGAAAAGGCTCTGAGGGCAGATGGGCTGTGGCGGGAGAAGAGCAGGGCACCGAGTGTGTGCAGGGCAGCCATGGCAAGAGGAACCCTTTGCTGCGGTGGGGCAGCTTGGGGCAGGTTGCCCTGTCCCTGGGGCCAAAGGACCTTCCTGAGGGTGCCCTGGGCCAATTCTCTCATGCCATCCTGGGAGGACATTTGGCAGCTGGGGCTGCAAGCTGCCTGGGGTGGAGATCTCCTCAGCATGCCGGCTGGGTGGACAGTCTCACTGGCCTGCACATCCTGCTGTGGGACCAGTCCCAATGGGGCTGCTCTGCTGGTCTGTGCTGGGGAGAGGGCAGGAGATAGCCAGGTTCAGGGAGTGTCTGGGCTGGTGGGGATGGGAAGTGCCCCAGAGAGGACAACCCCAGGGAAGAGCTGAAGTGTGGGAGTGTGCAGGGTGGGGACACACAGCAGTGTCCTGGCACAGCCGGGCTCCTGCGAGAGACATGAGGGACCAGACGAGCAGGGTCTGGGCTGTGCCTGTGCCCACTGGACACCCTGGCGAGGTTGCCCCAGGGCCATCATCACAGAATCACAGTATCACAGAAACTCCTATATTGGAGAAGACCTGTAAGATCACATAGTCCAATCATTAAAACCTGTCAAACCTGATCCCCTTCTATGACAAGGTGACCCACTTAGTGGTGGAGGGAAAAGCTGTGGATGTTATCTACCTGGATTTCTGCAAGGCTTTTGACACCGTTTCCCATAGCATTATCCTGGAGAAACTGGCTGCTCATGGCCTGGATAGGTGTACTCTTCGCTGGGTAAAAAACTGGCTGGATGGCCGTGTCCAGAGAGTGGTGGTAAATGGAATTAAATCCAGTTGGTGTCCAGTGACAAGTGGTGTCCCCCAGGGATCGGTGCTGGGGCCCATTCTCTTTAATATCTTTATCAATGATCTGGATGAGAGGATCGAATGCACCTTCAGTAAGATCGCAGACGACACTAAGATAGGTGGGCGTGTTGATCTGCTTGAGGGTAGATTGGCTCTGCAGAGGGATCTGGACAGGCTGGACAGATGGGCAGAGGCCAATGGTATGAGGTTCAACAAGGCCAAGTGTCGGGTCCTGCACTTGGGTCACAACAACCCCATGCAGCGCTACAGACGGAGTGGCTCGAAAGCTGCCTGGCAGAAAAGGACCTGGGGGTGTTGGTGGACAGCCGGCTGAGCATGAGCCAGCAGTGTGCCCAGGCAGCCAAGAAGGCCAACACCATCCTGGCCTGCATCAGGAATAGTGTGGTGAGCCGGACTAGGGAAGTAATCATCCCCCTGTACTCGGCACTGGTGAGGCCTCACCTCGAGTACTGCGTTCAGTTTTGGGCCCCTCACTACAAGAAGGACATTGAGGTGTTGGAGCGTGTCCAGAGAAGGGCTACAAAGCTGGTGAAGGGTCTGGAGGACAAACCTTATGAGGAACGACTGAGGGATCTGGGGTTGTTTAGCCTGGAGAAGAGGAGGCTGAGGGGAGACCTTATCACCCTCTACAACTACCTGAAAGGAGGTTTTAGAGAGATGGGAGCTGACCTCTTCTCCCTGGCGACAAGTGATAGGACAAGAGGAAATGGGTTCAAGTTATGTCAGGGCAGGTTTAGATTAGATGTTAGGAAGCATTTTTTCACTGAAAGGGTTATTAAACACTGGAATAAGCTGCCCAGAGAGGTGGTGGATTCACCATCCCTGGAGGTGTTTAAGAAAAGGGTAGATGAGGTGCTTAGGGACATGGTTTAGGAGTGGTGGTGTTTTTATCAGGGTAGGTTAATGGTTGGACTTGATGATCTTAAAGGTCCCTTCCAACCACACTGATTCTATGATTCTATGATTCTATCCCTTGCCAGTTTTAATTCCAAGTGGGCTTCAGCCTTCCTCGTTGCATCCCTACATACTCTCGCAATGTTTATATACTCCTCCCAAGTCGCCACTCCCCTTTTCCACATTCTCTAAACTTCCCTCTCGCACGTGAGTTTTTTCAGAAGGTCCTTGCTTGTCCATGCAGATTTCCTGCCTCCTCTGCCTGATTTATTACTCATAGGCATGCACTGATGTTGAGCTTGGAGGAAGTGGAGCTTTTCTATTAATCAGCTCTCCTGCACCCCCCTTCCTGCCAAAGCCTTTTCCCATGGGATTCCTCCAAGTATGTCTTTGAAGAGGCCAAAGTCAGCTCTCCTGAAGTCCGGGCTTTTCATTCTACTTTTTGCCCTGCTTCTTCCACGCAGGATCCGGAACTCCACCATCTCATGGTCACTGCAGCCAAGGCTACCCCCAGCCTTCACATCCCCAACTAGTCCTTCTTTATTTGTCAGTAAAATGCCCAGCAGTGCACCTCTCCTTGTTGGTTTCCCCACCAACTGTGTCAGAAAGTTCTCATCAATGCTCTGCAGAAACCTCTGGGACTGTGTGTGCCTGGCTGTGTTGTTTCCAGCAAATATTGGGGTGGCTGAGGTCCCCCGTGAGAACCAGGGCCTGTGACCATGAGGCTATTTCCAGCAGTCTGTAGAAGGCCTCATCAACTTCCTCTTCCTGATCTGGTGGTCTGTAGTAAACACCCACAGCAGGGTCTCCCACATTTCCCTGTCCCTTAATTCTTAATGATAAGCTCTCAACACGTTCTTCATCCAGCTGCAGGCAGAGCTCAAGACATTCCAGTTGCTCTGTCCCGTAGAAAGCAACTCCATCACCTCACATCGCTGGCCTGTCTTTCCGAAACAGTACATAACCGTCCGTGACAGCATTCCAGTCCTGCGAGCTATCCCACCATGTCTCTGTAATTGCAATGAGACTATGGCCCTGTAGCCATCATCCCCTCCGGAAGGCTTTTGTTGAAAGGAAGGCTGGGACACTGTGTCAGGGTTTTCACTGAAGGAAGTATTGACCCAGAAGCCTCATCATTTTACTGCTGTCCTTCAGTCCTTGTGCCCAACACATGTTGTTCAGACACATGTCCTTCAACACATGTCCTCCCAGAAATGGAGGAAATTATGCCAAAGAAAAAGAAATCATTATCAGGGGATTTGTTGGGAAACAGCACAGGATGGGCTCAAAGATGTCTCCCTTATCTTGTCAATGTCTTCTCTTTCAGCAGTGCGCCATGCCCAGAGTAGCTGTTCAATAGCAGCTCCAATACCCAGTTCCTCCTTCTGGCATGTGCTGACACTCGGGAGCTGCAGCTCTTGACCTTCGGGCTCTTCCTGGGCATCTACCTGGCTGCCCTCCTGGGAAATGGCCTCATCATCAGCGCCATCGCCTGCGACCACCGCCTCCACACCCCCATGTACTTCTTCCTCCTCAACCTCTCTGTTCTTGACCTGGGCTCCATCACCACTATCCCCAAAGCCGTGGCCAATTCTCTGTGGGACACAAGGGCCATCTCTTACTCAGGATGTGCTGTTCAGGTGTTTGGTTGTTTTTGTTTTTTTTTTTTTTTTCTGTGTTGCAGCAGAGCTTTCTCTTCTCACTGTCATGGCTTACAAACACTACATTGACATCTGCCAACCCCTGCACTACGGGACCCTCCTGGGCAGCAGAGCTTGTGTCCGCATGGCAGCAGCTGTCTGGGGCAGTGTTTTACCCTATGCTGTGCTGCACACGGCCAATACATTTTCACTCCCCTTCTGCCAGGGCAATGCCCTGCACCAGTTCTTCTGTGAAATCCCCCACATCCTCAAGCTCTCCTGCTCACACTCCTACCTCAGGGAAGATGCAGTACTTGTGATTAGTATCGTTTTTGGATTTGGCGGTTTTGTTTTCATTGTGCTGTCCTATGTGCAGGTCTTCAGGGCTGTGCTGAGGATTCCCTCACAGCAGGGGCAGCACAAAGTCTTTCCCATGTTCCTCCCTCACCTTCTCATGGCCTCTGTTTGTCAGCACATCAGCGTTTACCCACCTGAAGCCCCTGTCTATCTCGCCTCCCTATCCCTTGACCTGGTGGTGTCCTTTCTGTACTCGGTGGTGCCTCCAGCAGAGAACCCCTCATCTTTTGTTTTTCAGAAGCAATAGAGTGTCTGTTTTCTTCTGCACAGCATTCAGAGTGTAACTCATTACAGGCCCAGAATGTCTTCTCAGGTTTTTGCTGGGTGTGTGTTTCTTTGTTTTTCTTGTTATAATGTTGTGCTCAGCAAAATTTTATTATTCTTCCCACTTGTAATTCATTGTGTACCTGTAGAATTTGACCCACAGACTGTGTAAATCAGGTGCAGTGCTCTCTGTGTATTCAAACAAAAGAAAGGACCCTGCAGTGACTTGTTTTTCTTAGATCCTTCCTCTGAGACCTCTGTAAAGACACAGGGCAGTGCCTGTGTGCAGAGGTGGAGGGGAACGAGTCCCAGCACAGCAGCACTGCCAGGGCGCACCAGCCTCGGTCTTGCCAGAGCTGCTCTCTTGCCACTCCCACGCTCTCCTTTGGAGCCCTTGTGTAGGTGTAAGGCCTCAGGGGTCACAGTCCTGCTGTGTGGTAGTCCTGTGACTGCAGGCAGGGACAGGCCATGAGCACTTCTGTGACACAGCTGACCTCTATAACGGCATCTCCATCATGACAGGGCATGTCCTCAGCACAGTGCTTGAAGGCTTCGGTCTTCTTCCAAAGTTGCTCTCAAGAACATGCCCAAGGAATAGACTCTAAAGAGCCTTGTTGCTTTGTTTGTTCTCTGTGGGCTCAGTGCGATGAGACTGTGGTCCCAGGATGGCCTTCTAGGGACTTAGGGCTGGTTCATGTGTTGCTTGTTGGTGGCCAGGGCCCATGCAGACAGTGAATGGTCTCCAACGAACCTGCCTGGGGCTCTGCAGCAGTTCATAGGGCTGATGGCAGAGCAGCGTTTTTCTGGAGGGACTTGGGAGCTGCCAGAAGAGCACAAGGGATCTGCAGGGACAGCGTGTGCCAGGGAGTCAGCAGTGAATGGTGCCGACTGAGCACGAGCCTGTCCGTTGTGGTGTCACCCACAGACAACACACCAAGTCTGTGTATGAGCCTGCAAATGAGAGCTCTGCAGCCGCGAGGGAGACAGCTGGCACAGGGAAAGGAGTCTGGCAAGTGATTCATTTTACCCTCAGTGAACTTTCACAGACTGGATCCAGCGCAGCACCCAAACACATCTCACAGCACTGGAGTAAGGCAGGGTACCTCTGAGCACCTTCCATGGCCACATAAGAGCTTGTGTGGGAGGTGCTCAGTGGCAGTGACCACCATCAGCTGGGTCTGCCTCCCAGCCTGACCAGCACAGCCCAGCAAAATCACCCCATTGGTCCTGGGCACCACAGCCCACTTGCTCTGCAGAGCAGCATCACCAGCTCGAGGGCTGTGGGGACCATGGGGACAGGGCGCAGCAATGACTGGCTGAGCCAGCACAGGCGTGCTGACCTTGGGAAAGGCTCTGTGGGCAGGTGGGATGTCCTGGGAGAAGAGCAGGGAACGGTGTGTGTGCAGGGGAGACATGGAAAGAGAAACACTTCGCTGTGCCAGCTTGGGCCAGGTTGAGCAAGGTTGCCCTGAGGCTGGGACAGCAGAAGCTGCCAGAAGAGCGCCGGGGCCAGGACTCTGTGCTTTCCTGGGGAGCGCTGCTGGTAACGGGGGCTGCGCGCTTCCTGGGATGGGATCTCCAGGACATGACAGCAGAAGAGACACTGCTACTTACCTCCGTTTCCTCCTTGCTGCAGGGCCCAACCAGACCGGGCTGCTCTGCTCGGCTGGGGAGAAGGTAGAGGAGTGGGGATTGCTGGGAAGGGGCTGGGACGGCTGGGCTCGGAAACGCTGGGGAGGGAGAAACACCAATACAGCTAAAGTGTGTGAGCGTGCAGGGTAGGGGCACACAGCAGTGTCCTCACACAGCCCGGGCTCCTGTGAGAGACACACAGGAGCAGCAGAGCAGGGTGATGTCTCTGCCTTTGTTCATGGGACACCCCAGGGAAGCTGCCCCGGGGCAATCGTCACAGGGCAGCCACTAACAAGCACCGCTTCCATCACTGCCTTCTCGCCCAGCTCAGAGAGGTTGTTCTTCCCTCCACAGAGGGACATTGAAAGACGAGGTGTGAAGACCATGTTTGCGTTGTACAGAGGAGACAGAAGCATGCACATTGCGTGGGGGTGGTAAGATGAACCCAAGTGAGCACAAACGCCATCACCTGTTCTTAGGGGTGCCATGAAGGACTGTGGGACAGACGGTGTCTTGAGGTCACTTCACCTGGAGAGTAAGGTCCCCTGGGAAACCCCCATAATGCAGCACTGGAATGATGAGTGAAGAGCAGGAGGACACACCACAGGGCTGAGGTGCCGGCCAGCCTCTGGGACTGGCAACAGGAGGCCAGGGACACACTACGACTGCTGCAGTGCTCTGCCTCTGCCTGTGGAAGGGAAGGACTCGTGTCTCCAAACACCCCTGTATGTACGAGGAGTGCATGAGGCCAAATGAGGTGGGGACACCTCACAGCCCTGACATTTGTGTCTGACTCCAGGAACAACCCCCACTATCCAAGTGAGGTTCATCTCACCTGCCTTGGACAGGCTCATTACCAATTCCTCTGTCTGCTATGTTATCCCTCCTTGGCTTTCTGGCCAAGAAAGGGGAGGGGGACAATGAATCCTCCTTGATGCAGTTTCCCGTCCTGCAAATGGGGAACATCACCAACACTTGACAAATCTCTTCATCCTCTTTCATGACTTGCCCAGTATCTTCCTGCATTAAAAGGCTGCCAGGCTCTTCCTTGTTGTGCATGATGGGAGGAGGAAGGCCAATGGGCATCAGCTGAAAAACATGAAGAAAATCTTTCTCCCCATCAAGATAGTCAAGCACTGGAGGAGATCTCTCAGAGAGCTTATGTCATCTCTATATTTCATGGAATCATAGAATGGTTTAGGTTGGAGGGGAATTTAAAAACCATCTACTTCCAACCGTACTGCCATAGGCAGGGACACCTCCCACTAGACCAGCTTGCTCAAAGCCCCATCCAGCCTGGCCTTGAACACCTCCAGGGACGGGGCATCCACCACTTCCCTGGGCAACATGTTCCAGTGTCTCACCACCCTTGGAGTAATTAATTTGTTCTTAATATATATAATGTGACCCTCCTCTGGACTCACTCCAACAGGTCCATGTCCTTTTTCTGTTGGAGGCTCCAGAGCTGGATGCAGTACTCTAGGTGGAGTCTCACAAGAGCGGAGGGGAAGAATCACCTCCCTCGACCTGCTGGCCTTGCTGCTTTTAATGAAGCTCAGGATGTGCTTGGCTTTCTGGGCTGCAGGCACACATTTCTGGCTCATGTTGAGCTTCTCATCCACCAACACCTCCAAGTCCTTCTCCTCAGGGCTTCTCTCTATCCATTCTGCACCCAGCCTGTATTTGTGCTTTGGTTGACTTCCTCTTGCAACTCTAAACTTCAAACATTTTTGGTGTTGTTATTCTCTTTGCTTGGTTTTGTCTTGTTTTAATAAGTGATTTATCAGCGATTTTGTGTGCTGCCTCTGTTTGCAAAGGCACGTGATCATAAAATTGGGGTGGGATGCAGTGAGAGGGACACGGGAGCGCGGTGCCAGTGTAGGTGCCTGGGACCTTCTGCCCAGGCTCCAGCTGCAGCTTCCCAGGGGCTCTGGTCTCCAGCAGCTCCTCTGGGACAGTGGCCAGGCCCAGGCAGGTGCTTCAGAGACACAGGGCCCTCTGGAGGTACCACTGGGTACTGATGGTCAGACAGCGGAGCGCTGCCTGGAAGCCTGAGACATTTTGACATGTGTATGAGCATGACCTCATCAGCTAAAACAAGAGAATACTTTTAATACACATTTGGTGTTCTCCCATGAGATGTAGATGAGGAGTTTTCAGGATGTCCATTGACAGCAAGACGAGAGCTACTGACCTTTCCCTCTCTTTGCATTGTCAGGACTCTCTCTCAGCCTCTGAATTTAATCTCCCTCACCTTTCACGTATTTCCACCTATCCTAAAGGAAGTGACCATGTCTGAAGGCACCTTTCCAGCCGTGCACGTGCACAGAAGCACTTGTGATTGCTCTCTACATTTCCCTTCCCCTTCCTCTTTCATCATTCAGATACCTCTCAACAATCCCACTGCTGCTTTGAGCTTCAGGCAGTTAAAATTTGTCTTTCAGTAGTCTGTTGAATTCTGGGTTTAGGACATCTCTTTATTTGTGCTTATTTCCATAAGAACAGGTTCAACAAGGCTTTAGGTTCAACAAGGTTTCAGGTTCAACAAGGCCAAGTGCCAGGTCCTGCACTTGGGTCACAACAACCCCATGGACACTACAGGCTTGGGGCAGAGGGGTTGAAAAGATGCCCGGCAGAAAAGGACCCGGGGGTGTTGGTTTAGAGCCGCCTGAATATGAGCCGGTTGTGTGCCCAGGTGGCCAAGAAGGCCAACAGCATCCTGGCCTGTATCAGGAATAGTGTGGCCAGCAGGACTAGGGAACTGACCATACCCCTGTACTTGGCACTGGTGAGGCCCCACCTCGAGTACTGTGTTCAGGTTTGGGCCCCTCACTACAAGAAGGACATTGAGGTGTTGGAGCGTGTCCAGAGAAAGGCAACGAAGCTGGTGAGGGGTCTGGAGGACAAATCTTATGAGGAGCGGCTGAGGGAACTGGGGTTGTTTAGCCTGGAGAAGAGGAGGCTGAGGGGAGACCTTATTGCTCTCTATAGTTCCCTGAAAGGAGCTTGTAGAGAGGTGGGGGCTGACCTCTTCTCCCTGGTGACAAGAGATAGGACAAGAGGAAATGGGTTCAAGTTATGCCAGGCAAGGTTTAGATTGGATATTAGGAATTTTTGTTTCACTGAAAGGATTATCAAGCATTGGAATAGGCTGCCCAGGGAGGTGGTGGATTCGCCATGCCTGGAGGTGTTTAAAAGGGCGTAGATGTGGTACCTGGGGACATGGTTTAGAAGTGGTTCTGCCAGGGTAGGTTAATGGTTGGATTTCATGATCTTAAAGGTCCCTTCCAACCTCAACAATTCTATGATTCTATGATTCTATTCTATGAAATCCATGCTGATGGTTCTTGGACATGTTCTTCTGTTATCGGTGCCCAGAAATGTCACCAAGGAGGGCTCTGACTGATGGCACAACACTCCTCACCAAAGTGAGCTTGTACAGCCTGTGGCTCCCTGGGTTGCACATTTGGACTCTTTCAAAGACAGGTGCTACACTTGCTTGTCCTCTCTCACCAGAGACCTCTGCCAATCCCATGACCTTTCAAAAGGGATATTCCAAAGAAATATTGATCTTCCCCTGTAACCTCATTACCACTCTTCTCCCTGTTACACACTGTGTATTTTCTCTAATCTTTCAGATGCTTACCCTTCTCCTGAGACAATGTTCATTTCTAAAGTCATCTTTGCAGATGCAGACTCTCTGGGCAAAGGCCCTTTCCATTCTTCGCCAGTTTTCTCCTCCCCTTACTCTTTCTTCACTCAGATACCTCTCACCTGTGCTGCTGCTTTGACTTTCAAGGAGTTCAAAGCTTGCCTGTCTTTCAACAATCTAATTGTCTCCTCGGCCAACTCCTTAATTGTGTTTATATGTCTTGTCTATCTACCTTCCTAAACTCTTTCTCATAAGAACTCCCTTGTAGAAAGGCAGCCTCATTAGAGGTAGCTTGTCCTGAGCGTGTGATTGCGGACTGTGTGTTATTGTTTAGGAAATCTGATTATGCTTTACTTTTCTTTTCTTACAAACAGGAAAAGGTCTCCTGCGCCTGGGTGCAGCCAGGGCTCTGAGGAGCGCAGGTGGGAGATGGGGCAATGGAGCTGTGACATCCAGCTGCAGACTTCAGTGGAGAAGTCTGATGCAAAGACCAGGGGTGTCAGTCCCAGGTGGCCAATGTCAGAAATGGGGAGGGTGGGGAGGTGAGGAGCAAAGCTGTCCTACAGTGTCAGACCTCCAGGGACTGCTTCTCCTCCCTATCCAGACCCCCTGAAGGGACACCCTGTATCCAGAACAATCAGAGAATGCTTCTATCCTAATCATAAGTGATAATCGGGAGTAATACATTATATCCTTTAAAATAAAAAAGACATTTTTATTAGGTGCGCTTTGAAATCTCCTCCTTAATTACACTCTGAAACCTCTCTAATTGGCTGTACAAGTCTTGAAGATTCGAAGAAAATTACAAGAACTATGAACACCTTGTTAGAGCTTTCTGTCTTTTAATGAGCCCCACGGTGTATTTGGTTCTGAGTCCATGAGCCTCAGGCACTGAGAGAAGATTGACCAAAGTGCTCCAGAAGTCCAAGTCAGAAGCAAAGTACCTTGAAGCCTTGATTGGCCCCACTGAGGGTCCTTACTGCCAAAGCCTCCCCATGGGTTCGTTAGAGGAGATAACTGGAGGCTGTGGCTGCAGGTAGGCAAAGGCACTGTGCAGGTGGCTGTAACGCTGAGGAACCCCTTGGTTTGGTTGATGCAGCAGAAAGGCCAACCCCTGACCCCCAGGCCCTGGGAAGGCAGGTCCTGCCCCTCACTGGTGGCTCAGGGCTCTTCCTGGGGGCAGTGGGGTGTGAGGGTGAGCGAGGCTGAGTGTAGGAAAATTCTGTGACACCTCCTGGCCTCCCAAAAAGGGGCAAGGACAGAACAAAATCCAGAGTCCCAAAAGAATCACAGAATCATTTCGAATTGCAAAAGACCTTTAGGATCATAGAGTCCAACTGTAAACCTAACACTGCCAAGTCCACCACTAAAACATGTCCCTGTGTGCCACATCTACACATCCATTAAATACCTCCAGGGATGGTGACTCAACCACTTCCCTGGGCCGCCTGTTCCAGTGCTCGAAAGCCCTTTAGCTGAAGAAATTTTTCCTAATACGCAATGTAAATCTCCCCTGGAGAAACTTGAGGCCATTTCCCTCAAGTCCTCTCTCTCATTACTTGGGAGAAGAGACCAACCCCCACCTCGCTACAACGTCCTTTCAGGGAACCGGAGAGAGCGAGAAATTCTCCCCTCAGCCTCCTCTTCTCCAGGCTAAACAACCCCAGTTCCCTCAGCCGCTCCTCACAAGACTTGTCCTCCAGACCCCCCACCAGCTTCATTGCCTTTCTCTGGACACGCTCCAACACCTCAATGTCCTTCTTGTCACGAGGGGCCCAGAACTGAACACAGTACTCGATGTGGGGCCTCAGAGTACAGGGGGACGATCACTTTCCTAGTCCTGCTCACCACACTATTACTGGTACAAGCCCGGATGCTGTGGGCCTTCATGGCCTCCTGGGCACACTGCCAGCTCATATTCAGCCACCAACATCCCCGGGTCCTTTTCTGCTGCGCATCTTTCCAGTCACTCTGCCCCAAGCATGTAGCGCTGCGTGAGGTTGTTGTGACCCAAGGGCAGGACCCGGCTCTTGGCCTTGTTGAACCCCACACCATTTGCCTTGGCCCATGGATCCAGCTTGTCCAGATCCCTCTGTAGAGCCTTCCGACACTCAGGCAGATCAACACTCCCACCTTAATTGGTGTCATCTGCAAACTTACTGAGGGAGCACTCCACCCCCTTGTCTAGATCGTTGATAAAGATATTAAAGACAACTGGTCCCAGTACTGAGCCCCGGGGAACATCACTTGTGACCAGCCGCCAAATGCATTGAACTCCATTCAGCACCACTCTTTGGTCCCGGCCGTCCAGCCAGTGTTTTACCCAGCAGAGTGTACACCTGTCCAAGCCATGAGCAGCCAGTTTCTCCAGGAGAACGCTGTGGGAAAACGTGTCAAAGGCTTTAATGAAGCGCAGGTAAACAACATCCACAGCCTTTTCCTCATCCACTAAGATGGTCACCTTGTCATAGGAGGTCAGGTTTCTGAGGCAGGACTTGCCTTTCATAAACTCATGCTGGCTGGGTCTGATCGCCTGGTTGTCCTGTATGTGCTGCATGATGGAACTCAGGATGATCTCCTCCGTAACCTTCCCCAGCACCGAGGTCGGACTGATAGGCCTGTAATTCCCCAGGTCCTCCTTCTGGTCCTTCTTGTAGATGGGCACCACGTTTGTTATCTTCCAGTCAACTGGGACCACCCCAGTTAGCCAGGAATGTTGATAAATGATGGAAAGTGGCTTGGTGAGCACTCCCGCCAGTTCCCTCAGTACCCTTGGGTGGATCTCAAGCAGCGCCATAGACTTGTGTATTTCTAAGTGATGTAGCAGGTTCCTCACCATTTCCCCTTGGATTGTGGGGGCTTCATTCTGCTCCCCAACCCTGTCTTCCAGCTCAGGGGGCTGGGTACCCAGAGAGCAACTGGTCTTACTCTTAAAGACTGAGGCAAAGAAGGCATTAAGTTCGTAAGCCTCTTCCTCATCCCTGGACACCGTCTTTCCCTCCACATCCAATAAAGGATGGAGATTCTTCTTGGCCCTCCTGGTGTTGATGGTGTATTTACGAAACATTTTTCATTGTCTTTTATGGCATGGCCAGATTAATTTCTAGTTGTGTTTTAGCCCTTCTACTTTTCTCCCTGCATAACCTCATGACATCCTTGCAGTCCAACCGAGTTGCCTGCCACGTCTTCCAACTGTCAGAAACCCCTTTTTTCCCCTCAGTTCCAGCCAAAGCTCTCTGTTCAGCCAGGTCTTCTTCCCTGATGGCTCGTCTTTCGGCACATGGTGACAGCCTGCTCCCGTGCCTTTACAAGTTCCTTCTTGATGAATGTCCATCCTTCCTGGACTCCTTTGCCCTTCAGGACTTCCTCCCAAGGGACTCTGTTAACCACACCCCTAAACAGGCCAAAGCCCACCCTCCGGAAGTCCCAGGTGGCAGTTCTGCTGACCGCCCTCCTGACTTCTCCAAGAATTGAAAATTCTGTCATTTCATGATCACTATGCCCAAGACGGCCTCCAATCCTCACATCCCCCACAAGCCCTTCTCTGTTGGCAAACAACAGCTCCAGCGGGGTGCTTCCCTCCTCTGCTCCCTCCCCACCTGTGTCAGGAAGTTACCCTCAACACACTCCAGGAACCTCCTGGGCTGTTTCCTCTCCACTCTATTGCATTTCCAGCAGACATCCAGTAAGTTGAAGTCCCCCACGAGGACAAGGGCTGGCTATCGTGACACTTGTCCCAGCTGCTTCTAGAATATTTCATCTGTCTCTTCATCCTGGTTGGGTGGTCTATAACAGACTCCCACCATGACATCTGCCTTCTTGGCCTTTATTTAACACTTCCCAGTACAGACTGGGTCCTGTCCAGTACAAAGTGGATCATTTTAACGTGTCCCAGTATAGACTGGGTGCAATCCCAGTAGCAGTGGGATCCCCTGATCCCCTCTGCAGACTGGGCACCATCCAAGTACAAACTGCATCTCCTGGCAACCTCCCAGCACAGACTGGGCCCTTTCAAGTCCAAAATGGGGCCCTTTGAACGAAGCCCAAGAAGACTGGGCCCCGTCCCTGTACAAACTGGATCCCCAACCCTCTCCCAGTACAGACTGAGCCTTGTCCCAGTATAAACTGCATCCCTTTAACCCCCCCCATGACAGACTGGGCCCCTGTCCCACTAGAAAGTGGATCTCCTCAACCCCTCCCAGAAGAGACTGGGCCCTGACCCAGTATGAAGTGGATCCCCTCAACCTCTGCCAGTACAGATGGGGCCCTCTCCTAGTACAAACTGGATCACTCGATCCCCTCTTAGTAAAAACTAGTTCCTGTCCCAGTACAAACTCCACCACCTCATCCCCTCCACACAGAAACTGGGTCAGGTGCCAGTACAAACTGGATCCCATGGCCCCCTCCCTGTAACCACTGGGCCCCATTCCATGAGAAACTTTACCTCTTTAAACCCTCCCGGTATACACTGCGCCCTTCCCAGTACACACCAAATCCCTTAACCCCTCCCACTACAGACTGGTCCCAGTGGCAGTACAAACTAGATGCTGTGGTCCCCTCCCAGTACAGACTGGGTTCCCTCCTGGTACAAACTGGATCTCTTGCTCCCCTCCCAATACAGAACAGACTGTCAACAAATAGAGATTACTCCATTTAACCCCTTCGAGTACAGACTGGGTCAATGCCGAGTCCAAAATGGACTCCCCGGTCCCCACCCACTACCAACTGGCCACCTCCAATACAGTCTGGATCCTCTAACTTATGCCAGGACAGACTGGGCCCTGTCCCAGTCCAAACTGCATCCCCTGATTCCCTCCCAGTACAGAAGGGGCCTTGTCCCAGTATGAAGAGAATCCCTTTAATTCCTCCCAGCGGAGAAAGAGCCTCTTCCTGGTCCAAAGTGGATCCCAGCCCAGCTCCCAGTGCAGACTACTCTGTGTACCAGTACAAAATGGATCGCTTTAACACTGCCCTGTACAGACTGGGCCTCATCTCAGTACAGACTGGATCCCCCAGTTTCCTCCCAGTACAGTCTGGGCCCTCTCCACGTAGAAACGGGATCCTCTGACCCAATCCCAGCAGAGTCTGGGCCTCGTCTCAGTACAAACAGACTGGGCCCTGTCCCAGTACAAACTTTATGCCTTCAGGCATATGCATGCCTCCCAGGGTATACTGGGCCACCCTCCCAGTCCAAACTGGAGCCCCTGGCCCCTTCCCACTACAGTCTGGGCTCTGTCACAGTACAAACTGGGTTGCTTTAACCCCTGCCAGTACAAACTTGGCCCCTCCCACTACAAACTAGTCCTCTTTAACCCCTCCAAGTACAGGCTGAGCACACTTCCAGTATAAACTGCATCCTCTCATCCCCTCCCAGTACAACTGGGCATTGTGCCATTTCAAACTGGATTTCATTAAACCCTTCCAGTACAGACTTGGTCCCCTCCCAGTAAAAACGGGCTCTGTTTAGAATCATGGAATGGTCTGGGTTGGAAGGGACCATTAAAGGCCAAATAGTGCAACCCCCCTGCCATGAGCAGGGACACCTTCAACTGGATGAGCTGTCTCCAAGCCCCGGCCAACCTGGCCTGGAATGTTTCCAGGGATGGGGCATCTCCTGTCGCTCTGGGCAACCTGGGACCGTGTCTCACCATCCTCATTGTTAAAAGGTTCTTTATATCGAGTGTAAATTTCCCCCCTTTTAGTTTAAAGCCCTCACCCTTTGTCCTATCGCAACAGGCCCTGCTAAAAACTCTGTCCCCAGCTCTCCTGTAGGCCCCCTTTAGGTACTGGAAGGCCAAAATAAAGTCTCCTCAGAGCCTTCTCTTCTGCAGGCTGAAAAACCCCAACTCTCTCAGCCTTTCCTCACAGCAGAGGTGCTCCAGCCCTCGGAGCATCTTTGTGGCCTCCTCTGGACCCACTCCAATAGGTCCATGTCTCTCCTGTGCTGAGGGCTCCAGAGCTGGAGCAGCACTGCAGGTGGGGTCTCACCAAAGCAGAGCAGAAGGGCAGAATGCCCTCCCTCGACCTGTGTTGATGCTTCTTTTGATGTAGCCCAGGATACCGTTGGCTTTCTGGACTGCGAGCACACATTGCCAGCTCATGTCCAGCTTTTCATCCCCCAGTATACCCAAGTCCTTCTCGGCAGGGCTGCTCTCCATCCCTTCATCCCCCAGGTTGTACTGATATCAGGGATTGCCCCGACCCAGGTGCAGGACCCTTTGCTTGGCCTTGTTGAACCTCATGATTTTCATCCGGGCTCACTTCTTGAGCCTGTCCAGGTCCCTCTGGATGACATCCTGTCCCTTGGGAGTGTCAACTGCACCACTCAGCATGGTGTCATCAGCATACTTGCTGAAGGTGCACTCGATCTCACTGCCTATGTCATTGATGAAGATATTGAACAGTACTGGTCCCAGTACGGACCGCTGAGGTTCACCACTTGTCACCAGTCTCCATCTGGACATGAGGCCATTGACCACTACTGGATGGGACCATCCAACCAGTTCCTCATCCACCGAACAATCCACCCTTCAAATCCACGTCTCTCCAGTTTCACAGAATCACACAGTGGTCAGGGTTGGAAGGGACTTCTGGAGATCATCTAGTCTAAGCCCCCGCCCAGAGCAGGGTCACCTACAGCAGTTTCACAGGACATGTCCAGGTGGGTTTGGAATGTCTCCAGAGTGGGAGACTCCCCCACCTCTCTGGGCAGCCTGTGCCAGTGCTCTGCCACCCTCAAAGGAAAGAAGTTCCTCCTCATGTTAAGATGGAACTTCCTATGTTCAAGTTAGCGCCTGTTATCTCTTGTCCTATCACTGGGCACCACTGAAAAAAGACTATTCCCATCCCCCTGGCAACCTCCATTTAAGTATTTATAAGCATAGATAGGGTTCCCCCTTAGTCTCCTTTTCTCCAGACTAAAAAGCCCCAAGTCCCTCAGCCTTTCCTCATAAGACAGATGTTCCAATCCCCTCATCATCTTCGTAGCCCTTTGCTGGACCCTCTCCAGCAGTTCCCTGTCCTTCTTGAACTGGGGAGACCAGAACTGGACACAGTACTCCAGATGAGGTCTCACCAGGGCAGAGTAGAGGGGGAGGATGACCTCCCTCGACCTGCTGGCCACACTCTGCTTGATGCACCCCAGGATGCCATTGGCCTTCTCGGCTACCAAGACACATTGCTGGCTCATGGGCATCCTGTTGTCCACTGGGACATGCTGCTGCATGTTCCCCCAAGATCTTCCTTTCTTCCAGCTGGACAAGCCCAGCTTTTTCAGCTTCTTCTCACAGCACAAGTGCTCCAACCCTGACCACCTTGGTGGCCCTCCACTGAACGGGCTCCAGTTTACCAATGTCTCTCAGGCATTGCAGCGGGTCAGAACCTGGGGGAGTGTTCTGGATCTGTTCTCAAATGTGCTGAGCCCAGGGCAGTAATCACTCCCACTGGCTGTGCTCCTGCCCATACCACCCAGGATGCTTTTGGCCTTTGCTGATGGCTTCATGTTTTCCCTAATGAAACCGAAGGATAACCGGAGCCTTTCCTGCAGTGCTGATACCAACCTAGGCAGTCCCTGCCCTCTGTCACTTCAGGCCCTTAGTCAACCTCAGCGAAAGAACTTTAGATCTGTCCTTGTTGGATAACATGATGTTACTAGTGGCCTGTCCTTGTCTAGGTCCCTTGGGATGACAACCCTGCCCTCTAATATAGTGTCTGCTCTCCTCAATGAGGTGTCATCTACAAATGACATAAAAAAAGCATTTTCTCATCTCCTTTGGGTAATTAAAAGCCCTTGAAACATGGTGGAACCCGACTAGATACATCCCTCTGGGCAGAACACTATGCATTCACCAAGTTCTTCCAAGCCCGAGTACTGATCTCAGTTATTACCCATCTGCTTATCCACCCAATCAGACCATAATGTCCTAACTGGACACAAGAATACTGTGGGGAATGAGGCTGATAGCATAGTGTTCGGCGCACAGTCTAGTTGGAGGCCTGTAAGTAGCAGTACTCCCCAGGGGTCAGTACTGGCCAGTCTTGTTCAACATGTTAATCAATGTCCTGGATGAGGGCACAGAGTGTACCCTCAGCAAGTTTGATGACATCTGTTGGAAGGGTAACACAGCAGGGCATAGGCAGTCCAGGAGGTTCTTGGATTGTATTGACGACAACTTTTTTCTCCCAGTGGTAGAGGAGCAAACAAGGAGAGGAGCTCTGCTGGACCTTGTCCTTACCAACAAGGAAGGGTTGGTAGGCAGTGTCTCAAGCTCAAGGGCAGCCTGGGCTGCCGTGACCATGAAATGGTCGAGTTTGAGATCATCAAGGCAGCGAGGAAGGTGCGCAGCAAGCTGACCACCCTGGGCTTTAACAGAGCTGACTGTGGCTTCTTGAAGAATCTGCTTGGTATAGTGCCAAGCTTGGATGAAGCACTGGAGGGAAGAAGGGCCCAAGTAAGCCAGTTAATATTCAAGGCTCACCTTCTCCAAGCTCAAGAGTCATGCATCCCTACAAAGAAGAAGGCAGGCAGAAAAGCCAGGAGGCCTGCATGGATGAACAAGGAGCTCCTGGACATGCTCACAAGTGAAAAGGAGGCCTATAGGGGGTGGAAACAGGGGTGGGAAGCCTGGGAGGAATACAGAGAAATTTTTCAAGCAGCCCCGGATCAGGTTAGGCAAGCTAAAGCCCAGATAGAACTAAATCTGGCCAGGGGCATCAAGACAAACAAAAATCCTTCTTTAAGTATGTCAGCGAGAAAAGAAAGACTAGGGAAGATATGGGCCCTCTCCGGAAGGAAATGCAAGAACTGGTCACCCGGGACAGAGACAAAGCTGAGGTCCTCAGTGACTTTTTTGCCTCAGTCTTCACTGGCAAAGACTGCAGCCACGCTACCCCTAATGCATAAGGCAAAGGCAAGGAGTGGGAAAATGAAGAACCGCCCACTGTAGGTGAAGATCAAGTACAAGACCACCTGAGGAACCTGAAGGTGCACAAGTCCATGGGACCTGATGAGACACATCCACGGGTCCTGAGGGAACTGGCAGATGAAGTTGCGAAGCCACTGTCCCTCATATTTGAGAAGTCATGGCACTCTGGTGAGCTTCCTGCTGACTGGCCAAGGGGAAACATAACCCCTGTTTTCAAAAAGGGAAATAAGGAAGACCTGGGGGACACCAGGCCAGTCAGTCTCACCCCTGTGCCTGGCCCGATCATGGAGCAGATCCTCCTGGAAACTCTGCTGAGGCAGATGGAAAATAAGGAGGTGATTGGTAGCATCCAACATGGCTTCACCAAGGGCAAGTCATGCCTGACAAATTTTGTGGCTTTCTACAAAAGTGTTACAGCGGCAGTGGACAAGGGAAGAACAACTGATGTCATCTACCTGGACTTGTGCAAAGCGTTTGTCATTGTCCCGCACAATATCCTGGTCTCTAAATTGGAGACACATGGATTCGACAGATGGACCACTCAGTAGATAAAGAACTGGCTGGACGGACGCACTCAAAGTGTTGTGGTCAATTGCTCCGTGTCCAAGTGGAGAGCAGTGATGAGTGGCGTTCCTCAGGTGCTGTACAACATCTTTGTCAGCAACATGGAGAGTGGGGTTGGGTGCACCCTCAGCAAGTTTGCTGATGAAACCAAGCTGTTTGGCGAGGTTGACACGCTGGAGGGGAGGGATGCCATCCAGAGGGACCTGGACAGCCTGGAGAGGTGGGCCCAAGCCAACCTCATGCAGTTCCACCAGGCCGGGTGCAAGGTCCTACATCTGGGTCGGGGCAATCCCAAGCACAAATACAGGCTCGGAGGGGAATGGCTGGAGAGCAGCCCTGAGGAGAAGGACCTGGGTGTGCTGATTGACGAGAAGCTCAACATGAGCCAGCAATGTGAGACTGCAGCCCAGAAGGCCAACCAGATCCTGGTGTCCATAAAAAGCAGCATGGCCAGCAGGTCAAGGGAGGTGATTCTGTCCCTCTACTCTGCTTTGGTGAGACCACGCCTGGAATATTGCATCCAGCTCTGATACCCTCAACATAAGAAGAACATGGATGTGTTAGAGCAGGTTCAGAGGAGGCCCTGAAGATGATCAACGGTCTGGAGCAGCTCTCCTATGAGGACAGGCTAAGAGAGTTGGGGTTGTTCAGCCTGGAGAAGAGAAGGCTCCGGGGAGACCTTATAGCCCCTTCCAGTACCTAAAGGGTGCCTACAGGGGAGCTGAGGAAGGACTTTATACTAGCGCATGTAGTGATAGGATGAGGGGCAATGGCTTTTAACTGGAAGGTGGTGGATTTAGATTAAATATTAGGAAGAAATTTTTGACTTTAAGGGTGGTAAGGCACTGGCGGAGGTTGCCCAGAGAAGTTGTTGAGGTCCCATCCGTGGAGGTGTTTAAGGCCAGGCTGGATGGGGCTTTGAGCAAATTGGTCTAGTGGGAGGTGTCCCTGCCTATGGCTGGGGGGTTGAAACTTGATGATCTTCAAGGCCCCTTCCAACCTAAAGCATTCTATAAAACAAGAAGTGCTTTTTTAAGTACATTAATAGCAAGAGGAGGTCTAAAGAAAACGTTGGACCGATAGTTGTTGAAGGTGGTCAACTGACTGATAGGGATGAAGAAAAAGCAGCAGTGTGCAATGTTTTTTTTTGCCTCACTCGTTAATCACGCATCTAGAGCTTGGGCTGCCCGGTCCCCTGAATTGGAGGACCAGAAAAACTTTCCATTTGTGGGACGGAAATCGTCAGAGAACAGCTGTATCAGCTGAATGTTCACAAGTCCATGGGGCCTGATGGGATTCATCCCAGGGTATTGAAGGAGCTTCTGGATGTTCTGGCAGGACCTCCCACAACTTCTCTGGGCAACCTGTTCCAGTGCCTTACGACTCTCAAAGTGAAAAATTTCTCCCTAAAAACTAATCTAAATCTACCTTCTTCCAGTGTGAAGCCATTCCCCCTCATCCTATCATGTCCTGCCTAATTAATAAATCAGAGCAGATACGCTGGACCTCAGCCAAGCACCAGAACCACGCTCAGATGTGTAACAAAGAAAGGCAGTACCAAGTGCCCAAGGTCCCATGCAAGGAAAAAGTTTTCTTCAGAGCATGCAGGAGTGGATGGCAGATGGCAATGGAAAGATGAAATGAGGTGACCCGAAGGAGAGCAAACCCTCAGGACCAGAGAGACGCAGGGCTGGACTGTGCAGCCCTGGCAGGAGAGGGCGTTACTCTCTGTGATGTCTCTGCAGCCCTCCAGAGCCTGTGGTGTAGGGAAGCTGATCTCCAGGAAGGACACGGTGCTTTGGAAAATGTCCTCAGCGATGGACATCCCGTGATCCAAGAACACTGGGAAAATCATTTCTCTATTCCTTGATTGCATCAAAAAGGGGTGACTAAAGGCTGTGGGAGGAGCAGGGCCGACATCTACTGGATGGAGATGGAACAGGACTGGCCTCACTGCAGCTGCCTCAAAAAAAGCACTGAACGTCCCAGAGGTTCTCTTGGGGTGTGTTACACGGCTGCTCTGAATGGCGATTGTGTTCCTGCAGGTCTTGTGCTGTCCCTGCTGGCTGCATGCGGCTGTGCAGGAGAGCCCTGGCACCTCCCGTGGCACCACAGGGTGTAGGTCACCTTCCAATGGAGCAGCTGCCCTGAATGAGGTTGGGCACTGTAGGGGTGTCTGTGAGAAACGGGCCATGGGTGCCAAAGGAGATGAGGTAAAGACAGCTGGTGGAGGAGAGAGAGTGTCACCACCATGCCCCACCAGCCTCAAAACGATGACTCCAGACACTGCCCTGTCCCTCTTAATATTTCCATCAGTTACGAGCACGTGTCTTAGACCACCTCTGGCACCTCATGTGTCACCTGTGCTTTGCATGGGTACAGGAGGTACAGGAGACTCCTGCCTTTCACTGCCTGGGTGTGCTGTCTCCTAGTGGGGCAAGACGAGGGGATTCTTGGACATAACTCTGTCTCCGAAAGGGGAAATGGCACTGCAGGGAAGAAGTTTCTCTGCCCAGCAGAGGGAGAAAAGATCAGTGATGACTTCAGCTTGTTTCGCAGGTGGTTCCCCTGGAGCCCCAGGGACATCTCTGAGGGAGCCCAGAGGGGACAGAGGCAGTGCCACCATGGGCTGGTCCTCTGCTGCCAAACTAGGCCGGGCTGCTGGTCCGGAGGGAGCTCCTGGCAAGCGGGCAGCGCTGCAGAGAGACAGCTCTGCCCAGGAGCAGGACTGAGGGCAGTGCCTGCAGGCAGCGAGGGAAGAGAAGAGAAGAGAAGAGAAGAGAAGAGAAGAGAAGAGAAGAGAAGAGAAGAGAAGAGAAGAGAAGAGAAGAGAAGAGAAGAGAAGAGAAGAGAAGAGAAGAGAAGAGAAGAGAAGAGAAGAGAAGAGAAGAGAAGAGAAGAGAAGAGAAGAGAAGAGAAGAGAAGAGAGGGGTAAAGGCAGTCTGGGGTGGGAGGACAGGAGAGAGCTCACCGGGGGACAAACCTTCACAGCCTTTCACATGGTAAGTCTCTGGCTGTGGGGCAATGCAGATGAGTTCCTGGCAGTGTCTCCTAGAGCTGGCACATGCCATGGCTGATAGGAGCTGTCAGGATGGCTGTCCTGGCTTGTCTGGTGTGGAGCAGGAGGATGTGCTTCAGAGCATGGATGTCCTGCTGCACCTTCAGAGAGACAATGACGGACAGCTGCCTTCTCCCAGGGATGGCTCCGGGGTTTGCAGATCGGTTTGCAGGCAGGGGTGTCCAGGGCTGTCCTTGCCAGCAGGGTCCCTGCACCTCGGGGGCTGTGTGCCGGGGCAGGGACTCTGCTGCCTGCCAGGGTCAGCTCTCCGCCTGCCCAAGGAGCTCCCCGCAGAGCTGTGGGGAGAAGCTGTGGGTAGAAGGAGTGACCCGAGCATGGTAGGGTAGGGATGAGCAGGTCAGGGCATGGTGCTTCTGTCCTCAAGAGAGTGCAGCACGGCTGAGCTCTACCTCATGATATTTTTCAGAGGACCTCTCGGGCAGCACACCAACTCAGCAGCATCTTCCCCTTTGCAGCCACATCAGGTTCGCTGTGAACTGGTCTTTAGCCCCCACACACTCAGAGATGCCCCTGGGCAGCGCCCCGTCCCTGGAGGTGTTGGCAGGCAGAGGTGGGCGCACAGCAGTGGGACGGGGTTTGTGAGCACTGAGCAGGAGTTGAGCCGGGGACAGGGGGACGGCTGCTGGCAGCAGAGACATGGGCAGGGAGTGAGAGGGAGCTGCTGCCTGAAACACTGGCGAGGGGCATGTGGGCCCGTCCGTGCTGTCCCTGAAGCACAGACACCTTCCCCTGGGCAGCTCCTGCCTGGTCTCCGTTCCCAGCCGGGGCACAGCTCTGCCCTCCAGCCCACGGGGTCTCGGGCACGCATTGACCCTGCAGCAGCCAGAGCCAGCAAAGGGCGAACCCCAGATTGCCATCTGCCTAGCATGTCCCTCCTCCCTTGTCAGGAGTGTTGTGGCATTTCACTGCCGTCCCCTCCTGCCTGAGCTGCCCTTGTTCTCACCGTTGGATAAACTAAGGATAAACTGAGTCAGTGCGGGGGGTGGGGGTTGCGGATGGCAGATTCAGCTCCCGTTCAGATGCCGACCCTTTGGGTCCTGCTCTGCAGTCGTGTCTGTGGGAGCAATGTGCCCAGGACTCCTCCAGGCAACTTAAGGACATCAACTATTTCCCTGAGGAGTCCTGTGGGGCTGCAGGGTGCTCTCCAGAAGGGCACAGCTCTCCCATAGTATCTCTGTGCTCCCTCGGATCCACATGGAGAAGACATCTCGGTGCTCAGGCCATGGAAATGCTGCTGGGCAGCTGTACGTGGGCAGCTGCAATGATCCCTCCTGGTCCCAGTCTGGGAGGGGAGAGATGAGAAAAGGCAATGAGCCTGTATATCTGCCCTTTGAACCTGCATTCCTCTCTTCTCCGCAGTGTCCTGCTTCTTTTGATGGCAACACCTGAGAGGGATCCTCCTCCAGCTGCAAGCTGCCAGCACAGGGCAGTGGTAAAGGGGACTGATGGGCAGAGCTGCTCTCCTCTCTCTGCACTAAGGGACTCTCCCTTTGCCTCTCAGGACCCACAAGACTTCACCTGGAGTGCATTAGAAATGTCAGGGATTTCAGCCATCCCAAACCGCTCCGAAATGTGGCAGGTACAACCAGAACAAAACAGAGAAAACAAAATCCCCTCTCCTCTGCTGTGCAGTTGGGTAAATTGCCGACAACAACGCTGAAAAGCTCTTTGATATAACACGATTACATTTAATTGGAGATAGCCCTGCTGTCCTAGTTCCCTCTTGCTGCAGAGCAAGGAGGACTCCTCGGGAGCCCATTGCCCTGCTCCCAGTGGCAGCCTCAGCCAGCAAAAGCCAGAGCTCAAGTGAGGGAGCTGCAGAGAGGTGCTCCTGAAAAGAGGGTCTGAATGTGGGGCTGCGAAGACATATGCCATCCATTTTGCTGAGAGAAGTGTGCTCTGACTCAGTACTGTCTTTTCCTCCTTAACAGATAGTCACAGTTAAGAATAAGAGATACCCAGAGGCAGGAAATGTCCAACAGCAGCTCCATCACCCACTTCCTCCTCCTGGCATTCGCAGACACACGGGAGCTGCAGCTCTTGACCTTCGGGCTCTTCCTGGCCATCTACCTGGCTGCCCTCCTGGGAAACGGCCTCATCATCACCACCATCGCCTGCGACCACCGCCTCCACATCCCCATGTACTTCTTCCTCATCAACCTCTCTGTTCTTGATCTGGGCGGCATCTCCACCACCGTCCCCAAAGCCATGGCCAATTCCCTCTGGGAAAGCAGGACCATCTCCTACCAAGGGTGTGCTGCACAGGTCTTTTTCTTTTTCTTTTTCATATCAGCAGAGTTTTCTCTTCTCACCGTCATGGCCTATGACCGCTACATTGCCATCTGCCATCCCCTGCACTACGGGACCCTCCTGGGCAGCAGAGCTTGTGTCCACATGGCAGCAGCTGTCTGGGGCAGTGGGATTCTCAACGCTGTGCTGCACACGGCCAATACATTTTCACTGCCCCTCTGCCAGGGCAATGCCCTGCACCAGTTCTTCTGTGAAGTCCCCCAGATCCTCAGGCTCTCTTGCTCAGACTCCTATATCAGGGAAGCCGGGGTCCTTGTGGTCAGTGTCTGTCTGTTCTTTGAGTGTTTTGTTTTCATTGTGGTGTCCTATGTGCAGATCTTCAGAGCTGTGCTGCGAATCCCCTCGGAGCAGGGACGGCACAAAGCCTTTTCCACGTGCCTCCCTCACCTGATGGTTGTCTCCCTCGTTATCAGCACTGGCATGTTTGCCTACATGAAGCCCCCCTCCATCTCCTCACCATTCCTGGACCTGGTGGTGGCAGTGCTGTACTCGGTGGTGCCCCCAGCAGTGAACCCCCTCATCTACAGCATGAGGAACCAGGAGCTCAAAGAAGCATTGAAGAAAGGGATTCAATGGCTTCACCTTCAGCAGCAGTAAGCTGCCCATGTCTCCTCACAGGCTGTCCCTACTGTGCTGGATAATAGTGAGGCCTTCGGTAAATGTGTCATCACAGCATCAGAACTGCCTTCCTGAGGAGCATCTCTGTAATAACAGGGCAGCTCTCTCTGTTGCAGGAAAATTGACATAAACTAGGAAAATGAAATGTAAAATGTCATTGTAATTGAAGCAACCAAGGACATCTGCTGCTGCTCAAGTCCTCTGTACTGCCCCAACCCTATTTAATAATTTACCTAATATGAAAATAGAGAAAGAGTAACTAGACATGATTTATCTATGATTCAGTTAAGGAACTACCACCAGACAATGTAGCATTGTTGAGAAGCAGGGGATTCCTGTCAAGAGAGTGATGAACTGTAGGGCGGGTCAGCGAACCAAGAAAACCTCTTGGAACTGCCAAGATCAGAGAAGTGGTAAAAGGTAACTCTGCCAGGGGGAGATCGCGACCACTGACTCACTGACCACCTACCCAAATGATACCACCTACTCAAAAGAGAACAATGGAAGAAGAAGACAGAGTCTGTGCACTAATTTACATGGGAAGCAAAGAAATCTCAACCAATCCTTGAAGAGAATAACAATGAGTAACTGTGAATATATATATGAATTGTTTGAATATGTAAACATCAATGCATAGAAGTGGAGTCTTTTGAAGCTAAGTTGTGCTCCCGTTTTGGGCTGAGCACCCCATTTCCGCGCATTAATGGAATAAACTTGGAAATACCTCTGCTCTGTGTGTTATTGGCTTGCACACCGTGTAACAAACCCAGATTTGGGATATCAGGAGGGTGTCATACTGAAGTGAAATAGATCTAGTTTTTTCTTTGAGGCAGCAGCAGAAGGAGGATGTGCAGTTCCATGCGGTGACATGGAGCTAAATAGAGGATTCAAATGAGTGTATGGGCTGAGATGTTTTTGGCATCTGAGGAGATTAGGAGGGCTTTGGAAGAAGCTGCACAGGTTATAGGGAACTCACAGCCATTAGGAAAACCTCAGAAAATGACAGCCTTGTGTTTGAAGAAATAGTGAAGACAGAGTCATCAGTAGAGCTTGGGACAGCATGGGGTCAGAGTGGGGTGGGGAAGCAGGGGTGGTGGTTGACATCTGCAGAGAAACAGCCACAGGCATAGGGAAGTGTCAAACAGCCTGTGGGGGGTATGGTCCCTTTGTTGGGGCTGGGACCCCCCAACAGAACTGAAATCCTTGTCCTTTTGACTATGGTTGTGGTCTCTTCCACTGAGGCCCCTGAGAGCACTCCAGTTCCTTACATCAACGGGGCCTTGTTGCCTCCACCCCACCCTCCAGAGGGCTTGAGAGGTGTCTTGCCCTTGGCATCACACACCCCTTCATCTCACTGCTCCCAGGAAGAGCCCTGAGCTTCCTGTGTGGGAAAGGATCCCCATTCCCAGGGTGTGGGGGTCAGTGCTTGGACATCCCGCTTGATGAGACAGGTCAAGGGCTTTCACAACCACTTCCATGTTTGATTTTCAACCTGTAAGCAGTGCCTCTGACTTCCTGCTTCACCAGCCTCCAGGGACAGTCCCTTTTCTGGTCATTCCCTCCAAGGTCTTTTCAGGGGTGGCCCTCAGTGCAGCCCACTGACATGCTCAGAAACTTGGAGCTTTGTTGCTGCTGCCTTTTACTTCTCAAGAGGCCAGTTCATTAACATGCAAAATGCCCTAACAAGCCAAGGCTCTGAGCATAACTTTCTTCACTTTACAATTCTTATTCGAGAGATTTCAGAAGTGAAATGATTTTAAAAATGAAAGAAAAGAAAAGAAAAAAAGATTCCTTTTTCTTCCACTTGTCTTTGTTTATCTGCTTACGCATTAAGTGATATCAGCAATTTCCAAATGATATTGAAACTGGACCTCTCCAAATGGAGGGTGAATGTGTAGGTATTGAGGTTTGGGCTGGACTGGCCACTCAGGCAGAACGGCAGATGCTCTCCCCTACCGAGGAGAGGCAGGAGAGAGAGAAAGGGACTTACGAGTTTAGAAGGACCTAAACTAGGTTAATGAAATATTAATAATAAAATAAAAAGTCCATAATGAAATATATACAAAACCATATCAAGCTCCCAGGATGATGATCACGTCACTGGCTGGCGCTGGGGCAGTCCCAGACTGGACTCAGTGCTGGATGGGAACTGGATTCCAGATAAGGATTCAAGATCAGGATCAAAGGCAGACGAACAGACAGAGTCCTCCTCAGACGTTGGCCATTGAAGAAAGAGAGCTGACCCTTTGATCCCTCAGCTTTTATACTGATCATGAGGCAGATGGGATGGAATACCCCGTTGGTCACCTGTCCTGTCCACTCCTCCCCGCAGGTGGGACCCCACTATGCTTTTCCACTTCCAACCGTCCAAGGGGGAAATCACAAAGTCGGTTGGCCGTGGGTGTTATAGCAATAAGTAAGAGCCTCTCTGCACACCGTGCCTGGGCATCCGCTGTAAACATAGGTCTGATCACTCTGAGAGAGTGAACACTGTCTGCAAAATATACTGTTAATTTCAGTAGTTAGAAGAAGCCCGGCTAAGAAGTAAATATACTGAACAAAATTGGTTCTGTTTTACCTCACACCAGGACAGGTGTGTATTGTTTCTCTCAAACAGGTTTATTAGGAAAGCATTTTTCTTCAATTGCCAAAACGCTGGTCGGTACAGGTTGGGAGTCCACACTATTTACCAGCTGGGATATTTGGTTGAGCACTCTATGAAATGATTATCAGGTTATCAAGTTATCAGGTGCGTTTCTCACAGCTGAGACATCAGCCTGCAGAGAAACACTCTGCAGTTTCTGCAACATCTCATCAAGTTCCCACCTAGCTTTTTCAGACGATTTTTCCATGGCTGAGGTGTTGACCTGCGGAGGGACATCATCTAACCAGTTGTCCAATACACTGCCACATGCTACAGCAGATTTATGGTTTTTCCTCAACTGAGACAGCGGCCTGGTCACGTGACCTGTCCAATGCTGACACACTGTCCTGTGGGGCAGAAAAAGATTATGTGCATAATGCTGCATGTCAGTATCCACATGACCCACCGTCGGTGCCTCACCCTCTTTCCAGCAAAACAATACCAATCCATGAGCATGTGCCGCTGGTGCTCTCCGTACCCACATGCGCCAAGTGGGTCCGGTAATTTTGAGTGCATCTGGATCTAATGGTGTCTGCAGGTTGTCCAAATCAGTAAAAATCATCTGCCGCACAGCTATTTCCCTCAGATTCTGAACATCTCTCTCAATAGTTGTCCACTTGGATGGGTGGTACGGGATAGCGTCCCTATAGGGATCTTTGCTCCTCACGCTTTACAGGAGTCATCTCCAGAGGCTAAGGGATTGTGGTGTTCTTCCAAAAACCCTGTCAATACCCAATTCTCTAGTCAATGGTCCCAACCGCTTGGCTTCTCTACCATCTAAGTCCAAACTATCGGCTCCAGTGTCCCAGCAATCGAGTAGCGGAGGAATCACTTGCTCGCCTTCCTGACAGCCGTAATGCTTACGTATGTCTCGCAGCTCACTTAGGGATAATGATGGAGAGGTTTCCTCTGTTTCTTCATTGCATGATGTCCCTGACTGCCCGTTGCTATCTGGTCCTATTGCACGTCTTGTCTTATGCACAGAGTTGACTGATACCGGCACTGACTGGGTCTGTAGTTCAGCTGCATCATCCATCACCAAGGTCGGAGTAGGTGTAATACTCGTTGCAGCTGTGGGTCCTGTCATGGTAGCCAGCGGGGTCTGGAGAGGTGCAATGTCCGTCATGGGGGCTGGCGGGTGCTGTGCAGGAGAAATACCGTGCAGTGCCTGACATAGGAGCCGGCGGGGTCTAAGCCAGCGGAGTCTGGATCGGATGGATGCCTGCCATGGGGGCTGGCAGGGTCTGAGTGTCGCAGGGGACGGCAGGGTCTGTGCAGGCGCGATGTCTGTCACAGGGACAGGTGGGGGCTGTGCAGGTATGATGTCGGCTGTGGGGGCCGGGGGGTTGCCGCTGGACACTTCCCTATACTGCAGATCCACCAATGAAGAAGAAAGAGCCCGCAAAATTTAATTACCCAAGCACAATAACCAAAACATTCCAAGGGTACTCCAGACTTTCAAAAACTGTTGCTATTGATGCCTCTGGCGCATACAAAGACTCAAGAGACATCCCCCCTCTTGCTAAATGGCCCATAATATAACCCAAGGTGTAATTATGCACAATGTCCAACATAGGCAAAGAAGTTGATGCAAGATTTTTTTTTTTTTTTTATTAAATGCATTGAGACACTGGATCCCCATTTACAGAAGTCTCTGGGTCAAACAAGATGTGTGGATACTTAAGTAGGAAGAGATGAATAATGACATTTCTTTGAAGACAAAATCATCACAAGTGGAAAAACAATATAAACAGTATTGTTTGGTCATGACATACAGTGGGACTCCTTTGCAGAAGCACGTAAGTACTCTATGGTTACCGAAAAATTTCCAATCAGTTTCCTAAGGTCATCCTTGAGCTCCTGGTTCCTCACACTGTTGATGAGGGGCTTCAGTGTTGGAGGTACCACCAAATGACAACCAGCCATCACCAGATGCAGGGCTGGGGAGGAGATGGAGGGGGACTTCAGGCAAACATGACAGTAGTGACAGACAAACAGCCAGGTGAGGGAGGCATGTGGAGAAGGCTTTGTGTCGCACTTGCTCAGAGGGCATCCTCAGCACCACCTTCAAGATCTGCACATAAGAAAGCATGAGGGGAAAAAAAAATGCCACCAAAAATAGAAAGGCACTAAAAGGAATAAGCCCAACTTCCCTGAGGTAGGAACGTGAGCAGGAGACCTTGAAGATGTGGGGGATTTCACAGATGAACTGGTGCAGGGCATTGCCCTGGCAGAGGGGCAGTGAAAATGTATTGGCCATGTGCAGCACAGCATAGGGAAAAACACTGCCCCAGACAGCTGCTGCCATGCGGACACAAGCTCTGCTGCCCAGGAGGGTCCCATAGTGCAGGGGTTGGCAGATGGCAACATAGCGGTCATATGCCATGACTGTGAGAAAAAAAAAAACTTTGCTGAAATGAAGAAACTGAAAAGAAAGATTTGACTAGAATATCCTGTGTAGGATATGTCCCTGGTGTCCCAGAGGGAATTGGCCATGGCTTTGGGGAGAGTGGTGGAGATGGAGCCCAGGTCCAGAACAGAGAGGTTGAGGAGCAAGGAGTACATCGGGGTGTGGAGGCGGTGGTCACAGTCAATGATGGTGATGATGAGGCCGTTACCCAGGAGGGCAGCCAGGTAGATGCTCAGGAAGAGCCCAAAGGTCAAGAGCTGCAGTTTCTGTGTGTTCAGGAATGTCAAGAAGATGGAATCTGTCATGGAATTTCCATTGCACTTTGGTCCATCAGGACATGGAGGGCTCTTCATAGAGGAAAACGCATCAATACATTTGGACAGACTTCTCATTTCTCTCTATTCCCTTTGTCATGGGGCTGCTGGATATCACAGAGATGCCATGGGTGAGCTGTGCCCTTCTGGAGCCCAGCTGGCTTCAGCCCAGTAGGACCTCACTGGGAAAGAGTGGAATGTCCTAAATATGGGATGTCCTGAAGGGCAAATTAGCTCATTTGTATCACCCTGACCCTGCAGATTAGGGGGGCGCTTGGACATTTTACTCCCATGGAAACATCTGCATGGCAGTAACGACAGGTATTGTTCATGGCTGAACGCAAACCCACCACAGAAACTCCGGTGATACCAACAAGGGGAGCAGAGGCAGAAGGGGAAATGTGGAGAAATGCCATGAGTGTTGCTGTGAGGAGGAAAGAGAGGGACAGAGGGTTGGGCTGTGCTGGGTGGAAGAGGAGACCTGGGCGTTCCTTCAGAGTGGGTGTCTGCACTGCAGGGGATGGCAGGGAGGGTGCCCAAGTCCCCTCTCCCAAGGTGTTTGTGGGAGCAGGTCCCTCCGACTCCCTGCCCACGTCTGGGCTGCCTGGAGCTGTCCCTGCCGGGAGCTGTTTCTCTGTCCCAACATCTCCTCCCTGCCAGTGCTCACTGACCCCATCCCTCCCGCTGTGTGCTCAGCTCTGCCCTGCAGATCCCTCCTGGCAGCAGGGCACTGCCCAGGGACATCTCTGCATGCCAAGGGGATAAGAAGAGGCTCAGACAAACGCTAACGAGAACTGGGGTCTCCGTGCCTGCTCCAGAGTGGAGAAAAAAATTTCACATGTCCCACTGTCAGGGATGTCACAGTCAGGGGTGAGAAGGTAGAGTTGAGGCTCCTGAAAGAAGGGAACAAGGCCAAGAGCAGTACTTCAGGAGAGCAGGCTTTGGCCTTCTGAGGGCCCTGATCAGAAGAATCCCATGGGATAGGGCCCTGCGGAGAAGAGTGGGGCAGAGAACTCTTTGCTAGTCAAGGATCGACTCTTGCAGCTCCAGAACAGTCCACCCCATCATACAGGAAGTCTGTCAAAGCTGGCAGTAGCCTGGCAAGGGTGAGAAAGGAGGTCCTGACTAAAATGAAGCATGAAGGGGCAGCCCAGAGAAGGTGGACGCTGACTGGTTTCTGGCCTCAATGATTCTTTGACTTTGTGCTGGAGAGAGCCATTTGTGTGAGCATGTGTTTGTCTGTGCCTGGGGGGAGCAGGGGGACGAGGGGATCCCGGGGACAGGTTCTGGATAGATGGAAAGTGTCAGACCAGCTCTTGGAAGGATCCGTTTATGCTGTGTGTCTATATGGGTAGATATCTTACACTAACATAATACAGCACACAAAGAGCCCACCCTGTTTCCCTCTCTCCACTGAGAGTGGTTTTGATTGCCCTAGAAACCTCTTTGTGCACCACGGGTCTTCCCATGATGAGGATGCATTTGGGGGGGGGGGGGCAGGGAGGCTGGGTGAGTAGAGGGACGAGGCTGGCTCTGACAGGGGCCATGAAGCAGCTGCCCAGAGGTGACAGCAAGGACATGACAAGGAAGAAACTTATCTCTTTTGACGTCATTGTCTTTAGGAAGGCAAAGCTCCCCTTGAGCCAGTGGTTGCAAGGAAGGTCAAGAGCAGAAAGAAGGCTTCGGGGGACCTCCTTGCAGCCTGTCAACCTAGGAGGAGGTCATAAAAATGCGGAGATAGGCTCTCCACCATGGTGCATATTAGGAGGATGAAAGACTAGTGTTGGGTGAAAGAGGGGATGTTCAACCTGGAGATAAGGAGAAGATTTTCCGCCAGTGTCAGGGCTTGTCCTGAGCCGGGTGGCCATGAGCCCCATCTGCCCTTCTGTCTGCCATGGTTGGTCAGGTTGCTGTAACAGAGGTGCGCCCAGGATCAGAACCCAGGTGGGCCTCTTCCACCTGCCTCACCCCCTCCCCTCCCAAAGGACGGAATTCCTCTTGGGTGGGGTCTCTGATGTGCTGGATGACCTCAGCATGCCTGCTGGCCAGCATGTCTCCTGAGGGCCAACCAGGCTGCTGCTGTGGAAGTGCCCTCAGAATCATCACCATGCCAGCCATCTCCCCTTGGCCTGCCACTCCCCTTTCCCTCTGCCCCTATCTTGGCTCTGCTGGGAAGAGCGGTTTTGTGATAAACCTCTTGTCCCCAAACTGCTGGGGCCAGCTGCGGGCCAGTCATGCTCCTACAACAGTAGTGGCCTCACAATCAAGATCAGAACTTGTCTCACCTTTGTCTGTCTCTCCCCATCCACTCCCTTGACTCCTCATCTCTGCTGGACCCCACCTTCAACATCCAAACCCCGTTATTGGCTTTTCCCTCTCCTCTGCCCCACGGGTTGCCAGAGACAGGGCAACACATCTTACGTTTAAGCTTTGCAGTGCTCATGCATAATTCTTGTGATAAAGTGAGTGCTGAGATCAGTCTCTATGGTGTGGAGCAGTTAAAACAGCAGATTAGCAGCAGTGACCATCATGTTGGTTTTGCAAGGGGGGGCTTCTGTCTATATACTAAAAGGATCTCCTACTACCAAGTTGTGTTTGGTGTTTCAAGCTGTCACTTACAGAGGTCCCACAAAATCAATCTGCAGTTGTGCCCGTGGGCTTCCAATATGTTGGTGCTGCAGTTGGGCTTTTGATCCAGGGTTGTCTGCATGGGTCATGGCACAAGAAAGGCAGTTCCTACACCAGAGATATACATCCTTCTTCAAGTTAGGCCCCCACCCGCTGCTCAGAGTCTTTGTCCGAGCTCACGCATGAACTTCGATAAACTCTCCTTGAATATTCTGAGGCAAAATCCAATGCTTATTGCCTTCTGCATCTACAGCATAATAAATAATGCTTTCCCTTACTATGCAGGCTGACCTGATGGGTCTTTTCACATTAATCCTTTTCATTGCCTTGGTTGGAAGCTGACATTTTCCCACCTTGGGTCTAGATTGGTTGTGACTTCTGTTCGTGATGATATGTTACTCTGCTGGAAGCTGAGCTGCTGTTCCAGCTTTCTGTAGCTCATTTTCTAAAACCTTTAGTTCTGTTTCTAAATCTTGTGCTTGTCCAACTTCTAAGTCCAGCTGTTTGATTTGTAACCAGGGTCTATGTCTGTTTACCATGAGAACTTCCTCTCAAATTTTGATTAAGATGATTGTCTTTATTTTGGGAAATTCCTCCTCCTTCAATTTACAGATGGCTTTTTTTGCACATTCTTTACCTTCTCATCCATTTCTCTCAGGAGATCCTGTGAATCATACATGGCACACCACAGGGTTCCAATGGCACCGGCTTCCTTTTTCACTTTGCAATGACTAACGTAAACTTCACAGGCTGGAGAAGTGGGATCTGCTACTTTAGGACAGTGGGATCTCCTAGGGCATTGCCCTGGTTCAATCACCTGCTTATTGAGTTTGTAACATCCTTTTCCTCCTTAACGTATATTTTAGCTCAAGCTGCATGGTCTGTTTTATGCTGTGCACTTCCCATACAGCCTTTACACAGGCAAACACTAACAGGAATTTTGCTGCTCCAAGCGACTCAGTAGAAAAGAGTTTTAAATGTGTTTTCCGTAAGCTCCAATTCCAGATTGACTTTCCTTCAGAGGTCCATTGGTTCTGAGCATCCAGAAAGCCACACCAAAGATGCATTGTGGGTCATTTCAGTCACCACCATCACCCACAAACCTTCCACTTTGACTGCAGAGCTTGCCTCTCCATTTACAGACCATGCAATGAAGTTGGGATGAGGCTGTTCGTTAGGAGAGCTTCCCAGACAAGATGCTGCTTGAGCCCAGCCAAGGGTGTGTCGGGGACAATTCCTCGAGGCAGCCAACCAAATATTAAATGAGCACAGAGCTACTTGTGGCTGGAATTCTGTGTGCAGGAGCAAGGACTGCCTTTAGTCCAACAGTGCAGTTCCTTCACTCTTGTTATGGTTTGGTCCGGCCTGGCCACTGCGACAAACGACAGATGCTCTCCCTCACCTCTCTTTCCAAGGAGAGGAGGGAGAGAGAGAAAGGACTTGTCAGTTTAGATAAGTCAGTCGGTTTTGGGTCACCTGTCCTGTCTGCTCCTATCCAAAGGTGCATCCCCTCTACACTTTACCGCTTCCGACCCTCCAACGGGGCATATAACAAAGTGAGCTGCCCTTGGTTGTTATAGCAAAAAGTCTAAGCAAGAGCCTCTCTGCATACCATGCCTTGGCATAAATTATAGATAATCAGGTTTTGTCACTCTGAGAGCCAACAGCTTATGGCCAATATGCATTAAATTTCAGAGAGTTCAGTTAGTTCGAGGAGGCTTGGCTGCAAAGTCAAATTACTGAACAGAAAAAGGGTTCTGTTTCACCTCAGACCAGCACAGGTGGGCTGTTCTTTTGGGAGGGTATTAGGAGAATAAAAGAGAAGCACTCGGGATTTCAGGGAATGGAAAGAGAAGCAAAGGATGCTGTTGGCCTTCTTTGCCCCCGGCTCCTGTTTTGCCTAATGAAACTGAAGGACCACGAGAGCCTTTCCCGCAAAGCTGCCACCCAGCCACACCGCCCCGGCCCTCTGTCATTGCACGGGGTTAGTGCACCTCAAGGGCAGGACTTCAGAGTTCTCTTTATCAGACATCATGATATTACTTTTGGCCCATCCCTCTGGCCTTTCTATGTACCTCTATGTTCCTTCCCTCAACCTCCATGGCCTTTCAATGATTACGGAGTGTCATTGAATACGCTGGCACATTGGTTTACCCTGTCATCTCCCTCAGCTGCCACCCCTCCTGTCCCATAGACTGGTAAGGATTGTCTTAGTTAAGGTGACTTGGGAACAATCCACTGCTGGTGGCGTTCCTCCAGATTCCTGCCCCGAGTCTCAGAGCTCTGGGAGACCTTGCTGGGGCAGACTGAGGCAAAGAGGATGTAGAGAATTTCCGATATAGCTCCACCCGCTCTATGAAACTCAGCAGTGGCCACACAGTGGATTTGGTTCTCCTCAAACTGTTCCTGAAGGAGTAAACACTCATTCTAGTGCCCTTGAATTGCCTTTCAGGCTTAGATTGAATTGCGAACTGGACTATAGCTGAGCTTGGAGGAGGCTGTCCTTGAAGACCAGATGGACTGAGCTCTGCCACCATGTCACAGCTCTGTCTGCCACAGGAACGGCTCCAGCTTGTCCTGTCTGTGCCCCTGGCTGAGATCATTGCTGCACATTTGGGCTGAAGCCCCCCCAGCTGTGGCACCAGGCAAGCCATGACTTGCCATAAGGAATTCTGGTGCCAACACTCCAATACCCCGGTGTGTCCTACTGATGGGACAAGAAGAGGGGTTACTCATGGCCAGCTCTTCTTCTGCTGGGAGAAATGACACAGCTGGAATTAAGTATCTCTGCACAGCTGAGGGAGGGAACATCAGAGATTGCATCATTTTTTTTCACAGGCGGTTCCCTGGAGCCCCAGGGACACCTCCAAGGAGCCCAGAGGGGACAGAGGCAGTGCCAGCGTGGGCTGGTCCTCTGCTGCTGAGCTGGGCCAGGGTTCTGGGATGGAGGGAGCTCCTGGCAAGCGGGCAGCGCTGCAGAGAGGCGGCTCTGCCCAATAGCAGGGCTGGGGACACTGCCTGCAGGCAGGGAGGGGAGACCTGCAAGGCAGAGAGAGCTTAAAGGCAGTTGGGAGTGGGGGGTGCTGAGAGCTCACTGGGGCAGAAATCTTCACCAGCTTCTGCGTGGTAAGTCTTGGGGTGCCGGGCAATGCAGCTCCAGTTCCTGGAGGGATCTCCTCAAGCTGGTCCATCTGAGAGCTGCTGGGCTCTGTCAGGAGGACTCTCTCAGTTTCTGTGCTGTAGAGGAGGAGGATGTGCTCCAGAGCAGGGCTTCCCTGCTGCCCAGTGAGAGGGACAGGGCCCGAGGGCTGCCTTCTGCCGGGGATGGTTGTGGAGGTGTGCGTAGGGGTGTGCAGGCAGGGGTGGGCAGGGCTGTCCTTGCCATCAGGGTCCCTGCACCCCAGGGGCTGTGTGCCGGGGCAGGGACTCTGCCAGGGTCAGCTCTCCGCCTGCCCGGGGAGCTCCCACGGAGCTTCTGTGGGGAGAATCAGTGGGTGGAAGGAGTGACTGCCAGCAAGGCAGATGCCTTCTGTTGCTGAGATGGACCTGTGTGGGTCAGGGCTGCTCCAGATCCCCATCACCCCAAGGACATTTGCAGAGGGCCCTTTTGAAGAAGGACATCGAGGCACCTTTCCCCTGAAAGAGAACAAGTCTGTGCTGTGGGATTTCTCCTCTCAGCTGGTGGGTGGGCAGTGGTCGGCAGCAAGCCTCTGCTCTACTCTCACACCCGCCCCACAGCCAGTGGGTCCAGAGCCTGAGATGCCTTCTCGGCAGCTGCACCTGCAGTCAAGGAGATGTGTGTGTGTCCTACAAGTGATGCACAACATAAAAGCAAGTGCCCTGCAGTGTCTCTGTCTGAAGACACTGTCACTGAGGAGAAGGCTTCACGGCACGCCTGTCTGACTCCCTCTCCTCGCTTCCTTTTTTCAGAGCACAGACGTGTTTCTCCTTGTTTCCCCACCCCTCTGTTGAACTCTGCATCTCAGGAGTTTGGGAGGAGGTGCGGGTCAGCTTCTCTTCTGCCTCTGACTCTGCCTCTGACTCGTGTCCCAGAGGTGCCCTCATGGAAAGTTGGTGTCGAGGCAGTATTGTACCCGATAAGGTAGAGTGTCACTGAGTTTGTGGGGTTGGGAATGAGCTGGATCATTTCTCATTAAGCTGTGGGAGGGGGATTTCTGTGAGGAATGGCATTGGGATTTCCTCAGAAAAGTCTCTCCCAGTTTGTCACTGCCTTTTCCTCCTTGGACAGGTCCCCCTGCCCAGAGGCAGCAAATGTCCAACAGCAGCTCCATCACCCAATTCATCCTCCTGGCATTGGCAGACACACGGGAGCTGCAGCTCTTGACCTTCGGGCTCTTCCTGGGCATCTACCTGGCTGCCCTCCTGGGAAACGGCCTCATCATCACTGCCATCGCCTGTGACCACCGCCTCTACACCCCCATGTACTTCTTCCTCCTCAACCTCTCTGTTCTTGACCTGGGCTGCATCTCCACCACTCTCCCCAAAGCCATGGTAAACTCCCTCTGGAACACCAGGGCCATCTCCTATGCAGGATGTGCTGTCCAGCTCTTTTTCTTTCTCATTTTTATTTCAGCTGAGTATTTTCTCCTCACCATCATGGCCTATGACCGCTACGTTGCCATCTGCCAACCCCTGCACTACAGGACCCTCCTGGGCAGCAGAGCTTGTGTCCGCATGGCAGCAGCTGCCTGGGGCAGTGGGTTTCTCAATTCTCTCCTGCACACGGCCAATACATTTTCACTGCCCCTCTGCCAGGGCAATGCCATGGACCAGTTTTTCTGTGAAGTCCCCCACATCCTCAAGCTCTCCTGCTCACACTCCTACCTCAGGGAAGTTGGGCTGATTGTGGTTAGTGCCTGTTTAGCATTTGTGTGTTTTGTTTTCATTCTGCTGTCCTATGTACAGATCCTGAGGGTGGTGCTGAGGATCCCCTCTGAGCAGGGACGGCACAAAGCCTTTTCCATGTGTGTCCCTCACCTGGCCGTGGTCTCCCTCTTTATCAGCACTGCAGTGTTTGCCCACCTGAAGCCTCCCTCCATCTCCTCCCCATCTCTGGACCTGGTGGTGGCAGTGTTGTACTCGGTGGTGCCTCCAGCAGTGAACCCCTTCATCTACAGCATAAGGAACCAGGAGCTCAAGGATGCCCTGTGGAAACAGGCCCAATGGACGCTGTTTCACCGACAATAACCTACCGCCTCTTCTCCGCACATTGCCCAGAGTTGATCTTAGACCACGAGCCTGAATTTTTCTCTTGTGATAATCCTGCTTATTGATATTTTTCTGGGTTTATACTACTTTTTTTGAGGCTTGATCGTACTGGGTCTGACCCTTGCACAACACTGAGTCAGATGTAGCCGGTCAGATAACAGCTCTTAAATGAAATGGGATGTCCCAGGTAGAATAGGGAGAAAAGGGAGAAACAGAAAAAAAAGATATGGGCTTAGATAAATATTTTTTAAAAGAACAGTAACAGAAAAGATATTATTATTATTATTATTATTATTATTAATAATAATAATAATAATAATAAACAAAATAAAGTGATGCAACACAAATTGCTGACACTTCCCAATGATTAACTCCCCAGCCTGTCCGGAGATGTGATCACCGATCCCTGCCCCCCTGCTAACTCCCATTTATATACTGAGCATGACATCTATGGGATGGAATATTCCTTTGGCCAGCTTGTCTTGTCTGTCGCCCCCCACCTTCCACAGGAAGTTGAAAAAGTCCGTGACTTAATATAAGCATCACTCAGCAACAACTAAAACAATACGTGTTAGCAATGTTATTCTCAAAGTCAATCCAAAACACAGCAGCTACCAGGAAGGATATTAACTCTATCCCAGGCAAAACCAGGACAGCGTCCGCCCCTTATTCTATACCATCTACCTCATGCCCAGGTCTTACACTTTTCCATAAATCACCACCATTTTCCTGTCTTTGATATATGTATATATGCACACAGATATCATTCCCTTAGTCCATGGCCCATCCCACTGAAATGTCCCTTGAGTTCATTTAGTACATGACTTTGGGCTCCATCTGTTGTAACTGTCTTTCCCAGCAGGAGACGTGGTGTGTGGTGTTGAATTGTTGCGTGCTGCATCTGGAGCTCGCAGCTGGTGTAGCCGGCATGGCCCATGCCCATCATCTGTGGGTTGAAGATGTCGATCTCAAGACAATTCCCGGGTGCCAGTTGCTGCAGCCACTTCTGGTTCCATCACTTCTGCACTTTGCTCAGTTTCATCAAAGTTCATTCTTCATTAATTTAGGTCACTTTCACTGCAATGCCAGAGATAGAGCATATAGCAACTGTAGTAGTGATGACATAGAGTGGTATTTTAGCAATAAATATCATATCATTTGATTCATTGGCCATTCTCACCAAAATCAAATCCCCTTGAGGAACAAATCGATCATCCCCATCCTCCAGCATTACCCACCAAGTGCACTCAGGGCCTTAAAATAAAGCAATCCCACAGATAGTTTTGCCTTTGCTTGTGTCAGGAATAACCCAGACTCTTTTCCCGAACATATTCAGATCCTCAAATGTTCCCTAACCAGGTGGCATTTGCTAAATGTGTACCCCAACTTTTGAAGGTCCCACCACCCATGGCTCTCAGTGTAGTTTATAGCAGTCCGTTGTATTGTTTCATTTTCCCAGAGGCTCGTGCATGGTAGGGGATGTGATACACCCGCCCAATGCCATGCTCTTTGGCCCAGGTGTCTATGAGGCTGTTTGGAAATGAGTCCCACTGTCTGACTCAATTCTCTCTGGGGTGCCATGTCGCCATCAGACTTGCTTTTCAAGGCCCAGGATAGTTGTTCAGGGCGGTGGCATGGGTCACAGAGTGTGTTTCCAGCCATCCGGTGTTTGCTTCCACCGTTGTGAGCACGTGACGCTTGCCTTGGCGGGTTTGAGGGAGTGTGATAGAACCAATCTGCCAGGCCTCCCCGTATTGATATTTCAGCCAACGTCCTCCATATCAAAGAAGCTTTAACCGCTTGGCTTGCTTAAATGCAGCACACCTTTCACATTCGTGGATAACCTGTGCAATAGTGAACGTGGCCAAGTCCACCCCCTGGTCACAAGCCCATCTATATGTCACATCTCTTCCTTGATGGCTTGAGGCGTCATGGGCCCACCAAGCTATGAATAGTTCACCCTTACGTTGCCAGTCCATGTCCACCTGAGCCACTTCAATCTTAGCAGCCTGATCCACCTGCTGGTTGTTTTGATGTTCCTCAGTGGCCTGACCCTTGGGTACGTGGTCATCTACATGATGTACTTTCACAACCAGATTCTCTATCTGGGCAGCAATGTCTTGCCACAGTTCAGCAGCCCAGATGGGTCTACCTCTGCACTGCCAGTTGCTCTGCTCCCACTGCTGTAACCACCCCCACAGAGCATTTGCCACCACCCATGAATCAATATGGAGGTAAAGCACCAGCTGCGAGGGGGCTCACAGCCGGTCCCGGGTCACCCCTGCGCCTGTGATTTCACTTTGGGGCACATTCCAGAGCCACCAGACAGGCAGGGGTTGGGAGACGGTGTTGGAGGGAGGGCACGGACAAAGCGCTGTAGCACCTCCAGGAGAAGCACCTTCCACTGCCACAGGCTGTGACGTGGGCGATAGCTTGGCTCCCAGCGACACTCATCCTCACCCAGGGAGAGGAAGATGAGTGCTGTGCTTTGCATCATCTTCAGTGAGCTTTGCCTGGAGGAGAGACTCTGTGATGGGTGGCATTGAGTTCAGTGCTCACAAGAAAATCCTCTGTAGCTGCAGTCAATAGTTCAGGTCAGTGCTTGGAACAAGATGGGATGGGGACACACAGCATTTCCCAGGCTGTGTCACGCTGCCTTAGTGTCTCTCCAGTGCTTCCCTTGGAATTGAACCTCTTTTCCAGCACTTCCCCACAGTCCTGGTGCCTCCCTGGACACCGGAATTCATCCCCAACCCAAGATCTCACAGCAGCGCTGGAAGCGGTTTCTGACGAACCCCCCGATGCGGTGCAGGGCTGGAGCATGGCCAGCCGGGCTTGTCTGCCGTGGGGCGGGAGGTGTTCCTTCCCCACACAGCGCCATTCTCTGGTGGTCTTGTTGAAGCAACGGGGGCACTGGCCCTGTGGCTGTCTGTGCACAGCCGGAGGCGGTGACTCCTTGTTAAAACAACCGGCTCGTAACACATGAATTAATAAACCCCACGGCCTCCCAGCGTGGCTACTGCGTGTGCCCAAATTGGTGCCCCAGGAAGGAGGCACAGGGGATAATAGGGTCTGTGTTTAATGCAGCAAAGCTGCTTTTTCCCCCAGCACTGCTTTGCTTTTTTCAGGGCTTTGTTTTCCACCCGCTGGAGCAATGCCGGGAACGATGTCTATAAAATCCCCGGCACTTCACCTGAAATGATGCGGCTCATTATCGAGTACGCCTACACCGGCACAGTACCGGTCAAGGCCATCAACGTTGAACGTTTGCTGATAGCGGCCGACCAGTTCAACGTCATGGGCATCGTCAGACTGTGCTGCGAGTTCTTAAAGTCCCAGCTGTGCTTGGAGAACTGCGTCGGCATCTGGAGATTCACCGAGTATTACTACTGCCTTTATTATTGACTTTATTATTGACCTGTGGGAAGCAGCCCAGGCGTTCATCCGCCATCACTTGGAAAGGGTGACCAGGGTGTCGAGAGAGTTTCTGGAGCTCTCCGTCAATGAGCTCCAGCGCGTCCTGTAGAAGGAGCAGCTCCGTGGGAAAGAAGAGGACATGTTCAAGGCTGTTCTGCAATGGATGGCTCACGACCCGCAGAACAGGAGGCAGCAGGTTGCAGTCTTGCTGGGCAAGGAAGAGTGGAAGGGGGGACAGAGGGCATTTATTTAAAGCAAAAATGTCTAGGTTATTCTTACCTTAGAAAAAATAAACTCAGCATTTTTGACAGTAAGGACTTTGCTTGAAACTTTTGAAATCCTGCCTTCACAAGGATATAAATTTGTAGTTCATATTCACTGTACATACACACCACTCACCCAAATCCCATTGCTTGTTAGCACGTGCATGGTTTCCGAAGGCACACGCACTGACACTGACACTATGGAAATGATCAGGTGTCTGTTGTCTATGAGTGCCCAGGCCACAGTTGTGTGAGGCATTGCACAAGCATCTGAAATCCTTACCCAAAAGAGTTTGCAAACCACCTGTTCCTTTCGACTGGGCTCGAAAGGGGGACCATCGTGCATAGGGGAGGATGGCACATCGCTCTCATGTTCTTGAGGCAGTCCTATTCGAGTCATGGTTTCAGTCAGAGTCCTTCCTGAACGATCATTGCCTGGGAGGACAGCACCATAAAGGCAGTCAAGTGCCTTCTGGGCCACCCCTGGGGACAATTCTCGGCCTTCGAGGATAACATCATGAAAACTTTCCAACTGCCCATGCTGTCCCAGGAGAGAGACTGGGACACAAAGTATGGAATTACACGAGTGATTCTCTGTTCACGAGCACGAGTGGTCCCAGTCAAATTGGGACACCCCAAATGCAGTTTCACACATGGTTCTTATACCTTTAGAGCATTCAGGTACAACACAATTTGAGTGATCGCTACTTAACACGCACACACAGGCTGCTGTTTGGCAAAGCAACTCTCATGCTGTGGCATCATCATCCACCTGCTGCTCTCCTAATGGAGACGTCCCTGGAGTCGGTCTTGCTGCAGTTCCTTATCTCTGATGCCAGATCAGGGGAGGGTTTCACAGGGGTGTCAGAGGGGCTGGGAGGCTGGCGTCATCCGCGCAGTGCTGGAGCATCCTTTCTTCTTCAGGCTGGGGGCTGTCTTCTCCTCCCGACAATGAGCTGGGTCCTGTAGTCATGCTGACTGAACCATGGCTATGCAGTACGCAATAGAAACGCTGTATATCTTAAGAAAGTTCATACAATTTCATACTCTAAAGAGTAATTGTTACAATAGTTCAGGAAAGAGATTTTCCTAACAGTCCCTCCTTTTCCTTTCACCATCAGGGTCACACTATACTCTTCATTATTTAAGTCGTAAGTCAAGTTCATAAGTTAATATTACACTGTAAACACACCCATCTAATTAGAAAGCAAAACAAGAGAGTGAATACAACAACCCAAATCCTTTCAGTTCACAGTCCTGTTCCTAAGTCTGGGAGCCAAGAGGTTAGCCACCCAAAGAGATTTAGGGGAGATCCCTGCCCTATTTTGTGTAATATTTTTAAATGAGTCTTTCTCTTGTTTCTCTCAGTTTTGTTTTTCTGGTCTTGACTGACATAAAAACCCCAGCAGCTCTTATTCAAGAACGCACCTACTCTGTCCTGTACTTCTAAAGGGTGCTCTAGAGCTAAGCCATTCTATATTACCATTTTTGATAATAATTTGATTTCTTCCTCTAAGGCTGTCATACTGCCTGCCCTCATTCATGGCTTTTTCTAATTCTCTTGGCACATTTGCAGTAGCCCTTTCTAGTTTTGCAGTCCCTCACTGTGGGATAAAATCTATTACAGACAGGTGGAACTCAGTGCCACATTAGCAAAGGCATTTGTGAAAGGCAGGTCCTGCTTGACTAACCTGATCTCCTTCTACAACGTGGTCATGCGCTCAGTGGATGAGGGAAAAGCTGTGGATGTTGTCTATCTGGACTTTAGTAAAGCCTTTGACACTGTTTCCCACAGCATTCTCCTGGAGAAACTGGCTGCTCATGGCTCGGATGGGCACACGCTTTGCTGAGTAAAAAAATGTCTGGAAGGCCGTGCCCAGAGAGTGGTGGTGAATGGAGTTAATTGCAGTTGGCGGGCGGTCAGGAGTGGTGTCCCCCAGGGCTCAGTACTGGGTCCAGTCCTGTTTAACCTCTTTATCAATGATCGGGATGAGGGGATGGAGTGCTCCCTCAGTCAGTTTGCGGATGACACCAAGCTGGGTGGGAGTGTTGATCTGCCTGAGGGTAGGGAGGCTCTGCAGAGGGATTCGGACAGACTGGACCCATGGGCCAAGGCAAACTGTAGGAGTTTCAATGAGGCCAAGTGCTGCGTCTCACACTTTGGCTACAACAAGCCCCGCCAAGGCTACAGGCTTGGGGGAGGAGTGTCTGGAAAGCTACTCAGCAGAGAAGCACCTCTCTGGTTGTTGGTTGATAGCAGCTGAACATGAGCCAGCAGTGTGCCCAGGTGGCCAAGAAGCCCACCGGCATCGTGGCGTGTATCAGGACTAGTGTAGCCAGTAGGACCAGGGAGGAGATTTTCCCCCTGTACTGGGCACTGGGGAGGACGCATCTTGAGTGCTGTGTTCACTTTCAGCCCCCTCACCACAAAAAGGACATTGAGGCACTGGAGCATGTCCAGAGAAGGGCAACGAAACGGGTGAGGGGTCTGGAGCACATGTCTTATGAGGAGCGGCTGGGGAAACTGGACTTTTTTAGCATGGAGAAAAGGAGGCAGAGGGGAGACCTTATCGCTCTCTAAACATATCTGAAAGGAGGTGGCAGAGAGGTGGGGGTCCACCTGTTCTGTCAGGTAACGGGTGTTAGAACAAGAGGAAATGGTTCAAGTTGCACCAAGGGAAGTTTCGACAGTGTATTAGGAATAATTTCTTTACTGAAAGGGTCATCAGGCATTGGAATACATTACCCAGGGCAGTGGTGGAGTCCCCATCCCTGGAGGTGTTCAAGGGTCGTGTAGATATAGTGCTGAGGGACATGGTTTGGTGGTGGGCTTGTCAATGTTAGGTTAATGATTGGACTATGTGATCTTACAGGTCTTCTCCAATCTAGGAAATTCCGTGATACTGTGATTCTGTGATGATGGCCCTGGGACAACTTCCCCGGGGTGTCCAGTGAGCACAGGCACAGCCCAGATCCTGCTTGTCTGGTCTGTCATGTTTCTCGCAGGAGCCCGGCTGTGCCAGGACACTGCTATGTGCCCCCACCCTGCACACTCCACCACTTCAGCTCTTCCCTGAGGTTTTCCTCTCTGGGGCACTTGCCAGCCTCGCCAGCTCACACCCTCCCTGAATCTGGACACCTCCTGCTCTCTCCCAGCACAGACCAGCAGAGCAGCCTCATTGGCAATGGTCCACCCAGCCTTCATGCTGAGGAGATACCCACCCCAGGCAGCTTGGAGCCCCACCTGCCAAATGTCCTTCCCAGGATGGCATGAGAGAATTGGCCCAGGGCACCCTCAGGAAGGTCCTTTTGCCTCAGGGACAGGGCAGCCTGCCCCGAGCTGTTCCACCAGAGCAAAGGGTTCCTCTTGCCATGGCTGCCCTGCACACACACGGTGCCCTGCTCTTCTCCTGCCACAGCCCATCTGTCCTCAGAGCCTTTTCCCGAAACAGCTCATCCGTGCTGGCCTGGCCAGCCATTCCTGCACCCCTCTCCAGGCGTCCCACAGCCCCCGAGCTGGTGGTGCAGCTCTGCAGAGCCGGGGGCTGTGGTGCCCAGGGCCATGCTGGTCAGGCTGGGAGGCAGACCCAGCTCGGGTCGCTCCTGACCCCTCCACCTCAGCACACAGATGAGGCCCCTGCAGCTATAGAGAAGTTCTCGGAGAAAGGATCTCAGACAAACAAGTCAGTGCAGGGTCCTTCAGTTTTTTAAAAACAAAGAGAGAAGAGCTTCTTATTTACAAAGTCTGTGGCTCCCACAACACAGACAGATCCTGACATAGCAATAGGATAAAGGATGATTCTTCACTTTTATTGACAGCATTAACAAAACCCAGAAAAGATAAAAACCAAATAAAGGAAAGGAAAAAAAGTACTAAAGACAATCTGGGCCTGTAATGAGTTACATCATGTGTGATATGTAGAAGATGGGCAGTTCATTGCTGCTTCTGACAAGATACCAGTCATCAGTTTCCACGGGGCATCCTTGAGTTCCTGGTTCCTCATGCTGTAGATGAGGGTGTTCACTGCTGGAGTCACCACTGAGTACAGAAATGACGCCAACAGGTCCAGAGATGGGGAGGAAATGGTGGGGGGGTTCAGGTAGGCAAACATGGCAGTGCTGATAAACAGGGAGATCACAACCAGGTGAGGGATGCCCGTGGAAAAGGCTTTGTGCCGGCCCTGCTCCGATGGGATCCTCAGCACAGCCCTCAAGATCTGCACATAGGAAAAGAGAATGAAAGCAAAAGCCCCGAATGCTAGTAAGACACTAAGCACCAGAAGCCCAACTTCCCTGAGGTAGTCTGAATGTGAGCAGGAGAGCTTGAGGATGTGGGGGATTTCACAGAAGAACTGGTGCAGGGCATTGCCCTGGCAGAGGGGCAGTGAAAATGTATTGGCCGTGTGCAGCACAGCATAGGGAAAAACACTGCCCCAGACAGCTGCTGCCATGTGGACACAAGCTCTGCTGCCCAGGAGGGTCCCATAGGGCAAGGGATGGCAGATGGCAATGTAGCGGTCATAGGCCATGATGGTGAGAAGAGAAAACTCTGCTGAAATGAAAAAGACAAACAGCAAGGCCCGTGTAGCATAACCTGCATAAGAGATGACCCTGGTGTCCCAGAGGGAATTGGCCATGACTTTGGGGAGAGTGGTGGAGATGGAGCCCAGGTCAAGAACAGAGAGGCTGATGAGGAAGAGGTACATGGGGGTACCAAGAAGACCGAGTGGATAAGGTCCTCTATAGACAGATTGGAGTAGGCTCACATTCACAAGCCCTGGTCCTCAGAGGGAACTTCAGCCACCCTGATAGCTGTTGGAAGGAAAGCAGAGCAGCGCATAGGCAATCCAGGAGGTTCCTGGAACACATTAACGATTACATCCTTCTCCAAGTGACAGCAGAGCCAATGAGGAGAGGTGCCATGCTGGACTTTGTCCTGACCAAGAAAGAGGGGCCCATGGGGAATGTCATGGTCAAGGGCAGCTTTGGCTGCAGTGACCTTGAGGTGGCAGAGTCTGGGATCTTTAAGGTGGCTAGGAGAGCGCACAGTAAGCTCGCTACCCTGGACTTCAGGAGATAGACTTTGGCCTCTTCAGGGATCTGCTTGGTGGAGTACATTGGGACAAAGCCCTGGAAGGAAGAGAGGTCCATGAAAGTTGGCTAATATCCAAGGGCTACCTCTGCCAAGCTCAGGAGCAACACATCCCGGCAAAGAGGAAGTCAGGCAAAGACAGCAGGAGGCCTGCGTGGATGACCAAGGAGCCTCCTTGTCAATCTCAAAGAGACAAAGGAAGCCTACAGAGGGTGGAAGCAAGGACAGGTAGCCTGGGAGGTATTTTCTGAGCAGCCAGGGATCAGGTTAGGAAAACTAAAGGCCAGGTAGAGGTGAATCTGGCCAGGTGCATCAGGGGCAACAAGAAAGCCTTCTATAGGTATGTGGGTGACAAAAGGAAGACTAGGGAACATATGGGCGCACCCAGGAAGGAACCGGGAGACCTGGTCACCCGGGACATGGAGAAGGCTGAGATACTCAATGCCTCAGTCTTCCCTGGAAAGGGCTCTAACACTGCCATTGTCCTCTCCCAGGCACATCCCAGCCCTCCCCAGCCCCTGCCCAGCTCTGCCCACCTCCCCTACCCTCTCCACAGGACAACCCAGCCCAGCAGTCCAGTCTGGACTGGCCCCATAGCACTGCCTGCCACAGGCTGATGCAGAGCTCTGGGCACTCACCGCACAGCCCCAGATCCTCCCAAGGGCACAGCAGCTCCTGGGGGGCAGACAAGGAGGTCAGCCTGCCCATCAGCCCCAGGGCTCGTGCTGGTGCCGAGGAAACGAGGAAAGAGTCGAGTCACTCTCTGCCTCTCCGGAATTCATGTTGTGCGTGATTCCCAGCCCTGACTGAATTTGCCCCCTTCTCTCCCCAGTCAGCCCCATGCCCCAGGACAGCACAGCAGTCCTGGCCCTGGGGTTCCCTCAAGCACCTCCTGTGTCTCCCCACTCTCCCCTCCCTGTGCCTGATGAGACTCCCACGGCACTGCAGCGTCCTTGTGCGTGGACACATTGATTCAGTGCTTTATATTGGTGGACTTTACCTTTGAGGGTGTTTCACCTTCGGAGTCTCCATCCGTTCCAGTCCAAGGGCAAATGTTGAGTCCCTAATCCCGCCTCTCCTCCCCCCTAAAAGATTCATTTCCAGAATGTTCGGTATATGCCATCAGTCCTGTCATACATGAAGAAGACTGAGGAGATAATGGGAGCTCATGGACCGTCTCCCCTTCCATTGGGCACCAAGAAGAGCGCTTTTAAATCCAGAATATTTGGTGCAGTGGAACCCAATAGTACCATCAGCTTAGCTCCAGAAACATTGAAAACACAAGGAGAAGAGGTTCATTAAAATATTGATTCCTTGAACATGTTCTTGGAAGGAACTTTGGAGGAACAGCCCATCCTTCAGGCACTGCACTTGGGAGGAGCCCTTTTATTGAAGAGCTGTTATCTGTCAGGCCACACCTGACTCAGTGTTGTGCAAGGATCAGAGACAGTAGGATCAAGCCTTAAGACAAGCAGTGTAAACTCAGAAAATTATCTACAAGCAGGATTATTACGAGAGAAAAAAGCAGACTCACAGACTAAGATAAACTCTGGGCAATGTGCAGAGAAGGGGCGGCAGGTTATTGTCGGTGAAACAGTGTCCATTGGGCCAATTTCCATAGGGCATCCTTGAGCTCCTGGTTCCTCATGCTGTAGATGAGGGGGTTCACTGCTGGAGGCACCACTGAGTACAACACTGCCACCACCAGGTCCAGAGATGGGGAGGAGATGGAGGGAGGCTTCAGGTGGGCAAACACTCCAGTGCTGATAAAGAGGGAGACCACGGCCAAGTGAGGGAAGCATGTGGAAAAGGCTTTGTGCCGTCCCTGCTCAGAGGGGATCCTCAGCACCACCCTCAGGATCTGCACATAGGACACCAAAATGAAAACAAAACACCCAAAGGCTAAACTGGCACTAACCACAAGAAGTCCAACTTCCCTGAGGTAGGAGTGTGAGCAGGAGAGCTTGAGGATGTGGGGGATTTCACAGAAGAACTGGTGCAGGGCATTGCCCTGGCAGAGGGGCAGCGAAAATGTATTGGCCGTGTGCAGGAGAGAATTGAGGAACCCACTGCCACAGGCAGCTGCTGCCATGCGGACACAAGCTCTGCTGCCCAGGAGGGTCCCGTAGTGCAGGGGTTGGCAGATGGCAATGTAGCGGTCATAGGCCATGACAGTGAGGAGAGAACACTCTGTTGACATAAAAAAGAAAAAGAAAAAGAGCTGGACAGCACAGCCAAAGTAAGAGATATCCTGGGTGTTCCAGAGGGAATTGGCCATAGCTTTGGGGAGAGTGGTGGAGATGCAGCCCAGGTCTATGAGGGAGAGGTTGATGAGGAAGAAGTACATGGGGGTGTGGAGGCGGTGGTCGCAGGCGATGGCGGTGACGATGAGGCCGTTTCCCAAGAGGGCAGCCAGGTAGATGCCCAGGAAGATCCCAAAGTGCAAGAACTGCAGCTCCCGTGTGTCTGCGAACTCCATGAGGAGGAAGTAGGTGATGGAGCTGCTGTTGGACATTTGGTGCCTCTGGGCAGCGGCACCTGTTCAAGGAGGGAAACAGAGTAAGTCAATACAGACTTCTGTAAGAAAAATGAAAGCCATTTCCCGTAGGCTCTGTCTCTGTTGCATACACTCCCTTTTCATTTTCCAGGAGACCTTCATCACGTCCATGGCTGGAGCTCTGGTTGGCGTTGGCTGCCTCTGCCGTGAGGAGCAGGGCCTCTGCCCAGTGGCTGCCGAGGGGTCAGCCCTGCTCTGCAGCAGGGAGTTCATAGGGAGGGTGGCGGCAGGAGCCAGTCCTGGTGTTCTGCTTCGGCTGAGGAACCCACACCTAATGCAGATGGGCTTTTCAACATCTGAACTCTCACTGCTATGGAACAGGGATGGCAGAAGGCAGTTGGAGAGGCTTTGGGTATTTTACAGCTCCCCCACCTCCCCTGGGCACTGTTCTGGGATGTCAGAAACCCTCAGCATTTCTGCTGCACTCCAGGAGAACAGAGTGAGTGCTGTGAGACATGAGGATTGCCTGTGGCAGAGAGCAGAGTCAGGGGAGATGGTTTGTCCCTCCATCTTGCACTATCATGAGATGGAGGGGGATTCCCTCTTCTATTATGCAATCAGACAGTGCTGAGAGCAGAAGGATCCATTTCAGACTATGAAATGTCTCACCCTTTCTCAAGGTCTCAGCAGCCCACCTCTAGCCAAGGACACCCACAGCTCATTTCACCCACCCAACAGCATTTCCTCAGTCACAGAATCTCTGTGTTTCTCTGTGGGGCTTTCCGATAACACAAAGGTGCTATGGGACAGGTTGGCATCCTGGAGGGCAGCTCACAGCTTCCATGGACACCCAAAGGACTTATCCAATTTATGGGATCTCAGTGAGAGAAAATGGACTCCTTCCCCACTCCCACAGCCTGCATTGCCCACAGCAATTGTCCACAGAGGAAAGCTGGGACACTGGTTCCCATGGACACACAGTCAGGAGTGGATGAACAAGATCAGTGTGGGACTCTGCAGCTGAAATTCCCATCCCCAAGTACGCTGACAGCAATAAAAAGATAACTTTAAAGGAGACACCTGGAGAAACCTGGAGAAATCCCATGAGGGTCTGACTGGGAGAGGCACGGGGAGAGGCAGCCGGGCACTCAGGGCAGCATTACCCTCACCCTGCTGGGCACACCACCGCCCAGACACTGATCATGCAGGGCAGGTACCCTCAGCCCCACCGCTGGGCAGCAGCAGTGGGGCACGTGGCAGGAGGGATGCCCTTCGCCTCTCCTGCTGCTCTGCCGGGCACAGAGCTGACTCCCACCCCAGAGCCCATGGCCGTGAGGGCTGAGGGCTGTGCTGGGTGGCTCAGGGAAGGCATCTGCACTGCAGGGGTGGCTGGAGGTGCCCCTATCTCCCCTGCAGCAGGGCTTCCAGGAGCAGCTCCCTCCTTCCCTGCCCGTCTCCACTGCCTGGAGCTCTCCCTGCCAGCAGCTCTTTCCCTTCCCCCACGTCTCTTCCCTGCCAGTGCTCACAGACCCCATGGCAGCCCCCGTGTGCCCAGCTCTGCCCTGCAGTCTCTGCGTGTGTGCAGGGGCTAAAGGGCAGGTCCACAGACCCTGGTGAGACTGGAAAGGGGATGCTGGTGCTGTCTGTAGCCCCCAGAGCTGGAAACCAAAGACACAGACTCAGGAAAGCTCCTTATCTCTACATGAACCCTCCTTTGATCTTTCATTTGAAAGTCCTCTTGGACATGTGCCACTGCCCACCCAGCCAACCAAGAGAAGAAACAGCAAAAGAACTCCATCTTGAAAAGTCCCTCCAGGAATGACCAGAGGTCATCTGGAGGTGTAAAGAGCCCTGACCCACACAGCACCCACTTCAAAGCAGAATGACCCTGCCCTGCCAGGGGTTGCTCCTTCCACCCACAGCTTCTCCCCACAGAAGCTACGTGGGAGCTCTCTGGGCAGGCGGAGAGCTGACCCTGGCAGGCGGCAGAGTCCCTGCCCGGCACAACGCCCCCGGGGTGCAGGGACCCTGCTGGCAAGGAAAGCCCTGCACACCCCTGCCTGCACACCCACCTTCACAGCCATTCAACCATTCCTGGGAGAAGGCAGCTGTCATGCCCTGATCCTCTGATGGTGAAGCAGGGAAGCCCCAATCTAGAGAATGTCCTCTTCTTCCACAGCAGAGAAGTTGTGAGTGTCCTCCTGAAAGATCCCACGGGCTGTGGGAGGTGCAGCTTTTGGAGATCTCTCCAGCTACTGCAGCTGCTCTGCTTTGGGAAGACTTCTCCCCCCATTCGCCCTCAGCATCCTCCCTCTCCAGACTGCCTTTAATGTCTCTCTGCCTCCCTGCTCTGCCCTCGCTGCCTGCAGGCAGTGCCCTCAGCCCTGCTGCGCTGTGCAGAGGAGCTGCTCCTGGGCAGAGCTGTCTCTCTGCAGCGCGGCCCGCTTGCCAGGAGCTCCCTCCGTCCCAGCAGCCCGGCCCAGCTCAGCAGCAGAGGACCAGCTGTGGCTTTCTCTGCCTCCTCCCCACACTGCCCCAATCCCTCGAGGTGTCCCTGCGCCTCCAGGGCTGACAGCTCCTCCAAGGCAGCGGGGTCTCTCCTGGGGAGCAGAGTTTGAAGCACAATGAAGTCATCACCGACTGTCCCTCTCTGAACCCTGGACGGATCGATCCCTGTGGTGGGAAGGAATCTCTGCTCTGCCAGGGTGTGTGGACCTACAGGAGGCATCAATGTTCAGTGTTCCTCAGCAGTATTCTTGAGGCCGGAGGGACATTCAGCTTCTCCATTGCACCCCACAGACCCACCAGAGGGGGGATTCCTCTTGCCTCAGCTCAGCTACCCTAAATCGGAGTGAGCTCCTTCTCTGAGCTGCCCTGTGAGTAACGGAGACAGAGGCCAGGAGGGAGCTTTTCCAATGCAAACACTGGGTGACATCTGAGGTGCCAGAGGTGGTTCAGGACACGTGCAGGGAACTGCAAGCTCTAATGGAGCAATTGTGAGAGGCAGGGCAGCATCTGGGGGCATTGTCCTGGATGCTGGTGGGGAATCCCTTTGGCCAACAGAAAACATAGAAGATCACAGAATCACAGGATCGCAGTATGGTAGGGGTTGGAAGGAACCCTCGCAGATCGTCTAGTGCAACCCCCCTGCCAAAGTAGGGTCACCTTCAGCAGGCTGGACAGGAATGAAGCCAGGCGGCTTTTGAATATCTCCACAGAAGGACACTCCTTAGCCTTTCTGAACAGCCTGTTCCAGTGCTTTGGTGCCTTCAAAGTAAATGCATTTTTCCTTGTGTTCAGATGGAATTTCCTGTGTTCCAGTTTGTGCCCATTTCCCCTTGTTCTGTTGCTGGGCAACACAGAAAAGAGTCTGGCTCCATCTTCTTGACACCCGTCTTTTAGATATTGATAAGCATTGAGGAGATCCCCTCTCAGCCTTCTCTTCTCCATGCTCAACAGACGCAGCTCTCTCAGCTGTTTCTCATAAGAGAGGTGCTCCAGTCCCCTGAACATCTTTGTAGCCCTCTACTGGACTCTCTCCAGTAGTTCCCTGTGTTTCTTGCACTGGTGTACCTAGACCTGGCCACACTACTCCAGATTCGGCCTCAGCAGGGCAGAGTAGAGGGGAAGGATGACCCCCCTTCACCTGCTGGCCATGCTCTTTTGTAATTCACCCCAGGAGACCATAGGCCTTCTTGGCCAACAGGGCACATTGCTGGCTTATGGTCAACTTATTGTCTACCAGGACTCCCAGGTCCCTCTCGGCAAAGCTGCTTTGCAGGAGGTGAACCCTCAACCTTTACTGGTGCATGGGGTTTTTCCTCCCCAGGTGCAGGACCCTACACTTGCCCTCGTTGAACTTCATTATGTTTCTCTCCACCCAACTCTCCAGCCTTTCCAGGTCTCACTGACCGGCCTGCCATTTCCTGGGTCCTCCTTCTTGCCCTTTTTGAAGACTGGCGTGACTTTGGCTTTCCTCCAGTCTTCAGGCACCTCTCCTGTCCCCCTGACCTTTCAAAGATGATGGAGAGTGCCTTTGTAATAACATCTGCCAGGTCTCTCAACACTCCTGGGAGTGACCCATCAGGGCGGTGGGTGTCAAGTTTGCCTAAATGATCTCTAACCTGATCTTCCTCGACCAAGGGAAAGTCTTCATTTTCTCAGATTCTTTCTCTTCTCTCCTGGGTCTGGGATTGCTGAGGGCCGGCCTTAGCAGTAAAGACTGAAGCAAAGAAGGTATCAGTAATTCTGCCTTCTCTGCATCTTCCGTCACCAGGGCACCCACCTCATTCAGTAGCAGGCCCACATTTTCCCTGGTCTGCCTTTTACCACTGATGTACTTGGAGAAGCCTTTCTTATTGTCCTTGACATCCCTGGCCAGGTTTAATTCCAAGTGGGCTTCAGCCTTCCTCGTTGCATCCCTACGTACTCTCGCAATGTTTATATACTCCTCCTCTCCCTGAAAAAAGTGCCTCCCCAGCTCTCCTGTAGGCCCCCTTTAGGTACTGGAAGGGTCTATAACGTCTCCTTGAAGCCTTTTCTTATGCAGGCTGAACAACCCCAACTCTCTCACCTGTCTTCAGAGGAGAGGCGCTCCAGCCCTCTAATCATCTTTGTGACCCTCCTCTGGACTCACTCCAACAGTTCCGTGTCCTTTTTCTGTTGGAGGCTCCAGAGCTGGATGCAGTACTCCAGGTGGAGTCTCACAAGAGTAGAGTAGAGGGGAAGAATCACCTCCCTCGACCTGCTGGCCATGCTGCTTTTAATGAAGCTCAGGATGTGCTTGGCTTTCTGGGCTGCAGGCACACATTTCTGGCTCATGTTGAGCTTCTCATCCACCAACACCTCCAAGTCCTTCTCCTCAGGGCTTCTCTCTATCCATTCTGCACCCAGCCTGTATTTGTGCTTTGGTTGATTTCCTCTTGCAACTCTAAACTTCAAACATTTTTGGTGTTGTTATTCTCTTTGCTTGGTTTTGTCTTGTTTTAATAAGTGATTTCTCAGCGATTTTGTGTGCTGCCATTGTTTGCAAAGGCAAGTGATCATAAAATTGGGGTGGGATGCAGTGAGAGGGACACGGGAGCGCGGTGCCAGTGTAGGTGCCTGGGACCCTCTGCCCAGGCTCCAGCTGCAGCTTCCCAGGGGCTCTGGTCTCCAGCAGCTCCTCTGGGACAGCGGCCAGGCCCAGGCAGGTGCTTCAGAGACACAGGGTCCTCTGGAGGTACCACTGGGTACTGATGGTCAGACAGCGGAGCGCTGCCTGGAAGCCTGAGACATTTTGACATGTGTATGAGCATCACCTCATCAGCTAAAACAAGAGAATACTTTTAATAAACATTTGGTGTTCTCCCATGAGATGTAGATGAGGAGTTTTCAGGATGTCCATTGACAGCAAGACGAGAGCTACTGACCTTTCCCTCTCTTTGCATTGTCAGGACTCTCTCTCTCAGCCTCTGAATTTAATCTCCCTCACCTTTCACGTATTTCCACCTCTCTAAAAGGAAGTGGCCATGTCTGAAGGCACCTTTCCAGCCATGCATCTGCACAGAAGCACTTGTGATTGCTCTCTACATTTCCCTTCCCCTTCCTCTTTCATCATTCAGACACCTCTCAACAATCCCACTGCTGCTTTGAGCTTCAGGCAGTTAAAATTTGTCTTTCAGTAGTCTGTTGAATTCTGGGTTTAGGACATCTCTTCATTTCTTCTTATTTCCGTAAGACCAGGTTCAACAAGGCTTTAGGTTCAACAAGGTTTCAGGTTCAACAAGGCCAAGTGCCAGGTCCTGCACTTGGGTCACAACAACCCCACGGACGCTACATGCTTGGGGCAGAGGGGTTGGAAAGATGCCCAGCAGAAAAGGACCGGCAGATATGAGCCGGCAGTGTGCCCAGGTGGCCAAGAAGGCCAGCAGCATCCTGGCCTGTATCAGGAATAGTGTGGCCAGCAGGACTAGGGAACTGGCCATACCCCTGTACTGGGCACTGGTGAGGCCCCACCTCGAGTACTGTGTTCAGTTTTGGGCCCCTCATGACAAGAAGGACACTGAGGTGTTGGAGCATGTCCAGAGAAAGGCAATGAAGCTGGTGAGGGGTCTGGAGGACAAATCTTATGAGGAGCAGCTGAGGGAACTGGGGTTGTTTAGCCTGGAGAAGAGGAGGCTGAGGGGAGACCTTATTGCTCTCTACAGTTCCCTGAAAGGAGCTTGGAGAGAGGTGGGGGCTGACCTCTTCTCCCTGGTGACAAGCGATAGGACAAGAGGAAATGGTTTCAAGTTATGCCAGGCAAGGTTTAGATTGGATATTAGGAATTTTTGTTTCACTGAAAGGGTTATCAAGCTTTGGAATAGGCTGCCCAGGGAGGTGGTGGATTTGCCATGTCTGGAGGTGTTTAAAAGGGGGTAGATGTGGTACTTGGGGACATGGTTTAGAAGTGGTTCTGCCAGGGTAGGTTAATGGTTGGATTTCATGATCTTAAAGGTCCCTTCCAACCTCAACAATTCTATGATTCTATGATTCTATTCTATGAAATCCATGCTGATGGTTCTTCGACACATTCTTCTGTTATCGGTGCCCAGAAATGCCACCAAGGAGGGCTCTGACTGATGGCACAACACTCCTCACCAAAGTGACCTTGGACAGCCACTGGCTCCCTGGGTTGCACATTTGGACTCTTTCAAAGACAGGTGCTACACTTGCTTGTCTTCTCACCAGAGAGCTCTGCCAATCCCATGACCTTTCAAAAGGGATATTCCAAAGAAATATTGATCTTCCCCTGTAACCTCATTACCACTCTTCTCCCTGTTACACACTGTATGTGCTTTCTCTAATCTTTCAGATGCTTACCCTTCTCCTGAGACAATGTTCATTTCTAAAGTCATCTTTGCAGATGCAGACTCTCTGGGCAAAGGCCCTTTCCATTCTTTGCCAGTTTTCTCCTCCTCTTACTCTTTCTTCACTCAGATACCTCTCACCTGTGCTGCTGCTGTGATTTTCAAGGAGTTCAGAGCTTGCCTGTCTTTCAACAATCTAATTGTCTCCTCAGCCAACTCCTTAATTGTGTTTATATCTGTCTTGTCTATCTACCTTCCTAAACTCTTTCTCATAAGAACTCCCTTGTAGAAAGGCAGCCTCATTAGAGGTAGCTTGTCCTGAGCGTGTGATTGCGGACTGTGTGTTATTGTTTAGGAAATCTGATTATGCTTTACTTTTCTTGTCTTACAAACAGGAGAAGTTCTCCTGCGCCTGGGTGCAGCCAGGGCTCTGAGGAGCGCAGGTGGGAGATGGGGCAATGGAGCTGTGACATCCAGCTGCAGACTTCAGTGGAGAAGTCTGATGCAAGGACCAGGGGTGTCAGTCCCAGGTGGCCAATGTCAGAAATGGGGAGGGTGGGGAGGTGAGGAGCAAAGCTGTCCTACAGTGTCAGACCTCCAGGGACTGCTTCTCCTCCCTGTCCAGACCCCCTGAAGGGACACCCTGTATCCAGAACAATCAGAGAATGCTTCTATCCTAATCATAAGTGATAATCGGGAGTAATACATTATACCCTTTAAAATAAAAAAGACATTTTTATTAGGTGCACTTTGAAATCTCCTCAACTAAACTCCGAAACCTCTCTAATTGGCTGTACAAGTCTTGAAGATTTGAAGAAAATTACAAGAACGATGAACACCTTGTTAGGGCTTTCTGTCTTTTAATGAGCCCCACGGTGTATTTGGTGCTGAGTCCATGAGCCTCAGGCACTGAGAGAAGATTGAACAAAGTGCTCCAGAAGTCCAAGTCAGAAGCAAAGTACCTTGAAGCCTTGATTGGCCCCACTGAGGGTCGTTACTGCCAAAGCCTCCCCAGGGACTCGTTAGAGGAGATAACTGGAGGCTGTGGCTGCAGGTAGGCAAAGGCACTGTGCAGGTGGCTGTAATGCTGAGGAACCCCTTGGTTTGGTTGATGCAGCAGAAAGGCCAACCCCTGACCCCCAGGCCCTGGGAAGGCAGGTCCTGCCCCTCACTGGTGGCTCAGGGCTCTTCCTGGGGGCCGTGGGGTGTGAGGGTGAGCGAGGCTGAGTGTAGGAAAATTCTGTGACAACTCCTGCCCTCCCAAAAAGGGGCAAGGACAAAACAAAATCCAGAGTCCCAAAAGAATCACAGAATCATTGAGAATTGCAAAAGACCTTTAGGATCATAGAGTCCAACTGTAAACCTAACACTGCCGTGTCCACCACTAAACCATGTCCCTATGTGCCACATCTGCACATCCATTAAATACCTCCAGGGATGGTGACTCAACCACTTCCCTGGGCCACCTGTTCCAGTGCTCGAAAGCCCTTTAGCTGAAGAAATTTTTCCTAATACGCAATGTAAATCTCCCCTGGAGAAACTTGAGGCCATTTCCCTCAAGTCCTCTCTCTCATTACTTGGGAGAAGAGACCAACCCCCACCTCGCTACAACGTCCTTTCAGGGAACTGTAGAGAGCGTGAAAGTCTCCCCTCAGCCTCCTATTCTCCAGTCTGAACAACCCCAGTTCCCTCAGCTGCTCCTCATAAGATTTGTCCTCCAGACCCCTCACCGGCTTCATTGCCTTTCTCTGGACATGCTCCAACACCTCAGTGTCCTTCTTGTCATGAGGGGCCCAAAACTGAACACAGTACTCGAGGTGGGGCCTCAACAGTGCCAAGTACAGGGGGACGATCACTTTCCTAGTCCTGCTCACCACACTATTACTGGTACAAGCCCGGATGCTATGGGCCTTCTTGGCCACCTGGGCACACTGCCAGCTCATATTCAGCCACCAACACCCCCAGGTCCTTTTCTGCTGAGCATCTTTCCAGCCACTCTGCCCCAAGCATGTAGCGCTGCGTGAGGTTGTTGTGACCAAAGGGCAGGACCCGGCTCTTGGCCTTGTTGAACCCCACACCATTTGCCTCGGCCCATGGATCCAGCTTGTCCAGATCCCTCTGCAGGGCCTTCCGACACTCAGGCAGATCAACACTCCCACCTTAATTGGTGTCATCTGCAAACTTACTGAGGGGCACTCCACCCCCTTGTCTAGATCGTTGATAAAGATATTAAAGAGAACCGGTCCCAGTACTGAGCCCCGGGGAACGTCACTTGTGACCGGCCGCCAAATGGATTGAACTCCATTCAGCACCACTCTTTGGTCCCGGCCGTCCAGCCAGTGTTTTACCCAGCAGAGTGTACACCTGTCCAAGCCATGAGCAGCCAGTTTCTCCAGGAGAATGCCGTGGGTAAAAGTGTCAAAGGCTTTAATGAAGCACAGGTAAACAACATCCACAGCCTTTTCCTCATCCACTAAGCTGGTCACCTTGTCATAGAAGGAGGTCAGGTTTCTCAGGCAGGTCTTGCCTTTCATAAACTCATGCTGGCTGGGTCTGATCGCCTGGTTGTCCTGTATGTGCTGCATGATGGAACTCAGGATGATCTCCTCCATAACCTTCCCCAGCACCGAGGTCGGACTGATAGGCCTGTAATTCCCCAGGTCCTCCTTCTGGTCCTTCTTGTAGATGGGCACCACGCTTGTTATCTTCCAGTCAACTGGGACCACCCCAGTTAGCCAGGAATGCTGATAGATGATGGAAAGTGGCTTGCTGAGCACTCCCGCCAGTTCCCTCAGTACCCTCAGGTGGATCTCAAGCGGCGCCGTAGACTTGTGTATTTCTAAGTGATGTAGCAGGTTCCTCACCATTTCCCCTTGGATTGTGGGGGCTTCATTCTGCTCCCCAACCCTGTCTTCCAGCTCAGGGGGCTTGGTACCCAGAGAGCAACTGGTCTTACTCTTAAAGACTGAGGCAAAGAAGGCATTAAGTACGTCAGCCTTTTCCTCATCCCTGGTCACTATGTTTCCCTCCACATCCAATAAAGGATGGAGATTCTTCTTGGCCCTCCTTTTGTTGATGATGTATTTACGAAACATTTTTCATTGTCTTTTATGGCATGGCCAGATTAATTTCTAGTTGGGCTTTAGCCCTTCTACTTTTCTCCCTGCATAACCTCATGACATCCTTGCAGTCCAACTGAGTTGCCTGCAACTTCTTCCAACTGGCATAAACCCCTTTTTTCCCCTCAGTTCCAGCCAAAGCTCTCTGTTCAGCCAGGTCTTCTTCCCTGATGGCTCATCTTTTGGCACATGGTGACAGCCTGCTCCCGTGCCTTTACAAGTTCCTTCTTGATGAATGTCCAGCCTTCCTGGACTCCTTTGCCCTTCAGGACTTCCTCCCAAGGGACTCTGTTAACCACACCCCTACACAGGCCAAAGCCCGCCCTCCGGAAGTCCCAGGTGGCAGTTCTGCTGACCCCCCTCCTGACTTCTCCAAGAATTGAAAATTCTGTCATTTCATGATCACTATGCCCAAGACGGCTTCCAATCCTCACATCCCCCACAAGCCCTTCTCTGTTGGCAAACAACAGGTCCAGTGGGGTGCTTCCCTCCTCTGCTCCCTCCCCACCTGTGTCAGGAAGTTACCCTCAACACACTCCAGGAACCTCCTGGGCTGTTTCCTCTCCACTGTATTGCATTTCCAGCAGACATCCAGTAAGTTGAAGTCCCCCACGAGGACAAGGGCTGGCTATCGTGACACTTGTCCCAGCTGCTTCTAGAATATTTCATCTGTCTCTTCATCTTGGTTGGGTTGTCTAGAACAGACTCCCACCATGACATCTGCCTTGTTGGCCTTTATTTAACACCTCCCAGTACAGACTGGGTCCTGTCCAGTACAAAGTGGGTTATTTTAACGTGTCCCAGTATAGACTGGGCCGAATCCCAGTGTCATTGGGATCTCCTGATCCCCTCGGAATGCAGACTGGGCACCATCCAAGTACAAACTGCATCTCCTGGCAACCTCCCAGCACAGACTGGGCCCTTTCAAGTCCAAAATGGGGCCCTTTGAACCAAGCCCAAGAAGACTGGGCCCCGTCCCTGTACAAACTGGATCCCCAATCCCCTCCCAGTACAGACTGAGACTTCTCCCAGTATAAACTGCACCCCTTTAACCCCTCCCATGACAGACTGGGCCCCTGTCCCACTAGAAAGTGGATCTCCTCAACCCCTCCCAGTAGAGACTGGGCCCTGACCCAGTATGAAGTGGATCCCCTCAACCTCTGCCAGTACAGATGGGGCCCTCTCCTAGTACAAACTGGATCACTCGATCCCCTCTTAGTAAAAACTAGTTCCTGTCCCAGTACAAACTCCACCACCTCATCCCCTCCACACAGAAACTGGGTCAGGTGCCAGTACAAACTGGATCCCATGGCCCCCTCCCTGTAACCCCTGGGCCCCATTCCATGAGAAACTTTACCTCTTTAAAACCTCCCAGTATATATTGCGCCCTTCTCAGTACACACCAAATCCCTTAACCCCTCCCACTACAGACTGGTCCCAGTGGCAGTACGAACTAGATGCTGTGGCCCCCTCCCAGTACAGACTGGGTCCCCTCCTGGTACAAACTGGACCCCTTGCTCCCCTCCCAATACAGAACTCACTGTCAACAAATAGAGATTATTCCATTTAACCCCTCCAAGTACAGAATGGGTTCTGTCCCTTTATAAACTGGATCCCTTAAACACCTGACAGTAAAGACTGGGCTCCATCCAAATAGAAACTGGATCCCTTTAACCCCTCCCAGTACAGACTGGGCCAATGCTGAGTCCAAAATGGACTCCCCAGTCCCCACCCACTACCAACTGGCCACCTCTAATACAATCTGGATCCTCTAACTTATGCCAGGACAGACTGGGCCCTGTCCCAGTCCAAACTGCATCCCCTGATTCCCTCCCAGTACAGAAGGGGCCTTGTCCCAGTATGAAGAAAATCCCTTTAATTCCTCCCAGTGGACAAGGACCCTCTTCCTAGTCCAAAGTGGATCCCAGCCCAGCTCCCAGTGCAGACTGCTCTGTGTACCAGTACAAAATGGATCGCTTTAACACTGCCCTGTACAGACTGGGCCTCATCTCAGTACAGACTGGATCCCCCCCTTTCCTCCCAGTACAGACTGGGCCCTCTCCACGTAGAAACGGGATCCTCTGAGCCAATCCCAGCAGAGTCTGGGCCTCGTCTCAGTACAAACAGACTGGGCCCTGTCCCAGTACAAACTTTATCCCTTTAGACCCTCCCAGGGTACACTGGGCCACCCTCCCAGTCCACACTGGAGCCCCTGGCCCCTTCCCACTACAGTCTGGGCTCTGTCACAGTACAAACTGGGTTGCTTTAACCCCTGCCAGTACAAACTTGGCCCCTCCCACTACAAACTAGTCCTCTTTAACCCCTCCAAGTACAGGCTGAGCAAGCTCCCAGTATAAACTGCATCCTCTCATCCCCTCCCACTACGACTGGGCACTGTGCCATTTCAAACTGGATTTCATTAAACCCTTCCAGTACAGACTTGGTCCCCTCCCAGTAAAAACGGGCTCTGTTTAGAATCATGGAATGGTTTGGGTTGGAAGGGACCATTAAAGGCCATCTAGTGCAACCCCCCCTGCCATGAGCAGGGACACCTTCAACTGGATGAGCTGTCTCCAAGCCCCGGCCAACCTGGCCTGGAATGTTTCCAGGGATGGGGCATCTCCTGTCGCTCTGGGCAACCTGGGCCAGTGTCTCACCATCCTCATTGTTAAAAAGTTCTTTATATCGAGTGTAAATTTCCCCCCTTTTAGTTTAAAGCCCTCACCCTTTGTCCTATCGCAACAGGCCCTGCTAAAAACTCTGTCCCCAGCTCTCCTGTAGGCCCCCTTTAGGTACTGGAAGGCCACAATAAGGTCTCCCCAGAGCCTTCTCTTCTCCAGGCTGAACAACCCCAACTCTCTCAACCTTTCCTCACAGCAGAGGTGCTCCAGCCCTCGGAGCATCTTTGTGGCCTCCTCTGGACCCACTCCAATAGGTCCATGTCTCTCCTGTGCTGAGGGCTCCAGAGCTGGAGCAGCACTGCAGGTGGGGTCTCACCAAAGCAGAGCAGAGGGGCAGAATGCCCTCCCTCAACCTGCTGGTGATGCTTCTTTTGATGCAGCCCAGGATACTGTTGGCTTTGTGATCTGCGAGCGCACATTGCCAGCTCATGTCCAGCTTTTCATCCCCCAGTATACCCAAGTCCTTCTCGGCAGGGCTGCTCTCCATCCCTTCATCCCCCAGGTTGTACTGATATCAGGGATTGCCCCGACCCACGTGCAGGACCCTTCGCTTGGCCATGTTGAACCTCATGCTGTTCATACGGGCCCACTTCTTGAGCCTTTCCCGGTCCCTCTGGATGACATCCTGACCCTTGGGTGTGTCAACTGCAAAATTCAGCGTGGTGTCATCAGCATACTTGCTGAGAGTGCACTCGATCCCACTGCCTATGTCACTGATGAAGATATTGAACAGTACTGGTCCCAGTATGGACCCCTGAGGGTCACCACTTGTCACCAGTCTCCATCTGGATGTGAGGCCGTTGACCACTACTGGATGGGACCATCCAACCAGTTCCTCATCCACCGAACAATCCACCCTTCAAATCCACATCTCTCCAGTTTCACAGAATCACAGAGTGGTCAGGGTTGGAAGGGACTTCTGGAGATCATCTAGTCCAAGCCCCCTCCCAGAGCAGGGTCACCTACAGCAGTTTCACAGGATGGCATCCAGGCGGGTTTGGAATGTCTCCAGAGTGGGAGATTCCCCCACCTCTCTGGGCAGCCTGTGCCAGTGCTCTGCCACCCTCAAAGGAAAGAAGTTCCTCCTCATGTTAAGATGGAACTTCCTACATTCAAGTTTGTGCCTGTTCCCTATAGTCCTATCACTGGGTACCACTGACAAAACTGTTCCCACCCCCCTGGCACCCTCCCTTTAAGTATATATAAGCATAAATAGGATCCCCCCTCAGTCTCCTTTTCTCCAGTCCCTCAGCCTTTCCTCATAAGACAGATGTTCCAATCCCCTTATCATCTTCGTAGCCCTTTGCTGGACCCTCTCCAGCAGTTCCCTGTCTTTCTTGAACTGGGGAGCCCAGAACTGGACACAGTACTCCAGATGAGGCCTCACCAGGGCAGAGTAGAGGGGGAGGATGACCTCCCTCGACCTGCTGGCCACACTCTGCTTGATGCACCCCAGGATGCCATTGGCCTTCTCAGCAACCAAGACACATTGCTGGCTCATGGGCATCCTGTTGTCCACTGGGACATGCTGCTGCATGTTCCCCCAAAATCTTCCTTCCTTCCAGCTGGACAAGCCCAGCTTTTTCAGCTTCTTCTCACAGCACAAGTGCTCCAACCCTGACCACCTTGGTGGCCCTCCACTGAACGGGATCCAGTTTACCAGTGTCTCTCACGCATTGCAGGGGGTCAGAACCTGGGGGAGTGTTCTGGATCCTTTCTCAAATGTGCTGAGCCCAGGGCGGTAATCACTCCCACTGGCTGTGCTCCTGCTCATACCACCCAGGATGCTTTTGGCCTTTGCTGATGGCTCCATATTTTGCCTAATGAAACCAAAGGACCACCAGAGCCTTTCCTGCAGTGCTGATACCAACCTAGGCAGTCCCTGCCCTTTGTCACTTCCGGCCCTTAGTCAACCTCAGCGAAAGAACTTTAGATCTGTCCTTGTTGGATAACATGATGTTACTAGTGGCCTGTCCTTCAAGCCTGTCTAGGTCCCTTGGGATGGCAACCCTGACCTCTAATATAGTGTCTGCTCTCCTCAATGAGGTGTCAGCTACAAATGCTATAAAAAAAGCATTTTCTCATCTCCTTTGGGTAATTAAAAGCCCTTGAAACATGGTGGAACCCGACTAGATACATCCCTCTGGGCAGAACACTATGCGTTCACCAAGTTCCTTCAAGCCCGACTACTGATCTCAGTTATTACCCATCTACTTATCCACCCAATCAGACCACAATGTCCTAACTGGACACAAGAATACTGTGGGGAATGAGGCTGATAGCATAGTGTTTGGCGCAGAGTCTAGTTGGAGGCCTGTAAGTAGCAGTGCTCCCCAGGGGTCAGTACTGGCCAATCTTGTTCAACATGTTAATCAACGTCCTGGATGAGGGCACAGAGTGTACCCTCAGCAAGTTTGATGACATCTGTTGGAAGGGTAACACAGCAGGGCATAGGCAGTCCAGGAGGTTCTTGGATTGTATTGACAACGTCTTTCTCCCAGTGGTAGGGGAGCCAACGAGGAGAGGAGCTCTGCTGGACCTTGTCCTTACCAACAAGGAGGGGCTGGTAGGCAGTGTCAAGCTCAAGGGCAGCCTGGGCTGCCGTGACCATGAAATGGTCGAGTTTGAGATCCTCAAGGCAGTGAGGAAGGTGCGCAGCAAACTGACCACCCTGGGCTTTAGCAGAGCTGACTGTGGCTTCTTGAGGAATCTGCTTGGTATAGTGCCATGGGATGAAGCGCTGGAGGGAAGAAGGGCCCAAGTAAGCCAGTTAATATTCAAGGCTCACCTTCTCCAAGCTCAGGAGTCATGCATCCCTACAAAGAAGAAGGCAGGCAGAAAAGCCAGGAGGCCTGCATGGATGAACAAGGAGCTCCTGGACATGCTCAGAAGTGAAAAGGAGGCCTATAGGGTGTGGAAACAGGGGTGGGAAGCCTGGGAGGAATACAGAGAAATTGTTCAAGCAGCCCCGGATCAGGTGAGGCAAGCTAAAGCCCAGATAGAACTAAATCTGGCCAGGGGCATCAAGACAAACAAAAATCCTTCTTTAAGTATGTCAGCGAGAAAAGAAAGACTAGGGAAGATGTGGGCCCTCTCCGGAAGGAAATACAAAAACTGGTCACCTGGGACAGAGACAAAGCTGAGGTCCTCAATGACTTTTTTGCCTCAGTCTTCACTGGCAAAGACTGCAGCCACACTGCCCATGATGCAGAGGGCAAAGGCAAGGAGTGGGAAAACGAAGAACCACCCATTGTAGGTGAAGATCAAGTACGAGACCACCTGAGGAACCTGAAGGTGCACAAGTCCATGGGACCTGATGAGACACATCTGCGGGTCCTGAGGGAACAGGCAGACGAAGTTGCTAAGCCACTGTCCCTCATATTTGAGAAGTCGTGGCAGTCTGGTGAGCTTCCTGCTGACTGGCCAAGGGGAAACATAACCCCTGTTTTCAAAAAGGGAAATAAGGAAGACCTGGGAGACTACAGGCCAGTCAGTCTCACCCCTGTGCCTGGCCCGATCATAGAGCGGATCCTCCTGGAAACTCTGCTGAGGCACATAGAAAATAAGGAGGTGATATGTAGCATCCAGCATGGCTTCACCAAGGGCAAGTCATGCCTGACAAAATTTGGTGCCCTTCTATGAACGCGTTACAGTGGTACTGGACAAGGTAAAAACAACTGATGTCACCTGCCTGGACTTGTGCAAAGCCTTTGACATTGTCCCACACGATATCCTGGTCTCTAAATTGAAGAGACATGGATTCGACAGATAGACCACTTGGTGGATAAAGAACTGGCTGGACGGTCACACGCAAAGTGTTGTGGTCAACGGCTCGATGTCCAAGTGGCGAGCAGTGATGAGTTGCATTCCTCAGGGGTTGGTACTGGGACAATATCTTTGTTGGTGACATGGACAGTGTGATCGAGCGCACCCTCAGCAAGTTTGCTGATGATACCAAGCTGTGTGGTGAGGTAGACACGCTGGAGGGAAGGGATACCATCCAGAGGGACCTGGACAGCCTGGAGAGGTGGGCCCATGCCAACCTCATGAAGTTCAACAAGGCCAAGTGCAAGGTCCTACATCTGGGTTGGGGCAATCCCAAGCACAAATCCAGGCTGGGCAGAGAATGGCTGGAAGCAGTCCTGAGGAGAAGGACCTGGGGGTGCCGATTGATGAGAAGATCGAAATGAGCTGGCAATGCGTGCTTGCAGCTCAGAAAGCCAACCGCATCCTGGGCTGCATCAGAAGCAGCGTGGCCAGCAGGTCAAGGGAACTGCTCTGGTGAGAGCCCACCTAGACTACTGCATCCAGCTCTGGAGCCCCCAACAGAGGAAAGACATGGACCTGTCAGAGCGGGTCCAGAGGAGGGACACAAAGTTGATCCAAGGGCTGGAGCACCTCTCCTCTGAGGACAGGCTGAAAGAGTTGGGGTTGTTCAGCCTGCAGAAGAGAAGGCTCCAGGGAGACCTCATTGTGACTTTGCAGTACTTAAAGGGGGTCTAGGGGAAAGCCGGGGAGGGACTTTTTACAAGGGCATGTAGTGATATGACCAGGAGGTATGGTTTTAAACTGGAAGAGGGGAAATTTAGATTAGATATTCAGAAGAAATTTTTCATTTCAATGATGGTAAGGCACTGGCCCAGGTTCCCTGGAGAAGCTATGGTTACCCCATCCCTGGAGGTGTTTAAAGCCAGGCTGGATGGGACTTTGAGCAACCTGGTGTAGTGGAACATGTCCCTGCCAAGAGCAGGTGGGTTGGAACTGGATGATCTTCAAGGTCCCTTCCAGCCTAAGCCATTCTATGATTCTATGATTCGGCTTTCCAGGAGAGACAGGCAGGAAGGATCTGGGGTGGGGTTCACTGAAAGTGAAGAGGTTTACTGGATGTATGGAGCTACTCTGTGGACCAGGTGAAAAGTTTGACGAGCCCCTGTAAGGGAAGGTCAGAGGAGAGGCTAGCAGAAGTGGCCTCCCATAGTGGGAGTTCAGGAACCTGCAGGCAGGGTGAGGAAGTGGGCATAGCCTTTGCTCAGCATGCCAAGGAAGTCTCTGGCTGTAGAAGTCTGAGTCTCCCTGGGGACTGCAGTGCCCCGGGCATTTTCTGGAAGGGGAATACGGCAGCGTGCACACTGCAGGCAGTTTCTGGAATGTGTGAGGACAACACCTTAGCACAGCGACCAGATGGGTCAACAGGGGTAATACACACCCGGATCTGATCCTTGCAAGCAAAGAAGAGCTGGTGCGGGATGTGAAGATTGGCTGTCATGACCCCGAAACAGGGGGGTCCCAGGTCCCGAGGGGAGGGAGGGACAAGAATAGAAGACTGCAGATGCTGGGCATTAGAGAGCAGACTTGGGACAGTTCTGGGCAGTTTTAGTGGGGATCCAATCAGCAGCAGCACTGAAGGACAGCAGAGCTCACTACAGCTGGTCTTCAAGGACAGCATCTTCCAAGCATTTGTCTGTATCAAAACCCAGTTGAAACCTGAGGGCAAATTCAAGGGAATCATAATGATCTTTGCCTACCTCAGGAGCAATTAAAGAAGAAAACAAAGATATTGACTGGACACTGCTGAATTGAGTAGGAGCCAGCGTAGATAGAACTGAGATACTCCATGTGTGTCTTGCCTCAGATTTCACCAGCAAGGTCTCCCAGGCCTTGGTGCCTCAAGGCAAGACTCTGGAGGAGAAGAGCCAGGGCTGGATGGGAATCAAATCAAAGGTGATTTGGGCAAAGTCAACCAGTACCAGTATGTGGGAAAAGAGGTAGCATGCAAGGGTGCTGAGAAAGGAAGAGAATGTCACAGTGAGGCCACTCTCTATCATCTTGGAAAGGTCCTGGAGGCTGGGGGACTCCACGACAACTGCAAAAAGCAACGTGGCATGCATCTTTCCAAAAGATCCAGAGGATGAGCTGGGGAGCTGAGGCTGCTTAGCTTCACTTTAGATGAGTGTCCTGGTGTGAGGTAAAAGAGAACCAATTTTGTTCAGTAACTTCGCTTCTTAGCTGGCCTCTTCTAACTACTGAAATTAACTGCATATTGTGCAGACAATGTTCACTCTCTCAGAGTGATAAGACCAATTGTTTATAGCTGATGCCCAGGCATGGTATGCAGAGAGGCTCCTGCTTATACTTATTGCTATAACACCCACGGCCAACCAACTTTGTTATATGCCACGTTGGAGGGTCGGAAGCGGAAAAGCATAGTGGGGTCCCACCTGCAGGGAGGAGCGGACAGGACAGGTGACCCAAAACTGACCAACAGGGTATTCCATCCCATCTGCCTCATGCTCAGTATAAAAGCTGAGGGATCAAAGGGTCACGGGCTCTTCCTTCAATGGCTGACGTCTGAGGAGGACTCTGTTCGTCTACCTGTGATCCCGATCCTGAATCCAGATCCGGAATCCAGTTCCCGTCCATCACTGAGTCCAGCCTGGGACTGCCCCAGCGCCAGCCGGTGACATGACTGTCGTCTCGGGAGCTTGATACGGTTTTGTATATATTTTTCATTATTTCTTTTTATTTTATTATTAATATTTCATTAAAGTAGTTTAGTTTCTTCTAAACTCATAAGTCTCTTTTTCCTCCTCTGCCTCTCTCTTTGAAGAGAGGTAGAGGGGAGCATCTGTCGGTCCCGTCTGGGGTCCCTCGGGTCCCCAGTGGTGGATTTGGCCTAAACCACGACAATGAGGAACATGTCCCAGGTCATGTCCCCTTGGATTGCTTTTCTGTGTGCCTGGAAGAGAAGGTGACTGGATGAACTCGGGCAATATGTGGATCAGTTGCCATCTAGCACTGACCCTCTCAAAGAAAGGGATGTCAGGAGGGAAGCGCTAGCAGGTGGGGGCAATGTTGGATAGCAAAGAAATAAAAGCAGGATCTATCCAGTTTACCCAAACTTCATTGCTCCCAGCGCCATTTAGATGTGAAACGTCCTGATAGAAACATTTTCTCGGAACACACTTTCTACATTCAGTTTGTTGGAGGAAATATGGTTTTGCAGATGGCTGCACAAATCTCTACGTACATAGGAGCAGAGAAAGTATCATCTTGCTGGTCTGTCTTATGAAAAACATGAGAATGTACAGACCAAGATCAAAGTTCTCAAGAGGAGGACTTCTTACACACACCTTACACCAAGGCCTTTTCCACACGTGTTTCAACTTCTCCATTTAGCTGTGAAATGGAGATGTAAATAAGATAAGAATTTGTCCCCTTCTTCTCCCTCATTATAGGTTCTTTAGGTCAGAGCAGAGTTGTGCTGGACCTCAGCCAAGGTACGAGGACCACACTCAGATGTGCAACAAAGGAATCTGGTGCCAAGTGCCCAAGGTCCTATGCAAGGCAAAGGTTTTGTTCAGAGCATGCAGGGGTGGATGGCAGATGGCAATAGAAAGAGGAAATGAGGTGACCTGAAGAAGAGCAAACCCTCAGGACCAGAGAGAAGCAGGGCTGGGCTGTGCAGCCGTGGCAGGAGAGGGCTTTGCTCTCTGGGACGTCTCTGCAGGCCTGCAGGGCCTGTGGTGCAAGGGGAAGCTGATCTCCAGGAAAGACAAGGTGCTTTGGAAAATGTCCTCAGCGATGGACATCCTGTGATCCAAGAACATGGGGTAAATCATTGCTCTGTTCCATGATTGCATCATCAAAGGGATGACTAAAGGCTGTGGGAGAAGCACTGCCTACATCTGCTGGATGGAGATGGGACAGGACTTGCCTCACTGCAGCTGCATGAACAAAGGCACTGAACGTCCCAGAGGTTCTCTTGGGGTGTGTTACATGGCTGCTCTGAATGGCAATTGTGTTCCTGCACGTCTTGTGTAGTCCCTGCTGGCTGCATGCGGCTGTGCAGGAGAGCCCTGGCACCTCCTGTAGCACCACAGGGTGTAGGTCACCTTCCAATGGAGCAGCTGCCCTGAATGAGGTTGGGCACTGTAGGGGTGTCTGTGAGAAACGGGCCATGGGTGCCAAAGGAGATGGGGTAAAGACAGTTGGTGGAGGAGAGAGAGTGTCACCACCATGCCCCACCAGCCTCAAAACGATGACTCCAGACACTGCCCTGTCCCTCTTAATATTTCCATCAGTTACGAGCACGTGTCTTAGACCACCTCTGGCACCTCATGTGTCACCTGTGCTTTGCATGGGTACAGGAGGTACAGGAGACTCCTGCCTTTCCTGCCTGGGTGTGCTGTCTCCTAGTGGGGCAAGAAGAGGGGATTCTTGGACATAACTCTGTCTCCGAAAGGGGAAATGGCACTGCAGGGAAGAAGTTTCTCTGCCCAGCAGAGGGAGAAAACATCAGCGATGACTTCAGCTTGTTTCCCAGGTGGTTCCCCTGGAGCCCCAGGGACATCTCTGAGGGAGCCCAGAGGGGACAGAGAGAGTGCCACCGTGGGCTGGTCCTCTGCTGCCAAACTGGGCCGGGCTGCTGGGCCGGAGGGAGCTTCTGGCAAGCGGGCAGCGCTGCAGAGAGACAGCTCTGCCCAGGAGCAGCTCCTCTGCACAGCGCAGCAGGGCTGAGGGCACTGCCTGCAGGCAGCGAGGGCAGAGCAGGGAGGCAGAGAGAGGTTAAAGGCAGTCTGGAGAGGGAGGATGCTGAGGGTGAATTGGGGTAGAACTCTTCCCAAAGCAGAGCAGCTGCAGTAGCTGGAGAGATCTCCAAAAGCTGGCACCTCCCACAGCCCGTGGGATCTTTCAGGAGGATGCTCACAACTTCTCTGCTGTGGAACAAGAGGACATTCTCTAGATTGGGGCTTCCCTGCTGCACCATCAGAGGCACAGGGCATGACGGCTGCCCTCTCCCAGGAATGGTCGAAGGGCTGTGAAGGTGGGTGTGCAGGCAGGGGTGGGCAGGGCTGTCCTTGCCAGCAGGGTCCCTGCACCCCGGGGGCTGTGTGCCGGGGCAGGGACTCTGCCACCTGCAAGGGTCAGCTCTCCACCTGCCCAGGGAGCTCCCCGCAGTGCTGTGGGGAGAAGCTGTGGGTGGAAGGAGTGACCCCAGCATGGTAGGGTAGGGATGAGCAGGTCAGGGCATGGTGCTTCTGCTCTCAAGAGAGCACAGCACGGGTGAGCTCTACCTCATGATATTTTTCAGAGGACCTCTCCGGCAACACACCAACTCAGCAGCATCTTCCCCTTTGCAGCCACATCAGGTTCGCTGTGAACTGGTCTTTAGCCCTCACACACTCAGAGGTGCCCCTGGGCAGCGCCCCGTCCCTGGAGGTGTTGGCAGACAGAGGTGGGCGCACAGCAGTGGGATGGGGTTTGTGAGCCCTGAGCAGGAGTTGAGCCGGGGACAGGGGGACAGCTGCCGGCAGCAGAGACACGGGCAGGGAGTGAGAGGGAGCTGCTGCCTGAAACACTGGCGAGGGGCATGTGGTCCCGTCCGTGCTGTCCCTGAAGCACAGACACCTTCCCCTTGGCAGCTCCTGCCTGGTCTCCATTCCCAGCCGGGGCACAGCTCTGCCCTCCAGCCCACGGGGTCTTGGGCACGCATTGACCCTGCAGCAGCCAGAGCCCAGCAAAGGGCGAACCCCGGATTGCCGTCTGCCTAGCATGTCCCTCCTCCCTTGTCAGGAGAGTTGTGGCATTTCACTGCCGTCCCCTCCTGCCTGAGCTGCCCTTGTTCTCACCGTTGGATAAACTGAGGATAAACTGAGTCAGTGCGGGGGGTGGGGGTTGCGGGTGGCAGATTCAGCTCCCGTTCAGATGCCGACCCTTTGGGTCCTGCTCTGCAGTCGTGTCTGTGGGAGCAATGTGCCCAGGACTCCTCCAGGCAACTTAAGGACATCAACTATTTCCCTGAGGAGTCCTGTGGGGCTGCAGGGTGCTCTCCAGAAGGGCACAGCTCTCCCATAGTATCTCTGTGCTCCCTCAGATCCACATGGAGAAGACATCTCGGTGCTCAGGCCATGGAAATGCTGCTGGGCAGCTGTATGTGGGCAGCTGCAATGATCCCTCCTGGTCCCAGTCTGGGAGGGGAGAGATGAGAAAAGGCAATGAGCCTGTATATCTCCCCTTTGAACCTGCATTCCTCTCTTCTCCGCAGTGTCCTGCTTCTTTTGATCGCAACACCTGAGAGGGATCCTCCTCCAGCTGCAAGCTGCCAGCACAGGGCAGCGGAGAAGAGGACAGATGGGCAGAGCCGCTCTCCTCTCTCTGCACTAAGGGACCGTCCCTTTGCCTCTCAGGACCCACAAGACTTCACCTGGAGTGCATTAGAAATGTCAGGGATTTCGGCCATCCCAAACCGCTCCAAAATGCGGCAGGTACAACCAGAACAAAACAGAGAAAACAAAATCCCCTCTCCTCTGCTGTGCAGTTGGGCAAATTGCCGACAACAACACTGAAAAGCTCTTTGATATAACACAATTACATTTAATTGGAGACAGCCCTGCTGTCCTAGTTCCCTCTTGCTGCACAGCAAGGAGGACTCCTCGGGAGCCCATTGCCCTGCTCCCAGTGGCAGCCTCAGCCAGCAAAAGCCGGAGCTCAAGTGAGGGAGCTGCAGAGAGGTGCTCCTGAAAAGAGGGTCTGAATGTGGGGCTGCAAAGACATATGCAATCCATTTTGCCAGGAGAAGTCTGCTCTGACTCAGTACTGTCTTTTCCTCCTTAACAGATAGTCACAGTTAAGAATAAGAGATACCCAGAGGCAGGAAATGTCCAACAGCAGCTCCATCACCCACTTCCTCCTCCTGGCATTCGCAGACACACGGGAGCTGCAGCTCTTGATCTTCTGGCTCTTCCTGGGCATCTACCTGGCTGCCCTCCTGGGAAACGGCCTCATCATCACCGCCGTTGCCTGTGACCACCGCCTCCACAGCCCCATGTACTTCTTCCTCCTCAACCTCTCTGTTCTGGACCTGGGCTGCATCTCCACCACTCTCCCCAAAGCTATGGCCAATTACCTCTGGGACACCAGGGACATTTCCTATGCAGGATGTGCTGCACAGATCTTTTTTTTTTCCTTCTTGTTTGGTGCAGATTTTTCTCTTCTCACCATCATGGCCTACGACCGCTACATTGCCATCTGCCAACCCCTGCACTACGGGACCCTCCTGGGCAGCAGAGCTTGTGTCCGCATGGCAGCAGCTGCCTGGGCCAGTGGGTTTCTCAATTCTCTCCTGCACACGGCCAATACATTTTCACTCCCCCTCTGCCAGGGCAATGCCTTGCACCAGTTCTTCTGTGAAGTCCCCCACATCCTCAAGCTCTCCTGCTCACACTCCTACCTCAGGGAAGTTGGGCTGATTGTGGTTAGTGCCTGTCTCTTCTTTGCATGTTTTGTTTTTATTGTGGTGTCCTACATGCACATATTGAGGGCAGTGCTGAGGATCCCCTCTGAGCAGGGACGGCACAAAGCCTTTTCCACGTGCCTCCCTCACCTGATGGTTGTCTCCCTCTTTATCAGCACTGGCATGTTTGCCTACATGAAGCCCCCCTCCATCTCCTCATCATCCCTGGACCTGGTGGTGGCAGTGTTGTACTCGGTGGTGCCCCCAGCAGTGAACCCCCTCATCTACAGCATGAGGAACCAGGAGCTCAAAGAAGCATTGAAGAAAGGGATTCAATGGGTTCACCTTCAGCAGCAGTAAGCTGCCCATGTCTCCTCACAGGCTGTCCCTACTGTGCTGGATAATAGTGAGGCCTTCGGTAAATGTGTCATCACAGCATCAGAACTGCCTTCCTGAGGAGCATCTCCGTAATAACAGGGCAGCTCTCTCTGTTGCAGGAAAATTGACATAAACTAAGAAAACGAAATATAAAATGTCATTGTAATTGAAGCAACCAAGGACACCTGCTGCTGCTCAAGTCCTCTGTACTGCCCCAACTCTATTTAATAATTTACCTAATATGAAAATAGAGAAAGAGTAACTAGACATGATTTATCTATGATTCAGTTAAGGAACTACCACCAGACAATGTAGCATTGTTGAGAAGCAGGGGATTCCTGTCAAGAGAGTGATGAACTGTAGGGCGGGTCAGCGAACCCAGAAAAACTCTTGGAACTGCCAAGATCAGAGAAGTGGTAAAAGGTAATTCTGCCAGGGGGAGATCGCGACCACTGACTCACTGACCACCTACCCAAATGATACCACCTACTCAAAAGAGAACAATGGAAGAAGAAGACAGAGTCTGTGCACTAATTTACATGGGAAGCAAAGAAATCTCAACCAATCCTTGAAGAGAATAACAATGAGTAACTGTGAATATATATATGAATTGTTTGAATATGTAAACATCAATGCATAGAAGTGGAGTCTTTTGAAGCTAATTTGTGCTCCCGTTTTGGGCTGAGCACCCCATTTCTGCGCATTAATGGAATAAACTTGGAAATACCTCTGCTCTGTGTGTTATTGGCTTGCACACCGTGTAATAAACCCAGATTTGGGATATCAGGAGGGTGTCATACTGCAGTGAAATAGATCTAGTTTTGTCATTGAGGCAGCAGCAGAAGGATGTGCAGTTCCGTGCAATGACATGGAGCTAAATAGAGGATTCAAATGAGTCTATGGGATGAGACATCTTTGGCATCTGAGGAGCATTAGGAGGGCTTTGGAAGAAGCCGCACAGGTTATGGGGAACTCACAGCCATTAGGAAAACCTCAGAAAACGACAGCCTTGTGTTTGAAGAAATAGTGAAGACAGAGTCATCAGTAGAGCTTGGGACAGCATGGGGTCAGAGTGGGCTGTGGAAGCAGGGGTTGGCATCTGCATCTGTTCTGATGGGGCTGGGACCCCCCAACAGAACTGAAATCCTTGTCCTTTTGACTACGGCTGCGGTCTCTTCCACTGAGGCCCCTGAGAGCACTCCAGTTCCTTACATCAATGGGGCCTTGTTGCCTCCACCCCACCCTCCAGAGGGCCTGAGAGGTGTCCTACCACTGTCTTGCCCTTGGCATCACACACCCCTTCATCTCACTGCTCGCAGGAAGAGCCCTGAGCTTCCCGTGTGGGAAAGGATCCCCATTCCCAGGGTGTGCGGGTCAGTGCTTGGACATCCCGCTTGATGAGACAGGTCAAGGGCTTTCACAACCACTTCCATGTTTGATTTTCAACGTGTAAGCAGTGCCTCTGACTTCCTGCTTCACCAGCCTCCAGAGACAGTCCCTTTTCTGGTCATTCCCTCCAAGGTCTTTTCAGGGGTGGCCCTCAGTGCAGCCCACTGACATGCTCAGAAACTTGGAGCTTTGCTGCTGCCTTTTACTTCTCAAGAGGCCAGTTCATTAACATGCAAAATGCCCTAACAAGCCAAGGCTCTGAGCATAATTTTCTTCATTTTACAATTCTTATTTGAGAGATTTCAGAAGTGAAATGATTTTAAAAATGAAAGAAAAGAAAAGAAAAAAGTTTCCTTTTTCTTCCACTTGTCTTTGTTTATCTGCTTACGCATTAAGTGATATCAGCAATTTCCAAATGATATTGAAACTGGACCTCTCCAAATGGAGGGTGAATGTGTAGGTATTGAGGTTTGGGCTGGACTGGCCACTCAGGCAGAACGGCAGACGCTCTCCCCTACCGAGGAGAGGCAGGAGAGAGAGAAAGGGACTTACGAGTTTAGAAGGACCTAAACTCTGTTAATGAAATATTAATAATAAAATAAAAAGTCCATAATGAAATATATACAAAACCATATCAAGCTCCCAGGATGATGATCACGTCACTGGCTGGCGCTGGGGCAGTCCCAGACTGGACTCAGTGCTGGATGGGAACTGGATTCCAGATAAGGATTCAGGATCGGGATCACAGGCAGACGAACAGACAGAGTACTCCTCAGACACCGGTCATTGAAGGAAGAGAGCTGACCCTTTGATCCCTCAGCTTTTATACTGATCATGAGGCAGATGGGATGGAATACCCCGTTGGTCACCTGTCCTGTCGCTCCTCCCCGCAGGTGGGACCCCACTATGCTTTTCCACTTCCAACCGTCCAAGGGGGAAATCACAAAGTTGGTTGGCCGTGGGTGTTATAGCAATAAGTATAAGCAAGAGCCTCTCTGCACACCGTGCCTGGGCATCCGCTGTAAACATAGGTCTGATCACTCTGAGAGAGTGCACACTGTCTGCACAATATACTGTTAATTTCAGTAGTTAGAAGAAGCCCGGCTAAGAAGCGAAGTTACTGAACAAAATTGGTTCTGTTTTACCTCACACCAGGACAGGTGTGTATTGTTTCTCTCAAACAGGTTTATTAGGAAAGCGTTTTTCTTCAATTGCCAAAACGCTGGTCAGTATAGGTTGGGAGTCCACACTATTTACCAGCTGGGATATTTGGTTGAGCACTCTATGAAACGATAATCAGGTTATCAAGTTATCAGGTGCGTTTCTCACAGCTGAGACATCAGCCTGCAGAGAAACACTCTGCAGTTTCTGCAACATCTCATCAAGTTCCCACCTAGCTTTTTCAGACGATTTTTCCATGGCTGAGGTGTTGACTGGCCGAGGGACATCATCTAACCTGTTGTCCAATACACTGCCACATGCTACCGCAGATTTATGGTTTTTCCTCAACTGAGACAGCGGTCTGGTCACGTGACCTGTCCAATGCTGACACACTGTCCTGTGGGGCAGAAAAAGATTATGTGCATAATGCTGCATGTCAGTATCCACATGACCCACTGTCGGTGCCTCATCCTCTTTCCAGCAAAATAATACCAATCCATGAGCATGTGCCGCTGGTGCTCTCCGTACCCACATGCGCCAAGTGGGTCCGGTAATTTTGAGTGCATCTGGATCTAATGGTGTCTTCAGGTTGTCCAAATCAGTAAAAATCATCTGCCGCACAGCTATTTCCCTCAGATTCTGAACATCTCTCTCAATAGTTGTCCACTTGGATGGGTGGTATGGGATAGCGTCCCTATAGGGATACTTGCTCCTCACGCTTTACAGGAGTCATCTCCAGAGGCTAAGGGATTGTGGTGTTCTTCCAAAAACCCTGTCAATACCCAATTCTCTAGTCAATGGTCCCAACCGCTTGGCTTCTCTACCATCTAAGTCCAAACTATCGGCTCCAGTGTCCCAGCAATCGAGTAGCCAAGGAATCACTTGCTCGCCTTCCTGACGGCTGTAATGCTTACGTATGTCTCGCAGCTCACTTAGGGATAACGATGGAGTGGTTTCCTCTGTTTCTTCATTGTGTGATGTCCCTGACTGACTGTTGCTATCTGGTCCTATTGCACGTCTTGTCTTATGCACAGGGTTGACTGATACCGGCACTGACTGGGTCTGTAGTTCAGCTGCATCATCCATCACCAAGGTCGGAGTAGGTGTAATACTCGTTGCAGCTGCGGGTCCTGTCATGGTAGCCAGCGGGGACTGGAGAGGTGCAATGTCCGTCATGGGGGCTGGCGGGTGCTGTGCAGGAGAAATACCGTGCAGTGCCTGACATAGGAGCCGGTGGGATCTAAGCCAGCGGAGTCTGGATCGGATGGATGCCTGCCATGGGGGCTGGCAGGGTCTGAGTGTCGCAGGGGACGGCAGGGTCTGTGCAGGCGCGATGTCTGTCACAGGGACAGGTGGGGGCTGTGCAGGTACGATGTCGGCTGTGGGGGCCGGGGGGTTGCCGCTGGACACGTCCCTATACTGTAGATCCACCAATGAAGAAGAAAGAGCCCGCAAAATTTAATTACCCAAGCACAATAACCAAAACATTCCAAGGGTATTCCAGACTTTCAAAAACTGTTGCTATTGATGCCACCGGCACATACAAAGACTCAAGAGACATCCCCCCTCTTGCTAAATGGCCCATAATATAACCCAAGGTGTAATTATGCACAATGTCCAACAGAGGCCTCCCGCCGTCCCAAGGTGAGTCTGACCGCGGCAATTCGCAAGGTGCCATTAGAAAAGTGACACAAAACGGAAACATTAAAAAAGACCCGATAACATAGCAAAATACTGCCACCCAAAATAAAAAGGCAATGTTTTTAAGTCCCCATCTAGAAACGATAAGCTGCCCTAAACCAGCAGAAAGGGGAAATGTGGAGAAATGCCAGGAGTGTTGCTGTGAGGAGGCAAGAGAGGGACAGAGGGTTGGGCTCTGCTGGGTGGAAAAGGAGACCAGGGCGTTCCTTCAGAGTGGGTGTCTGCACTGCAGGGGATGGCAGGGAGGGTGCCTAAGTCCACTCTCCCAAGGCATTTGTGGGAGCAGGTCCCTCCGACTCCCTGCCCACATCTGGGCTGCCTGGAGCTGTCCCTGCCGGGAGCTGTTTCTCTGTCCCAACATCTCCTCCCTGCCAGTGCTCACTGACCTCATCTCTCCCGCTGTGTGCTCAGCTCTGCCCTGCAGATCCCTCCTGGCAGCAGGGCACTGCCCAGGGACATCTCTGCATGCCAAGAGGATAAGAAGAGGCTCAGACAAATGCTAACAAGAACTGAGGTCTCCGTGCCTGCTCCAGAGTGTAGAAAAAAAATTTCCCATCTCCCACTGTCAGGGATGTCACAGTCAGGGGTGAGAAGGTAGAGTTGAGGCTCCTGAAAAAAGGGAACAAGGCCAAGAGGGGGACTTCAGGAGAGCAGGCTTTGGCCTTCTGAGGGCCCTGATCAGAAGAATCCCATGGGATACGGCCCTGCGGAGAAGAGGGGGGCAGAGAGCTCTTTGCTAGTCAAGGATGGACTCTTGCAGCTCCAGAACAGTCCACCCCATCATATAGGAAGTCTGTCAAAGCTGGCAGGAGCCTGGCATGGGTGAGAAAGGAGGTCCTGACTAAAATGAAGCATGAAGGGGCAGCCCAGAGAAGGTGGACGCTGACTGGCTTCTGGCCTCAATGATTCTGTGACTCTGTGCTGGAGAGAGCCATTTGCGTGAGCGTGTGCTTGTCTGTGCCTGGGGGGAGCAGGGGGACGAGGGGATCCCGGGGCCAGGTTCTGGATAGATGGAAGGTGTCAGACCAGCTCTCGGAAGGATCCGTTTTTGCTGTGTGTCTATATGGGTAGATATCTTACACTAACATAATACAGCACACAAAGAGCCCACCCTTGTTTCCCTTTCTCCACTGACCGTGGTTTTGATTGCCCTAGAAACCTCTTTGTGTACCACAAGTCTTCCCGTGATGATAATGCATTTGGGGGCGGGGGGGGGGGTGGCGGGGGGGGTGGGCAGGGAGGCTGGGTGAGTGTAGAGGGACGAGGCTGGCTCTGACAGGGGCCATGAAGCAGCTGCCCGGAGGTGACAGCAAGGACATGACAAGGAAGAAACTTATCTCTGTTGACGTCACTGTTTTTAGGAAGGCAAAGCTCCCCTTGAGCCAGTGGTTGCAAGGAAGGTCAAGAGCAGAAAGAAGGCTTAGGGGGACCTCCTTGCAGCCTGTCAGAACCTAGGAGGAGGTCATAAAAATGCGGAGATAGGCTCTCCACCACGGTGCATATTAGGAGGATGAAAGACTAGTGTTGGGTGAAAGAGGGGATGTTCAACCTGGAGATAAGGAGATTTTCCGCCAGTGTCAGGGCTTGTCCTGAGCCGGGTGGCCATGAGCCCCACCTGCCCTTCTGTCTGCCATGGTTGGTCAGGTTGCTGTAACAGAGGTGCCCCCAGGATCAGAACCCAGGTGGGCCTCTTCCACCTGCCTCACCCCCTCCCCTCCCCAAGGACGGAATTCCTCTTGGGTGGGGTCTCTGATGCGCTGGATGACCTCAGCCTGCCTGCTGGCCAGCATGTCTCCTGAGGGCCAACCAGGCTGCTGCTGTGGAAGTGCCCTCAGAATCATCACCATGCCAGCCATCTCCCCTTGGCCTGCCGCTCCTCTTTCCCTCTGCCCCTATCTTGGCTGGGAAGAGCGGTTTTCTGATAAACCTCTTGTCCCCAAACTGCTGGGGCCAGCTGCTGGCCAGTCGTGCTCCTACAACAGTAGTGGCCCCACAATCAAGATCAGAACTTGTCTCACCTTTGCCTATCTCTCCCCATCCACTCCCTTGACGCCTCATCTCTGCTGGACCCCACCTTCAACATCCAAACCCCGTTACTGGCTTTTGCCTCTCCTCTGCCGCACGGGTTGCCAGAGACAGGGTAGCACATCTTACGTTTAAGCTTTGCAGTGCTCATGCATAGTTATTGTGATAAAGTGAGTGCTGAGATCAGACTCTATGGTGTGGAGCAGTTAAAAGAGCAGATTGACAGTGGTGGCCATCATGTTGGTTTTGCAAGGGGGGGCTTCTGTCTATATACTAAAAGGATCTCCTACTACCAAGATGTGTTTGGTGTTTCAAGCTGTCACTTACAGAGGTCCCACAAAATCGATCTGCAGTTGTGCCCGTGGGCTTCCAATATGTTGGTGCTGGAGTTGGGCTTTTGATCCAGGGTTGTCTGCATGGGTCATGGCACAAGAAAGGCAGTTCCTACACCAGAGATATACATCCTTCTTCAAGTTAGGCCCCCACCCGCTGCTCAGAGTGTTTGTCTGAGCTCACGCATGAACTTCGATAAACTCTCCTTGAATATTCTGAGGCAAAATCCAATGCTTATTGCCTTCTGCATCTACAGCATAATAAATATTGCTTTCCCTTACTATGCAGGCTGACCTGATGGGTCTTTTCACATGTCCTGGTTCTGGCAAGGATGGGGTTAATTTCCAAGGAGCCGGCAGGGGAGGCACGTATTCCATACCATGTGACCCATGCCCCGCTATAAAAGGAGCTAGCCGGGGCGGGGGAGTCAGTCGCCACTTGGGGGCGGATTGTGGCGGTGCGGGTCCGGTCGGTGCCCTTCGCGGCGGTACTGTAATCGCGTTCTTGTATTCCTTTACCGGTGTTATTGTTTTTCTTTCTTTCTTTTCTTTCTTTTTCCCTTTGTCTGTTCTGCTAAATTATAATATTTCAACCCACGAGTTTTGCCCTTTTCTGTTGATTTTTCCCACGGCTGTGGGAGTCGAGTGAGCGGCTGCGTGGTTCTCTGTTGCTGGCTGAGGCTAAACCACGACAGTCCTTTTTGGCGCCCAACGTGGGGCACGAAGGGTTGTAATAACGACAGATCTGACCAGAGCTTGTTAAAACGGATTTCTTATATGTATTTCTCCTATTAGTTAAATAGTTGCCGGTTACAATGTTGCTTCGTTTGTTTACATGGCTGTGTTATGTAAATTCTTATATGCTGTATGTACTCCCTGTGATGCTGTTTGTTATCTCAGGGAGAGGGATCAGGACTATAATTTTGCTGTCCTGTGCAATATCAGCTTATGATATGGCAACATCACTATTCAAGTGGCTTTGTTGGGGTTTCTATGTAGTATTGCTGTCCTGTCCATACCTTGGTTCCCGTCTCTCAGAAGTTATCAATAATCACACCCAGTCTATGGGAGAAACAGGGGGAGATACTTTCCCCAGCTCTTTTGCCTCCTTTTTCTCCTTTGGGCCAGGTATAACACCTCTTGAGAATCTTGAATATCCTTGGGATGCTCAAACCAGAGTGTTCCTATTGCTATGTCTCCTGAATGTTTTTCAAGTCTTTTTTAGGGTAAAACAGCTGTTTAAGACTACCACTCAGAAATCTGTCCCAAGGCCAGATAGTCAGGGGTGGCATGGGATGTGGGAGAACATGGGCAGGTATCTAGAGAACTTCTCACCTCCAATGGTTTGGGACTTCACTCTTGAACAACTACAGGACCCTGATAAAGTAATAGAATATTTCAAAGGAAAATGCTGTGGCTATTCCAGAGAGGCACAACTTACGGCACTGTGTTGGGCCCTGGCCAGTATCTACCAAACACTGCTCAGTACTATGCAGGACCCTCAGGGGAAAGAGGGGAAAGCCAGACCAGCAGACAAGGAGGCTACTCCAACTCCAGTGGCAGGCACTATGCCTACTCCAACTCCGGTGGCAGACAATGAGGCTACTCCAACCCCAGTGGCAGGCACTGTGGCTACTCAAACCCTGGTGACAGGCAATGCAGCCACTCAAACCCCAGTGGCAGGCACTGCAGCTGAACCGGACAACCAACCTGTGCCAGTATCAGTTGCTCCTATACAGAAGAAGAAATACACCAAGAAATCAGTTCGCATAGTAAAGGATGATGATGAACCAGGGCCATCAAAGGAACAGGAGGAAGAGACAGAACCAGAGGTAATAACCCGACCCCTATCCCTGAGTGAGCTGCGAGATATGCGAAAAGATTTCAGTCGACTTCCTGGTGAGCACATTGTCACCTGGCTGCTCCGATGCTGGGATAACGGGGCCAGTAGCTTGGAATTAGAGGGCAGGGAAGCTAAGCAGCTGGGATCCCTGTCTAGGGAGGCAGGCATTGACAAGGCAATTGGGAAAAAGACACAAGCCCTCAGCCTCTGGAGACGACTCCTGGCAGGTGTAAGGGAAAGGTATCCTTTCAGTGAAGATGTTGTATGTCGTCCAAGCAAGTGGACCACCATGGAAAAAGGTATCCAGTACCTAAGGGAATTAGCCGTACGAGAGATGATTTACTTTGACCCAGATAATGCGCAGTTACCCACAGATCCTGATGAAGTCCAGTGCACAAGGCCCATATGGCGGAAGTTTGTACGGAGCGCACCATCATCATATGCCAACTCCTTGGCAGTGATGGAATGGAGAGGTGAAGAGGGACCAACGGTGGATGAGGTGGCTGGACGACTCCGTCAATATGAAGAAAGCTTATCTTCCCCCCTCGTTTCAGCTGTGGAGAAACTGTCCCAGAAGGTCCAGCAACTTGAAGAGAGTATGTCCTACTCCCCACCTGTACAGGCCAGCATCTCAGCTATTAGGAGCAGGCGTTTCCCTACTCAAGAGGAAGAGTATAGGGGGTACACACCACGAGGCACCCTGTGGTTTTACCTGCGTGACCACGGAGAGGACATGAGGAGGTGGGATGGACAACCTACCTCAGCACTACGGACACGGGTACGTGAGCTGCAAGGAAGAACAAACACAAAAGGGGATCCCTCCAGAAAAAGTGCAGCTCCTGTTTCCAGCAGACAGTTCCCCAGACAGAATGGAAGGCCTGATCTAACCTCCGATCCTCTTGAAGGGACTTCCAAATCATTTTTGCAACAAGTGAGTAACGTATACTATGATCAGGATTAGAGGGGCCCTGCCTCCAGCCAGGTGGGGGAAAGGGACAACCGGGTTTATTGGACTGTGTGGATTCGATGGCCTGGCACATCTGAGCCACAGGAGTATAAGGCTCTGGTGGACACTGGTGCACAATGCACCTTAATACCATCAAATTACAGAGGAGCAGAACCCATTTGTATTTCTGGAGTGACAGGGGGATCCCAAGAGTTGACTGTACTGGAAGCTGAAGTAAGCCTAACTGGAAATGAGTGGCAAAAGCATCCCATTGCGACTGGCCCAGAGGCTCCATGCATCCTTGGCATAGACTATCTCAGGAGAGGATACTTCAAGGACCCAAAAGGATACCGGTGGGCTTTTGGCATAGCTGCCTTGGAGACAGAAGAAATTGAACAGTATCCACCTTGCCTGGTCTCTCAGAGGACCCCTCTGTGGTAGGGTTGTTGAGGGTCAAAGAACAACAGGTGCCGATTGCTACCACAACGGTGCATCGACGGCAATATCGTACTAACCGAGACTCTGTGATTCCCATCCATAAGTTGATTCGTCAACTAGAGACTCAAGGAGTGATTAGCAAGACTCGCTCACCCTTTAACAGTCCCATATGGCCAGTGCGAAAATCTAATGGAGAGTGGAGGCTAACAGTGGATTATCGTGGCCTGAATGAAGTCACACCACCGCTGAGCGCTGCTGTGCCAGACATGCTAGAGCTTCAATACGAACTGGAGTCGAAGGCGGCCAAGTGGTATGCAACGACTGATATCGCCAATGCGTTCTTCTCAATCCCTTTGGCGGCAGAGTGCAGGCCACAGTTTGCTTTCACCTGGAGGGGTGTCCAGTACACCTGGAATCGACTGCCCCAGGGGTGGAAACACAGCCCCACCATTTGTCATGGACTGATCCAGACCACACTGGAACAGGGTGAAGCTCCAGAACATTTGCAGTACATTGATGACATCATTGTATGGGACGACACAGCAGAAGAAGTTTTTGAGAAAGGGAATAAAATAGTTCAAATCCTTCTGAAAGCTGGCTTTGCCATAAAACGAAGTAAGGTTAAGGGACCTGCACAGGAGATACAATTTTTAGGAATAAAGTGGCAAGATGGACGCCGTCAGATCCCAATGGATGTGATCAACAAAATAGCAGCTATGTCCCCACCGACTAGTAAAAAGGAAACACAAGCTTTCTTAGGTGTTGTGGGTTTTTGGAGGATGCATATTCCAAATTACAGTCTGATTGTGAGCCCTCTATATCAAGTGACGCAGAAAAAGAATGATTTTAAGTGGGGTCCTGAGCAACGACAAGCTTTCGAACAAATTAAGCAGGAAATAGTTCATGCAGTAGCGCTGGGGCCAGTCAGGGCAGGACAAGACGTTAAAAATGTGCTCTACACTGCAGCCGGGGAGAATGGCCCTACCTGGAGCCTCTGGCAAAAAGCACCAGGGGAGACTCGAGGTCGACCCCTGGGGTTCTGGAGTCGGGGATACAGAGGATCCGAAGCCCGCTATACCCCAACAGAAAAGGAGATATTGGCAGCATACGAGGGGGTTCGAGCTGCTTCGGAGGTGGTTGGCACTGAAGCACAGCTCCTCTTAGCACCTCGACTGCCAGTGCTGGGCTGGATGTTCAAAGAAAGGGTCCCTGCCACACATCATGCAACTGATGCTACGTGGAGTAAGTGGATTGCACTGATCACCCAGCGAACTCGAATGGGAAACCCCAGTCGTCCAGGCATACTGGAAGTGATCATGGACTGGCCAGAAGGCAAAGATTTCGGAATATCACTAGAGGAAGAGGTGACGCGTGCAGAAGAGGCCCCACCGTATAATGACCTGCCAGAAAATGAGAAGAAACATGCCCTGTTCACTGATGGGTCCTGCCGAATTGTGGGAAAGCATCGAAAGTGGAAGGCTGCTGTGTGGAGTCCGACACGACGAGTTGCAGAAGCCACCGAAGGACAAGGTGAGTCGAGTCAGTTTGCAGAGGTAAAAGCCATCCAGCTGGCTTTGGACATTGCTGAGCGAGAGAAATGGCCGGTACTTTACCTCTATACTGATTCATGGATGGTGGCAAATGCTCTGTGGGGGTGGTTACAGCAGTGGAAGCAGAACAACTGGCAGCGCAGAGGTAAGCCCATCTGGGCTGCTGAACTGTGGCAAGATATAGCTGCCCGGATTGAGAATCTGGTTGTGAAAGTACGTCATGTAGATGCCCACATCCCCAAGAATCGGGCCACTGAGGAACATCAAAACAACCAGCAGGTAGATCAGGCTGCTAAAATTGAAGTGGCTGAGGTGGATCTGGACTGGCAACGTAAGGGTGAACTATTCATAGCTCGGTGGGCCCACGATGCCTCAGGCCATCAAGGAAGAGATGCGACATATAGATGGGCTCGTGACCGAGGGGTGGACTTGACCATGGACACTATTGCACAGGTTATCCACGAATGTGAAACGTGTGCTGCCATTAAGCAAGCCAAGCGGTTAAAGCCTCTTTGGTACGGAGGACGGTGGCTGAAATATAAATATGGAGAGGCCTGGCAGATTGATTATATCACACTCCCACAAACTCGCCAAGGCAAGCGCCACGTGCTCACAATGGTGGAAGCAACCACTGGATGGCTGGAAACATACCCTGTGCCCCATGCCACCGCCCGTAACACTATCCTGGGCCTTGAACAGCAAATCCTATGGCGACATGGCACCCCAGAAAGAATTGAGTCGGACAACGGGACTCACTTCCAAAACAGCCTCATAGACACCTGGGCCAAAGAGCATGGCATTGAGTGGGTATATCACATTCCTTATCACGCACCAGCCTTGGGTAAGATAGAACGATATAATGGACTGCTAAAGACTACCCTGAGAGCCATGGGGGGTGGGACCTTCAAACATTGGGATACCCATTTAGCAAAAGCCACCTGGTTAGTTAACACTAGGGGATCTGCCAATCGAGCTGGCCCTGCCCAATCAAAACTTCCACGTACAGTAGAAGAGGATAAAGTCCCTGTAGTGCATATGAAGAATATGTTAGGAAAGACAGTCTGGGTTAGCCCTGCCTCAGGCAAAGGCAAACCCATCCGTGGGATTGCTTTTGCACAAGGACCCGGGTGCACTTGGTGGGTGATGCGAGAGGATGGGGAGGTCCGATGTGTACCTCATGGGGATTTGATTTTGGGTGAGAATAGCCAGTGAATAATTTTATGATGTAATAAGAACTGATCTCAGTATCTGGCGCCCAGCAATTTTCCTTGAGATCGACATCTTCAACCTGTGGACCATGGGCATGGACTGTATTGCATTCCCCAGTTATGAGCTTCAAATACAGCACCCACCAGTTCAGCACTACACATCATCTTATGTGCCCTGAGAGACTGTTCTCACTGCTGGAGCCTACCATCATGGACTACGTGAGCTTAATGGACATTTTTAAGGGATGGCTCATAGACTATGGGAACTGAAAGATCTGGGCATGACATAGATGGTATGGAATAAGGGGTGGATAATGTCCTGGTTCCGGCAAGGATGGAGTTATTTTCCAAGGAGCCGGCAGGGGAGGCACGTATTCCATACCACGTGACCCATGCCCCGCTATAAAAGGAGCTAGCCGGGGCGGGGGAGTTAGTCGCCGCTCGGGGGGGGGGGGCGGGTTGCGGCGGTGCGGGTCTGGTCGCTGCGCTTCGCGGCGGTACTGTAATCGCATTCTTGTATTCCTTTACCGGTGTTATTGTTTTTCTTTCTTTCTTTTCTTTCTTTTTCCCTTTGTCTGTTCTGTTAAATTATAATATTTCAACCCACGAGTTTTGCCCTTTTCTGCTGATTTTTTCCCACGGCTGTGGGAGTCGAGTGAGCGGCTGCGTGGTTCTCTGTTGCTGGCTGAGGCCAAACCACGACAATGATAATGAAAATGATGCCAATAATGGCAAGGTAGATAAGGGAAAGGATAAGCCACACAAACAACAAACAGGTCTGGGATAACCCAGGATTCATTCCTGGGCTGTGGGTGAAATGTTACCACTCTTGACAAACATCCATGAAATCACTTTCCTACTGCCCTGCTTCAGCTTCTCATTCCTCATGCTGTAGAAAAGGGGGTCACAGCTGGAGGTACCACAGAGTACAGGACTGCCACCACCAAATCAAGGGATGGGGAGGGCCTTCTGGTTAGCAAAGTGCTGACAGACTGACCACGACCAAGTGGGGCAGGCACCTGTACAAGGCTTTGTGCCGTCCTTGCTCAGAGGGGATCCTCAGCACATCCCTCAAGATCTGCACACAGAAGAAAAGAATGAATATAAAACACCCAAAGGCTATACAGACGCCATCCACAAGTACCAAAACTTCCCTGAGGCAGGAGTCTGAGCAGTAGAGCTTGAATGTCTGGGGGATGCTCTTACTGCTCCAGGGACAGGGCAGCCTTCCCCAGGCTGGTACAGCCAGAAAGGTGTTTTCACTTCCCATTCCTTCCTGCTGTGTTAAGAAGGGTTCTTAGGCAAAGAAGTTGCTGCAAGGTAATTTTTTTTTTTTTTTGATTAAATGCAATGAGACACTGGATCCCTATTTACAGAAGTCTCTGGGTCAAACAAGATGTGTGGATACGTAAGTAGGAAGGGATGAATAATGACATTTCTTTGAAGACAAAATCATCACAAGTGGAAAAAAAATATAAAGAAACAGTCTTTTTTGGTCATGAAATACAGTGGGACTCCTTTGCAGAAGCTCGTAGGTAATCTGTGGCTACCAAAAAATTTCTAATCAGTTTCCTCGGGTCATCCTTGAGCTCCTGGTTCTTCATGCTGTTGATGAGGGGGTTCAGTGTTGGAGGTACCACCAAATGACAACCAGCCATCACCAGAGGCAGGGCTGGGAAGGAGATTGAGGGGGACTTCAAGCAAAGATGGCAGTGCTGACAGACAAACAGCCAGGTGAGGGAGGCATGTGGAGAAGGCTTTGTGCCGTCCATGCTCAGAGGGCATCCTCAGCACCACCCTCAAGATCTGCAAGTAAGAAAGCACGAAGAAAAAAAAACCACCAAAAATAGAAAGGCACTAAAAGTAATAAGCCCAACTTCCCTGAGGTAGTCTGAATGAGAGCAGGAGAGCTTGAGGATGTGGGGGATTTCACAGAAGAACTGGTGAAGGGCATTGCCCTGGCAGAGGGGCAGTGAAAATGTATTGGCTGTGTGCAGCACAGCACAGGGAAAAACACTGCCCCAGACAGCTGCTGCCATGCGGACACAAGCTCTGCTGCCCAGGAGGGTCCCGTAGTGCAGGGGTTGGCAGATGGCAATGTAGCGGTCATAGGCCATGATGGTGAGGAGAAAATACTCAGCTGAAATGAAGAAACTGAAAAGTAAGGTTTGAGCAGCACATCCTGCATAGGAGATGGCCCTGGTGTTCCAGAGGGAATTGACCATGGCTTTGAGGAGAGTGGTGGAGATACAACCCAGGTCTATGAGGGAGAGGTTGAGGAGGAAGAAGTACATGGGTTGTGGAGGCGGTGGTCGCAGGTGATTGCAGTGATGATGAGGCCGTTTCCCAGGAGGGCAGCCAGGTAGATGCTCAGGAAGAGCCCAAAGGTCAAGAGCTGCAGTTTCTGTGTGTTCAGGAATGTCAAGAAGATGGAATCTGTCATGGAATTTCCATTGCACATTTGGTCCATCAGGATATGGAGGCCTCTTCATAGAGGAAAACGCATCAATACATTTGGACAGACTTCTCATTTCTCTCTATTCCCTTTGTCATGGGGCTGCTGGATATCAGAGAGATGCCATGGGTGAGCCGTGCCCTTCTGGAGCCCAGCTGGCTTCAGCCCAGTAGGACCTCACTGGGAAAGAGTGGAATGTCCTAAAGATGGGATGTCCTGAAGGGCGACTTAGCTCATTTGTATCACCCTGACTGTGCAGATTAGGAGGACATTTTACTCCCATGGAAGCATCCGCATAGCAGCAACCACAGATATTTTTCACGGCTGAATCCAACCCAACCCCAGAAACTCCGGTGATACCAACAAGGGGAGCAGAGACAGAAGGGGAAATGTGGAGAAATGCCAGGAGTGTTTCTGTGAGGAGGCAATAGAAGGACAGAGGGTTGGGCTGTGCTGGGTGGAAGAGGAGACCAGGGTGTTCCTTCAGAGTGGGTGTCTGCACTGCAGGGGATGGCAGGGAGAGTGCCCAAGTCCCCTCTCCCAGGGTGTTTGTGGGAGCAGGTCCCTCCGACTCCCTGCCCATGTCTGGGCTGCCTGGAGCTGTCCCTGCCGGGAGCTGTTTCTCTGTCCCAACATCTCCTCCCTGCCAGTGCTCACTGACCCCATCCCTCCCGCTGTGTGCTCAGCTCTGCCCTGCAGATCCCTCCTGGCAGCAGGGCACTGCCCAGGGACATCTCTGTGTGCCAAGGGACTAAGAAGAGGCTCAGACAAATGCTAACAAGAACTGGGGTCTCCGTGCCTGCTCCAGAGTGGAGAAAAAAAATTTCCCATCTCCCACTGTCAGGGATGTCACAGTCAGGGGTGAGAAGGTAGAGTTGAGGCTCCTGAAAAAAGGGAACAAGGCCAAGAGCATGACTTCAGGAGAGCAGGCTTTGGCCTTCTGAGGGCCCTGATCAGAAGAATCCCATGGGATAGGGCCCTGCGGAGAAGAGGGGGGCAGAGAGCTCTTTGCTGGTCAAGGATGGACTCTTGCAGCTCCAGAACAGTCCACCCCATCATACAGGAAGTCTGTCAAAGCTGGCAGGAGCCTGGCATGGGTGAGAAAGGAGGTCCTGACAAAAATGAAGCATGAAGGGGCAGCCCAGAGAAGGTGGACGCTGACTGGCTCCCGGCCTCAATGATTCTTTGACTCTGTGCTGGAGAGAGCCATTTGCGTGAGCGTGTGCTTGTCTGTGCCTGGGGGGAGCAGGGGGACGAGGGGATCCCGGGGCCAGGTTCTGGATAGATGGAAGGTGTCAGACCAGCTCTTGGAAGGATCCGTTTTTGCTGTGTGTCTATATGGGTAGATATCTTACACTAACATAATACAGCACACAAAGAGCCCACCCTTGTTTCCCTTTCTCCACTGACCGTGGTTTTGATTGCCCTAGAAAACTCTTCATGCACCACGGGTCTTTCCATGATGAGGATGCATTTGGGGGGAGACAGGGAGGCTGGGTGAGTAGAGGGACGAGGCTGGCTCTGACAGGGGCCATGAAGCAGCTGCCCGGAGGTGACAGCAAGGACATTACAAGGAAGAAACTTATCTCTGTTGACGTCATTGTTTTTAGGAAGGCAAAGCTCCCCTTGAGCCAGTGGTTGCAAGGAAGGTCAAGAGCAGAAAGAAGGCTTAGGGGGACCACCTTGCAGCCTGTCAGAACCTAGGAGGAGGTCATAAAAATGCGGAGATAGGCTCTCCACCATGGTGCATATTAGGAGGATGAAAGACAAGTGTTGGGTGAAAGAGGGGATGTTCAACCTGGAGATAAGGAGAAGATTTTCCCCAGTGTCAGGGCTCGCCCTGAGCCAGGTGGCCATGAGCCCCATCTGCCCTTCTGTCTGCCATGGTTGGTCAGGTTGCTGTAACAGAGGTGCCCCCAGGATCAGAACCCAGGTGGGCCTCTTCCACCTGCCTCACCCCCTCCCCTCCCCAAGGATGGAGTTCCTCTTGGGTGGGGACTCTGATGCGCTGGATGACCTCAGAATGACTGCTGGCCAGCATGTCTCCTGAGGGCCAACCAGGCTGCTGCTGTGGAAGTGCCCTCAGAATCATCACCATGCCAGCCATCTCCCCTTGGCCTGCCGCTCCCCTTTCCCTATGCCCCTATCTTGGCTCTGCTGGGAAGAGCGGTTTTGTGATAAACCTCTTGTCCCCAAATTGCTGGGGCCAGCTGCTGGCCAGTCATGCTCCTACAACAGTAGTGGCCCCACAATCAAGATCAGAACTTGTCTCACCTTTGCCTATCTCTCCCCATCCACTCCCTTGACGCCTCATCTCTGCTGGACCCCACCTTCAACATCCAAACCCCGTTACTGGCTTTTCCCTCTCCTCTGCCCCACGGGTTGCCAGAGACAGGGCGGCACATCTTACGTTTAAGCTTTGCAGTGCTCATGCATAATTCTTGTGATAAAGACAGTGCTGAGATCAGACTATGGTGTGGAGCAGTTAAAACAGCAGATTGGCAGTGGTGGCCACCATGTTGGTTTCAAAAGGGGGGGGCTTCTGTCCGTTTTCAAAAAGGAAAATTTTCTTTCTCTTACGATGCAGGTTGACCTGATGGGTCTTTTCACATTAATCCCTTTGACTGCCCAGATTGGAAGGTGACATTTTCCCACCTTGGATCAAGACGATGGGCTCTCTCACAGCCACTCCGAGTGTCTTACTCTGGAGTTATTCAGCCTGAGTTTGCCATACATGAAGAGTGTTCGTGCATGCTCATGTGTCCTCTAATAATAGGGCCAAGTTTCTCCTATTCCCAATGGCCACTTCCGATGTGTGAGAATCTGCTGGCAAGCATTCCAGGATCCCTGGTGCCAGCCCACAAGAACCTGGGCCTTCCCAGTAGACCCTACGGATCTTGTCCAAGACATACTCTTGAATTCCCAGACTGATGGGAGTGTGCTGCATTGGTTGTGACTTCTGTTCGTAAATATATGTTACTCTGCCGGAAGCTGAGCTGCTGTTCCAGATTTCTGTAGCTCAGTTTCTAAAACCTTTAGTTCTGTTTCTAAATCTTGTGCTTGTCCAACTTCTAAGTCCAGCTGTTTAATTTGTAACCAGGGTCTATGTCTGTTTACCCTGAGATATTCCTCTCAAATTTTGATTAAGATGATTGTCTTTATTTTGGGAAATTCCTCCTCCTTCAATTTACGGATGCCTTTTTGCACATTCTTTACCTTCTCATCCATTTCTCTCAGGAGATCCTGTGAATCATACATGGCACACCACAGGGTTCCAATGGCACCGGCTTCCTTTTTCACTTTGCAATGACTAACGTAAACTTGACAGGCTGGAGAAGTGGGATCTGCTGCTTTAAGACAGTGGGATCTCGTAGGGCATTGCCCTGGTTCAATCACCTGCTTATTGAGTTTGTAACATCCTTTTCCTCCTTAACGCATATTTTAGCTCAAGCTGCATGGTCTGTTTTATGCTGTGCACTTCCCATACAGCCTTTACACAGGCAAACACTAACAGGAATTTTGCTGCTCCAAGCGGCTCAGTAGAAAAGAGTTTTAAATGTGTTTTCCGTAAGCTCCAATTCCAGATTGACTTTCCTTCAGAGGTCCATTGGTTTTGAGCACCCAGAAAGCCACACCAAAGGTGCATTGTGGGTCATTTCAGTCACCACCATCACCCACAAACCTTCCACTTTGACTGCAGAGCTTGCCTCTCCGTTTACAGACCATGCAATGAAGTTGGGATGAGGCTGTTTGTTAGGAGAGCTTCCCAGACAAGATGCTGCTTGAGCCCAGCCAAGGGTGTGTCGGGGACAATTCCTCGAGGCAGCCAACCAAATATTAAATGAGCACAGAGCTACTTGTGGCTGGAATTCTGTGTGCAGGAGCAAGGACTGCCTTTAGTCCAACAGTGCAGTTCCTTCACTCTTGTTATGGTTTGGTCCGGCCTGGCCACTGCGACAAACGACAGATGCTCTCCCTCACCTCTCTTTCCAAGGAGAGGAGGGAGAGAGAGAAAGGACTTGTCAGTTTAGATAAGTTAGTCGGTTTTGGGTCACCTGTCCTGTCTGCTCCTATCCAAAGGTGCATCCCCTCTACACTTTACCGCTTCCGACCCTCCAACGGGGCATATAACAAAGTGAGCTGCCCTTGGTTTTTATAGCAAAAAGTCTAAGCAAGAGCCTCTCTGCATACCATGCCTTGGCATCAATTATAGATAATCAGGTTTTGTCACTCTGAGAGCCAACAGCTTATGGACAATATGCATTAAATTTGAGAGAGTTCAGTTAGTTCGAGGAGGCTTGGCTGCAAAGTCAAATTACTGAACAGAAAATGGGTTCTCTTTCACCTCAAACCAGCACAGGTGGGCTGTTCTTTTGGGAGGGCATAAGGAGAATAAAAGAGAAGCACTCGGGATTTCAGGGAATGGAAAGAGAAGCAAAGGATGCTGTTGGCCTTCTTTGCCCCCGGCTCCTGTTTTGCCTAATGAAACTGAAGGACCACCAGAGCCTTTCCCGCAAAGCTGCCACCCAGCCACACCGCCCCTGCCCTCTGTCATTGCACGGGGTTAGTGCACCTCAAGGGCAGGACTTCAGAGTTCTCTTTATCGGACATCATGATATTCCTTTTGGCCCATCCCTCTGGCCTGTCTATGTCCCTCTATGTTCCCTCCCTCAACCTCCATGGCCTTTCAATGATTACGGAGTGTCATTGGACATGCTGGGACATTGGCTTACCCTGTCATCTCCCTCAGCTGCCACCCCTCCTGTCCCATAGACTGGTAAGGATTGTCTTAGTTAAGGTGACTTGGGAACAATCCACTGCTGGTGGCGTTCCTCCAGATTCCTGCCCCGAGTCTCAGAGCTCTGGGAGACCTTGCTGGGGCAGACTGAGGCAAAGAGGATGTAGAGAATCTCCGATATAGCTCCACCTGCTCTCTGAAACTCAGAAGTGGGCACACAGTGGCTTTGTTTCTCCTCAAACTGTTCCTGAAGGAGTAAACACTCATTCTGTTGCCCTTGAATTTCCTTTGGGGGTTAGATTGAATTGCGATCTGGACTATAGCAGAGCTTGGAGGAGGCTGTCCTTGAAGACCAGCTGGACTGAGCTCTGCCACCATGTCACAGATCTGTCTGCCACAGGAACTGCTCCAGCTTGTCCTGTCTGTGCCCCTGGCTGAGATCATTGCTGCACGTTTGGGCTGAAGACCCTCAGCTGTGGCACAAGGCAAGCGGTGATTTGCCATAAGGAATCCTGGTACTAAGAGTCCAAGACCCCGTGTGTGCTACTAATGGGACAAGAAGAGGGGTTACTCATGGCCAGCTCTTCTTTTGCTGGGAGAAATAACACTGCTGGAAGTAAGTGTCTCTGCACAGCTGAGGCAGGGAACATCAGAGATTGCATCATTTTTTTTCACAGGCGGTTCCCCTGGAGCCCCAGGGACACCTCCAGGGAGCCCAGAGGGGACAGAGGCAGTGACAGCGTGGGCTGGTCATCTGCTGCTGAGCTGGGCCGGGGTTCTGGGATGGAGGGAGCTCCTGGCAAGCGGGCAGCGCTGCAGAGAGGTGGCTCTGCCCAGGAGCAGGGCTGGGGGCACTGCCTGCAGGCAGAGAGGGGAGACCTGCGAGGCAGAGAGAGCTTAAAGGCAGTTGGGAGTGAGGGGTGCTGAGAGCTCACTGGGGCAGAAATCTTCACCGCCCTCTGCGTAGTAAGTCTCAGTGTGCCCGCCAATGCATCTCCAGTTCCTGGAGGGATCTCCTCAAGCTGGTCCATCTGAGAGCTGCTGGGCTCTGTCAGGAGGACTCTCTCAGTTTCTGTGCTGTAGAGGAGGAGGATGTGCTCCAGAGCAGGGCTTCCCTGCTGTCCGGTGAGAGGGAGGGGGCCCGAGGGCTGCCTTCTGCTGGGGATGGCTATGGAGGTGTGCGTAGGGGTGTGCAGGCAGGGGTGGCCAGGGCTGTCCTTGCCAGCAGGGTCCCTGCACCCCGGGGCTGTGTGCCGGGGCAGGGACTCTGCCAGGGTCAGCTCTGCGCCTGCCTGGGGAGTTCCCACAGAGCTTCTGTGGGGAGAAGCAGTGGGTGGAAGGAGTGACTGCCAGCAAGGCAGATGCCTTCTGTTGCTGAGATGGACCTGTGTGGGTCAGGGCTGCTCCCGGATCCACATCACCCCCAGGACATTTGCACAGAGTCCTTTTGAAGAAGGACATCGAGGACCTTACCCCTGAAAGGTAACAAGTCTGTGCTGTGGGATTTCTCCTCTCGGGTGCTGGGTGGGCAGTAGGAGGTGGGAATGGATTTCTCCTTTGCGGAGAAGGCACAGAGACCCCCGTTCTCGATAGCACTTCCCTGAGCTGCTCCTGAGCCCCCGCACACCCAGAGATGCCCCTGGGCAGCGCTGTGCTGCCAGGAGGGGTCTGCAGGGCAGAGCTGAGCACACAGCGGGTGGGATGGGCTCTGGGGCACTGGCAGGGAGGAGACCCGGGGGCAGAGAAGCAGCTCCAGGCAGGGGCAGCTCCTGGCAGCCCAGACATAGGCAGGGACAGAGGGAGCTGCTGCCAGACATGCCCGGGCAGGGGGATCCTGGCACCTCCCGCCATACCCTGACCTTCAGACAACTTCTCCGTAGCAAGCCTCTGCTCTCCTCTCCCGCCCGCCCCACAGCCAGAGGGTCCATGGCCCGAGATGCCTTCTCGGCAGCTGCACCTCCAGTCCAGGAGAAGTGAGTGTGTCCTACAAGTGACGCACAACATAAAAGCAAGTGCCCTGCAGTGTCTCTGGAGACACTGTCACTGAGAAGAAGGCTTCTCTGCACGCCTGTCTGACTCCCTCTCCTCGCTTCCTTTTTTCAGAGCACAGAGGCATTTCTCCTCGTTTCCCCACCCCTCTGTTGAACTCTGCATCTCAGGAGTGGGGGTGGGGGAGCGGGTCAGTTTCTCTACTGTCTCTGACTCTGGGAGTCCTGCCCCAGATGTGTCCTCGTGGAAAGGAGGTGTCGAAGCAGTATTTTAATCGATCAGGGAGCGTGTCATTGAGATTGTGGGGTTGGGAAGGAGCTGGGTCATTCCTCATTCAGCTGTGGGAGGGGGATTTCTGTGAGGAATGGCATGGGGATTTCCTCAGAGTAGTCTCTCCCAGTTTGTCACTTCCCTTTCCTCCTTGGACAGGTCCCCCTGCCCAGAGGCAGCAAATGTCCAACAGCAGCTCCATCACCCACTTCCTCCTCCTGGCATTCGCAGACACACGGGAGCTGCAGCTCTTGACCTTCGGGCTCTTCCTGGCCATCTACGTGGCTGCCCTCCTGGGAAACGGCCTCATCATCACCGCCATCGCCTGCGACCACCGCCTCCACACCCCCATGTACTTCTTCCTCCTCAACCTCTCTGTTCTGGACCTGGGCTCCATCTCCACCACGCTCCCCAAAGCCATGGCCAATTCCCTCTGGCACACCAGGGCCATCTCCTATGCAGGATGTGCTGTCCAGCTTTTTTTCTTTCTCATTTTTATTTCAGCTGAGTATTTTCTCCTCACCGTCATGGCCTATGACCGCTACGTTGCCATCTGCCATCCCCTGCACTACGGGACCCTCCTGGGCAGCAGAGCTTGTGTCCGCATGGCAGCAGCTGCCTGGGCCAGTGGGTTTCTCAATTCTCTCCTGCACACGGCCAATACATTCTCACTGCCCCTCTGCCAGGGCAATGCCCTGCACCAGTTCTTCTGTGAAATCCCCCACATCCTCAAGCTCTCCTGCTCACACTCCTACCTCAGGGAAGTTGGGCTTATTGTAGTTAGTGTCTGTTTAGTATTTGCGTGTTTTGTTTTCATTGTGGTGTCCTACATGCAGATCTTGAGGGCTGTGCTGAGGATCCCCTCACAGCGGGGACGGCACGAAGCCTTTTCCACATGCCTCCCTCACCTGGCCGTGGTCTCCCTGTTTGTCAGCACTGCCGTGTTTGCACACCTGAAGCCCCACTCCATCTCCTCCCCACCTCTGGACCTGGTGGTGGCAGTGTTGTACTCGGTGGTGCCTCCAGCAGTGAACCCCCTCATCTACAGCATGAGGAACCAGGAGCTCAAGGATGCCCTATGGAAATTGGCCCTATGGACACTGTTTCACCGACAATAACCTGCCGCCCCTTCTCCGCACGTTGCCCAGAGTTTATTTTAGGCCACGAGCCTGCTTTTTTATCTTGTGATAATCCCGCTTATTTGTATTTTTTGGGTTTATACTACTTGTCTTGAATTTTGATCCTACTGTGTCTGACCCTTGCAGAACTCCGTGCCACATGTGGCCTGACAAATAACAGTTCTTAAATAAAAAGGGATGTCCCAGGTAGAATAGGGAGAAAAGGAAGAAAAAGGAAAAAAAGACATGGGCTGAGATAAATATTGTTTAATAGAATAATAACAGAAAAGATGATGATGATGATGATGATGATGATAATAAAGTGATGCAACAGAAATTGCTGTCACCACCCAATGATCAATTGCTCCGCCTGTCCAGAGAAGCGATGATGGATCCCTGACCCTAGGCTGACTCCCATTTATATACTGAGCATGACATCTATGGGATGGAATATACCTTTGGCCAGCTTGTCTTGTCTGTGCCCCCCCACCTTCTACAGGAAGTTGAAAAAGTCCGTGACTTAGTATAAGCATCATTCAGCAACAACTAAAACAGAGGCGGTGACTCCTTGTTAAAACAACCGGCTCGTAACACATGAATTAATAAACCCCACGGCCTCCCAGCATGGCTACAGCGTGTGCCCAAATTGGTGCCCCGGGAAGGAGGCACAGGGGATAACGGGGTCTCGGTTTAACGCATCAAAGATGCTTTTCCCCCAGCGCTGCTTTTCTTTTTTCAGGGATATGTTTTCCACCCGCTGGAGCAATGCCGGGAACGTCGTCTATAAAATCCCCGGCACTTCACCTGAAATGATGCGGCTCATTACCAAGTACGCCTACACTGGCACAGTACTGGTCATGGCCAACAACGTTGAACGTTTGCTGATAGCGGCTGAGCAGTTCAACATCATGGGCATCGTCAGACTGTGCTGCAAGTTCTTAAAGTCCCAGCTGTGCTTGGAGAACTGCGTCGGCCTCTGGAGATTCACCGAGTATTACTACTGCCCTGACCTGCGAGAAGCAGCCCACGCGTTCATCCCCCATCACTTGGAAAGGGTGACCAGGGTATCGAGAGTTTCTGGAGCTCTCTGTCAACGATCTCCAGCGCGTCCTGCAGAAGGAGGATCTCAGTGGGAAAGAAGGGGCCATGTTCAAGGCCATTCTGCAATGGACGGCTCACGACCCGCAGAACAGGAGGCAGCAGGTTGCAGTCTTGCTGGGCGAGCAAGAGTGGAAGGGGGGACACAGGGGATGTATTTAAAAAAAAAGAAAGTCTAGCTTTGTCTTAGTTAAAAAAAAAATAAACTCAACATTGTTGACAGTTAAGACTTTGCTTGAAACTTTTGAAATCCTGCCTTCGCAAGGGTATGAAGGTCACAAGGTCGGGCATTGGAATAGACTGCCCAGGGAGGTGGTTGAGTCACCATCCCTGGGTGTGTTTAAGGGATGTTTAGATATGGTGTAGGGGAATATGCTGTAGGGGAGAACTTTGTAGAGTAGGGTAGATGGTTGGACTCGATGATCCCAAGGGTCTCTTCCAACCTAGACAATTCTATGATTCTGTGATTCTATGATTCTATGATTCTATGAATTTGTAGTTCATATTCACTGTACAAACACGTCACTCACCCAAATCCCATTGCTTGTTAGCACGTGCATGGTTTAAGAAGGCACACACACTGACACTGACTGTATGGAAATGATCAGGTGTCTATTTTCTATGAGTGCCCAGGCCACAGTTGTGTGAGGCATTGCACAAGCATCCAAAATCAATGCACTGCTGCAGCAAAGGCCAAGAGGTTCCTGGGCTGTGTTAGGAAAAGCGTTGTCTTCAGCTGGAGGGATGTGATCCTTCTCTTCTCCTCAGCACTGGTGAGGCCACATCTGCAGTGCTGTGTCCAGTGCTCGGCTCCCCAGTGCAAGGAAGCTCTTGACCTCCTAAAGGACTTCCAGCAAAGTGCCCCAAAGCTGATTTAAGGGGTTGCATCATTGTTCCTAGGAAGGAAGGCTGAGAAATCAGCAGTGTTCCCAGAAACGTCTGCAAGCTTCAGCGTATCAACCAGAAGAGCTAGACCTCGTCATTCAAGGCAGGATTCCATGCACTAGGGCTGTGTCAGCAGCAGCTGTGGTGATTGAGAGAGCAAGAAATGGTCTCCTGGGGCACATCCTGATGCTGACGGTTCATTCCTGACTCCTTCGTCCTCCTCCGCAGAATTCAAGCAGCAACTGTGTGTGTGCCGCGGTTGGGAAGTGCATTGGTTTATGGAAATAAACAGAGGTGGTCGTTGGCCTCTTTGGCTGAACTCTCCGTCCCTGCCCCAAGGTGCTCTCAGAGTTCCGAGATGTCCCCTGCCTTGGCTGGCCCTGCAGCGTGGGCAGTCGGGTGCCCCAGGCCAAAGCCCGCTGCATCTGCCCCGGCTGGCTGCAGAGAGGAGAGGACAGCGGGGGTGACAGCCCGGGAGGTGACAGCCCAGGGGGTGACAGGAGGGCCAGCAGGCGGTGAGAGGCATAGGGGGTGGCAGGATGGGCACAGGGCTGTGGGGAGGGCCAGCACTGACCCAGGGGCTGCCGGGAGGTGACTCCGGGTGATGAAGGCCCCTGGGGGACAGGAGGGACCCCAGAGACTTGGGGGGACAGGAGACCCATCAGGGACAGGTCACAGGACAGCAGGGACAGCAGCGGCCTGGGGCGGCGACAGGCCTTTTGTCACAATGCATGTGAGGGGTGGCTGGGCGGGGGCGGCGTGCCGTGTCCCCGTGGCCATAGTGACCGGTCAGGCCTGGCAGCGCTGCGTGCCAGAGAGGGAGCAGAGGCCACGCTGGGCTCAGCCAGGTAAAATGATGAGGAAATGTGGGAGGATATCTTATAAGAACAAACTTGCCAGATGTCTTTGAAAGCTGGTGGAGAGCGCTGAAAGGGACAGAAACAGAACGGAAGGGCAATTTGAGGAAAAAGTGGTTTGGGCGACTTAATGTTGTCTTCAACTTGTTTTACTCCACTGCATTGGAGAACTGGTTTTGCGGCAGTTGCAGAAACTGCTCACCAGCAACCTTTTGGATCAAGAGTGTATCTGTGAGGTATAATCTACGCAGGCCCTTGAAAGCCATCTTGCACAGGAGTTTTCTCCCTATCTAAATGACAATTTGGAATCTCTTTTTAATGTGACTTCTTTTCTACACCACAGAAATTGTCATTCAGATGCTACTGAGCATCATTTCATCATTCATTTCTAACTGTATTTTTTTCCCTGGTACTACGAGTTAACCATATCAGGGCAGTACTGAAGTTTTACGGTAGAACATTTATGGTGACTATATGTAAGCAATGTTCTTAGAGAAGTCTTAAATTCTTTTAAATCTAGTCAAAGGTGCCTGATTCTCAGAGATCATAATGGTTTCGTATTACCCAGTATGATATTTCAGTTTGGTAGTCTGCCGTCTTGATAAATTTGAATGTGATTAAAGACTTGGGGATGGGACTTCTCAGAAACAGAAAGGCCTGTAACGTGTTTTCATTCCTTAAACATTAAATTCCCCCCATCCCCGCCCCTCCCGCCGGTCGTTCTGTGACACTCTTACAACAATCTTTTATTTAAAATGAGTACTCGTGGGTGTTTTCCTCTTCCTTTTTCATGTATTAAAAGTTAAAGAGAATAATATGTATGCTGCAGTAACTGTAACTTTGGGCTCTGCTGGGTGGAAGAGGAGACCTGGGCGTTCCTTCAGAGTGGGTGTCTGCACTGCAGGGGATGGCAGGGAGGGTGCCCAAGTGCCCTCTCCCAAGGTGTTTGTGGGAGCAGGTCCCTCCGACTCCCTGCCCACGTCTGGGCTGCCTGGAGCTGTCCCTGCCGGGAGCTGTTTCTCTGTCCCAACATCTCCTCCCTGCTAGTGCTCACTGACCCCATCCCTCCCCCTGTGTGCTCAGCTCTGCCCTGCAGATCCCTCCTGGCAGCAGGGCACTGCCCAGGGACATCTCTGCATGCCAAGAGGATAAGAAGAGGCTCAGACAAACGCTAACGAGAACTGAGGTCTCCGTGCCTGCTCCAGAGTGGAGAAAAAAAAATTCCTATCTCCCAATGTCAGGGATGTCACAGTCAGGGGTGAGAAGGTAGAGTTGAGGCTCCTGAAAGAAGGGAACAAGGCCAAGAGCAGGAGTTCAGGAGAGAAGGCTTTGGCCTTCTGAGGGACCTGATCAGAAGAATCCCATGGGATATGGCCCTGCGGAGAAGAGGGGGGCAGAGAGCTCTTTGATAGTCAAGAATCAACTCTTGCAGCTCCAGAACAGTCCACCCCATCATACAGGAAATCTGTCAAAGCTGGCAGGAGCCTGGCATGGGTGAGAAAGGAGCTCCTGACTAAAATGAAGCATGAAGGGGCAGCCCAGAGAAGGTGGACGCTGACTGGCTTCTGGCCTCAATGATTCTTTGACTCTGTGCTGGAGAGAGCTATTGTGTGAGCGTGTGCTTGTCTGTGGCGGGGGGGGATCAGGGGGACGAGGGGATCCCGGGGCCAAGTTCTGGATACATGGAAGGTGTCAGACCAGCTCTTGGAAGGATCCGTTTTTGCTGTGTGTCTATATGGGTAGATATCTTACACTAACATAATACAGCACACAAAGAGTCCACCCTTGTTTCCCTCTCTCCACTGACTGTGGTTTTGATTGCCCTAGAAACCTCTTCATGCATCCGTGATGAGGATGCATTTGGGGGGGGGGGGGGGCAGGGAGGCTGGGTGAGTAGAGGGACGAGGCTGACTCTGACAGGGGCCATGAAGCAGCTGCCCGGAGGTGACAGCAAGGATTTTACAAGGAAGAAACTTATCTCTGTTGACGTCATTGTTTTTAGGAAGGCAAAGCTCCCCTTGAGCCAATGGTTGCAAGGAAGGTCAAGAGCAGAAAGAAGGCTTAGGGGGACGTCCTTGCAGCCTGTCAGAACCTAGGAGGAGGTCATAAAATACGGAGATAGGCTCTCCAATTTGGTGCATATTAAGAGGATGAAAGACAAGTGTTGGGTGAAAGAGGGGATGTTCAACCTGGAGATAAGATATTCCCCCAGTGTCAGGGCTCGTTCTGAGCCTGGTGGCCATGAGCCCTGCCTGCCCTTCTGTCTGCTATGGTTGGTCAGGTTGCTGTAACAGAGGTGCCCCCAGGATCAGAACCCAGGTGGGCCTCTTCCAACTGTCTCACCCCCTCCCCAAGGATGGAATTCCTCTTGGGTGGGGTCTCTGATGCGCTGGATGATCTCAGCATGCCTGCTGGCCAGCATGTCTCCTGAGGGCCAACCAGGCTGCTGCTGTGGAAGTGCCCTCATAAGCATCACCATGCCAGCCATCTCCCCTTGGCCTGCCGCTCCCCTTTCCCTCTGCCCCTATCTTGGCTCTGCTGGGAGGAGTGGTATTGTGATAAACCTCTTGTCCCCAAACTGCTGGGGCCAGCTGCAGGCCAGTCATGCTCCTATAACAGTAGTGGCCTCACAATCAAATCAGAACTTGTCTCACCTTTGCCTATCTCTCCCCATCCACTCCCTTGACTCCTCATCTCTGCTGGACCCCACCTTCAACATCCAAACCCCGTTACTGGCTTTTCCCTCTCCTCTGCCCCACGGGTTGACAGAGACAGGGTGGCACACCTTATGTTTAAGCTTTGCAGTGCTCATGCATAATTCTTGTGATAAAGTCAGTGCTGAGATCAGACTCTATGGTGTGGAGCAGTTAAAACTGCAGAATGGCAGTGGTGGCAACTATGTTGGTTTCGAAAGGGGGAGGTGCTTCTGTCCTTTTTAGAAAAGGGAAATTTGCTTTCCCTTACGTTGCAGGTTGACCTGATGGGTCTTTTCACATTAATCCCTTTTATTGCCCTGCTTGGAAGATGACATTTTCCCACCTTGGGTCAAGACGATGGGCTCTCTCACAGCCACTCCAAGTGTCTTACTCTGGAGTTATTCAGCCTGAGTTTGCCATACATGAAGAGTGTTTGTGCATGCTCATGTGTCCGCTAACAAGAGGGCCAAGTTTCTCCTATTCCCAATGGCCACTTCCGATGTGTGAGAATCTGCTGGCAAGCATTCCAGGATCCCTGGTGCCAGCCCACAAGAACCTGGGCCTTCCCAGTAGACCCTATGGATCTTGTCCAAGACATACTCTTGAATTCCCAGACTGATGAGAGTACGCTGCATTGGTTGTGACTTCTGTTCGTGAATATATGTTACTCTGCTGGAAACTGAGCTGCTGTTCCAGCTTTCTGTAGCTCATTTTCTAAAACCTTTAGTTCTGTTTCTAAATCTTGTGCTTGTCCAACTTCTAAGTCCAGCTGTTTAATTTGTAACCAGGGTCTATGTCTGTTTACCCTGAGATATTCCTCTCAAACTTTGATTAAGAAGATTGTCTTTATTTTGGGAAATTCCTCCTCCTTCAATTTACAGGTGTCTTTTTGCGCATTCTTTACTTTCTCATGCATTTCTCTCAGGAGATCCTGTGAATCATACATGGCACACCACAGGGTTCCAATGGCACCGGCTTCCTTTTTCACTTTGCAATGACTAACGTAAACTTGACAGGTTGGAGAAGTGGGATCTGCTACTTTAAGACAGTGGGATCTCCTAGGGCATTGCCCTGGTTCAATCACCTGCTTATTGAGTTTCTAACATCCTTTTCCTCCTTAACATATATTTTAGCTCAAGCTGCATGGTCTGTTTTATGCTGTGCACTTTCCATCCAGCCTTTACACAGGCAAACACTAACAGGAATTTTGCTGCTCCAAGCGACTCAGTAGAAAGGAGTATTAAATGTGTTTTCCGTAAGCTCCAATTCCAGATTGACTTTCCTTCAGAGGTCCATTGGTTCTGAGCATCCAGAAAGCCACCAAAGATGCAGTGTGGGTCATTTCAGTCACCACCATCACCCACAAACCTTTGACTGCAGGGCTTGCCTCTCCATTTACAGACCACGCAATGAAGTTGGGATGAGGCTGTTTGTTAGGAGAGCTTCCCAGACAAAATGCTGTTTGAGCCCAGCCAAGGGTGTGTCAGGGACAATTTCTCGAGACAGCGAACCAAATATTAAATGAACATGAAGTTATTTGTGGCTGGAATTCCGTGTGCAGGAGCAAGGACTGCCTTCAGTCCAACAGTGCAGTTCCTTCACCCTTGTCGTGGTTTGGGCCGGCCTGGCCACTGCGACAAACGACAGATGCTCTCCCTCACCTGTCTTTCCAAGGAGAGGAGGGAGAGAGAGAAAGGACTTGTCAGTTTAGATAATTTAGTCAGTTTTGGGTCACCTGTCCTCTCTGATCCTATCCAAAGGTGCAACCCCTCTACACTACCACTTCCGACCCTCCAACGGGGCATATAACAAAGTGAGCTGCCCTTGGTTTTTATAGCAAAAAGTCTAAGCAAGAGCCTCTCTGCATACCATGCCTTGGCATCAATTATAGATAATCAGGTTTTGTCACTCTGAGAGCCAACAGCTTATGGACAATATGCATTAAATTTTAGAGAGCTCAGTTAGTTCGAGGAGGCTTGGCTGCAAAGTCAAATTACTGAACAGAAAATGGGTTCTGTTTCGCCTCAAACCAGCACAGGTGGGCTGTTCTTTTGGGAGGGCATAAGGAGAATAAAAGAGAAGCACTCGGGATTTCAGGGAATGGAAAGAGAAGCAAAGGATGCTGTTGGCCTTCTTTGCCCCCGGCTCCTGTTTTGCCTAATGAAACTGAAGGACCACCAGAGCCTTTCCCGCAAAGCTGCCACCCAGCCACACCGCCCCTGCCCTCTGTCATTGCACGGGGTTAGTGCACCTCAAGGGCAGGACTTCAGAGTTCTCTTTATCGGACATCATGATATTACTTTTGGCCCATCCCTCTGGCCTGTCTATGTCCCTCTATGTTCCCTCCCTCAACCTCCACGGCCTTTCAATGATTACGGAGTGTCATTGGACATGCTGGGACATTGGCTTACCCTGTCATCTCCCTCAGCTGCCACCCCTCCTGTCCCATAGACTGGTAAGGATTGTCTTAGTTAAGGTGACTTGGGAACAATCCACTGCTGGTGGCGTTCCTCCAGATTCCTGCCCCGAGTCACAGAGCCCTGGGAGACCTTGCTGGGGCAGACTGAGGCAAAGAGGATGTAGAGAATCTCCGATATAGCTCCACCTGCTCTCTGAAACTCAGAAGTGGGCACACAGTGGCTTTGTTTCTCCTCAAACTGTTCCTGAAGGAGTAAACACTCATTCTGTTGCCCTTGAATTTCCTTTGGGGGTTAGATTGAATTGCGATCTGGACTATAGCAGAGCTTGGAGGAGGCTGTCCTTGAAGACCAGCTGGACTGAGCTCTGCCACCATGTCACAGCTCTGTCTGCCACAGGAACTGCTCCAGCTTGTCCTGTCTGTGCCCCTGGCTGAGATCATTGCTGCACGTTTGGGCTGAAGCCCCCCAGCTGTGGCACAAGGCAAGCAGTGATTTGCCATAAGGACTCCTGGTACCAAGAGTCCAAGACCCCGTGTGTGCTACTGACGGGACAAGAAGAGGGGGTACTCATGGCCAGCTCTTCTTCTGCTGGGAGAAATAACACTGCTGGAAGTAAGTGTCTCTCCCCAGCTGATGGAGGGAACATCAGAGATTGCATCATTTTTTTTCACAGGCGGTTCCCCTGGAGCCCCAGGGACACCTCCAGGGAGCCCAGAGGGGACAGAGGCAGTGCCAGCGTGGGCTGGTCCTCTGCTGCTGAGCTGGGCCCGGGTTCTGGGAGGGAGGGAGCTCCTGGTAAGCGGGCAGCGCTGCAGAGAGGCGGCTCTGCCCAGGAGCAGGGCTGGGGACACTGCCTGCAGGCAGAGAGGGGAGACCTTCGAGGCAGAGAGAGCTTAAAGGCAGTTGGGAGTGAGGGGTGCTGAGAGCTCACTGGGGCAGAAATCTTCACCGCCCTCTGCGTGGTAAGTCTCAGTGTGCCCGCCAATGCATCTCCAGTTCCTGGAGGGATCTCCTCAAGCTGGTCCATCTGAGAGCTGCTGGGCTCTGTCAGGAGGACTCTCTCAGTTTCTGTGCTGTAGAGGAGGAGGATGTGCTCCAGAGCAGGGCTTCCCTGCTGCCCGGTGAGAGGGAGGGGGCCCGAGGGCTGCCTTCTGCTGGGGATGGCTGTGGAGGTGTGCGTAGGGGTGTGCAGGCAGGGGTGGCCAGGGCTGTCCTTGCCAGCAGGGTCCATGAACCCCAGGGCTGTGTGCCGGGGCAGGGACTCTGCCAGGGTCAGCTCTGCGCCTGCCCGGGGAGTTCCCACGGAGCTTCTGTGGGGAGAAGCAGTGGGTGGAAGGAGTGACTGCCAGCAAGGCAGATGCCTTCTGTTGCTGAGATGGACCTGTGTGGGTCAGGGCTGCTCCCGGATCCCCATCACTCCCAGGACATTTACACAGAGTCCTTTTGAAGAAGGACATCGAGGACCTTACCCCTGAAAGAGAACAAGTCTGTGCTGTGGGATTTCTCCTCTCGGGTGCTGGGTGGGCAGTGGGAGGTGGGAATGGATTTCTCCTTTGTGGAGAAGGCACAGAGACCCCCGTTCACGTTAGCACTTCCCTGAACCCCTCCTGAGACCCCACACACCCAGAGATGCCCCGGGCAGCGCTGTGCTGCCAGGAGGTGTCTGCAGGGCAGAGCTGAGCACACAGCGGGTGGGATGGGCTCTGGGGCACTGGCAGGGAGGAGACCCGGGGGCAGAGAAGCAGCTCCAGGCAGGGGCAGCTCCTGGCAGCCCAGACACAGGCAGGGACAGAGAGGGAGCTGCTGCCAGAAGTGCCCAGGCAGGATGATCCTGGCACCTCCCGCCACCCCCTGAACTTCAGACAACCTCTCGGCAGCAAGCCTCTGCTCTCCTCTCCCGCCCGCCCCACAGCCACAGGGTCCGGAGCCTGAGATGCCTTCTCGGCAGCTGCACCTCCAGTCCAGGAGAAGTGTGTGTGTCCTACAAGTAATGCACAACATAAAAGCAAGTGCCCTGCAGTGTCTCTGTCTGGAGACACTGTCACTGAGGAGAAGGCTTCACTGCACGCCTGTCTGACTCCCTCTCCTCGCTTCATTTTTTCAGAGCACAGACGTGTTTCTCCTCGTTTCCCCACCCCTCTGTTGAACTCTGCATCTCAGGAGTTTGGGAGGGGGTGCGGGTCAGCTTCTCTTCTGCCTCTGACTCTGGGAGTCCTGCCCCAGAGGTGTCCTCATGGAAAGTAGGTGACGAAGTAGTATTTTCCCTGATAAGGGAGTGTGTCATTGAGTTTGTGGGGTTGGGAATGAGCTGGGTCATTCCTCATTCAGCTGAGGGAGGGGGATTTCTGTGAGGAATGACATGGGGATTTCCTCAGAGAAGTCTCTCCCAGTTTGTCACTGCCTTTTCCTCCTTGGACAGGTCCCCCTGCCCAGAGGCAGCAAATGTCCAACAGCAGCTCCATCACCCACTTCCTCCTCCTGGCATTCGCAGACACACGGGAGCTGCAGCTCTTGACCTTCGGGCTCTTCCTGGGCATCTACCTGGCTGCCCTCCTGGGAAACGGCCTCATCATCACCGCCATCGCCTGCGACCACCGCCTCCACACCCCCATGTACTTCTTCCTCCTCAACCTCTCTGTTCTTGACCTGGGCTCCATCTCTACCACTCTACCCAAAGCCATGGCAAACTCCCTCTGGAACACCAGGGCCATCTCCTATGCAGGATGTGCTGTCCAGCTCTTTTTCTTTCTCATTTTTATTTCAGCTGAGTATTTTCTCCTCACCATCATGGCCTATGACCGCTACGTTGCCATCTGCCATCCCCTGCACTACGGGACCCTCCTGGGCAGCAGAGCTTGTGTCCGCATGGCAGCAGCTGCCTGGGCCAGTGGGTTTCTCAATTCTCTCCTGCACACGGCCAATACATTTTCACTGCCCCTCTGCCAGGGCAATGCCATGGACCAGTTTTTCTGTGAAGTCCCCCACATCCTCAAGCTCTCCTGCTCACACTCCTACCTCAGGGAAGTTGGGCTTCTTGTGGTTGGTGTCTGTTTAGCATTTGTGTGTTTTGTTTTCATTCTGCTGTCCTATGTACAGATCCTGAGGGTGGTGCTGAGGATCCCCTCACAGCAGGGACGGCACAAAGCCTTTTCCACATGCTTCCCTCACCTGGCCGTGGTCTCCCTCTTTATCAGCACTGCAGTGTTTGCCCACCTGAAGCCCCCCTCCATCTCCTCCCCACCTCTGGACCTGGTGGTGGCAGTGTTGTACTCGGTGGTGCCTCCAGCAGTGAACCCCCTCATCTACAGCATGAGGAACCAGGAGCTCAAGGATGCCCTGTGGAAACAGGCCCAATGGACGCTGTTTCACCGACAATAACCTACCGCCTCTTCTCCACACATTGCCCAGAGTTTATCTTAGACCACGAGCCTGAAGTTTTCTCTTGTGATAATCCTGCTTATTGATATTTTTCTGGGTTTATACTACTTTTTCTGAGGTTTGATCCTACTGGGTCTGACCCTTGCACAACACTGAGTCAGATGTAGCTGGTCAGATAACAGCTCTTAAATGAAATGGGATGTCCCAGGTAGAATAGGGAGAAAATGGAGAAATGGGAAAAAAAAGACATGGGCTGAGATAAATATTGTTTAAAAGAACAGTAACAGAAAAGATACTATTACTGCTACTACTACTAATAATAATAATAAACAAAATAAAGTGATGCAAAACAAATTGCTGTCACTTCCCAATGATTAACTCCCCAGCCTGTCCGGAGACGTGATCACCGATCCCTGCCCCCCTGCTAACTCCCATTTATATACTGAGCATGACATCTATGGGATGGAATATTCCTTTGGCCAGCTTGTCTTGTCTGTGGCCCCCCACCTTCAACAGGAAGTTGAAAAAGTCCGTGACAATATAAGCATCACTCAGCAACAACTAAAACAATATGAGTTAGCAATGTTATTCTCATAGTCAATCCAAAACACAGCAGCTACCAGGAAGGATATTAACTCTATCCCAGGCAAAACCAGGACAGCGTCCACCCCTTATTCTATACCATCTACCTCATGCCCAGGTCTTAAACTTTTCCATAAATCACCACCATTTTCCTGTCTTTGATATATGTATATATGCACACAGATATCATTCCCTTAGTCCATGGGCCATCCCACTGAAATGTCCCTTGAGTTCATTTAGTCCATGACTTTGGGCTCCATCTGTTGTAACTGTCTTTCCTGGCAGGAGATGTGGTGTGTGGTGTTGAATTGTTGCGTGCTGCATTTGGAGCTCACAGCTGGTGTAGACGGCAGGGCCCATGCCCATCATCTGTGGGTCACTCTCACTGTCATATCATGGCTAGAGCATACGACAACTGTAGTAGTGATGGCATATAGTGGTAATTTAGCAATAAATATCATATAATTTGATTCATTGGCCATTCTCACCAAAATCAAATCCCCTTGAGGAACACGTCGGTCACCCCCATCCTCCCGCATCACCCACCAAGTGCACCCAGGGCCCTAAACAAAAGAAATCCCACGGATAGGATTGCCTTTGCCTGTGTCAGGAATAACCCGGATTTTCTTCCCGAACATATTCTTCATGTGCCCTGTGGGGACTTTATCTCCTTCCACAGTATGGAAAAGTTCTCACCGGGCAGGGGAAGCTCTATAGCAGATCCTCAAATGTTACCTAACCAGGTGTCCTTTGCTAAATGGGCATCCCAGCATTTGAAGGTCCCACCACCCATGGCTCTCAGTGTAGTTTATAGCAGTCCGTTGTATCGTTTGATCTTCCCAGAGGCTCGTGCATGGTAGTGGATGTGATACACCCACCCAATTCCATGCTCTTTGGCCCACTGAATGCTCTGCTTGTGGGATGAGGGTGTGCAGGCCCCGTGGCAGGCAACAGCGCCTGGCTCTGAGCACTGCCTGCTGACAGGTCGCAGGAACAAACCAATTGTGGCATCATTGCCCTTTGGGCAGTGCCTGCTGCGACAGGGCAATGGGTAATAGTTCTAAGGTAGAAGAGGGTCGATTTAGACTACATAGAAGTCTTTTCCTCTGTTTTACCAGGTAGAGAAGGGAGCAGCCAGAAACGGACGCATAATGCATGTCAACTCCTGGCTACGTGGCTGGTGCTATCATGAGGGTTTTTGCTTTTATGACAATAAAATATGAACATGGCCTTTTAGAGAGGGATGGGATCCACCTGTCTAGAAGAGGCAAGGGAGTCTTTGGCAGCAGGCTGGCCAGCTTGGTGAGGCGGGCTTGAAACTGTCACATCCAGCTGGGCAATAACCACAGCCAACCAGAGCAGTGACAAATATTCCTTAGCGGACTCCCAAGGTGATATCCAGAAAGCCAACCACCTGCAGGGCGTGTACAACTGTGATGGATCCTCTCGCTCTCCTCCAGGGAAACCTGCATGCTTGATGACCTCTCTGAAATGCCTGTACACACGCAGCGTGGTTAATGGACAGGAAGAATTACAGATCTGTGTGCGGTCACAGGGCCATGGTTTCATTGCAATTACAGAGACATGGTGGGATAGCTTGCAGGACTGGAATGCTGTCACAGATGGCTATGTACTTTTTTGGAAAGACAGGCCAGCAGGGTGAGGTGGTGGAGTTGCTCTCTATGGGACAGAGCAACTGGAACTCATTGAGCTTTGCCTGCAGCTGGATGAAGAATGTGTTGAGAGCTTACCGTTAAGAATTATGGGACAGGCTAATGTGGGAGTCACTGTTGTGGGTATTTACTACTGTGACCCCTGAGGCCCTACACCTACACAAGTGCTCCAAAGGAGAGCGTGGAAGTGGCAAGAGAGCAGCTCTGGCAAGACCGAGGCTGGTGCGCCCTGGCAGTGCTGCTGTGCTGGGACTCGTTCCCCTCCACCTCTGCACGCAGGCACTGCCCTGTGTCTTTACAGAGGTCTCAGAGGAAGGATCTAAGACAAACAAGTCACTGCAGGGTCCTTTCTTTTGTTTGAATACACAGAGAGCACTGCACCTGAATTACACAGTCTGTGGGTCAACTTCTACAGGTACACAATGAATTACAAGTGGGAAGAATAATAAAATTTTGCTGAGCACAACATTATAACAAGAAAAACAAAGAAACACACACACACAGCAAAAAACCTGAGAAGACAGGCTGGGCTTGTAAAGAGTTACACTCTGAATGCTGTGCAGAAGAAAACAGGCACTCTGTTGCTTCTGAAAAACATCCAACCATCATTTTTCTCAGAGCATCCTTGAGCTCCTGGTTCCTCATGCTGTAGATGAGGGGTTCACTGCTGGAGGCACCACCGAGTACAGCACTGACACCACGAGGTCAAGGGATAGGGAGGTGAGATAGACAGGGGCTTCAGGTGGGTAAACGCTGATGTGCTGACAAACAGAGGCCATGAGGAGGTGAGAGAGGAACATGGGAAAGACTTTGTGCTGCCCCTGCTCAGAGGGGATCCTCAGCACAGCCCTCAAGATCTGCACATAGGACACCACAATGAAAACAAAACATCCCAATGCTAAACAGATACTAACTACAATCAGCCCAACTTCCCTGAGGTAGGAGTGTGAGCAGGAGAGCCTGAGGATGTGGGGGATTTCACAGAAGAACTGGTGCAGGACATTGCCCTGGCAGAGGGGCAGTGAAAATGTATTGGCCGTGTGCAGCACAGCATAGGGTAAAACGCTGCCCCAGGCAGCTGCTGCCATGTGGACACAAGCTCTGCTGCCCAGGAGGGTCCCGTAGTGCAGGGGTTGGCAGATGGCAACGCAGTGTTTGTAAACCATGACAGTGAGAAGAGAAAACTCTGCTGCAACACAGAAAAAGAAAAAAAAAACAAACAACCAAACACCTGAAGAGCACATCCTGAGTAAGAGATGGCCCTTGTGTCCCACATCCCACAGAGAATTGGTCATGGCTTTGGGAAGAGTGGTGATGGAGCCCAGGTCAAGAACAGAGAGGCTGAGGAGGAAGAAGTACATGGGGGTGTGGAAGAGGTGGTCGCAGGCGTGTGCGGTGATGATGAGGTCATCTCCCAGGAGGGCAGCCAGGTAGATGCCCAGGAAGATCCAGAAGGTCAAGAGCTGCAGCTCCCGAGTGTTTGCACATGCCAGAAGGAGGAACTGGGTGATGGAGCTGCTATTGAACAGCAACTCTGGGCATGGCGCACTGCTGAAAGAGAAGACATTGACAAGTTAAGGGAGACATCTTTGAGCCCATCCTGTGCTGTTTCCCAACAAATCCCCTGATAATGACTTCTTTTTCTTTGACATACTTTCCTCCATTTCTGGGAGGACATGTGTTGAAGGACATGTGTCTGAACAACATGTGTTGGGCACAAGGACTGAAGGACAGCAGTAAAATGATGAGGCTTCAGGGTCAATACTTCCTTCAGTGAAAACCCTGACACAGTGTCCCAGCCTTCCTTTCCACAAAACCCTTCCGGAGGGGATGATGGCCACAGGGCCATGGTCTCATTGCAATTACAGAGACATGGTGGGATAGCTCGCAGGACTGGAATGCTGTCACGGACGGCTATGTACTGTTTTGGAAAGACAGGCCAGCGGGGTGAGGTGGTGGAGTTGCTTTCTACGGGACAGAGCAACTGGAATGTCTTGAGCTCTGCCTGCAGCTGGATGAAGAACGTGTTGAGAGCTTATCATTAAGAATTAAGGGACAGGGAAATGTGGGAGACACTGCTGTGGGTGTTTACTACAGACCACCAGATCAGGAAGAGGAAGTTGATGAGGCCTTCTACAGACAGCTGGAAATAGCCTCATGGTCACAGGCCCTGGTTCTCACGGGGGACCTCAGCCACCCTGGTATTTGCTGGAGAAACAACACAGCCAGGCACACACAGTCCTGGAGGTTTCTGCAGAGCATTGATGAGAACTTTCTGACACAGTTGGTGGGGAAACCAACGAGGAGAGGTGCACTGCTGGGCATTTTACTGACAAATAAAGGAGGACTAGTTGGGGATGTGAAGGCTGGGGGTAGCCTTGCTGCAGTGACCATGAGATGGTGGAGTTCTGGATCCTGTGTGGAAGAAGCAGGGCAAAAAGTAGAATTACAAGCCTGGATTTCAGGAGAGCTGACTTTGGCCTCTTCAAAGACATACTTGGAGGAATCCCACGGGAAAAGGCTGTTACAGGAAGGGGGGTGCAGGAGAGCTGGTTAATAGAAAAGCTCCACTTCCTCCAAGCTCAACATCAGTGCATGCCTATGAGTAATAAATCAGGCAGAGGAGGCAGGAAATCTGCATGGACAAGCAAGGACCTTCTGAAAAAACTCACGTGCGAGAGGGAAGTTTAGAGAATGTGGAAAAAGGGAGTGGCGACTTGGGAGGAGTATATAAACATTGCGAGAGTATGTAGGGATGCAATGAGGAAGGCTGAAGCCCACTTGGAATTAAAACTGGCAAGGGATAGAATCATAGAATCATAGAATCAGTGAGGTTGGAAGGGACCTTTAAGATCATCAAGTCCAACCATTAACCTACCCTGATAAAAACACCACCACTCCTAAACCATGTCCCTAAGCAGCTCATCTACCCTTTTCTTAAACACCTCCAGGGATGGTGAATCCACCACCTCTCTGGGCAGCTTATTCCAATGTTTAATAACCCTTTCAGTGAAAAAATGCTTCCTAACATCTAATCTAAACCTGCCCTGACATAACTTGAACCCATTTCCTCTTGTCCTATCACTTGTCGCCAGGGAGAAGAGGTCAGCTCCCATCTCTCTAAAACCTCCTTTCAGGTAGTTGTAGAGGGTGATAAGGTCTCCCCTCAGCCTCCTCTTCTCCAGGCTAAACAACCCCAGATCCCTCAGTCGTTCCTCATAAGGTTTGTCCTCCAGACCCTTCACCAGCTTTGTAGCCCTTCTCTGGACACGCTCCAACACCTCAATGTCCTTCTTGTAGTGAGGGGCCCAAAACTGAACACAGTACTCGAGGTGAGGCCTCACCGGTGCCGAGTACAGGGGGATGATGACTTCCCTAGTCCGGCTCACCACACTATTCCTGATGCAGGCCAGGATGCTGTTGGCCTTCTTGGCTGCCTGGGCACACTGCTGGATCATGCACAGCCGGTTGTCCACCAACACCCCCAGGTCCTTTTCTGCCAGGCAGCTTTCGAGCCACTCCGCCCCCAGTCTGTAGCGCTGCATGGGGTTGTTGTGACCCAAGTGCAGGACCCGACACTTGGCCTTGTTGAACCTCATACCATTGCCCTCAGCCCATCTGTCCAGCCTGTCCAGATCCCTCTGCAGAGCCAATCTACCCTCAAACAGATCAACACGCCCCCCCAGTTTAGTGTCGTCTGCGAACTTACTGAGGGTGCACTCGATCCCCTCATCCAGATCGTTGATAAAGATATTAAAGAGAACGGGCCCCAGCACCGATCCCTGGGGGACACCACTCGTCACTGGACACCAACTGGATTTAACTCCATTTACCACCACTCTCTGGACACGGCCATCCAGCCAGTTTTTTACCCAACGAAGAGTATACCTGTCCAGGCCATGAGCAGCCAGTTTCTCCAGGAGAATGCTATGGGAAACGGTGTCAAAAGCCTTGCAAAAATCCAGGTAGATAACATCCACAGCTTTTCCCTTGTCCAGCAAGTGGGTCACCTTGTCATAGAAGGAGATCAGGTTTGACAGGCATGACCTGCCTTTCACAAAGCCATGCTGACTCTGATCCTTACCCATAAACACTCAATCCATTATCACCATCATTTAGTTCAAGACATTCATAACACTCCCTGACATACAGGGCCACCCCTCCCGCCTCTCCTCGCTTGCCTATCCTTCCTGAAGAGTCTATAGCCATCCATGGCAGCACTATAGCTATGTGAGTCATCCCACCATGTTTCTGTGATGGCAACTACATCGTAATTACCCTGGTGTACAATGGCTTCCAGCTCCTCCTGTTTGTTGCCCATGCTACGTGCATTAGTGTATAAGCACTTCAGCTGGGCTATTGGTCCTTTCTCCTTTTTACTGGAGGGAGCTGAAGTTCTGCCATCCCCAGACATCTTCCTAAGGAGCCCGGTTACACCCCCTGTCTTTTCCAAGTCTAGTGCCAGCACCCCACTTTCAGGCTTTTTGCTAGCAACCTTGGATCTATCCCCATCCCCCTTCAAACCTAGTTTAAAGCCCTGTCAACGAGCCCTGCCAACTCCTGCCCTAAGACCCTTTTCCCCCTCTGAGACAGGCTTTTTCCGTCTGCTGCCAGAAGGCCTGGTGTCCTGAAAAGCAGCCCATGATCAAAGAACCCAAAATCCTGCCGACGACACCAGTCTCTGAGCCAGGCATTGATCAGCTGATATTTCCTGTTAATCTTCTCATCCATCTGTGCAATTGTTGGGATAGAAGCAAACACTACTTGTGCTCCTGATCCCTTAACTAGCCGTCCCAGGGCCCTGAAGTCTCTCTTCATCGCCCTCAGGCTCCTTCCTAGAATTTCATCATTACCTAACTGAAAGATCAATAAAGGGTAGTAGTCAGTAGGCCTGACTAGGCTAGGGAGTTTCCTCCAGATATCCTTAACTCTGGCCCCAGGAAGACAGCAGACCTCCCTACAGATTGGGTCCGGTCTACATATGGGACCATCCACTCCCTTCAGAATCGAGTCCCCTACTACAAGGACCCGTCTTTCTTTCTTAAATGATGATGTCATTATATGAGGTCTAATCTGTCTTGGCTTCAGTGGCAACTCAATGTTTGGCAAGCCACAGTTATTGTCATCCTCCTCTTCCCTTTCAAGAACATCACATCTGTTCTGTAACAGCACCTGGGATGGCGTGGGGGTTACCTGGGAGGCACGCCTGCCACGACGAGTGGGGACTTGTTGCCACTGGCCCCTGTCTTTTGAATCTCCACATTCAGACACAATGCTAGAGGGTGTGGGGTTCATTGTATGCGGAGCTCGGTCTCCCTGGGGTGCTTCTCTCAGGGAAGACAGAGTGTTACTCCAGTTATCTATCTCCTGTTCACTTTCCCTTATACTTCTTAAGCGGCTTACCTCCTCACGGAGCTCCATCACTAGCTGAAGGAGTTCCTCTACTTGGGCACACCGCCCACAGGCCTGCTCACCGTAACTATTCAACACCGGCGCAAGAGAAAGGCACTCCCTACAGCCCGACCCCTGGGTGGCAGCATGTTGCCACGCTAGCTCTGTCTGGGTGGCCACCTCAGAGCTGCTCGGTGCAGAGCTCGGGAAAGCCATGGTTTTCTGCCGAGTTCTTACCATGACGTTCTGGCCGGGTAAAGAGTTTTTTAGTAACTTACTGTTAGAAGAGCTGCGCCCTGTTTGCCCACTCACACCTCTGACGCCCGGGGTGACGCCCACCAGCTGCCCGCGTGCTGGGTGCTGGGTGCTCCTGAGCAGCCCGTTTAAAACTGCCGAGTGTGACGCTGGCTCCGCCCCTGCCGCGTCAGCAGCCCGCCCCCGAGCTGCCGGTTCCGGCACAAGCACGCGCCAGCCGCTTTTCCCGGCTACAAGAGCCCTCAAAAGAGCCCTTTGCCAGCCCGATCCGCCGCGATCCCCTTCCCCAGTGAGGCCTTACCTTCACTGGAGCTGATCTCCTCGGCGACTGTCAAGGACAATAAGAAGGGCTTCTCCAAGTAAATCAGTGGTAAAAGGCAGACCAGGGAAAATGTGGGCCTGCTACTGAATGAGGTGGGTGCCCTGGTGACGGAGGACGCAGAGAAGGTGCAGTTACTGAATGCCTTCTTTGCTTCAGGCTTTACTGCTAAGGCCGGCCCTCAGCAATCCCAGACCCAGGAGCGAAGAGAAAGAGTCTGGAAAAAGGAGGACTTTCCCTTGGTTGAGGAGGATCGGGTTAGAGATCATTTAGGCAAACTTGACACCCACCGCCCTGATGGGATGAACCCAGGGATGTTGAGGGACCTGGCACATGTTATTGCAAAGGTGCTCTCCATCATCTTTGAATGATCACGAGGGACAGGAGAGGTGCCTGAGGACTGGAGGAGAGCCAAAGTCACGCCAGTCTTCAAAAAGGGCAGGAAGGAGGACCCAGGAAACAGCAGGCCGGTCAGTGAGACCTGGAAAGGCTGGAGAGCTGGGTGGAGAGGAACATAATGAAATTCAACGAGGGCAAATGTAGAGTCCTGCACCCTGGGAGGAAAAATGCCATGCACCAGTAAAGGTTGGGGGTTCACCTGCTGCAAAGCAGCTTTGCTAAGAGGGACCTGGGAGGCCTAGTGGACAATAAGTTGACCATAAGCCAGCAATGTGCCCTGTTGGCCAAGAAGGCCTATGGTCTCCTGGGGTGCATTACAAAAGAGCGTGGCCAGCAGGTGGAGGGAGGCCATCCTTCCCCTCTGCTCTGCCGTGGTGAAGCCACATCTGGAGTACTGTGTCCAATTCAAGAAAGACAGGGAACCACTGGAAAGAGTCCAGTAGAGGGCTACAAAGATGTTCAGGGGACTGGAACACCTCTCATGAGAATCAGCTGAGAGGTGGGTACATTTAGCCTGGAGAAGAGAAGGCTGAGAGGGGATCTCCTCAATGCTTATCACTTTCTAAAGGACGGGTGTCAAGAGGATGGGGCCAGACTGTGCTGCCCAGTGACAGGACAAGGGGAAACGGGCACAAACTGGAACACAGGAAATTCCACCTGAATACAAGGAAAAATGTCTTTACTTTGAGGGCACCAAAGATCTGGAAGAGGCTGTCCAGAGAGGCTGTGGAGTGTCCTTCTGGGGAGATATTCAAAAGCCGCCCGGCTGCATTGCTGTCCAGCCTGCTGTAGGGGACCCTGCTTTCGCAGGGGGGTTGCACTAGACAATCTCCAAGGGTTCCTTCCAACCCCTACCATTCTGTGATTCTGTGATCCTGTGATTCTGTGATCTTCTATGATTTCCGTTGGCCAAAGGGATTCCCCACCAGTGCCCACCGATGCTGCCCTGTCTCTCAAAAGTGCTCCATTAGAGCTTGCAGTTCTCTGTACATGTCCTGAACCACCTCTGGCACCTCAAATGTCACCCGGTGTTTGCATCGGAAAAGCTCCCTCCTGGCCTCTGTCTCCATTACTCACAGGGCAGCTCAGAGAAGGAGCTCACACTGATTTAGGGCAGCTGAGATGAGGCAAGAGGAATCCTCCCTCTGGTGGGTCTGTGGGGTGCACTGGAGAAGCTGAATGTCCCTCCGGCCTCAGGAACACTGCTGAGAGCTGAGATGCCTCATTGACTTGGCTCAATCCCTGCCCTGCACTGGTGGAAATGATCCCTGGCCTGTCACTTCCTCCGTGCCCTGCCTGGCAATGGGACAGGAATGGGGGTTTCCAGAGGGGAACACGGACACCTCCTGTAGGTCCGTACAACCTGGCAGAGCAATTCCCACCACAGGGATCAGTCCATCCAGGGTTCAGAAAGGGACAGTCAGTAATGACTTCATTCTACTTCAAACTCTGCTCCCCAGGAGAGACCCCGCTGCCTTGGAGGAGCTGTCAGCCCTGGAGGAGCAGGGACACCTCGAGGGATTGCGGCAGTGCGGGAAGGAGGCAGAGAAAGGCCCAGCGGGTCCTCTGCTGCTGAGATGGGCCGGGCTGCTGGGACGGAGGGAGCTCCTGGCAAGCGGGCAGCGCTGCAGAGAGACAGCTCTGCCCAGGAGCAGCTCCTCTGCACAGCGCAGCAGGGCTGAGGGCACTGCCTGCAGGCAGCGAGGGCAGAGCAGGGAGGCAGAGAGAGGTTGAAGGCAGTCTGGAGAGGGAGGATGCTGAGGGCGAGTGGGGGGAGAACTCTTCCCAAAGCAGAGCAGCTGCAGTAGCTGGAGAGATCTCCAACAGCTGGCACCTCCCACAGCCCGTGGGATCTTTCAGGAGGACGCTCAGAACTTCTCTGCTGTGGAAGAAGAGGACATTCTCTAGATTGGGGCTTCCCTGCTGCACCATCAGAGGCACGAGCATGACAGCTGCCTTCTCCCAGGAATGGTCAAAGGGCTGTGAAGGTGGGTGTGCAGGCAGGGGTGGGCAGGGCTGTCCTTGCCAGCAGGGTCGCTGCACCCTGGGGGCTGTGTGCCGGGGCAGGGACTCTGCCGCCTGCCAGGGTCAGCTCTCTGCCTGCCCAGGGAACTCCCATGGTGCTGTGGGGAGAAGTTGTGGGTGGAAGGAGCAACCCCTGGTGGGGAAGGGTCATTCTGTATTTTAGAGGGACATGTGTGGGTCAGGACTGTTTACACCTCCAGATCACCTCTGGGCATTCCTGAGGGCACATTTCATGTTTGAGTTCCCTGAACAGTAGAGGGTCTGTCTTTTGTCTTTTGATGTTTCCCATCTTCGTTGGCTGGGTGGGCAGTGGCAGATGTACAATGGGACATTAAAAGAAAGGTCAAAGGAGGGATCCCTGTAGAGATAAGGAGCTTTCCGGAGTCCGTGTCTTCGGTTTCCAGCTCTGGGGGCTACAGACAGCACCAGCACCCCCTTTCCAGTCTCACAAGGGTCTGTGGCACATGCCCTTTAGCCCCTGCACACACGCAGAGGCTGCAGGGCAGAGCTGGGCACACGGGGGCTGCCATGGGGTCTGTGAGCACTGGCAGGGAAGAGACGTGGGGGCAGGGAAAAGGCTGCTGGCAGGGAGAGCTCCAGGCAGTGGAGATGGGCAGGGAAGGAGGGAGCTGCTCCTGGAAGCCCTGCTGTAGGGGAGATAGGGGCACCTCCAGCCACCCCTGCAGTGCAGATGCCTTCCCTGAGCCACCCAGCACTGCCCTCATCCCTCACGGCCATGGGCTCTGGGGTGGGAGTCAGCTCTGTGCCCGGCAGAGCAGCAGGAGAGGCGAAGGGCATCCCTCCTGCCACGTGCCCCATTGCTGCTGCCCAGCGGTGGGGCTGAGGGCACCTGCCCTGCATGATCAGTGTCTGGGTGGTGGCGTGCCCAGCAGGGTGAGGGTAATGCTGCCCTGAGTGCCCGGCTGCCTCTCCCCGTGCCTCTCCCAGTCAGACCCTCACGGCATTTCTCCTGGTTTCTCCACATGTCTCCTTTAGAGTTATCTTTTTATTGCTGTCAGCCTCCCTGGGGATGGGAATTTCAGCTGCAGTGTCCCACACTGATCTTGTTCATCCACTCCTGCCGGTGTGTCCATGGGAACCAGTGTCCCAGCTTTCCTCTGACCTGTGGGGCTGTGGGCAAAGCAGGCTGTGGGAGTGGGGAAGGAGTCCATTTTCTCTCACTGAGATCCCATAAATTGGATAAGTCCTTTGGGTGTCCATGGAAGCTGTGAGCTGCCCTCCAGGATGCCAACCTGTCCCATAGCACCTTTGTGTTATCGGAAAGCCCCACAGAGAAACAGAGACCCTGTGACTGAGGAAATGCTGTTGGGTGGGTGAAATGAGCCGTGGGTGTCCTTGGTGGGCTGCTGAGACCTTGAGAAAGAGTGAGACATTTCATAGTCTGAGATGGATCCTTCTGCTCTCAGCAGTGTCTGATTGCATAATACAAGAGGGGAATCCCCCTCCATCTCATGACGGTGCAAGATGGAGGGACAAACCATCTCCCCTGACTCTGCTCTCTGCCCCAGGCAATACTCATGTCTCACAGCACTCACTCTGTTCCCCTGGAGGGCAGCAGAAGTGCTGAGATGTTGAAAAGCCCATCTGCATTAGGTGTGGGTTCCTCAGCCAAAGCAGAACACCAGGACTGGCTCCTGCCGCCACCCTCCCTATGAACTCCCTGCTGCAGAGCAGGGCTGACCCCTCGGCAGCCACTGGGCAGCGCCCTGCTCCTCACGGCAGAGGCAGCCAACGCCAATCAGAGCTCCAGCCATGGAGGTGAGGAAGGTCTCCTGGAAAATGAAAAGGGACTGAATGCAACAGAGACAGAGCCAACGGGAAATGGCTTTCATTTTTCTTACAGAAGTCTGCATTGACTTACTCTGTTTCCCTCCTTGAACAGGTCCCCCTGCCCAGAGGCAGCAAATGTCCAACAGCAGCTCCATCACCCATTTCCTCCTCATGGAGTTTGCAGACACTCGGGAGCTGCAGCTCTTGACCTTCGGGCTCTTCCTGGGCATCTACCTGGCTGCCCTCCTGGGAAACGGCCTCATCATCACCGCCATCGCCTGCAACCACCGCCTCCACACCCCCATGTACTTCTTCCTCCTCAACCTCTCCCTCCTCGACTTGGGATCCATCTCCACCACTCTCCCCAAAGCCATGGCCAATTCACTCTGGGACATCAGGGCCATCTCTTACTTAGGATGTGCCGCTCAACTCTTTCTTTTTGACTTTTTCATTTCAGCAGAGTTTTCTCTTCTCACCATCATGGCCTATGACCGCTACGTTGCCATCTGCCATCCCCTGCACTACGGGACCCTCCTGGGCAGCACAGCTTGTGTCCGCATGGCAGCAGCTGCCTGGGGCAGTGGGTTCCTCAATTCTCTCCTGCACACAGCCAATACATTTTCACTGCCCCTCTGCCAGGGCAATGCCCTCGACCAGTTCTTCTGTGAAATCCCCCACATCCTCAAGCTCTCCTGCTCACACTCCTACCTCAGGGAAGTTGGGCTTATTGTAGTTAGTGTCTGTTTAGTATTTGGGTGTTTTGTTTTCATTGTGGTGTCCTATGTGCAGATCTTGAGAGCTGTGCTGAGGATCCCCTCTGAGCAGGGACGGCACAAAGCCTTTTCCACATGCCTCCCTCACCTGGCCGTGGTCTCCCTGTTTGTCAGCACTGCCGTGTTTGCACACCTGAAGCCCCCCTCCATCTCCTCCCCACCTCTGGACCTGGTGGTGGCAGTGTTGTACTCGGTGGTGCCTCCAGCAGTGAACCCCCTCATCTACAGCATGAGGAACCAGGAGCTCAAGGACGCCCTATGGAAATTGGCCCAATGGACACTGTTTCACCGACAATAACCTGCCGCCCCTTCTCCGCACGTTGCCCAGAGTTTATTTTAGGCCACGAGCCTGCTTTTTTATCTTGTGATAATCCCGCTTATTTATATTTTTCTGGGTTTATACTACTTTTTTTGAGGCTTGATCCTACTGTGTCTGACCCTTGCAGAACTCCGTGCCACATGTGGCCTGACAAATAACAGCTCTTAAATAAAATGGGATGTCCCAGGTAGAATAGGGAGAAAAGGAAGAAAAAGGAAAAAAAGACATGGGCTGAGATAAATATTGTTTAATAGAATAATAACAGAAAAGATGATGATGATGATGATGATGATGATGATGATGATGATGATGATAAAGTGATGCAACAGAAATCGCTGTCACCACCCAATGATCAATTGGCCCGCCTGTCCAGAGAAGCGATGATGGATCCCTGACCCTAGGCTGACTCCCATTTATATACTGAGCATGACATCTATGGGATGGAATATACCTTTGGCCAGCTTGTCTTGTCTGTGCCCCCCCACCTTCTACAGGAAGTTGAAAAAGTCCGTGACTTAGTATAAGCATCATTCAGCAACAACTAAAACAGAGGCGGTGACTCCTTGTTAAAACAACCGGCTCGTAACACATGAACTAATAAACCCCACGGCCTCCCAGCATGGCTACAGCGCGTGCCCAAATTGGTGCCCTGGGAAGGAGGCACCATCTCCAGCGCGTCCTGCAGAAGGAGGATCTCAGTGGGAAAGAAGGGGCCATGTTCAAGGCCATTCTGCAATGGATGGCTCACGACCCGCAGAACAGGAGGCAGCAGGTTGCAGTCTTGCTGGGCGAGGAAGAGTGGAAGGGGGGACACAGGGGATGTATTTAAAAAAAAAGAAAGTCTAGCTTTTTCTTAGTTTAGAAAAAAATAAACTCAGCATTTTCGACAGTAAGGACATTGCTTGAAACTTTTGAAATCCTGCCTTCACAAGGGTATGAAGGTCGCAAGGTCGGGCATTGGAATAGACTGCCCAGGGAGGTGGTTGAGTCACCATCCCTGGGTGTGTTTAAGGGATGTTTAGATATGGTGTTGGGGAATATGGTGTAGGGGAGAACTTTGTAGAGTAGGGTAGATGGTTGGACTCGATGATCCCAAGGGTCTCTTCCAACCTAGACAATTCTATGATTTTATCATTCTATGATTCTATGAATTTGTAGTTCATATTCACTGTACAAACACGTCACTCACCCAAATCCCATTGCTTGTTAGCACGTGCATGGTTTCCAAAGGCACACACACTGACACTGACACTATGGAAATGATGAGGTATGTGTTGTCTATGAGTACCCAGGCCACAGTTGTGTGAGGCATTGCACAAGCATCCAAAATCAATGCACCGCTGCAGCAAAGGCCAAGAGGTTCCTGGGCTGTGTTAGGAAAAGCGTTGTCTTCAGCTGGAGGGATGTGACCTATCTCTTCTCCTCAGCACTGGTGAGGTCACGTCCGCAGTGCTGTGTCCAGTGCTTGGCTCCCCAGTGCAAGGAAGCTCTTGACCTCCTAAAGGACTTCCAGCAAAGGGCCACAAAGCTGATTTAAGGGGCTGCAGCATCTTTCCTAGGAAGGAAGGCTGAGAAATCAGCAGTGTTCCCAGAAACGTCTGCAAGCTTCAGCATGTCAACCAGCAGAGCTAGACCTTGTCATTCAAGGCAGGATTCCATGCACTAGGGCTGTGTCAGCAGCAGCTGTGGTGATTGAGAGAGCAAGAAATGGTCTCCTGGGGCACATCCTGATGCTGACGGTTCATTCCTGACTCCTTCATCCTCCTCCGCAGAGTTCAAGCAGCAACTGTGTGTGTGCCGCGGTTGGGAAGTGCATTGGTTTATGGAAATAAACAGAGGTGGTCGTTGGCCTCTTTGGCTGAACTCTCCATCCGAGCCCCAAGGTGCTCTCAGAGTCCCCGAGATGTCCCCTGCCTTGGCTGGCCCTGCAGCGTGGGCAGTTGGGTGCCCCAGGGCAAAGCCCGCTGCATCTGCCCCGGCTGGCTGCGGAGAGGAGGGGACAGCGGGGGTGACAGCCCAGGGGGTGACAGCCCAGGGGGTGACAGGAGGGCCAGCAGGCGGTGAGAGGCATGGGGGGTGGCAGGATGGGCCCAGGGCTGTGGGGAGAGCCAGCACTGGCCCAGGGGCTGCCGGGAGGTGACGCTGGCTGGTGAAGGCCCCTGGGGGACAGGAGGGACCCCAGAGACTTGGGGGGACAGGAGACCCATTTGAGACAGGTCACAGGACAGCAGGGACAGCAGCGGCCTGGGGTGGTGACAGGCCTTTTGTCACAATGCACGTGAGGTGGGGGGGGCGGGGGTGGCGTGCCGTGTCCCCGTGGCCATAGTGACCGGTCAGGCCTGGCAGCGCTGCATGCCAGAGAGGGAGCAGAGGCCGCGCTGGGCTCAGCCAGGTAAAACAATGAGGAAATGTGGGAGGATATCTTATAAGAACAACCTTTCCAGATTTCTTTGAAAGCTGGTGGAGAGCGCTGAAAGGGACAGAAACAGAACGGAAGGGCAATTTGAGGAAAAAGTGGTTTGGGCGACTTAATGTTGTCTTCAACTTGTTTTACTCCACTGCATTGGAGAACTGGTTTTGTGGCAGTTGCAGAAACTGCTCACCAGCAACATTTTGGATCAAGAGTGGGGATGGGACTTCTCAGAAACAGAAAGACCTGTAACGCGTTTTCATTCCTTAAACATTAAATTCCCCCCATCCTCGCCCCTCCTGCCAGTCGTTCTGTGACACTCTTACAACAATCTTTTCTTTAAAATGGGTACTCGTGGGTGTTTTCCTCTTCCTTTTTCATGTATTAAAAGTTAAAGAGAATAATATGTACGCTGCAGGAACTGTAACTTTGGGCTCTGCTGGGTGGAAGAGGAGACCAGGGCGTTCCTTCAGAGTGGGTATCTGCACTGCAGGGGATGGCAGGGAGGGTGCCCAAGTCCCCTCTCCCAGGGTGTTTGTGGGAGCAGGTCCCTCCGACTCCCTGCCCATGTCTGGGCTGCCTGGAGCTGTCCCTGCCGGGAGCTGTTTCTCTGTCCCAACATCTCCTCCCTGCCAGTGCTCACTGACCCCATCCCTCCCGCTGTGTGCTCAGCTCTGCCCTGCAGATCCCTCCTGGCAGCAGGGCACTGCCCAGGGACATCTCTGTGTGCCAAGGGCTAAGAAGAGGCTCAGACAAATGCTAACAAGAACTGGGATCTCCGTGGCTGCTCCAGAGTGGAGAAAAAAAATTTCCCATCTCCCACTGTCAGGGATGTCACAGTCAGGGGTGAGAAGGTAGAGTTGAGGCTCCTGAAAGAAGGGAACAAGGCCAAGATGGGGACTTCAGTAGAGCAGGCCTTGGCCTTCTGAGGGACCTGATCAGAAGAATCCAATGGGATATGGCCCTGCGGAGAAGAGGGGGTCAGAAAGCTCTTTGCTAGTCAAGGATGGACTCTTGCAGCTCCAGAACAGTCCACCCCATTATACAGGAAGTCTGTCAAAGCTGGCAGGAGCCTGGCATGAGTGAGAAAGGAGCTCCTGACTAAAATGAAGCATGAAGGGGCAGCCCAGAGAAGGTGGACGCTGACTGGCTCCCGGCCTCAATGATTCTTTGACTCTGTGCTGGAGAGAGCCATTTGCGTGAGCGTGTGCTTGTCTGTGCCTGGTGGGTATCAGGGGGACGAGGGGATCCCGGGGCCAAGTTCTGGATAGATGGAAGGTGTCAGACCAGCTCTTGGAAGGATCCGTTTTTGCTGTGTGTCTATATGGGTAGATATCTTACACTAACATAATACAGCACACAAAGAGCCCACCCTTGTTTCCCTCTCTCCACTGAGCATGGTTTTGATTGCCCTAGACACCTCTTCATGCACCACGGGTCTTCCCATGATGATAATGCATTTGGGGGGCGGGGGGGAGCAGGGAGGCTGGGTGAGTAGAGGGACGAGGCTGGCTCTGACAGGGGCCATGAAGCAGCTGCCCGGAGGTGACAGCAAGGACATTACAAGGAAGAAACTTATCTCTATTGACGTCATTGTTTTTAGGAAGGCAAAGCTCCCCTTGAGCCAGTGGTTGCAAGGAAGGTCAAGAGCAGAAAGAAGGCTTAGGGGGACCTCCTTGCAGCCTGTCAACCTAGGAGGAGGTCATAAAAATACAGAGATAGGCTCTCCACCATGCTGCATATTAGGAGGATGAAAGACAAGTGTTGGGTGAAAGAGGGGATGTTCAACCTGGAGATAAGGAGAAGATTTTCCGCCAGTGTCAGGGCTCGTCCTGAGCCGGGTGGCCATGAGCCCCACCTGCCCTTCTGTCTGCCATGGTTGGTCAGGTTGCTGTAACAGAGGTGCCCCCAGGATCAGAACCCAGGTGGGCCTCTTCCACCTGCCTCACCCCCTCCCCAAGGACGGAATTCCTCTTGGGTGGGGTCTCTGATGCGCTGGATGACCTCAGCATGCCTGCTGGCCAGCATGTCTCCTGAGGGCCAACCAGGCTGCTGCTGTGGAAGTGCCCTCATAAGCATCACCATGCCAGCCATCTCCCCTTGGCCTGCCAGTCCCCTTTCCCTCTGCCCCTATCTTGGCTCTGCTGGGAGGAGTGGTATTGTGACAAACCTCTTGTCCCCTAACTGCTGGGGCCAGCTGCGGGCCAGTCATGCTCCTATAACAGTAGTGGCCTCACAATCAAATCAGAACTTGTCTCACCTTTGCCTATCTCTCCCCATCCACTCCCTTGACTCCTCATCTCTGCTGGACCCCACCTTCAACATCCAAACCCCGTTACTGGCTTTTCCCTCTCCTCTGCCCCACGGGTTGCCAGAGACAGGGTGGCACACCTTACGTTTAAGCTTTGCAGTGCTCATGCATAATGCTTGTGATAAAGTCAGTGCTGAGATCAGACTCTATGGTGTGGAGCAGTTAAAACAGCAGATTGGCAGTGGTGGCCACCATGTTGGTTTCGAAAGGGGGGGGGCTTCTGTCCGTTTTCAAAAAGGAAAATTTGCTTTCTCTTACGATGCAGGTTGACCTGATGGGTCTTTTCACATTAATCCCTTTGATTGCCCAGGTTGGAAGGTGACATTTTCCCACCTTGGATCAAGACGATGGGCTCTCTCACAGCCACTCCAAGTGTCTTACTCTGGAGTTATTCAGCCTGAGTTTGCCATACATAAAGAGTGTTTGTGCATGCTCATGCGTCCACTAATAAGAGGGCCAAGTTTCTCCTATTCCCAATGGCCACTTCCGATGTGTGAGAATCTGCTGGCAAGCATTCCAGGATCCCTGGTGCCAGCCCACAAGAACCTGGGCCTTCCCAGTAGACCCTATGGATCTTGTCCAAGACATACTCTTGAATTCCCAGACTGAGGGGAGTGCGCTGCATTGATTGTGACTTCTGTTCATGACTATATGTTACTCTGCTGAAAGCTGAGCTGCTGTTCCAGCTTTCTGTAGCTCAGTTTCTAAAACCTTTAGTTCTGTTTCTAAATCTTGTGCTTGTCCAACTTCTAAGTCCAGCTGTTTAATTTGTAACCAGGGTCTATGTCTGTTTACCCTGAGATCTTCCTCTCAAATTTTGATTAAGATGATTGTCTTTATTTTGGGAAATTCCTCCTCATTCAATTTACGGGTGTCTTTTTTTCACATTCTTTACCTCGTCATCCATTTCTCTCAGGAGATCCTGTGAATCATACATGGCACACCACAGGGTTCCAATGGCACCGGCTTCCTTTTTCACTTTGCAATGACTAACGTAAACTTGACAGGTTGGAGAAGTTGGATCTGCTACTTTAAGACAGTGGGATCTCCTAGGGCATTTCCCTGGTTCAATCACCTGCTTCTTGAGTTTGTAACATCCTTTTCCTCCCTAACGCATATTTTAGCTCAAGCTGCGTGGTCTGTTTTATGCTGTGCACTTCCCATACAGCCTCTACACAGGCAAACACTAACAGGAATTTTGCTGCTCCAAGCGACTCAGTAGAAAAGAGTTTTAAATGTGTTTTCCGTAAGCTCCAATTCCAGATTGACTTTCCTTCAGAGGTCCATTGGTTCTGAGCATCCAGAAAGCCACACCAAAGATGCATTGTGGGTCATTTCAGTCACCACCATCACCCACAAACCTTCCACTTTGACTGCAGGGCTTGCCTCTCCGTTTACAGACCACGCAGTGAAGTTGGGATGAGGCTGTTTGTTAGGAGAGCTTCCCAGACAAAATGCTGCTTGAGCCCAGCCAAGGGTGTGTCGGGGACAATTCCTCAAGGCAGCCAACCAAATATTAAATGAGCACAGAGCTACTTGTGGCTGGAATTCTGTGTGCAGGAGCAAGGACTGCCTTCAGTCCAACAGTGCAGTTCCTTCAACTCTTGTCATGGTTTGGGCCGGCCTGGCCACTGCGACAAACGACAGATGCTCTCCCTCACCTCTCTTTCCAAGGAGAAGAGGGAGAGAGAGAAAGGACTTGTCAGTTTAGATAAGTTAGTCAGTTTGGGGTCACTTCTCATCTCCGCTCCTATCCAAAGGTGTGACCCCTCTACACGTTACCGCTTCCGACCCTCCAACAGGGCATATAACAAAGTGAGCTGCCCTTGGTTGTTATAGCAAAAAGTCTAAGCAAGAGCCTCTCTGCATACCATGCCTTGGCATCAATTATAGATAATCAGGTTTTGTCACTCTGAGAGCCAACAGCTTATGGACAATATGCATTAAATTTCAGAGAGTTCAGTTAGTTCGAGGAGGCTTGGCTGCAAAGTCAAATTACTGAACAGAAAAAGGGTTCTGTTTGACGTCAAACCAGCACAGGTGGGCTGTTCTTTTGGGAGGGTATTAGGAGAATAAAAGAGAAGCACTTGAGATTTCAGGGAATGGAAAGAGAAGCAAAGGATGCTGTTGGCCTTCTTTGCCCCTGGCTCCTGTTTTGCCTAATGAAACTGAAGGACCAGCAGAGCCTTTCCCGCAAAGCTGCCACCCAGCCACACCGCCCCGGCCCTCTGTCATTGCATGGGGTTAGTGCACCTCAAGGGCAGGACTTCAGAGTTCTCTTTATCGGACATCATGATATTACTTTTGGCCCATCCCTCTGGCCTGTCTATGTACCTCTATGTTCCCTCCCTCAACCTCCATGGCCTTTCAATGATTACGGAGTATCATTGAAAACGCTGGGACATTGGCTTACCCTGTCATCTCCCTCAGCTGCCACCCCTCCTGTCCCATAGACTGGTAAGGATTGTCTTAGTTAAGGTGACTTGGGAACAATCCACTGCTGGTGGCGTTCCTCCAGATTCCTGCCCCGAGACACAGAGGCCTGGGAGACCTTGCTGGGGCAGAGTGAGGCAAAGAGGATGTAGAGAATCTCCCATATAGCTCCACCTGCTCTATGAAACTCAGAAGTGGGCACACAGTGGCTTTGTTTCTCCTCAAACTGTTCCTGAAGGAGTAAACACTCATTCTGGTGCCCTTGAATTGCCTTTGGGGGTTAGATTGAATTGCGATCTGGACTATAGCAGAGCTTGGAGGAGGCTGTCCTTGAAGACCAGCTGGACTGAGCTCTGCCACCATGTCACAGCTCTGTCTGCCACAGGAACAGTTCCAGCTCCTCCTGTCTGTGCCCCTGGCTGAGATCATTGCTGCACGTTTGGGCTGAAGCCCCCCAGCTGTGGCACCAGGCAAGCGGTGACTTGCCATAAGGACTCCTGGTACCAAGAGTCCAAGAACCCCTGTGTGCTACTGATGGGACAAGAAGACGGGGTACTCATGGCCAGCTCTTCTTCTGCTGGGAGAAATACCACTGCTGGAAGTAAGTGTCTCTGCGCAGCTGAGGGAGGGAACATCAGAGATTGCATCAGCCTTTTTCACAGGCGGCTCCCCTGGAGCCTCAGGGACACCTCCAGGGAGCCCAGAGGGGACAGAGAGAGTGCCACCGTGGGCTGGTCCTCTGCTGCTGAGCCGGGCTGGGCTGCTGTGACGGAGGGAGCTCCTGGCAAGCGGGCAGCGCTGCAGAGAGACAGCTCTTCCCAGGAGCAGGGCTGAGGGCACTGCCTGCAGGCAGAGAGGGGAGACCTGCGAGGCAGGGAGAGCTTAAAGGCAGTCTGGAGTAGGGGGTGCTGAGAGCTCGCTGGGGCAGAAATCTTCACCGCCCTCTGCGTGGTAAGTCTCAGTGTGCCCGCCAATGCATCTCCAGTTCCTGGAGGGATCTCCTCAAGCTGGTCCATCTGAGAGCTGCTGGGCTCTGTCAGGAGGACTCTCTCAGTTTCTGTGCTGTAGAGGAGGAGGATGTGCTCCAGAGCAGAGCTTCCCTGCTGCCCGGTGAGAGGGACAGGGCCCGAGGGCTGCCTTCTGCTGGGGATGGCTGTGGAGGTGTGCGTAGGGGTGTGCAGGCAGGGGTGGCCAGGGCTGTCCTTGCCAGCAGGGTCCATGAACCCCAGGGCTGTGTGCCGGGGCAGGGACTCTGCCAGGGTCAGCTCTCCACCTGCCCGGGGAGCTCCCACGGAGCTTCTGTGGGGAGAAGCAGTGGGTGGAAGGAGTGACTGCCAGCAAGGCAGATGCCTTCTGTTGCTGAGATGGACCTGTGTGGGTCAGGGCTGCTCCAGATCCCCATCACCCCCAGGACATTTGCAGAGGGCCCTTTTGAAGAAGGATATCGAGGCACCTTTCCCCTGAAAGAGAACAAGTCTGTGCTGTGGGATTTCTCCTCTTTGCTGCTGGGTGGGCAGTGGGTGGTGAGAATGGAGTTCTCCTTTGTGGAGAAGGCACAGAGACCCTCATTCTCAATAGCACTTCCCTGAACCCCTCCTGAGCCCCCGCACACCCAGAGATGCCCCTGGGCAGCGCTGTGCTGCCAGGAGGGGTCTGCAGGGCAGAGCTGAACACACAGCGGGTGGGATGGGCTCTGGGGCACTGGCAGGGAGGAGACCCGGGGGCAGAGAAGCAGCTCCAGGCAGGGGCAGCTCCTGGCAGCCCAGACACAGGCAGGGACAGAGGGAGCTGCTGCCAGAAGTGCCCAGGCAGGATGATCCTGGCACCTCCGGCCACCCCCTGAACTTCAGACAACTTCTCGGCAGCAAGCCTCTGCTCTTCTCTCCCGCCTGCCCCACAGCCAAAGGGTCCAGAGCCCAAGATGCCTTCTCAGCAGCTGCACCTCCAGTCCAGGAGAAGTGAGTGTGTCCTATAAGTGATGCACAACATAAAAGCAAGTGTCCTTCAGTGTCTCTGTCTGGAGACACTGTCACTGAGGAGAAGGCTTCACTGCACGCCTGTCTGACTCCCTCTCCTCGCTTCCTTTTTTCAGAGCACAGGCGCATTTCTCCTCGTTTCCCCACCCCTCTGTTGAACTCTGCATCTAAGGAGTTTGGGAGGGGGTGCGGGTCAGCTTCTCTTCTGCCTCTGACTCTGCCTCTGACTCGTGCCCCAGAGGTGCCCTCATGGAAAGTAGGTGACGAAGTAGTATTTTACCCGATAAGGGAGAGTGTCACTGAGTTTGTGGGGTTAGGAATGAGCTGGGTCATTCCTCATTCAGATGTGGGAGGGGGATTTCTGTGAGGAATGGCATTGGGATTTCCTCAGAGAAGTCTCTCCCAGTTTGTCACTGCCTTTTCCTTCTTGGACAGGTCCCCCTGCCCAGAGGCAGCAAACGTCCAACAGCAGCTCCATCACCTACTTCCTCCTCCTGGCATTTGCAGACACACGGGAGCTGCAGCTCTTGACCTTCTGGCTCTTCCTGGGCATCTACCTGGCTGCCCTCCTGGGAAACGGCCTCATCATCACCACCATCGCCTGCGACCACCGCCTCCACACCCCCATGTACTTCTTCCTCCTCAACCTCTCTGTTCTTGACCTGGGCTCCATCTCTACCACTCTCCCCAAAGCCATGACCAATTCCCTCTGGAACACCAGGGCCATCTCCTATGCAGGATGTGCTGTCCAGCTCTTTTTCTTTCTCATTTTTATTTCAGCTGAGTATTTTCTCCTCACCATCATGGCCTATGACCGCTACGTTGCCATCTGCCATCCCCTGCACTACGGGACCCTCCTGGGCAGCACAGCTTGTGTCCGCATGGCAGCAGCTGCCTGGGGCAGTGGGTTTCTCAATTCTCTCCTGCACACGGCCAATACATTTTCACTGACCCTCTGCCAGGGCAATGCCGTGGACCAGTTTTTCTGTGAAATCCCCCACATCCTCAAGCTCTCCTGCTCACACTCCTACCTCAGGGAAGCTGGGCTTCTTGTGGTTGGTGTCTGTTTAGCATTGGCGTGTTTTGTTTTCATTCTGCTGTCCTATGTGCAGATCCTGAGGGTGGTGCTGAGGATCCCCTCTGAGCAGGGACGGCACAAAGCCTTTTCCACGTGTTTCCCTCACCTGGCCGTGGTCTCCCTCTTTATCATCACTGGAGTGTTTGCCCACCTGAAGCCCCCCTCCATCTCCTCCCCATCTCTGGACCTGGTGGTGGCAGTGTTGTACTCGGTGGTACCTCCAGCAGTGAACCCCCTCATCTACAGCATGAGGAACCAGGAGCTCAAGGCTGCCGTGCGGAAACAGGCCCAATGGACGCTGTTTCACCGACAATAACCTACCGCCTCTTCTCCGCACATTGCCCAGAATTTATCTTAGACCACGAGCCTGAATTTTTCTCTTGTGATAATCCTGCTTATTGATATTTTTCTGGGTTTATACTACTTTTTTTGAGGCTTGATCCTACTGGGTCTGACCCTTGCACAACACTGAGTCAGATGTAGCTGGTCAGATAACAGCTCTTAAATTTAATGGGATGTCCCAAGTAGAATAGGGAGAAAAGGGAGAAACAGAAAAAAAAGACATGGGCTGAGATAAATATTGTTTAAAAGAACGGTAACAGAAAAGATACTATTACTACTACTACTACTACTACTACTAATAAACAAAATAAAGTGATGCAACACAAATTGCTGTCACTTCCCAACGATTAACTCCCCAGCCTGTCCGGAGACGTGATCACCGATCCCTGCCCCCCTGCTAACTCCCATTTATATACTGAGCATGACATCTATGGGATGGAATATTCCTTTGGCCAGCTTGTCTTGTCTGTGGCCCCTCACCTTCAACAGGAAGTTGAAAAAGTCCATGACAATATAAGCATCACTCAGCAACAACTAAAACAATATGAGTTAGCAATGTTATTCTCATAGTCAATCCAAAACACAACAGCTACCAGGAAGAATATGAACTCTATCCCAGGCAAAACCAGGACAGCGTCCGCCCCTTATTCTATACCATCTACCTCATGCCCAGGTCTTAAACTTTTCCATAAATCACCACCATTTTCCTGTCTTTCATATATGTATATATGCACACAGATATCATTCCCTTAGTCCATGGGCCATCCCACTGAAATGTCCCTTGAGTTCATTTAGTCCATGACTTTGGGCTCCATCTGTTGTAACTGTCTTTCCTGGCAGGAGACGTGGTGTGTGGTGTTGAATTGTTGCGTGCTGCATCTGGAGCTCGCAGCTGGTGTAGCCGGCATGGCCCATGCCCATCATCTGTGGGTTGAAGATGTCAATCTCAGACAATTCCCGGGTGCCAGTTGCTGCAGCCACTTCTGGTTCCATCACTTCTGCACTTTGCTCAGTTTCATCAAAGTTCATTCTTCATTAATTTAGGTCACTCTCACTGCAATGCCATAGATAGAGCATATAGCAACCGTATCAGTGATGATATATAGTGGTAATCTAACAATAAATATCATATCATTTGATTCATTTGCCATTCTCACCAAAATCAAATTCCCTTGAGGAACACATCGGTCATCCCCATCTTCCCGCATCACCCACCAAGTGCACCAAGGGCCCTAAACAAAAGAAAACCCACGGATAGGATTGCCTTTGCCTGTGTCAGGAATAACCCAGACTTTCTTCCCGAACATATTCTTCATGTGCCCTATGGGGACTTTATCTCCTTTCACAGTATGGAAAAGTTCTCACTGGGGAGGGAGAGCTCCATAGCAGATGCTCAAATGTTACCTAACCAAGTGGCCTTTGCTAAATGGGCATCCCAGCGTTTGAAGGTCCCACCCCCATGGCTCTCAGTGTAGTTTATAGCAGTCCGTTGTATCGTTTGATCTTCCCAGAGGCTCGTGCATGGTAGTGGATGTGATACACCCACCCAATGCCATGCTCTTTGGCCCGCTGCATGCTCTGCTCGTGGGATGAGGGTGTGCAGGCCCCGTGGCAGGCAACAGCGCCTGCCTCCGAGCACTGCCTGCTGACAGCTCGCAGGAACAAACCAAGTGTGGCATCATTGCCCTTTGGGCAGTGCCTGCTGCGACAGGGCAATGGGTAATAGTTCTAAGGTAGAAGAGGGTCGATTTAGACTACATAGAAGTCTTTTCCTCTGTTTTACCAGGTAGAGAAGGGAGCAGCCAGAAACGGACTCATAATGCATGTCAACTCCTGGCTACGTGGCTGGTGCTATCATGAGGGTTTTTGCTTTTATGACAATAAAATATGAACATGGCCTTTTAGAGAGGGATGGGATCCACCTGTCTAGAAGAGGCAAGGGAGTCTTTGGCAGCAGGCTGGCCAGCTTGGTGAGGCGGGCTTGAAACTGTCACATCCAGCTGGGCAATAACCACAGCCAACCAGAGCAGTGACAAATATTCCTTAGCGGACTCCCAAGGTGATATCCAGAAAGCCAGCCACCTGCAGGGCGTGTACAACTGTGATGGATCCTCTCGCTCTCCTCCAGGGAAACCTGTATGCTTGATGACCTCTCTGAAACGCCTGTATACACGCAGCATGGGGAATGAACAGGAAGAACCACAGATCTGTGTGCGGTCACAGGGCCATGGTTTCATTGCAATTACAGAGACGTGGTGGGATAGCTCGCAGGACTGGAATGCTGTCACAGATGGCTATGCACTTTTTTGGAAAGATGGCCAGCAGGGTGAGGTGGTGGAGTTGTTTTCCACAAGAGAGCACAACTGGAATGTCTTGAGCTCTGCTTGCAGCTGGATGAAGAACGTGTTGAGAGCTTATCATTAAGAATTAAGGGACAGGCGATGTGGTAGGCACTGTTGTGGGTGTTTACTACAGACCACCAGATCAGGAAGAGGAAGTTGATGAGGCCTTCTACAGACAGCTGGAAATAGCCTCATGGTCACAGGCCCTGGTTCTCACGGGGGACCTCAGCCACCCTGGTATTTGCTGGAGAAACAACACAGCCAGGCACACACAGTCCCGGAGGTTTCTGCAGAGCAATGATGAGAACTTTCTGACACAGTTGGTGGGGAAACCAATGAGGAGAGGTGCACTGCTGGGCATTTTACTGACAAATAAAGAAGGACTAGTTGGGGATGTGAAGGCTGGGGGTAGCCTTGGCTGCAGTGACCATGAGATGGTGGAGTTCTGGATCCTGTGTGGAAGAAGCAGGGCAAAAAGTAGAATTACAAGCCTGGACTTCAGGAGAGCTGACTTTGGCCTCTTCAAAGACATACTTGGAGGAATCCCACGGGAAAAGGCTGTTACAGGAAGGGGGGTGCAGGAGAGCTGATTAATAGAAAAGGTCCACTTCCTCCAAGCTCAACATCAGTGCATGCCTATGAGTAATAAATCAGGCAGAGGAGGCAGGAAATCTGCATGGACAAGCAAGGACCTTCTGGAAAAACTCAGGTGCGAGAGGGAAGTTTACAGAATGTGGAAAAAGGGAGTGGCGACTTGGGAGGAGTATATAAACATTGCGAGAGTATGTAGGGATGCAACGAGGAAGGCTGAAGCCCACTTGGAATTAAACCTGGCCAGGGATGTCAAGGACAATAAGAAGGGCTTCTCCAAGTACATCAGTAGTAAAAGGCAGACCAGGGAAAATGTGGGCCTGCTACTGAATGAGGTGGGTGCCCTGGTGACGGAAGATGCAAAGAAGGTGCAGTTACTGAATGCCTTCTTTGCTTCAGGCTTTACTGGTAAGGCCGGCCCTCAGCAATCCCAGACCCAGGAGCGAAGAGAGAGTCTGGAAAAAGGAGGACTTTCCCTTGGTTGAGGAGGATCGGGTTAGAGATCATTTAGGCAAACTTGACACCCACCGCCCTGATGGGATGAACCCAGGGGTGTTGAGGGACCTGGCAGATGTTATTGCAAAGGAGCTCTCCATCATCTTTGAATGGTCACGAGGGACAGGAGAGGTGCCTGAGGACTGGAGGAGAGCCAAAGTCATGCCAGTCTTCAAAAAAGGCAGGAAGGAGGACCCAGGAAACAGCAGGCCAGTCAGCGAGACCTGGAAAGGCTGGAAAGCTGGGTGGAGAGGAACATAATGAAGTTCAACGAGGGCAAATGTAGAGTCCTGCACCTGGTGAGGAAAAATGCCATGCACCAGTAAAGGTTGGGGGTTCACTTGCTGCAAAGCAGCTTTGCCGAGAGGGACCTGGGAGGCCTAGAGGACAATAAGTTGACCATAAGCCAGCAATGTGCCCTGGTGGCGAAGAAGGCCTATGGTCTCCTGGGGTGCATTACAAAAGAGTGTGGCCAGCAGGTGAAGGGAGGCCATCTTTTCCCTCTGCTCTGCCCTGGTGAAGCCACATCTGGAGTACTGTGTCCAGTTCAAGAAAGACAGGGAACCACTGGAAAGAGTCCAGTAGAGGGCTACAAAGATGTTCAGGGGACTGGAGCACCTCTCTTAAGAGAATCAGCTGAGAGAGGTGGGTACGTTTAGCCTGGAGAAGAGAAGGCTGAGAGGGGATCTCCTCAATGCTTATCAGTTTCTAAAGGACGGGTGTCAAGAGGATGGGGCCAGACTCTTTTCTGTGCTGCCCAGTGACAGGACAAGGGGAAACGGGCACAAACTGGAACACAGGAAATTCCATCTGAACACAAGGAAAAACGTCTTTACTTTGAGGGCACCAAAGCACTGGAAGAGGCTGTCCAGAGAGGCTGTGGAGTGTCCTTCTGGGGAGATATTCAAAAGCTGCCTGGCTGCATTGCTGTCCAGCCTGCTGTAGGGGACCCTGCTTTTGCAGGGGGGTTTCACTAGACAATCTCCAAGGGTTCCTTCTAATACCTACCATTCTGTGATTCTGTGATTCTGTGATCTTCTATGTTTTCTGTTGGCCAAAGGGATTCCCCACCAGTGCACATGGATGCTGCCCTGTCTCTCAAAATTGCTCCATTAGAGCTTGCAGTTCTCTGCACGTGTCCTGAACCACCTCTGGCACCTCAGATGTCACCAGGTGTTTGCATTGGAAAAGCTCCCTCCTGGCCTCTGTCTCCATTACTCACAGGGCAGCTCAGAAAAGGAGCTCACTCCGATTTTGGGCAGCTAAGCTGAGACAAGAGGAATCCTCCCTCTGGTGGGTCTGTGGGGTGCACTGGAGAAGCTGAATGTCCCTCCGGCCTCAGGAACATTGCTGAGGAACACTGAACATTGATGCCTCCTTTAGGTCCACACACCCTGGCAGAGCAGAAATTCCTTCCCACCACAGGGATCAGTCCGTCCAGGGTTCGGAGAGGGACAGTCAGTGATGACTTCATTCTGCTTCAAACTCTGCTCCCCAGGAGAGACCCCGCTGCCTTGGAGGAGCTGTCAGCCCTGGAGGCACAGGGACACCTCGAGGGATTGGGACAGTGCGGGGAGGAGGCAGAGAAAGCCACAGCTGGTCCTCTGCTGCTGAGCTGGGCAGGGCTGCTGGGCCGGAGGGAGCTCCTGGCAAGCCGGCAGCGCTGCAGAGAGACAGCTCTGCCCAGGAGCAGCTCCTCTGCACAGCGCAGCAGGGCTGAGGGCACTGCCTGCAGGCAGCGAGGGCAGAGCAGGGAGGCAGAGAGAGGTTGAAGGCAGTCTGGAGAGGGAGGATGCTGAGGGTGAGTCGGGGCAGAGCTCTTCCCAAAGCAGAGCAGCTGCAGTAGTCAGAGAGATCTCCAACAGCTGGCACCTCCCACAGCCCATGGGATGCTCACACTTCTCTGCTGTGGAAGAAGAGGACATTCTCTAGATTGGGGCTTCCCTGCTTCACCATCAGAGGCACGAGCATGACGGCTGCCTTCTCCCAGGAATGGTCAAAGGGCTGTGAAGGTGGGTGTGCAGGCAGGGGTGGGCAGGGCTTTCCTTGCCAGCAGGGTCCCTGCACCCTGGGAGCTGTGTGCCAGAGCAGGGACTCTGCCGCCTGCCAGGGTCAGCTCTCCGCCTGCCTGGGGAGCTCCCACGTAGCTTCTGTGGGGAGAAGCTGTGGGTGGAAGGAGTGACCCCTGGCTGGGCAATGTCCTTCTGCTTTGAAGAGGGTGCTGTGTGGGTCAGGGCTCTTTACACCTCCAGATGACCTCTGGTCATTCCTGGAGGGACTTTTCAAGATGTTCCCTTAATGAGTTCCCTTAATGTGAAGGTAAATTTCTTTTCCTGTTTCTTCTCTTGGTTGGCTGGGTGGGCATTGGCACATGACCAAGAGGACTTTCAAATGAAAGATCAAAGGAGGGATCCCTGTAGAGATAAGGAGCTTTGCTGAGTCTGTGTCTTTGGTTTCCAGCTCTGGGGGCTACAGACAGCACCAGCATCCCTGTTCCAGTCTCACCGGGGTCTGTGGCACCTGCTCTTTAGCCCCTGCTAAATCTCTCACTGAGATCCCCAAAATTGGGTATGTCCTTTGGGTGTTCATGGAAGCTGTAAGTTGCCCTCCAGGATGCCAACCTGTCCCATAGCACCTTTGTGTTATCGAAAAGCCCCACAGAGAAACACAGAGACTTTTCAAGATGGAGTTCCCTTAATATGAAGGTAAATTTCTTTTGCTGTTTCTTCTCTTGGTTGGCTGGGTGGGCAGTGGCACATGTCCAAGAGGACTTTCAAATGAAAGATCAAAGGAGGGTTCATGTAGAGATAAGCAGCTTTCCTGAGGCTGTGTCTTCGGTTTCCAGCTCTGGGGGCTACAGACAGCACCAGCATCCCTGTTCCAGTCTCACCAGGGTCTGTGGCACCTGCCCTTTAGCCCCTGCACACACGCAGAGGCTGCAGGGCAGAGCTGGGCACACGGAGGCTGCCATGGGGTCTGCGAGTACTGGCAGGGAAGAGATGTGGGGGCAGGGAAAAAGCTGCTGGCAGGGAGAGCTCCAGGCAGTGGAGATGGGCAGGGAAGGAGGGAGCTGCTCCTGGAAGCCCTGCTGCAGGGGAGATAGGGGCACCTCCAGCCACCCCTGCAGTGCAGATGCCTTCCCTGAGCCACCCAGCACAGCCCTCAGCCCTCACGGCCATGGGCTCTGGGGTGGGAGTCAGCTCTGTGCCCGGCAGAGCAGCAGGAGAGGCGAAGGGCATCCCTCCTGCCACGTGCCCCATTGCTGCTGCCCAGCGGTGGGGCTGAGGGCACCTGCCCTGCATGATCAGTGTCTGGGCGGTGGCGTGCCCAGCAGGGTGAGGGTAACGCTGCCCTGAGTGCCTGGCTGCCTCTCCCGGTGCCTCTCCCAGCCAGACCCTCACGGCATTTCTCCTGGTTTCTCCACGTCTCCTTTAAAGTTATCTTTTTATTGCTGTCAGCCTCCCTGGGATGGGAATTTCAGCTGCAGAGTCCCACACTGACCTTGTTCATCCACTCCTGACTGTGTGTCCATGGGAACCAGTGTCCCAGCTTTCCTCTGACCTGTGGGGCTGTGGGCAATGCAGGCCGTGGGGGTGGGGAAGGAGTCCATTTTCTCTCACTGAGATGCCAAAAACTGGGTATGTCTTTTCGGTGTCCATGGAAGCTGTGAGCTGCCCTCCATGATGCCAACCTGTCCCATAGCACCTTTGTGTTATCGGAAAGCCCCACAGAGAAACAGAGTCTCTGTGACTGAGGAAATGCTGTTGCGTGGGTGAAATGAGCCGTGGGTGTCCTTGGCTAGAGGTGGGCTGCTGAGACTTGAGAAAGGGTGAGACATTTCATAGTCTGAGATGGATCCTTCTGCTCTCAGCACTGTCTGATGGCATAATAGAAGAGGGAATCCCCCTCCATCTCATGACGGTGCAAGATGGAGGGACAAACCATCTCCCTTGACTCTGCTCTCTGCCCCAGGCAATCCTCATGTCTCACAGCACTCACTCTGTTCCCCTGGAGGGCAGCAGAAATGCTGAGGGTTTCTGACATCCCAGAACAATGCTCAGGGGAGGTGGGGGAGCTGTAAAATACCCAAAGCCTCTCCAACTGCCTTCTGCCATCCTGGTTCCTTAGCAGTGCATGTGCAGATGCTGACAAGCCCTTCTGCATTGTAGGTGGTTCCATCAGAACAGGTACAGAACATTGGCACGGACCCCAGTCCTCACTCTTCCCAGGAACTCTTCCCTCCTCACAGCACAATCAGCAAGAGTAAACCAGAGCTCGAGTCAGGAAGCTGAGGAATGTCTCCTGGAAAAGGAAAAGGGCGTATTACAGGAGGGGCAAAGTCTATGGGAAATGGCTTTCATTTTCCTTAGGGAAATCTCTGGTAACAGACCTCGACCACGTCCCCCTGCCCAGAAGCAGCAAATGTCCAACAGCAGCTCCATCACACAGTTCCTCCTCCTGGCATTCGCAGACACACGGGAGCTGCAGCTCTTGACCTTCTGGCTCTTCCTGGGCATCTACCTGGCTGCCTTCCTGGGAAACGGCCTCATCATCACCGCCATCGCCTGCGACCACTGCCTCCACACCCCCATGTACTTCTTCCTCCTCAACCTCTCCCTCATAGACATGGGCTCCATCTCCACCACTCTCCTCAAAGCCATGGCCAATTCCCTCTGGAACACCCAGGATATCTCTTACTTTGGCTGTGCTGTCCAGCTCTTTTTCATGCTCTTTTTTATGTCAACAGAGTGTTCTCTCCTCACAGTCATGGCCTATGACCGCTACATTGCCATCTGCCAACCCCTGCACTACGGGACCCTCCTGGGCAGCAGAGCTTGTGTCCGCATGGCAGCAGCTGCCTGGGGCAGTGGGTTCCTCAATTCTCTCCTGCACACGGCCAATACATTTTCACTGCCCCTCTGCCAGGGCAATGCCCTGCACCAGTTCTTCTGTGAAATCCCCCACATCCTCAAGCTCTCCTGCTCACACTCCTACCTCAGGGAAGTTGGGCTGATTGTGTTTAGTGCCTGTTTAGTCTTTGGGTGTTTTGTTTTCATTATACTGTCCTATGTGCAGATCTTGAGGGCAGTGCTGAGGATCCCCTCGGAGCAGGGACGGCACAAAGCCTTTTCCACGTGTGTCCCTCACCTGGCTGTGGTCTCCCTCTTTATCAGCACTGCCATGTTTGCCCACCTGAAGCCCCCCTCCATCTCCTCCCCATCTCTGGACCTGGTGGTGGCAGTGTTGTACTTGGTGGTGCCTCCAGCAGTGAACCCCCTCATCTACAGCATGAGGAACCAGGAGCTCAAGGATGCCCTATGGAAACTGGCCCAATGGACGCTGTTTCACCGACAATAACCTGCCACCCCTTCGCTGCACATTGCCCAGGGCTTATCTTAGATCATGAGCCTAATTTTCCTCATGTCATAACCCTGCTGATTGATATTTTTCTGGGTTTATACTACTTGTGTTGGGGCTTGATCCTACTGGGTCTGACCCTTGCACAACACTGAGTCAGATGTGGCCGGTCAGGTAACAGCTCTTATATGAAACAGGATGTCTCAGGTAGAATAGCAAGAAAAGGGAAAAACAGGGAAAAACAAAACATTGGCGGAGATAAATATTTTTTAATAGAACAGTAACAGAAAATAAAAGCAGTAGCAGTAGCAGTAACAACAACAATAATAATAATAAGTATATATAGAATAAAGTGATGCAAAATATATTACTGTCAACACCCAATGATCATTTGCCCCGCCTGTCCGGAGAAGTGATCACCGATTCCTTCCCCCAAGCCAACTCCCATTTATATACTGAGCATGACGTCTATGGGATGGAACATTCCTTTGGCCAGCTTGTCTTGTCTGTGCCCCCCCACCTTCTACGGGAAGTTGAAAATGTCCGTGACTTAATATAAGCATCACTCAGCAACAACTAAAACAATATGTGTTAGCAATGTTATTCTCATAGTCAATCCAAAACACAGCAGCTACCAGGAAGGATATTAACTCTATCCCAGGCAAAACCAGGACAGCGTCCGCCCCTTATTCTATACCATTTACCTCATGCCCAGGTCTTACACTTTTCCATAAATCACCACCATTTTCCTGTCTTTCATATATGTATATATGCACAGAGATAACTTTCCCTTAGTCCATGGCCCATCCCACTGAAATGTCCATTGAGTTCATTTAGTCCATGACTTTGGGCTCCATTTGTTGTAACTGTCTTTCCCGGCAGGAGACGTGGTGTGTGATGTTGAATTGTTGCGTGCTGCATCTGGAGCTCGCAGCTGGTGTAGCCGGCATGCCCCATGCCCATCATCTGTGGGTTGCAGATGTCGATCTCAAGACAATTCCCGGGTGCCAGTTGCTGCAGCCACTTCTGGTTCCATCACTTCTGCACTTTGCTCAGTTTCATCAAAGTTCATTCTTCATTAATTTAGGTCACTTTCACTGCAATGCCATAGATAGAGCATATAGCAACCGTATCAGTGATGACATATAGTGGTAATTTAGCAATAAATATCATATCATTTTATTCATTGGACATTCTCACCAAAATCAAATCCCCTTGAGGAACAAATCGATCATCCCCATCCTCCAGCATCACCCACCAAGTGCACTCAGGGCCTTAAAATAAAGGAATCCCACAGATAGTTTTGCCTTTGCTTGTGTCAGGAATAACCCAGACTCTCTTCCCAAACATATTCAGATCCTCAAATGTTACCTAACCAGGTGGCCTTTGCCAAATGTGTATCCCGACTTTTGAAGGTCCCACCACCCATGGCTCTCAGTGTAGTTTATAGCAGTCCGTTGGATCGTTTGATTTTCCCGGAGGCTCGTGCATGGTAGGGGATGTGATACACCCACCCAATGCCATGCTCTTTGGCCCAGGTGTCTATGAGGCTGTTTGGAAATGAGTCCCACTGTCTGACTCAATTCTCTCTGGGGTGCCATGTCGCCATCAGACTTGCTTTTCAAGGCCCACGATAGTTGTTCAGAGTGGTGGCATGGGTCACAGGGTGTGTTTCCAGCCATCAGGTGTTTGCTTCCACCGTTGTGAGCATGTGGTGCTTGCCTTGGCGGGTTTGAGGGAGTGTGATAGAACCCATCTGCCAGGCCTCCCCGTATTGATATTTCAGCCAACGTCCTCCATATCAAAGAAGATTTAACCGCTTGGCTTGCTTAAATGCAGCACACATTTCACATTCGTGGATAACCTGTGCAATAGTGAACGTGATCAAGTCCACCCCCTGGTCACGAGCCCATCTATATGTCGCATCTCTTCCTTGATGGCTTGAGGCGTCATGGGCCCACCAAGCTATGAATAGTTCACCCTTACGTTGCCAGTCCATGTCCACCTGAGCCACTTCAACCTTAGCAGCCTGATCCACCTGCTGGTTGTTTTGATGTTCCTCAGTGGCCTGACCCTTGGGTACGTGGTCATCTACATGATGTACTTTCACAACCAGATTCTCTATCTGGGCAGCAATGTCTTGCCACAGTTCAGCAGCCCAGATGGGTCTACCTCTGCACTGCCAGTTGCTCTGCTCCCACTGCTGTAACCACCCCCACAGAGCATTTGCCACCACCCATGAATCAATATGGAGGTAAAGCACCAGCTGCGCAGGGGCTCACAGCCGGTCCCGGGTCACCTCTGTGCCTGTGATTTCACTTTGGGGCACATTCCAGAGCCACCAGACAGTCAGGGATTGGGAGACGGTGTTGGAGGGAGGGCACGGACAAAGCGCTGTAGCACCTCCAGGAGAAGCACCTTCCACTGCCACAGGCTGTGACGTGGGCGATAGCTTGGCTCCCAGCGACACTCATCCTCACCCAGGGAGAGGAAGATGAGTGCTGTGCTTTGCACCGTCTTCAGTGAGCTTTGCCTGGAGGAGAGACTCTGTGATGGGTGGCATTGAGTTCAGTGCTCACAAGAACATCCTCTGTAGCTGCAGTCAATACTTCAGGTCAGTGCTTGGAACAAGAGGTGATGGGGACACACAGCATTTCCCAGGCTGTGTCACGCTGCCGTAGTGTCTCTCCAGTGCTTCCCTCAGCACTGAACCTCTTTTCCAGCACTTCCCCACAGTCCTGGTGCCTTCCTGGACACCGGAATTCATCCCCAACCCAAGATCTCACAGCAGCGCTGGAAGTGGTGTCTGACGAACCCCCCGATGCGGTGCAGGGCTGGAGCACGGCCAGCCGGGCTTGTCTGCCGTGGGGCGGGAGGTGTTCCTTCCCCACACAGCGCCATTCTCTGGTGGTCTTGTTGAAGCAACGGGGGCACTGGCCCTGTGGCTCTCTGTGCACAGCCGGAGGCGGTGACTCCTTGTTAAAACAACCGGCTCGTAACACATGAATTAATAAACCCCACGGCCTCCCAGCGTGGCTACTGCGTGTGCCCAAATTGGTGCCCCAGGAAGGAGGCACAGGGGATAATAGGGTCTCGGTTTAATGCAGCAAAGCTGCTTTTTCCCCCAGCACTGCTTTGCTTTTTTCAGGGCTTTCTTTTCCACCCACTGGAGCAATGCTGGGAACGTTGTCTATAAAATCCCCGGCACTTCACCTGAAATGATGCAGCTCATTACCAAGTACGCCTACACCGGCACAGTACCGGTCAAGGCCATCAACGTTGAACGTTTGCTGATAGTGGCTGACCAGTTCAACGTCATGGGCATCGTCAGACTGTGCTGCGAGTTCTTAAAGTCCCAGCTGTGCTTGGAGAACTGCGTCGGCATCTGGAGATTCACCGAGTATTACTACTGCCTTTATTATTGACTTTATTATTGACCTGCGGGAAGCAGCCCACGCGTTCATCCCCCATCACTTGGAAAGGGTGACCAGAGTGTCGAGAGAGTTTCTGGAGCTCTCCGTCAATGACCTCCTGTGTGTCCTGCAGAAGGAGGAGCTCAGTGGGAAAGAAGAGGCCGTGTTCAAGGCCGTTCTGCAATGGATGGCTCAGGGCCCGCAGAACAGGAGGCAGCAGGTTGCAGTCTTGCTGGGCAAGGAAGAGTGGAAGGGGGGACAGAGGGCATTTATTTAAAACAAAGAAAGTCTAGGTTATTCTTAGCTTAGAAAAAATAAACTCAGCATTTTTGACAGTAAGGACTTTGCTTGAAACTTTTGAAATCCTGCCTTCACAAGGGTATAAATTTGTAGTTCATATTCACTGTACATACACACCACTCACCCAAATCCCATTGCTTGTTAGCACGTGCATGGTTTCCGAAGGCACACACACTGACACTGACACTATGGAAATGATCAGGTATGTGTTGTCTATGAGTGCCCAGGCCACAGTTGTGTGAGGCATTGCACAAGCATCGGAAATCCTTGCCCAAAAGAGTTTGCAAACCACCCGTTCCTTTCGACTGGGCTCGAAAGGGGGACCATCTTGCATAGGGGAGGATGGCACATCTCTCTCATGTTCTTGAGGCAGTCCTATTCGAGTCATGGTTTCAGTCAGAGTCCTTCCTGAACGATCATTGCCTGGGAGGACAGCACCATAAAGGCAGTCAAGTGCCTTCGGGGCCACCCCTGGGGACAATTCTTGGCCTTCGAGGATAACATCATGAAAACTTTCCAACTGCCCATGCTGTCCCAGGAGAGAGACTGGGACACAAAGTATGGAATTACACGAGTGATTCTCTGTTCACGAGCACGAGTGGTCCCAGTCAAATTGGGACACCCCAAATGCAGTTTCACACATGGTTCTTATACCTTTAGAGCATTCAGGTACAACACAATTTGAGTGATCGCTACTTAACACACACACACAGGCTGCTGTTTGGCAAAGCAACTCTCATGCTGTGGCATCATCATCCACCTGCTGCTCTCCTAATGGAGACGTCCCTGGAGTCAGTCTTGCTGCAGTTCCTTATCTCTGATGCCAGATCAGGGGAGGGTTTCACAGGGGTGTCAGAGGGGCTGGGAGGCTGGCGTCATCCGCGCAGTGCTGGAGTATCCTTTCTTCTTCAGGCTGGGGGCTGTCTTCTCCTCCCGACAATGAGCTGGGTCCTGTAGTCATGCTGACTGAACCATGGCTATGCAGTACGCAATAGAAATGCTGTATATCTTAAGAAAGTTCATACAATTTCATACTCTAAAATGTAATTGTTACAATAGTTCGGGAATGAGATTTTCCTAACAGTCCCTCCTTTTCCTTTCACCGTCAGGGTCACACTATACTCTTCATTATTTAAGTCGTAAGTCAAGTTCATAAGGTAATACTACACTGTAAACACACCCATCTAATTAGAAAGCAAAACAAGAGAGTGAATACAACAACCCAAATCCTTTCAGTTCACAGTCCTGTTCCTAAGTCTGGGAGCCAAGAGGTTAGCCACCCAAAGAGATTTAGGGGAGATCCCTGCCCTATTTTGTGTAATATTTTTAAATGAGTCTTTCTCTTGTTTCTCTCAGTTTTGTTTTTCTGGTCTTGACTGACATAAAAACCCCAGCAGCTCTTATTCAAGAACACACCTACTTCCTGTACTTCTAAAGGGTGCTCTAGAGCTAAGCCATTCTATATTACCATTTTTGATAATAATTTGATTTCTTCCTCTAAGGCTGTCATACTGCCTGCCCTCATTAATGGCTTTTTCTAATTCTCTTGACACATTCGCAGTAGCCCTTTCTAGTTTTGCAGACCCTCACTGTGGGATAAAATCTGATACAGACAGGTGGAACTCAGTGCCACATTATCAAAGATATTTGTGAAAGGCAGGTCCTGCTTGACTAACCTGATCTCCTTCTACAACGTGGTCACCCGCTCAGTGGATGAGGGAAAAACTGTGGATGTTGTCTATCTGGACTTTAGTAAAGCCTTTGACACTGTTTCCCACAGCATTCTCCTGGAGAAACTGGCTGCTCATGGCTCGGATGGGCACACGCTTTGCTGGGTAAAAAACTGTCTGGAAGGCCGTGCCCAGAGAGTGGTGGTGAACGGAGTTAATTGCAGTTGGCGGGCGGTCAGGAGTGGTGTCCCCCAGGGCTCAGTGCTGGGGCCAGTCCTGTTTAACATCTTTATCAATGATCGGGATAAGGGGATGGAGTGCTCCCTCAGTCAGTTTGCGGATGACACCAAGCTGGGTGGGAATGTTGATCTGCCTGAGGGTAGGGAGGCTCTGCAGAGGGATTCGGACAGAATGGACCCATGGGCCAAGGCAGACTGTAGGAGTTTCAATGAGGCCAAGTGCTGCGTCTCACACTTTGGCCACAACAACCCCCGCCAATGCTACAGGCTTGGGGAGGAGTGTCTGGAAAGCTGCTCAGCAGAGAGGCACCTTTGTTGTTGGTTGATAGCAGCTGAACATGAGCCAGCAGTGTGCCCAGGTGGCCAAGAAGCCCACCGGCATCCTGGCGTGTATCAGGACTAGTGTAGCCAGTAGGACCAGGGAGGTGATTTTCCCCCTGTATTGGGCACTGGGGAGGCCGCATCTTGAGTACTGTGTTCATTTTCGGCCCCCTCACCACAAAAAGGACGTTGAGGCGCTGGAGCGTGTCCAGAGAAGGGCAACGAAACGGGTGAGGGGTCTGGAGCACATGTCTTATGAGGAGTGGCTGGGGAAACTGGGGTTTTTTAGCCTGGAGAAAAGGAGGCTGATTGGAGACCTTATCGCTCTCTAAACATATCTGAAAGGAGGTTGCAGAGAGGTGGGTGTCGACGTGTTCTGTCAGGTAACGGGTGTTAGAACAAGAAGAAATGGTTCAAGTTGAGCCAAGGGAAGTTTTGACTGGGTATTAGGAAGAATTTCTTTACTGAAAGGGTCATCAGGCATTGGAATGCGTTACCCAGGGCAGTGGTGGAGTCCCCATCCCTGCAGGTGTTTAAGGGTCATGTAGTTATTGTGCTGAGGGACATGGTTTAGTGGTGGGCTTGTCTGTGATAGGTTAATGATTAGACTATGTGATCTTACAGGTCTTGTCCAATCTAGGAAATTCCGTGATACTGTGATTCTGTGATGATGGCCCTGGGACAACTTCCCCGGGGTGTCCAGTGAGCACAGGCACAGCCCAGACCCTGCTCTGCTGGTCCCTTATGTCTCTCGCAGGAGCCCGGCTGTGCCAGGACACTGCTATGTGCCCCCACCCTGCACACTCCACCACTTCAGCTCTTCCCTGAGGTTTTCCTCTCTGGGGCACTTGCCAGCCCCGCCAGCTCACACCCTCCCTGAATCTGGACACCTCCTGCTCTCTCCCAGCACAGACCAGCAGAGCAGCCTCATTGGCAATGGTCCACCCAGCCTTCATGCTGAGGAGATATCGACCCCAGGCAGCTTGCAGCCCCCCCTGCCAAATGTCCTTCCCAGGATGGCATGAGAGAATTGGCCCAGGGCACCCTCAGGAAGGTCCTTTGGCCCCAGGGACAGGGCAGCCTGCCCCAAGCTGCCTCACCGCAGCAAAGAGTTCCTCTTGCCATGTCTGCCCTGCACACACACGGTGCCCTGTTCTTCTCCCACCACAGCCCATATCCCCTCAGAGCCTTTTCCTGAGACAGCTCATCCGTGCTGGCCTGGCCAGCCGTTCCTGCACCTCTCCCCAGGTGTCCCACAGCCCCCGAGCTGGTGGTGCGGCTCTGCAGAGCTGGGGGCTGTGGTGCCCAGGGCCATGCTGGTCAGGCTGGGAGGCAGACCCAGGTCGGGTGGCTCCTGCCCCCTTCACCTCAGCACACAGACGTGGCCCCTGCAGCTCCAGAGAAGTTCTCGGAGAAAGGATCTCAGACAAACAAGTCAGTGCAGGGTCCTTCATTTTTTTAAAAACAAAGAGAGAAGAGCTTCTTATCTACGCGAAGTCTGTGGCTCCCACAACACAGACGGATCCTGACATAGCAATAGGATAAAGGATGATTCTTCACTTTTATTGACAGCATTAACAAAACCCAGAAAAGCTAAAAAAGAAATAAATGAAAGGAAAAAAAGTACTAAAGACAATCTGGGCCTGTAATGAGTTACATCATGTGCGATATGTTAGAAGATGGGCAGTTCAGTGCTGCTTCTGACAAGATACCAGTCATCAGTTTCCACAGGGCATCCCTGAGTTCCTGGTTCCTCATGCTGTAAATGAGAGGGTTCACTGCTGGAGTCACCACTGAGTACAGAAATGACACCAACAGGTCCAGAGATGGGGAGGAAATGGAGGGGGGCTTCAGGTAGGCAAACATGGCAGTGATGATAAACAGGGAGATCACAACCAGGTGAGGGATGCCCGTGGAAAAGGCTTTGTGCTGTCCCTGCTCCGAGGGGATCCTCAACACAGCCCTCAAGATCTGCACATAGGAAAAGAGAATGAAAGCAAAAGCCCCGAATGCTAGTAAGACACTAAGCACCAGAAGCCCAACTTCCCTGAGGTAGTCTGAATGTGAGCAGGAGAGCTTGAGGATGTGGGGGATTTCACAGAAGAACTGGTGCAGGGCATTGCCCTGGCAGAGGGGGAGTGAAAATCTATTGGCCGTGTGCAGGAGAGAACTGACGAACCCACTGCCCCAGGCAGCTGCTGCCATGCGGACACAAGCTCTGCTGCCCAGGAGGGTCCCGTAGTGCAGGGGATGGCAGATGGCAACGTAGCGGTCATAGGCCATGACGGTGAGAAGAGAAAACTCTGCTGAAATGAAAAAGACAAACAGCAAGGCCCGTGTAGCACGTCCTGCATAAGAGATGACACTGGTGTCCCAGAGGGAATTGGCCATGACTTTGGGGAGAGTGGTGGAGATGGAGCCCAGGTCAAGAACAGAGAGGTTGAGGAGGGAGAAGTACATGGGGGTACCAAGAAGACCGAGTGGATAAGGCCCTCTATAGACAGATTGGAGTAGGCTCACATTCACAAGCCCTGGTCCTCAGAGGGAACTTCAGCCACCCTGATAGCTCCCCAGCCCCTGCCCAGCTCTGCCCACCTCCCCTGCCCTCTCCCCAGGACAGCCAAACCCAGCAGCCCAGGCTGGACTGGCCCCACAGCACTGCCCGCCGCGGGCTGATGCAGAGCTCTGGGCACTCACCGCACAGCCCCAGATCCTCCCAAGGGCGCAGCAGCTCCTGGGGGGCAGACAAGGAGGTCAGCCTGCCCATCAGCCCCAGGGCTCGTGCTGGCACTGAGGGAATGAGAAAAAAGAGGCTGGTCACTCTCTGCCTCTCCGGAATTCATATTGTGCCTCATCCCCAGCCCTGACTGAATTTGCCCCCTTCTCTCCCCAGTCAGCCCCACGCCCCAGGACAGCACAGCAGACCTGGCCCTGGGGTTCTCTCAGGCACCTCCTGCATCTCCCCACTCTCCCCTCCCTGTGCCTGATGAGTCTCTGCTGACTCCCTCGGCACTGCAGCGTCCTTGTGCGTGGACACGTTGATTCAGTGCTTTATATTGGTGGACTTTACCTTTGAGGGTGTTTCACCTTCGGAGTCTCCATCCGTTCCAGCCCAATGGCATATGTCGAGTCCCTAATCCCGCCTCCCCTTCCCCTCAAAAATGCATTTCCAGAACATCCTGTATATGCCGTCAGTCCTGTCATACATGAAGAAGACTGAGGAGGTAATGGGAGCTCATGGACTGTCTCCCCTGCAATTTGACACCAAGAAGAGCGCTTTTAAATCCAGAATATTTGGTGCAGTGGAACTCAATGATACCATCAGTTTAGCTCCAAAAACGTTGGGAACACACGGAGAAGAGACTCATTAAAAGACCAATTCCTTGAACATATTCTTGGAAGCAACTTTGGAGGAACAGTCCATCTTTCAGGCACGGCACTTGGGAGATGCCCTTTCATTGAAGAGCTGTTATCTGTCAGACCACACCTGACACAGTGTTGTGCAAGGGTCAGACACAGTAGGATCAAGCCTCAGGACAAGCAGCATAAACTCAGAAAATTATCTATAAGCAGGATTATCACAAAACAAAAAACCAGACTCACAGCCTAAGATAAGCCCTGGGCAATGTGCAGAGAAGGGGCAGCACGTTACTGTCAGTGAAACAGCGTCCACTGGGCCTGTTTCCACAGGGCATCCTTCAGCTCCTGGTTCCTCATGCTGTACATGAGGGGGTTCACTGCTGGAGGCACCACTGAGTACAGAAATGACACCACCAGGTCCAGAGATGGGGAGGAGATGGAGGGGGGCTTCAGGTGGGCAAACACTCCAGTGCTGAGAAAGAGGGACACCACGGCCAGGTGAGGGACACACGTGGAAAAGGCTTTGTGCCGTCCCTGCTCAGAGGGGATCCTCAGCACCGCCCTCAGGATCTGCACATAGGACAGCACAATGAAAACAAAACACCCCAATGCTAAACAGACACTAACTACAATCAGTCCAACTTCCCTGAGGTAGGAGTGTGAGCAGGAGAGCTTGAGGATGTGGGGGATTTCACAGAAGAACTGGTGCAGGGCATTGCCCTGGCAGAGGGGCAGTGAAAATGTATTGGCCGTGTGCAGCATAGCATTGAGGAACCCACTGCCCCAGGCAGCTGCTGCCATGTGGACACAAGCTCTGCTGCCCAGGAGGGTCCCGTAGTGCAGGGGATGGCAGATGGCAACGTAGCGGTCATAGGCCATGACGGTGAGGAGAAAATACTCAGTTGAAATAAAAAAGAAAAAGAAAAATACCTGGACAGCACATTCTGCATAGGAGATGGCCCTGGTGTGCCAGAGGGAATTGCCCATGGTTTTGGGGAGAGTGGTGGAGATACAGCCCAGGTCCAGAACAGAGAGGTTGAGGAGGAAGAAGTACATGGGGGTGTGGAGGTGGTGGTCGCAGGCGATGGTGGTGATGATGAGGCCGTTTCCCAGGAGGGCAGCCAGGTAGATGCCCAGGAAGAGCCAGAAGGTCAAGAGCTGCAGCTCCCGTGTGTCTGCAAATGCCAGGAGGAGGAAGTGGGTGATGGAGCTGCCATTGGGCATTTTCTTCTTTTGGGCACAGGGACCTTTTCAAAATGTAAAGACAGTGACAAGTTAGGGTAGAATTCATAGAATCATAGAATGGTTTAGGTTGCAAGGGACCTTGAAGATCACTGAGTTGCAACCCCCTTGCCATGGGCAGGGACACCTCCAACCACACCAGGTTGCTCAAAGCTCCATCCAGCCTGGCCTTGAACACCTCCAGGGTTGGAGCTTCCGCAACTTCTTTGGGACACCTATTCCAGTGCCTTAACACCATAAAAGTGAAAAATTTCTTCCTAATATAAATCTACCTTCTTCCAGTTGAAAGCCATTCACCCTCAGCCTATGTCTACATTCCCTTGTAAAATGTCCTTCCCCAGCTCTCCTGTAGCCCCTTTAGTTACTGGAGGGCCACAATAAGTTCTCCCTGGTGCCTTCTCTTCTCCAGGCTGAGAAACTCTAACTCTCCCAGCCTGTCCTAATAGGAGAGGGCCTCCAGCCCTCTGATCATCTTTGTGGCCATCCTCTGGACCCACTCCAACAGGTCCATGCCCTTCTTTTGTTTGGGGCTCCAGAGCTGGAATTCTCTGAGTATAATCTATTCAATTTCTCATAAAACACCCCCAAACCACTTTTACCTTTCCAGGAAGACCTTTTGTGAGCTGAGATTGGTGCTGTCTGAGGGTGCCCCAGAGAACAGGAGGTTCTGCTGTTGGCTCTGCAGGACTCAGACCCGCCCTACAGCAAAAGGAAAATAGGAACTTGGGGTGATCTCAGATTAAATCCACTTTTGATAGCCAAGAGCTGTTCAGCATTGTGGCTCCCAATGCACCCGACTGCAGAGCAGAGCTGTGGGGATGTTGTTGTGTTCGTACTGTTTTAGTTGCCCCAACACACCTTAGGAGTGTTTTTAAGACAGAAATTCTGCTGCACTTTGTGGGTCCTGAGACACAAACGGGCTGTCATTGAAGGGGGTTGACTAGGTGACCCGTAAAGGCCCCTTCCAACCACACCATTCTAGGAGTCTACGATTCTGTGGCACTGGTGAGAGCAGAGGAATGCGCCTTCCAAGTGCATCTCTCTAAAGCCCTCAGCCCCTCTAATCATACCTGAGGAAGACCTCAGCTCTGCCCTCCCAGCCAGGGACACAGAGGGCTCATTACAGCTGCCCACAGACAGCTGCCCAGTAGCGTTTCCATGGCTTTAGCACCACGATGTCTTCTCTGTGGGACTGCTAGATAACACAGAGATGCCGTGGGAGAACTGTGTCCTTCTGGAGGGCAGCCTGCAGCCCAGCAGGACCCCTCAAAGAAGGAATCACGTATCTTAAATTTGCTCATCCTGAAGGCACGATCAGGTCATTTCCAGCCGCATACACTGTGATTCCAAGAGCGCCAAAGGCAGACAGGATGCAAGTTGGCTGCTTTTCCTCCATGGACATATGTGCACGAAAGGACGTGCAGTGTTGGTGTCTCAGCTGCGCTTCAATCCTTAGCCCCCCCACCAGGGAGTGTAACAGTAAGAACAAGGGCAGACGGGAGAAGAGGGAATGCCAAAGTACCTCTGCCAGGGCAGGCAGGTGAGGGAGACACAGTCGGACACTTGAGCAAATCTCCTCTGTGGTGGTCAGGTTGCTGGAAAGGCAACTCATGACCAAACCCGCATGACACGAAGGGCAGAGGCTCTGCTGTGTGAGCGAGGGAACCAGGGGTTGCTCCTCCCCTGCACTGTCGGGGAGGGCAGGGAGATGCCTGTATCCCCCTTCCCACAGCATTTCTGGGAGCCCGGCTCTCTTCCTCCCTGCCCATGACTCTCTTACCTGGAGCTTGTCTTGTCCAGGACCTGTTTCTCTGTCCCCATATCTCCTCCCTCTTCATGCTCACAGACCCCATTCCGCCTGCTGCGTGCACAGCTCTGCCCTGCAGACCCCTCCTGGCATCAGGGCACTGCCCAGGGACATCTTCGTGTGCAGGGGTTAACGAGAACCTCAGACAAGTCCTATCAACAAATGGGGTCTCAGAGCCTTGTGCACGGTGGAGAAATCCATTCCCATCTCTCCCTGCCCATCCAGCCGACCAAGAGGAGAAAACTCACAGCATAGACTTGTTCCCTTGCAGGTGACTAGTTCTTTGACATTGTTTTTCAAAAGAACCCTCTGCAAATGTCCTTGGGGTGATCTGGAGCTGGGACCAGTCCTCAACCCTGCAGTTCCCTTGCAAAAGCAGAAGTAATCTGCCTCACTGGCGGTCACTCCTTCCACCCACAGCTTCTCCACACAGCACCATGGGAGCTCCCCGGGCAGGCTGAGAGCATACCCTAGCAGGCGGCAGAGCCCCTGCCCCGGCACACAGCCACCGGGGTGCAGGGACCCTGCTGGCAAGGACAGCCCTGCCCACCCCTGCCTGCACACCCAGTGTCACCTCCTGCAGACGTCCCCAGGAGCAGGCAGCCATCGTGCCCTGTGCCTCTGATGGTGGGGCAGGGAAGACCTGCTCTGGAGCACGTCCTTCTCCTTTGCCCCAGCCATGGAAGGTGCCAGCTGTAGATGGTGCCAGGAGCTGCAGCTGCACTGCCCCGCAGCCAGAGACTTACTGTGCCGAGGGCTGTGGAGATGCCTCCCCTGGTGAACACTCCGCTCTGCCCTCGCTGCCTGCAGGCAGTGCCCTCAGCCCTCCTGCGCTGTGCAGAGGAGCTGCTCCTGGGCAGAGTTGTCTCTCTGCAGCGCTGCCCACTTGCCAGGAGCTCCCTCCTTCCCAGCAGCCCGGCCCAGCTCAGCAGCAGAGGACCAGCCCATGGTGGCACTGTCTCTGTCCCCTCTGGGCTCCCTGGAGGTGTTCCTGGGGCTCCAGGGGAACCTGCTGGGAAACAGCCTGATGCAATCCCTGATGTTCCCTCCCTCAGCAGAGACACTTACTTCCAGCTGTGTCATTTCTCCCAGCAGAAGAAGAGCTGGCCATGAGTAACCCCTCTTCTTGTCCCATCAATAGCACACACAGGGCTTTGCATACCAGGATTCCTTATGGCAAGTCACCACCTGCCTGGTGCCACAGCTCGGGGGGCTTCAGCCCAAACGTGCAGCAATGATCTCAGCCAGGGGCACAGACAGGACGAGCTGGAGCCGTTCCTGTGGTAGACAGAGCTGTGACATGGTGGCAGAGCTCAGTCCAGCTGGTCTTCAAGGACAGCCTCCTCCAAGCTCTGCTATAGTCCAGATTGCAATTCAGTCTAACCCTGAAAGGCAATTCAAGGGCACCAGAATGAGTGCTTACTCCTTCAGGAACAGTTCAAGGAGAAACAAAGCCACTGTGTGGCCACTGCTGAGTTTCATAAGAACAGGTGCTGATAGATCTGAGATACTCCATGTCCTCTTTGCCTCAGTCTGCCCCAGCAAGGTCTCCCAGGCCTCGTGCTCAAGGATGGAACCTGCAGGAGAACCACCGGCGGAAGCTGAGGGAGCTGAGTGGGCAGCCAGTGTCACAGTGGTCACTCTGCTTTGTCTTTGGAAGATCACGGAGACTGGGGGAATTGTCTGCTCACTGGCAGCGCCCAAAAAGTGCATGCCCCAAAGGATTAGCAGGGGAGCTGAAGGCTGTGCCCCAGAGCATGTCCACTCAGGGCCTTTTTCTGTGTGTTTGAAACAGAAGGTGACGGGATTTACCCAAAGCAGATCGCACCTGGCCATCCTCTTTGCTTTCTGTGCTGAAAGGACAGGATTGCTGGGCAGAGAGAGCAGTAACTTTTACTGGGAAGTCAGAAGGGCATTCAGCATCACCCCCAGCTTGTTTCTAACTGAGGACAGTAGAATCTGCATGGGTAGATAAGCAGGTGGGTAAAAAAAAACAGCTGAACTGCTGGGCTTGGAGGCATGTGGTTCCTGCGTGGTACTGTGCCTGGAGGTATCTCCAGTAGGGTCCTGCAGGGGTTGATACCATAACCTGCCCCATTTGACATGTTTATAATGCCCTGGAGGACATAAGAGTGAAAACTGAGTAGGAGGGTGGTGCTGCACCGCAGCGGGACCCTCCCAGAGGATCTTTGATCTCCATGTTTGGAGGTTTTCAGGTTTCAGCTCCACAGTCACAGCAGACCAGAGTCTGAGGTTGGCGATTTCCCACCCTTTGGTGGGAGGCTGGACCAGAGACCCCGACAGACCCTTTCCCTACAGCCCTTCCCTGAGCCTGGATGTGAGGGTGGCTACAGCAGATGCCCATGGGACAATTCAGAGTGGAACTGTCCTGTGATCAGTGGGTCTCTACTTCGACCTTTAGTTCCAAGCAGGGCTAGTTCTGAGGCTGAGCAGGTTGCTCAAGAAACAGCAGCGTCCCAGTGCAGAGTCTGCACACAAGAGCCACACATCAAAGACGCCATTACAGACACGGGGACAAGGCATTTGACCAGCTCGTTGAACCCAGAAATCGGTATGACATGCCTCCTGAGATTCCCACAAGCACCTAAGATTTTGTCCAGGGAAGTGTGATTCCTTTTTCGGTGTCCTGCCTGTCTCCGGCCCCATGTGGTGCTTTAGGATGTGAAGAGAATCAAACCCAACTTTTGGACTAGATTAGTTTCATTTTCCATGCTGGAATGCGGGGCAGATGAAGGCAGCTCTGAGCTCTCTGCTGCACAGCTTGGACTTCCGAGAATGGAAACGCAGGTAATCTTCTGGTGTGATCACCGATTTGCCTGCCTTTGTGCCTTTTCACTAACCGGGGATCTGTCCGTCGGCCTGAGAAACTACTCCCCTATTCCACCTCCCTCTCTTCATAAAAGGAGGGAACAAAGATATGGAGCATGGATGACTTAAGGACACTATTGTAATCTTTACATTATAGGAGAGAGAAAAGATAGTACAACTAATTCCAAACTATCCTTGAGATGCATTCTGATTCTTCCTTCTTTCCAAAGCTCAGCCACCTTAGATCTTGAAAGGACTGCCTCAAATCTCTCCAACTAAAATCCCACAAGCCTTCTCTCAGAGAAGTCCTTTCAGCACAGGACACCTCTGCCCGTCACTTCTGCCCTATGCCCAAACTCTGTTTTGCAGTTGGGCGAAGTCAAGGTGTCAAGGTACTCCCTTGCAACATCTTCCCTACAAAAGTTGTCTTCTCTTCATGCTGATCCCACTTGCATGGCCTCATGTTATGTACAGCTCCATCCTCCTCTTGCAGAGCTCCACTGGGTGACCAGTTTTCCCTTTCTTTCCTGCCCATTCACCTTCACAACCTTTTTGTATTTTATGCGTACCAAATATTATCTGAAGCAACACATTTATTGCCCCCAGCTTCACCCATTTCCAACTGCAGGCTGAGCTATTTCTCCTCTTTGAGCAGACATTGTGCAAAGCTGCTCCAGGTATGGAAACTCACTTAAATGCAGCACATTAATTGGGGCTCAATCAAATATAAAAAACGTATCCTGAGCTAGTTTTTCAGAGACAGTTTCAAAGTGGCAAAGCAGATTCAAAGTGTCTGAAGGAACTGGGGGTTTTTAACCTGGAGAAAAGGACGCTGAGGGGAGACCTTATTGCTCTCTACAACTACCTGAAAGGAGGTTGTAGCCAGGTGGGGCTTGGTCTCTTCTACCAAGTAACAAACGATATGACAAGAGGAATTGGGCTTGAGTTGCACCGGGGGAGATTTAGATTAGACATTAGGAAAAAACGTCTTGACTGAGAGGGTTATCAAGCATCGGACCAGGCTACCCGGGAAGGGGTTGAGTCACCATCCCTGGAGGTATTGAAAAGACATGTTGGGGTGGTGCTGAGGGACATGGTTTAGTGGTGGACTTGGTTAACAGTTGGACTCGATGATCCTAAAGGTCCCTTCCAACATAACGATTCCATGATTTTATGATTCTATGATTCCATGATTCTATGATTCCATGATTCTATGATTCCATGATTCTATTCTACATAAATTCTGAGAACCAAGTTACAAGAAAGGGAAAAATAGGTGAAGCTGTATTTTCCAGACTCACTAATTCTCTGTCAGTAAAGAGAAGGTCCCACAGCCTGTGGCACGTTTTCATTAGTTGGCCCTATGGGAAGTTTTGTTTCTTGGGTCTCTTGGCTCGAGCCTGCTGCGTTCCTATTTCCAGCAAGGGCAAAAGTTCCCGTTCAGGTATCAAACTTTTGCCCATCCTGCCCGGAGAGCCAGGACAGTTGTGTCACACAATATTCAGTGTCAGAGTGAAGATGGAAAAGAAGTGTGAATTGAAATGATTTGTCCTCCAATGGAAACTCAAATCCTGAGCTGGCTGGACCACATTGGCTGCAGTTAGACATAAGTTACCTGAGACAAATGTGAGTTCAGACCTGGTTGGCAGAGTTTCTCACACCCCTCACTGAGGAGAGCAGGGTGTTGCGAGAGGGGAGCGAGTATCTGTTCGCCAAATCCCCAGGTAGTGCCCAAACCATCTTGCCTTTGGCCTCTGGCATCTCATGCCTTGAGATGCAAGAAATGCGGGGCCTTCTGTCAGTAATCCTCCAACAATCCTTCAGGCGGTTGTGTGAGTTCCCTATCAGTTTCTAAAAAAATTAACACCCTCCCCCAAAACTAAACAAGCAAAAGCCCCACCAATCACAAAAAAAAACAAACCAAGAAGATCCAAGAAGCTCAAGGCCTCTTCTGAAGGGCAGCAAATTCTTGCAACTGTGATTTGAGCCTGGAAGTGGGAAGGAATTTTCGTCTGTGCTTGGAGGAGGAATAAGTGTGTTGTGGCAGTATGTCAGGGCCCAAGGCCCTTGCGCAAATCAGGGATGATGGAGACATTTCCATCTTGTGTGCGTGCCTCAGGGCAGGAAATGGGGCACGCCCGCTGCTGGGGGTGTGTGTACTCAGTCAAGCCTCATGAGCTGACCTTGTTCTCTCATGCAAGAAAGAAGAAAACAGGAGGACTGAGTTTGCCATACCTCAGTCAGCCAGTGGGAAACAAAAAAGTAAAGACATTGGGAGAGGAGGGTCGGAGAGGGGGAGGCAGATTAGGAGGAGGAAAGAAGGGGGAAAGTGATGATTGCTGTGTTCAAACATTGGGAAGCCAAGACCCAGCTTGTTTGCCTTTCTTCTGAAGATGGATCTTGGTTTTTCTTTTCGGGGGGAGGGAGGGCGGAGGTGTGTGACCCTGTCAGACGAGCTTTCACAGTTGTCCTCTGCTAGGAAGCCCAGAGAACACGAGGGCTGGCATGCATCTACTGGGATTTAGACGTGTCCACTAGCGGGGCTTGATTCAGCTGCCCACTTCTCACTGCCAATAGGGAGGTGCCCTGAGGAGTCCCAGGCATGCAAGAATGGCAGCCCTCAGCTTGGCTGGGTAACGGAAGAGGAAACAGCATGTTTAGCGTAAGTTTTCTCCCACTCCTGGGCAGGTGTGGCATTTCACAGCTCCCACCTGCAGGATCACAATCGTGTTTACTTTAAAGAAGGAAGCAAGCCAGGGAAGATTTGACACTCTTCAACACCAGACCTGTATTTCTTTAAGACACAAATTCCCCTCTCCCACTTCTCATTCCACAACCAGTCCACAGATTCTGCACTTCTAAAGATGGACCTGGGACACAAAATATGCACTTACGAATTGTCCATGCTTGGTCAAAGGAGACCCACAACCTGTGTCTTCCTGGTGGATCTCAACTAGTATGAGCTCTCGACGCAGGCCACAGTTTTTCTGAGTGCATTTCCTAGAGCCCCCTTGACCTCCCTGTTCTGCAGGCTGTAGAGGAGAGGATTGACCATGGGCGTGAGGATGGTGTAGAAAAAGGAGAGCACTTGATTGAGCTGCCTCAGTGAGGCTGTCCTGGGTATCATATAGACAACGACGAGGGTGCCATAGAAAACAGTGACCACCATGAGGTGAGAGGAGCAGGTGGAGAAGGCCTTCTGCCTCCCCATGGTGGTGGGGATCCTCAGGATCGCAGCTATGATGCAGATGTAGGATACCAAAGTGACTACAAACGGGACGACTACATCCAGAAAACAGATTATGAAAGTCACCAGTCTAAGCACGGTGGTGTCACTGCAAGCGAGCTCTAGCAACGGGGCAAAATCACAGAAGAAGTGATCAATTGCATTGGGACCACAGAAGTGTAACTTGGAAAATTGTCCAGTGACTATGGTAGACATCAGTAATCCTGCTAGCCAGGACCCAGCCGCCAGCTGGAGACAGAGCTTCCAGTTCATGAGGCTTGCATAGAGCAGGGGTTGACATACGGCCAAGTACCGATCATAGGACATGGTGGCCAGCAGGTAGCACTCAGCACCTGCAAAACAGCCAAAGAAAAAGAACTGCGTCATGCAGCCTTGAGCAGAAATGGTTCTGTCCCTGGTTAGGAAGCTGGCCAGCAGCCTGGGCAGGATAGTGGAGGTATAGCAGATTTCTACACTGGATAAATTCCCCAGGAAGAAGTACATGGGAGTGTGAAGATGCCGATGTGCCACCACCAGCACAACAACGAGGATGTTGCCAAACATGGTCACCGTGTAGATCATGAGAGAGAGGATGAAGAGAGGCACCTGAAGCTTGGGGACGTTACTCAAGCCCAGCAGGAGGAACACCACTGGTGAGGTCTGGTTGTCCCATTCTTCTTTCTCCATGAAGTGCCGTAGGACCTTCTTTTCCCCATGAGGCAGGAAGGGAACCTGGGGAAGGGCATGCGTTTCTGTGTTTTTTGTGAAAATGAACTGGGAAGAAGTCACTGCCAGAGACAACATGGAGGTTTTCCCCCATTTGACTGAATTCCGACTTGGTGTAGGGGCACTATGGGCAAGAAAAGGTTCTTTGAGAGGGCCAAACTGCTCTTCTTTGAAGAATCTCCTCTGATTAGAGAGGTGAGTTGCCGCATCGAGGTGCCTATTTCTGTGGAATGAAAGAGAACGTTCATTTGATCACATTAGATGATGATGCGTGAAGTTATTGCCAGGACTAGCCAGCATAGGTTTAGCCAAATCCTGCTTTCAAGCAACAGAAAGATGGGCCAGGGAGGAAAACTCCATCATGCAAAAAAGCCTTTAGGGGAATACATCACTGACCTCAGCATTGCCACCTGAGTGCTCAGGGCTCCCTGTTCAGCACTGCAATGAAGACACAAGAGTGTCCTGGGGGTGAGTGGGGACTGAGGCGGTGCAGGATCATCATGAAGCACAGGTTTCCAGTAAATGCCTGATACGCACCTGGTTGCCTGCCCAGGGAACGCCTGTGACTGAAAGAGAAAGCCCACACCACCTCTCCGGGCTTCCATAACGCTCGGGTCAGACAAAACACTGTCCCTGATGATGATGCTCTGCCTCAAACTTTACACATTTGACAGAGAGTTGGAGATGGCCAAGGCAGGCACCTGGAGAGCCCAGAGAGTTCCTGGGACGGAGGAGCCCTTTGACTCAGTGATTCAGCGCACCTACACTGGGATGCATTGTTCCAGAAGGTGCTTCCATGGGGAGGGTGCCCCAGAGTCAGTGCTCTCAGTAAATCACACCCCATGTGGATGGCTGAGAGACAGCTGTGAGAGAGCTGAGGCATTGAGGTGAAGCCCTAAGACACAAGCAAGATGGAGAAAGAGACAGAGAGAGAATAAGAGTTGAGACATTAAAGGACGTGTGTTGGCACGCTGGCCCCATACCCTCCTCTCCAACCTCTTCATGTCCACGGAGGTGTCCGAGTGCCCATCAGCTGATGCCCCGCAGCTCTGTCTCTGCACTGACAACCACGCTGCCTGTATCTGTTCAGTGGCGTCAAGGACCCAGGGAGGGTATCCAGAGGAAAGAGTGGGCTGGAATAAGAAAACGTGCAGGACAGGGCTGTACCAAGACACATGGCCCCACTTCCTAGTGGCCGCTGTGCAAAGAGCCACTGGCACATTAATGACACCCACCTCAGCAAACCCAGCACCTACCTGTAGTCCCCAGCAGGATGTCACAGCTCTTCCTCTGAGGGGAATGGAGCATGAAAGGCAAGGTCTGGGGGCTATCTCCTGCCTCGTCCCCATTCCACCCTCCCCTTTCCAATTCTGCCTGCAGACCCTGACCCATGACTTAGTCACTGCTCTGTCCTTGCACTCACCTGTCACCATCTCCTTCTGAGAGTCTTCAGCAGCACCTGAATATCCCCTTCTCTGCAGTGCCTCCCGGGTTTATAGAAGAGGCTCCTGAAGGTTCCTGCTGCAGCTCAACTCTCTGTGTCACAGCAAGTGAGCCCAGTGCAAGTGAAGCCCCGGGGGGATGAAAGCCCTGAGCTGCCCTCCCTTGGACCTCTGTGCTCTTCGGAGGCGGGGAAACAAGCTGGGGAATGAGCCGTGATCTCTTCCAGCTCACGGAGCAGAACTATAATGAGATGCTCCTCACAGCTTCTCCTTCTAGACTCCATGAATGGTCGGTGGGGAAGAAGGAGTGATTTCCTCCAAGCTGAGGAGACTGGGAACGTGGGACAGGATAAGCCCCCCACAGGGGTGCCAGGCTCTGCCCATTAAGGAGAGGGGAAACCCAAACCTTCCCCAGAGGCCAAGACCTTTATTTGCTGTTCAATATATTCATCGATGATCTGGATGAAGGGATAGAGTGTACCATCAGCAAGTTTGCTGATGACACTAAACCGGGAGGAGTGGCTGACACACCAGAAGGCTGTGCTGCTTTACAGCGTGACCTGGACAGGCTGGAGAGTTGGGCAGGGAGGAACCTAATGAAATTCAACAAGGGTAAATTTAGGGTACTGCATCTGGGGAGGAATAACCCCACGCATCAGTACAGGTTGGGGGCTGACCTCCTGGAGAGCAGCTGTGTGGAAAGGGACCTGGGAGTCCTGGTGGACAACAGAATGACCATGAGCCAGCAATGTGCCCTGGCAGCCAAGAGGGCCAATGGCATCCTGGGGTGCATCAAGCAGAGTGTGGCCAGCAGGTCGAGGGAGGTCGTCCTCCCCCTCTACTCTGCCCTGGTGAGGCCGCATCCGGAGTACTGCGTCCAGTTCTGGGCTCCCCAGTTCAAGAAGGACAGGGAACTGCTGGAGAGGGTCCAGCAAAGGGCTACGAAGATGATTAGGGGATTAGAACATCTTTCATATGAGGAAAGGCTGAGGAACTTGGGTTTCTTTAGTCTAGAGAAAAGAAGACTGAGAGGGGATCTTATTAATGCTTTCAAATACTTAAAGGGAGGATGCCAGAGGGATGGGAGGAGTCTTTTTTCAGTGGTGCCCATTGATAGAACAAGGGGTAATGGGCACAAGCTTGAACATAGGAAGTTCCATCTTAACATGAGGAGGAACTTCTTCACTTTGAGGGTAGTGGAGCACTGGAACAGGCTGCCCAGAGAGGTTGTGGAGTCTCCCACTCTGGAGACATTCAAAACCCGCCTGGACGCTGTCCTGTGCAACCTGTTTTAGGTGACCCTGCTCTGGCAGGGGGGTTGGACTAGATGATCTCCAGAGGTCCCTTCCAACCTTGACTATTCCGTGATTCTGTGATTCTGTGCTGGGGGCTAAAGTGAGCTCAGCTGCTGATCTAGAGTGACAGTTAGGACTCCACCCTCCTAGAGGAATGGTGCACAGGGTTCTGCTTGGCTCCAGCTTTAGGTTAAGGTAGCTGACTTAGGTTAAGCTCTGCTGACTTGCTCCTCATGACAGGTGGACCCCTCAGGTCTCTCCTCTGAGTGCAAAGGGAGAGAAGGACCCTGAGACATCATTTAGGGTAGCAACTGCACAGAGCATTGTCTCCAGTGGAGTCAGACTTGGTGGTCAGGGCTGTGTCCCAGTAGGGTCTTGAAAACTTCAAAGAGTAGACATTCCATAGCCTGCCTGGACAACTTGTTCCAGTTTCTGTCTGTCTGATGTTCTTCCTGTTCCAGGTCAGAATCTCCCATTTCAGGTTATAGAATCATAGACTCCTAGGATGGTTAGAGTTGGAAGGGACCTTAAAAATCATCTTGTTCCAACCCCCTGCCATAGGCACCTTCCACCAGTCCAGGTTGCTCAAAGCCCCATCCAGCCTGGCCTTGAACACTTCAAGGGATGGAACAGCCACAGCTTCTCTGGGCAACCTGTGCCAGTGTCTCACCACCCTCAGAGCGAAGAATTTCTTTTCCCATATCCAATCTAAATCTCCCCCTTTCCAGTTTGAAGCCATTCCCCCTCGTCCTATCACTACATGCCCTTGTAAAAAGTCCCTCTCCAGCTTTCTTGTAGGCCCCCTTTAAGTACTGGAAGGCCACTGTAAGGTCTCCCTGGAGCCTTCTCTTCTGCAGACTGAAGAACCCCAACTCTCTCAGCCTCTCTTCATAAGAGAGGTCTCCATCCACTTGCATCATAAGAATGAAACCATGTAGTTACCAAGGCTAATGGTTTCTTCAAAAGCAGAGTCCTTTTGTAACTGTAAGGTTGCAGCCGTTCCTGGTGGGGGTCTCTGCAGATCCATCTCTGATCACACATGAAGCCTTGCTCCAGATGTGCCCCAGCTGTTGGTGGCTTTTGATGTGTGTGAGGCCAGAGCGGGGGGACGAGGGGCCCATGAGCAGCCCTCCCTCGGCAGATCCCACCACCCTTCAGGCACACTAGCTGAAGGGGGGTTTAGCAGGTGGGTGGGACAAGACAATCTCCGGAGACCCCCTCCAAAACCCTACCAGTGTGATCCTGGGATTCTGTGAGTGATCTGGTTTGAGCCAGTGCACCTGAAGGAATTTTTTCCTGGATGATATTTACGTTCACTCTTGGCTCTAGTTAAGGTCTGACCCACGCTTTGACTCCAGGGGAGCTTTTCTGTGAAAAAACAAGAGCATTTTTCCTTTCCCACTTGGGTTCTGATAGTGACTCCCAGACACCTTGGCCCCCTTTTTCTTCCACAAGACAACTTGCTTACAGACACTGCTCCCCTGACTGAAGGGAGCTGAGGGTCCTCACTGGTGCCTACCTGAGGCTGGTGGCGGCTGAAAAACCGTGTCCTGATCAAGCTGTGCAGGTACAGTCTGGAGAGCCAGGACCGGCAAGGACTCAAAGCCCATTTTGCCAATTTGTACCATGCTGTTCCTCCAGGAGTTCCTCAGCTCTTGCAACGTTGAGGTCTATGGTCAGCAGGGCCCTGTGAGCCTTGTGCAGAGGGCAGGAGAGAGCCAGTCAGCCTTCTCCAGCCCATGAGTCTCTCTAGGAGAAGACCCAGGTCTGCCTTAGGCACTGGTTCTATCCAGCTGCTGGACCCTGGTCTTCATGGTCTCCTCATTGCCTGCACCCGGGCATTGGAGTCCAGGATGTTTGCAGCCCTGCTCCAGTTGCTGGAAGACAGACCTCGTATCCTCCTCACCGGTGATTCCAGCTTGAAGTTCACTGCCATTCACACATGCCCACTAAGAACAGAGGATGCGCCCGCACAGAAGGTAGTTGGAAATCGGCTCCAATGAGAACACGGGACACAGGCTACTGCAGGGCTCCATCAGAGAAGCCTGCTGACTAGAAACCTGTTTCCACTCACACGGTCCCTTTTCCCCCCTTTGCTCTGTTTTCCTATTTTGTTGCCAAACCACTTTCCTGCTGGTTCTGTTTTCCTTTACACTCAAAAGGAGTTTTCCAGGGCTACACACAACAGGGACTTATGCGAGAGTCCCGATTTCAGTATGTATATAGCAACACACGGATTATGGTGCTGTAGGCATCCTAGTCAAGGGAAGGCTTAAAGGGAAATTGCAAGGAGACTTTTGCAATGGCTGCGTGGGTCTGTAGAAGAGATGCTTCTGAAATGATCATAGAATCATAGAGTGACTGAGGTTGGAAAAAGCCTTTAAGTTCATCGAGTCCAACTGTTAACCTAACACTGCCAAGTCCAGCAGTTAATTTTGAAGGTGACTCATTTTGGCTCATTTTGGAGCTGGTTAATTTTGAAGGGGGTGACTCAACTCAATCCTTTGGTTCCATGTCAATCCCCTCTCTCAGACCAGTGTCTCCTCTTGTCGATGTAGATGATGAGTTGGGAGGGTCCCTGGACCACCCAGGGGATTAATGAATGAAGTGCTCTGGCTGCACACTTGCACAGGCTTGATGCCCAGCTACACCACCATGAGAAATGTAACAGAATTCATACAGCTTTTGCCAGAAATATCAGTTCCTAGCTGGCAGTCCAGAATACCCATGCAAGCCAGCAAGGCTGGAGAGGCATTTCCTGAGTCTGAAGACAAGTGGGCTGGATCAATATTTGTCTCATGCCACTGGGTAAAGACACAGAGAAAAGCAGAATCCTTACAGAGGGCAGTTCTGGTCTCCCATTTCAAGAAGGAAGAGGAAGCCCAAGAAAAGGGAAGGAAGGGTCAAAAACACAACATGGTATTAGTTACCCTTGTCATGCGTTCAACTGACTGGGTACTGAAATTGATCCTCACAACCGTACCACATCTTTCCTGAAGACCTTTCCAGTCATTCCAGAGTGGAAAGTCCTCCTTTTCACACCGCTGCTGGTGATTTATCTGCTCACTGTCACGGGGAATGCAGTCACCATTGTCGTCATTTGACTCTGCTGCTAGTACCACACCCCCATGGATCCCTTCCTCAGCACCTTGTCCATCTTGGCCATTTGGTTCACTTTGGTCATTCCCCTAACATGTTTGGCAGTCTCTGTGGCTGCTTACAAGTCACAGACCTTCTCCTCTGTCTTCCTGGGCCCAGCTGAGTTTAACCTATGTGCTGGGATGTGTTTCCTTTGCTGCAGTGCCATTTGCAACCCCTCATACTACTCTGTCCTTACGAACTCCTGGTTGTGCTCCATGCTTATCTTTAGCTGCTGGGCAATGACAACTCTATCCATGCTCAGCCCCACCAACTTGTATGCCATCGGACCCTCTGTGCCCAGTGTAGAGACTGCTTCTTCTGCGGCATTGTCCCTTTGCCGGGAGCAGCCCGCGTGGGCACCAGCTACTATGAAACATGAGCGTTGCTCTCTCCTCTTATCTTCAGATAATTTCGGTGTCACCCAACAGAGTAAGAACACACAACTCTTTGGGTGTTTGAACTGACCCAGAAATTGGAAACTGGGACTGTGACCTCTGATTCACTGACTCACTATGCTCATCCTGCTGTAGGTGACTGAGCCTGAGCCGCATACAGCCAGTGGTTTAACCTCAGAAAGTTTTCCAGGCACAGCCAGTGCAGAAATTCCCCTGTGCCAGACTAGAGGCAAAGAACAAGCCGGGCGATTGGGTTCTAAGACAAGCCTGAGCCCTAAGCTCAAATGTCCATGCAAGCACGGGGCACCGCCCTATACTGAACTTCCCATTTTACTCCTTGGGTAAGTGCTACCCATTCTGCCCTGGGACAGAGCCTGCAGGGACAACACAGGCTGTGGAGAAGCTTTGCATCCCTGCTTCAAACCCACCATCTCCTCCCCACCCTCTCCTCCCCTTGCATTTTGAATCATCCTAATTTGGGGGGTCATCTGCTCTGCTTCTTTCTATGTCTAAAAGCAAATGCAAAGATGAAGAGAAAAACATCAGTCTTTAATGCGCTATTTTTTCTTGTGCTTCCTTCTGTTAGATGTGTATTTTGATGTAAAAAAAGAAAACCCACTAAGTTAATGAGTCAGAGATTTGAGACTCGAATAATGAGTTTCATGTACTTCGTTGCAGGTGCCTATGAGAACTTGTTTCCCCAAGGCTCCCTCTACAGTCAATGGAGACACAAGAAAATGCTAGAGGTTGGGTCCTCCCAACCCATAACTGGCATGCCAAAGAAAGATTACAAATCTCTTCCAGACACTCTTCTCTTGCCCTGCATTTAGGTCAGGACATTTGGTAGTAATAGCAATGAGCCGCTGTTTGGAAACCACTGCATTTCGGCCCAGACGAATGTCAGAGGAGACCGTGTGACAGAGTGTGTGGAACCATGGTAAATTTCAATCATTATTTAGAATACTGAAGAAGACAAGTTCTATGTGGTCCCTATTCCACCCCCTCCCCCTTTCCGGAAGAAAGCAAGAAGAGAGCAAGAATCTGTGGAAGAGAGCAGGGGATTACAAAAGAGGTGCTTGATATTACTTGGTTTGAAATCAACAAATCCTCAGGGATTCCTAGCCCAAAAAGGCAAGTACTGAAAAGTACAAAAAAGAGCTTTCAACATACACATTTGATTTGATTTGATTTGATTTGATGTTTAACATTTGTGCAATAGAAGATATGAGTTTGGCACATAGGTATGACAGACGTTTGCAATAGGTCTGAGTGAATTTGGAATTTCCCAGGAATGGGCTGAAATGGCTAAAAGCCTCTTTAAAATCTTCTGTTCTGCAGAAAGAACCCTTTGTGAGTGTTTGAAAAAGGTAGAAAGAAGACGACAAATACTCTGGGGACTCTAACTGAAATGTAAAACGTAAAAGCCAGGGTGTGAGAAATGCTTGGAGGACTATCTCTGTGTCCTATAGGAAGACTGCAGGAAAGCAAAGGCGTAGAAGAGGAAGGATAGACCTTTTCATCCAGACCATGAAATTATCACACTTGGCTTTGTGCCGTGTTCCTGTCTCGGCAGGATGAACTGAAATTCAGCATGGGACCAGAAAATGAAACTGCAGTTACTGAGTTCATTCTCGAGGGTTTCTCGGGGCTTGATCAAAGACTACAGCTATTTCTCTCTCTGGTCCTTCTGCTCATATACCTGACAACAGTGATGGGGAACACAACCATCATTTTCCTCGTGTGTGTGGATCACCGCCTGCAAACCCCCATGTACTTTTTCATCAGCAACCTGTCCTTCCTGGAAATCTGCTTTACGTCCTCCACGAGCATCAAATTGTTTGTGATCCTGGGTTCTGGTAGGAGAACAATCTCACTAAGCAGCTGCTTTGCCCAATCCTATTTCTATTTTGCCCTGGGCTGTACAGAGTTTGTTCTACTTGTTGTCATGTCCTTTGACCGCTATGTTGCCATCTGCCAGCCTTTGCATTACACTTCCATCATGAAGCCTCAGCTCTGCGTCCACCTGGTTCTTGCTGCTTGGGTCATGGGCATCACACTCTTGACTTACCGTCCGGTCCTCCTCTACAAGCTGACTTTCTGTGGCTCAAACAAGATCCATCATTTTTTTTGTGACAACTCCCCCTTATTCAAATTGTCCTGCTCTGACACCAGCCTGATTTGGAAAATAGACTTGGTTTTATTTTCGTTTGTCATTCTCGGTTCCTTATGTTTAACTCTGACATTTTACATAGGCATCCTTCCCTGTATTCTACACCTCCCAGCAGCCTCCGGCAGGAAAAAAGCCTTTGCTACATGTTCTTCTCATCTCACCACCTTGGCCATTGTATACGGGAGCTGCATTGCTCTCTATGTGCATCCTTCAGGAGATGTTTCCTTGGAGGCAAACAGAATGGTAGCTTTGCTGAACACTGTCCTGTACCCATTCTTAAATCCATTCATCTACAGTCTTAGAAACAAGGCTGTGATACTGGCCCTGAATGAAGCCATTGCCCGTGCAACACGATAGCTTTTCCCTCAATCACGATGCCTTTCTGGACAGCAACTCCAATGATCTGCTCTCCTATGTTAAATAATACCAATGAATATGCATATAACCTCCAAACGCAGATGTCTCAGGAGATTTATGTTCTCATTGGATTGTTTTAGGTTGAGTGATAAGAAGCTCATCTGCAACTGAAGAAGGCACAAGCAATGTCAGGGGTGTAACTCACTTAATGTCCTGCTCCCCAACCCACCACAGCAGAGCCACCAGCTCATCAAGAGCCCATCTCCAGAAATCAAGAAGAGCACAGAGGCACAGTGGCAGATGGAAACCCCAATTACAGACTCCTGAGGAACGAACATCTCAGCTCAGCTCCTTCCAGGGCTGCCCTGGAACAGCCATCAGCCCCAGGTGTGAAACCCATAAAGAAGAATCACAGAGAGCAGCTCTCTGGATCACCATTTGGACTACGGGGATTGTTGCCTAGGGCTGTAGGACACATTATGGGTACGCTCCTTTTGATGCAGCCCAGGATGTGGTTGGCTTTCTGGGCCAGTAGTTCCCTGAGCTGCACTTTTGGCCTCCTTCAAAGTTGGGTCCAACACTTGATTGTCCTCTCTCACAAGACCTCTACAAATCCAATGACCTTTCAAAAATTACATTCCACAGAATTATAGATCTTCCCCTGTGACTTCATTGCCACTATTCTGCCTGTTAATAAAGTGGTTTGAATTTCCCTCAACTTTCAGACCTGTATCACCTGTTTATATACAATGACCATTTCTAAAGTCAGCTTTTCAGATGCAGACTGTCTCGACAAAGGCCTTTTCTATTGCACTCCACTTTTCTCCTGCCCTTCCTCTTTGGTCATTCAGATTCCTGTCACCTATCCAGCTGCTGCTTTGAGCTTCAGGGAGTTACAAGTTTGGCTGTCTTTCCGTCGTCTAATTATCTCCTTTAGCCAAGTCTGTAACTACGTTTATATCTCTCTTTTTGTACCTGTCCATCTAAAGCATTTCTGATAAGATCATCCCTTGTAGCAAAGCAACCGCATTAGAAGCAGCTTGTCCTGAGCATCTGGTTGCAGAGGGTGTTTTATTGTTTATCAAACTTGATCATGCTTTACTTTTCTCTGCTTGCAAAGAGGAAAACTCCTCCTGTGCCTGGGTGCAGCCAGGTCTCTGAGGAGCGCAGGAGGGAGATGGTGCAATGGAGCTGTAACACCCAGCTGCAGACTTCAGTGGAGAAGTCTGAGGTAAGGAAAAGTGATGCAAATCCCAGTTGGCCAATGACAGGGATGGGGAGGACAGGGAGGTGAGGAGCAAGGCTGTCCATACAGTCTCAGACCTCAGGGGACTGCTTTTCCTGGCTGTCCAGACCTCCTGAGGAGACCCTCTGCATCAATATCAACTGCTGACTGCTTCTATCGCCTCTTCTCTAACTGAACTGTTAATAAAAACCCCTTTGAAATAAAAAAAAAATTAATATTTTCTATTAGGTTCTCTTTAAAATCTTCCTTCTAAATTACACTATGAAACATCTCCAATTAGCTTTATTGAATACTTGAAGAATATTACAGGGAGAGAAATAGCTCGTTTGGACTTTCTGTACATTAACGAGCCCCATGGTGTATTTGGCCCTGACTCCATTAACCTCAGATACTGAGAGGAGACTGAACAAAGTGCTCCAGAAGTCCAAGTCAGAAGCAAAGTACCTTGAAGCCTTGATTGGCCCCACTGAGGGTCGTTACTGCCAAAGCCTCCCCAGGGACTCGTTAGAGGAGATAACTGGAGGCTGTGGTTGCAGATAGGCAGAGGTACTGTGCAGGTGGCTGTAATCCTGAGGAACCCCTTGGTTTGGTTGATGCAGCAGAAAGGCCAACCCCTGACCCCCAGGCCCTGGGAAGGCAGGTCCTGCCCCTCACTGGTGGCTCAGGGCTCTTCCTGGGGGTGGTGAGGTCTGAGGGTGAGCGAGGCTGAGTGTAGGAAAACCGCACACCACCTCCCGGCTTCCCCGAGCAACAAGGTAGAAGAAACCAAGTCCAGAGCCTCACCATAAAGTTGTGCCTGTGTTATGGTTTGAGAAATCCCTCACAATTTATTGTCCTTTAGACAATCACTCTGTCACCCCATGACCCCTGCCCACCCAGGAAGGGGAATCAGGCAAAAAACAAGCAAACACATGGGTGGAAATGTCAACAGATTTAATAGACAAAGATTGGATAATTTACATTACTAACACCAAAGAACCAATACGGATCCAGATACCAATACAAAATATACAAAGACTACACTCAGCCAACGATATCAGTCGGAAGCTGTGCACTCCCAGCAGTGGACAGTAAATGTGGGACACGGTGAGCGCTACGGCTTCGGGAGGAGCGGAAGGTCTCAGGGATTTGGCACTGGGGCAAGAAGTTCTCAGGAGGGCAGCCATCAAGGGAGAAAATGAACTTTGCAGCAAACTTTCTAATCTATATTGAATGTGACGACGCTCATGGTATGAAATAACCGTGGTGGCAGCTTGGGTCAAGTGCTGAGGTCTCCCTCCTGAGGTCCCCACAACGGGCGAACTCGAAAACGCTGAGACCTCGAAACTCACACACCACAACTGGCTATAAAGTAAATATAGTCACAAATTCAGACACTAGAGTCCTCTAAAAGTGCAGTCTCACTCAAATTACTGTTATATTTGTCTTCTAATGTATATATACACACACACGCAAAAATATAATTCTCTAAAGTGATGAACTATTCCTTTACGAGGTCTGTTGAATTTCTGTAGTTCAAAACGAGGAGTCCCATCTATCGCACTTGTCAGCAGAACTGCTACCCTGGACTTCCGGAGGGCAGACTTGGGGCTTTTCAGGAGCCTGGTTGACAAAGTCCCCTGGGAGGCAGTCCTCCAGGGCAAAGGAGCCCAGGAAGCCTGCATGTTTTTCAAGAAGGAAGTCTTAAAGGCGCAGGAGCAGGCTGTCCCCCTGTGCCGAAAGACAATCTGTCGGGGAAAAAGACCGGCCTGGCTGAATGGGGAGCTAGGGTTGCAACCTAGGGAGAAAAAGAGGATTTATGGCCTTTGGAAGGGCAGGCCACTCATGAGGACTACAAAGAGGTAGTGAGGCTATGTAGGGAGACAATTAGGAGGGCCAAAGCCCAGCTAGAACTAAACCTGGCTTCTGTTGTCAAGGGCAACAAACAAAGTTTCTATAAGTGTATCAGCAAAAAAAGAAGACTGAGGATAATCTCTATCCTCTAGTAGATGGGACCGGTAACATCGTGACCAAGGATGAGGAAATGTCTGAGGTACTTTATGCCATCTTTGGCTCAGTCTTCAGCAGTAGAACCAGTTGTTCTCTGAGTGCCCAGACCCTTGAGATGGAAGACAGGGATGGGGAGCAGAATGCATCCCCTGTAATCCAAGGGGAAATGGTGAGGGACCTGCTTCAGCACCTGGAGGTACACAAATCTATGGGGCTGGATGGGATCGACCTGAGGGTACTGAGGGAGCTGGTGGAAGTGCTCACCAGCCCACTTTGCATTGTTTATGAGAAGTCCTGGCTAACCGGGGAGGTCCCAGCTGACTGGAGGTTGGCAAATGTGACAGCCATCCACAAGAAGGGCAGGAAGGAGGATCCAGGGAAGTACAGGCCGGTCAGTCTGACCTCGGTGCCTGGGAAGGTCATGGAACAGATCATCCTCAGGGCCATTATATGGCACATGCAGGAGAATAGGGTGATCAGGCCCAGTCAGCATGGGTTTGTGAAAGGCCGGTCATGCCTGACAAACCTCATCTCCTTCTATGACAAGGTGACCCACTTAGTGGATGAGGGAAAAGCTGTGGATGTAATCTACCTGGATTGTAGCAAAGCTTTTGACACCGTTTCCCACAGCATTCTCCTGGAGAAGTTGGGTGCTCATGGCCTGGACCAGGTGTACTCTTCGCTGGGTAAAACACCATCTGGATGGCCGTGCCCAGAGAGTGGTGGTGAGTGGAGTTCAATCCAGTTGGTGTCCAGTCACAAGTGGTGTCCCCCAGGGCTCGGTGCTGGGCCGGTTCTCTTTAAGATCTTTATCAATGAACTGGATGAGGGGATCGAATGCACCCTCAGTAAGTTCGCAGGTGACACTAAACTAGGCGTGAGTGTTGATCTGCTTGAGGGTAGGTTGGCTCTGCAGAGGGAGCTGAACAGACTGGACTGATTGGCCGAGGCCAATGGTGTGAGTTTCAACAAGGCCAAGTGCCGGGTCCTGCACTTGGGTCACAACAACCCCATGCAGCACTACAGGATGGGGGCGGTGTGTCTGGAAAGCTGCCTGGCAGAATAAGACCTGGGTGGACAGCCGGCTGAATGTGAGCCGGCAGTGTGCCCAGGTGGCCAAGAAGGCCAACAGAATCCTGGCCTGTATCAGGACTAGTGTGGCGAGCAGGACTGGGGCAATGATCATCCCCCTGTACTCGGCACTGGTGAGACCCTACCTCGAGTACTGCGTTCAGTTTTGGGCCCCTCACTACAAGAAGGACATTGAAGTGTTGGAGCGTGTCCAGAGAAGGTCTACAAAGCTGTTGAGGGGTCTGGAGGACAAATCTTATGAGGAACGACTGAGGGAACTGGGGTTGTTTAGCCTGGAGAAGAGGAGGCTGAGGGGAGACCTTATCACCCTCTACAACTACCTGAAAGGAGGTTGTAGAGAGGTGGGGGCTGACCTCTTCTCCCTGGTGACAAGTGATAGGACCAGAGGAAATGGGTTCAAGTTATGTCAGGGGAGGTGTAGATTGAATATTAGGAAACACTTTTTCACTGAACGGGTTTTTATAATTGGAATAGGCTGCCCAGGGAGGTGGTGGATTCACCATCCCTGGAGGTGATTAAAAAAAGGGTAGATGTGGTACTTAGGGACATGGTTTAGAAGTGGTTTCTGTCAGGGTAGGTTAATGGTTCGATTGATGATCTCAAAGGTCCCTTCCAACCTCAGCTATTCTATGATTCTACAACATGTACTGCTGAATGGTGTTACTGCTGCCTGGGTATTTCCCCTTGTTGAACTTGGTGAAGTTCCCCTCTGCTCTTTCTCCAGCCTGCTGAGGTCCCTCAGAAGGGCAGCACAACCATCTTGTGTAGCAGCAACTCCTCTCAGTTTCATATCATCTGCAACCCGCTGAGGGTGAACTCTGCCCCACCATCCAGGCCATTAACCAAGTTGTTAAAGAGTGTTGGTCCCAGTGTCGACTCCCCACGTACAGACGTAGTAAATGACCTCTAGATGGATTGCGTATCTCTGGACACAACCTTCTGACCCCAGGTGTTCAGCAAGCTTCCAATCGACCGCCCTTTCACAGAACCACAGAATCATAGAACCTATGATAGAGAACTCCTATATTCTTTTCTGTGTTCTCTCTCTAATCATAGAGATCTCCAGTGACAATAATGGCATTGTTCCCCTGTTCAGCCCCACATTGCCTGACAGAATTTGGGGCAGCTACTCACTTTCATGTTCAAACCTAGGCCCAGAGAGCTACATGAGATGCCAAGGCTGGCACGGACCACACGGGACCTACGAGAAAGCGGTTCCCATTGAGGGTGGATGCATCACAGATGCCCCAGACAGCATCGCAGAGAGTGCTATTTGGTGTCTGTTCTGTTGTCTGATGCCGTCACTCAGAGGCATTAGTAAGAGGCATCAGTCACCAGGTCTGTTCAGAGGCAAGGTCTGACCCTTCTCTATCCCACAGCGGCACACATTGCATGGACATGAAGCACATCGCACAGGCGTCTTCACTCACTCCCTTGGTGAAAAGACCAATAACTTGAACAGTGTGCCCGAATACATCTTGTCCTAAAGGAGAGCATCGTCCAGGCCCAGCAATGGTACATATCAAAACTCAATTGAAACTCAAAAGGAATTCCAGGGAACCAAGATGAGCTTTTGCTACTTCGGGAACAGTTAAAGAAGCCCAAGGGATAATGTAGCAGCACTGCTGAATTTAGTAGGAGTAGGTGTAGATAGATCTGAGATACTTGATATCCTCTTTTCCTCTGTTACCACCAGCAAGGTCTCCCAGGCCTTTGTGCTTTGAGGCAGGATTCTGGAGGAGAACAACCAGCAGTGGATGGGGATCAAGCCAGGGTTCACATGAGCCAACTACACACTTACCAGTGCGTAGGACCAGAGAGTTTGCATCCAAGGGTGTTTTTTTTCACCAGGAGGTGCTTCTCTGTGATGATCCCAGCAAGAAAGGCACTCAGCCTCCATAAGGGACCTTTGAAACTCTTCTGACATCTACCCAGAGAAGCCTCCAGGTGCATGAGCAGGTTCCTATGAAGAACCGTAAGTATCCTGGCATTCAGTGGCCAGGCAAAGCAACAGGGTGCCAACAGTCTGGAGGATCTTGGGATGACTTCTTATCACAGCTGCCAGGTGGGCCAGGAAGGGTGGTGCTCACCTAGCCCAGGTACTGGCCAACATGGAAGAGCTGGTCAGGGTGTGATCATCAGCGTGAGCCCTGGCTGTCGTGACCAGGAAATAGTCGTGTCCCAGGTGCCAAAGAGGAGTGAGGAAGGCCAGCAGCAGAGCACAGATGGGCAGGCTCCAGAGAAGACGACTTTGACGTGCGTGGGAGACTGACACAAGCGGTGCCCTGGGAAGCAGCTCTGAAGGGTGAAGGAGCTCAGGGAATCTCATAGGCCTTACAGGACAGCCTCCTCCAAGGGCAGGAAGGATCTCTCTGAATAGCCATGAAGAGAAACATGCCTCTGAGGAGGCTGCTGGTGTAAAGTGAGTGAGCGCCAGGGCCAAAAGACAGCAGGCAGGAGGTGGAAGCAGGGGCAGCTGCCAAGGAGGAACTGGGAACCCTTGGCCCAGCATGGAGGGAGGGTGTCAAAGCCAAAGCTGCCATGGGCTGGAGCGTTGCAGTGCTGGGGAGCAAAAGCCCAATGAGCTGATGCAGGCTTGGAGGGTCATGGGGAACGAGTCAGCCTCTGCCGGGAGGCCTGTGACAAGTGGGCACTGCAGAGGTTTGCATCTTGAATGCACGCCTCAGCCTAGGAGAGGGGGGTGCCTCCTGCAAGGGATGGTGCGGGGGCTGTGCCAGTCCATCCCTACGGCTCTGGATGGTGCCGACTCTACTTGAAGTCATTCCTCTAAGCCAAACGCATTGGCATTAATGCCAAAGGGGCTAGTTAAAATCAAACATGTTATTCCCTTTGTCTCTCTGCTTTGACATCTTTTCACTTTGACAACACTCCCAAAATCTCTTTAATGAGCCACATCAGACCTGAAGACTAAAGGAAAATTAGGCCCCGACTTGGTTCCTTCGGGTGTTTTGTGTGGGAATGAGCCCTCTGGTGCCGAGTTCCTGAACTGCAGATCCTGAAAGACTGACCAAGCTTCTGGAGAAGCAGCAAACCTGGAGGTTTCTGAGGGTGTTGGCAGGCCCTGCTGACGTCCCTCACTGAAGAGACCATGGAGGGAATGAGCAGACAAAGCACCTGTCTCTGGGGACTGGTAAAGCAGGAAGTCGAAGGCACTTGGTACAGGAGGAAATTTAAATGTGAAGACCCCTGTGAAAACCCTTGATGTGCTTCACCAAGCAGAATGGTCAAGCCCAGAGCCCCATCCCCTGGGAAGGGGTATCCTCGGCCTCTTGAAATACTCTTGGCTCTTCCTGGGGGCAATGCAATGTGGGAATGTGTAACACCAGGTGCAGATCAGCGGTAGCGCACGTCCCAGGCTCTGTGGAGGGCAGGTGAGGAGAAAAAATGCACTGGAGCTGTCAGAATCTGGTGTCCTCTCATGGCGCACAGTGGGAGAGACAGAAGCCATAGCTGAGCAGACAAGTCTCTCAGTTCTGTTTGGGTGTCAAAGCCCCACCAATGCCCTTGGCTGTCCCCACCACAGCTACACACTCCTACTCCTGTGCCTGCTTCCTTCCTGCCAGCACTGTGGTTTTCTGAGGCTTTGGCAATGCCTGTGACTTCCCGACAATGCATGTGGATTCTTCAGTCATGATGACTTTCCAAAATGTATCACAGCAGCCCTCTTGTGACATTGGGCTGCTCTCCCAACATCTTTAGATTCATCCCATCTGGTCCAATGGACTACTAAGGGTTGACCTTAGCTAAGTATCCCCAGACTTGATCTCCATCCACTGCTGGGTTTTGCATGGGGTTTTGCCTCTTAGGCACATGGAAATGGGAGGCCTTGCTGGTGAAGAAGGAGGAGAGAAGAGAACAGAGAAAAAATTGGATCTACACATGCTCTTACCGAATTCAGCAGTGGTCACACACGATGTTCAATTCTTCTTTCAAAGTTCCTGGAGTAGTAACAGCTTATCCTTATGCCCTTGAACTTCCGTGCAAGTGTCAGCTCTATAGGACCTGTGGCTTTTCTAAAACCAACCGTATTTCTGAATTCTTCCTTTGTTTTAACACATGCCTCCTCATCTCGCATGCTTCATTTTCTCTATAGAGCTTCCCCATGAATTTTCTGTTTCCCCAAGCTCCTCTCCTGACAGCTGGGCTTGTTTTTTTCTGACTATTGGTATGACTACACTCTCATACTTGACACATGCTGTCCTTGCAGATGAGGTATACTGAGCTCTGCTGCCCTTCTGTGCTGCTCACATGGGCTCCCCGACTAAAAGTCACAAGACGAGGCCAAAGACTGCTCCTCTGAGGTCTAGCATCTACATTCTTCTATTCTCCTTCCTTTTGGGAGGAGAGACCCCACTATTTCATGGACGTGATAGCCAAAGCTGACATTCTTTACATGTCCATGTCCAGCTCTACCTTCATGGAAATTAACAGATGCAGATGGGCATTACCATTGTTGGCCGATCTGGCAGCTGTGCTATAAAGACTGGGGTCCTCAGCTGTGTCTTGACCAATATTCTCGAGAAGCCTCCAGGACAGTTTGCATGCAGTTGTGGTCCCCTTCCAGTGAATGCCAGGGCAATTAAAGTTGACAGGGTGATGTAAATAGGTTTGTTGTCTCCCACCACAATGTAACCCTTACCAGTCTCTTTTCTGACCCTTACTGGTTCACCCAGTTTATTTATCACCTAGAGGAGCTCCACAAATCTAAGCAGGTCCTTCACCCTGAGGGCAAGCCTCTCTCAAAATTTCTGGCCTCCTGATCATCCTGCACCCACCCATCACAGCACCCCAGTCATGGGAGATGTCCAAACACCCCTCAGCTCTTCTTCCCTCCAAGTGGAATGAAGAGATGGCACACACAGCTCCAGCCCCTCCTCTCTGTGCCCAGGCTGAAGGCCCTGGGGCATGGCTGGGCTGCGGCACCTCAGCTGTGGCACACTTGGGCTGAGAGCAGACTCGCAAGACCTGCTTCCAAGGCCCCCAGACCTCAGCTGTGCAAAGGTTTTGCTTCAGAGCAGAGACCTGGTAGAGTGGATGGCAAAGGGCAGTGTGAAGAGGAACTGAGGTGCACACAAAGGGAGCAAACTCTGTGGTGGAGATGAAGCTGGTCTGAGGAAGAACAAGATGGTGTTGAAAATGTCCTTGGTGTGAACATGCTGTGATTCAGGCCCACTGTGAAAATCATTGGCCTGATCCATGATTCTATCATCAAGGGGATGGCTAAACAATTCAGGAGAGAAGAACCAGCATAGTTTGAGAGTGAAGGAGCATGAGAGGAGACCCTGGTGTGATGTGCTTGCTGTTCAGGTGTTGCCCAGTATCTACTGGAGAGAGAAGGGACAGAGCTTGTGCCAGTGCAGGGGTGGGACTCAGTCAGTGGCCCAAAGGCACCCACTCTGTCTGAGATGCTCTGGGTGATGGCTGTCACACAGCCAGGCTGGATGGGGACGGGGTGCCTGTACAGGACCTGAGCTGTCCCTGTCAGGCACATGCAGTTGTGCTGGAGAGCCCTGGCACCTCCCCTACCACTACAGCCCTGAATTTGTAAACTAAATTGAGGTTCAGCTGCCCTGAATTAGGTCAGGCAATGAAGGGATGCACGTGAGACACCTGCCATTCTACTCCAGGGACATGTGGAAAAGACAACTGATGGAGAAGAGAGAGACTTAACTCTGCCCATGCCGCACGACTGCATTTGGTCAGCTGAATCCCTCTATGGGCTGCCCTGGGCAGAAGGAAGAGTTGCAGGGGCACTTGTCCTCCACGTGGACACCTTCTGTCATTGAAGTTGGCCAAAGGGATTTCCCTCCAGCCTCCACCAAGATGCCCCCAGGTGCTGCCCTGTCTCTCTGAACTGCTCCAATAGAGCTTGCAGTTCCCAACATGCCTCTTGGTCACCTCTGGCACCACAGATGTCCCCAGGTGTCTGTGTCCGAACATCTTCCTCCTGCCCTCCCTCTCCATTCATTCACAAGTGAGCTGAGACCAGGAGCTCTCATGCAGGAGCTGCTCTTGTGCCCATGTGAAGTGAGGCCAGAGCAATGCCACCTGCTGGGGGTTTGTGGTGGGCATGGGATGGAGCTCTTGTAGCCCCAGGGACTACAAACCCAGGCTGAGAAGCCTCCATTGACTCAGCTGAATCCCTTCCCTCCAAAGAAGAAAAGGAGGTTGCTCCCTGGCATTATCCTGCTGTCATGTCTAATACTAAACCAAAACAGTTACTCTTAGACTTAAATTTGCAACAGCTAGAAATAAGTCTCTCTCCACATCTAAGGGTGGGAACACGAGGGACTCCTTCAGGCTGTTTACCAGTAGGTTCCCCTGGAGCCCCAGGGACACCTCCAGAGAGCCAGAGGGGACAGAGAGAGTGCCACCGTGGGCTGGTCCTCTGCTGCTGAGCTGGGCCGGGCTGCTGGGCCGGAGGGAGCTCCTGGCAAGCGGGCAGCGCTGCAGAGAGACAGCTCTGCCCAGGAGCAGGGCTGGGGGCACTGCCTGCAGGCAGCGAGAGGAGACCTGCGAGGCAGAGAGAGCTTAAAGGCAGTTGGGAGTGGGGGGTGCTGAGAGCTCACTGGGGCAGAAATCTTCACCGCCCTCTGCCTGGTAAGTCTCGGGGTGCCGGGCAATGCAGCTCCAGTTCCTGGAGGGATCTCCTCAAGCTGGTCCATCTGAGAGCTGCTGGGCTCTGTCAGGAGGACTCTCTCAGTTTCTGTGCTGTAGAGGAGGAGGATGTGCTCCAGAGCAGGGCTTCCCTGCTGCCCGGTGAGAGGGACAGGGCCTGAGGGCTGCCTTCTGCTGGGGATGGTTGTGGAGGTGTGCGTAGGGGTGTGCAGACAGGGGTGGGCAGGGCTGTCCTTGCCAGCAGGGTCCCTGCACCCCGGGGCTGTGTGCCGGGGCAGGGACTCTGCCGCCTGCCAGGGTCAGCTCTGCGCCTGCCCGGGGAGCTCCCACGGAGCTGCTGTGGGGAGAAGCAGTGGGTGGAAGGAGTGACTGTGAGCAAGGCAGATGCCTTCTGTTGCTGAGATGGACCTGTGTGGGTCAGGGCTGCTCCAGATCCACATCACCCCCAGGACATTTGCACAGAGTCCTTTTGAAGAAGGACATCGAGGACTTTTCCCCTGAAAGAGAACAAGTCTGTGCTGTGGGATTTCTCCTCTTTTCTGCTGGGTGGGCAGTGGGAGGTGGGAATGGATTTCTCCTTTGTGGAGAAGGCACAGAGACCCTCATTCTCAATAGCACTTCCCTGAACCCCTCCTGAGCCCCCGCACACCCAGAGATGCCCCCGGCAGCGCTGTGCTGCCAGGAGGGGTCTGCAGGGCAGAGCTGAGCACACAGCGGGTGGGATGGGCTCTGGGGCACTGGCAGGGAGGAGACCCGGGGGGCAGAGAAGCAGCTCCAGGCAGGGGCAGCTCCTGGCAGCCCAGACACAGGCAGGGACAGAGGGAGCTGCTGCCAGACATGCCCGGCCAGGGGGAATCCCAGCACCTCCCGCCATACCCTCACCTCCGAAGCAAGCCTCTGCTCTCTTCTCCCGCCCGCCCCACAGCCACAGGGTCCAGAGCCCGATATGCCTTCTCAGCAGCTGCACCTCCAGTCCAGGAGAAGTGAGTGTGTCCTACAAGTGATGCACAACATAAAAGCAAGTGCCCTTCAGTGTCTCTGTCTGGAGACACTGTCACTGAGGAGAAGGCTTCACTGCACGCCTGTCTGACTGCCTCTCCTCGCTTCCTTTTTTCAGAGCACAGGCGCATTTCTCCTCGTTTCCCCACCCCTCTGTTGAACTCTGCATCTCAGGAGTTGGGGAGGGGGTGCGGGTCAGCTTCTCTTCTGCCTCTGACTCTGGGAGTCCTGCCCCAGACGTGTCCTCATGGAAAGTAGGTGTCGAAGCAGTATTTTGCCTGATAAGGGAGGGTGTCTTTGAGTTTGTGGGGTTGGGAATGAGCTGGATCATTCCTCATTCAGCTGTGGGAGGGGGATTTCTGTGAGGAATGGCATTGGGATTTCCTCAGAGAAGTCTCTCCCAGTTTGTCACTGCCTTTTCCTCCTTGGACAGGTCCCCCTGCCCAGACACAGCAAATGTCCAATGGCAGTTCCATCACACAGTTCCTCCTCATGGAGTTTGCAGAAACACGAGAGCTGCAGCTCGTGACCTTCGGGCTCTTCCTGGGCACCTACCTGGCTGCCCTCCTGGGAAACGGCCTCATCGTCACCGCCATCTCCTGCGACCACCGCCTCCACACCCCCATGTACTTCTTCCTCCTCAACCTCTCCCTCATAGACCTGGGCTGCATCTCCACCACTCTCGCCAAAGCCATGGCCAATTCCCTCTGGAACACCCTGGATATCTCTTACTTTGGCTGTGCTGTCCAGCTCTTTTTTGTACTCTTTTTTATGTCAACAGAGTGTTCTCTCCTCACAGTCATGGCCTATGACCGCTACGTTGCCATCTGCCAACCCCTGCACTACGGGACCCTCCTGGGCAGCAGAGCTTGTGTCCACATGGCAGCAGCTGCCTGGGGCAGTGGGTTTCTCAATTCTCTCCTGCACACGGCCAATACATTTTCACTGCCCCTCTGCCAGGGCAATGCCCTGCACCAGTTCTTCTGTGAAATCCCCCACATCCTCAAGCTCTCCTGCTCACACTCCTACCTCAGGGAAGTTGGGCTGATTGTGTTTAGTGCCTGTTTAGTCTTTGGGTGTTTTGTTTTCATTATACTGTCCTATGTGCAGATCTTGAGGGCAGTGCTGAGGATCCCCTCGGAGCAGGGACGGCACAAAGCCTTTTCCACGTGTGTCCCTCACCTGGCTGTGGTCTCCCTCTTTATCAGCACTGCCATGTTTGCCCACCTGAAGCCCCCTTCCATCTCCTCCCCATCTCTGGACCTGGTGGTGGCAGTGTTGTACTCGGTGGTGCCTCCAGCAGTGAACCCCCTCATCTACAGCATGAGGAACCAGGAGCTCAAGGATGCCCTATGGAAATTGGCCCAATGGACGCTGTTTCACCGACAATAACCTGCCACCCCTTCGCTGCACATTGCCCAGGGCTTATCTTAGATCATGAGCCTAATTTTTCTCTTGTCATAACCCTGCTGATTGATATTTTTCTGGGTTTATACTACTTGTGTTGGGGCTTGATCCTACTGGGTCTGACCCTTGCACAACACTGAGTCAGATGTGGCCGGTCAGGTAACAGCTCTTATATGAAACAGGATGTCTCAGGTAGAATAGCAAGAAAAGGGAAAAACAGGGAAAAACAAAACATTGGCGGAGATAAATATTTTTTAATAGAACAGTAACAGAAAATAAAAGCAGTAGCAGTAGCAGTAACAACAACAATAATAATAATAAGTATATATAGAATAAAGTGATGCAAAATATATTACTGTCAACACCCAATGATCATTTGCCCCGCCTGTCCGGAGAAGTGATCACCGATTCCTTCCCCCAAGCCAACTCCCATTTATATACTGAGCATGACGTCTATGGGATGGAACATTCCTTTGGCCAGCTTGTCTTGTCTGTGCCCCCCCACCTTCTACGGGAAGTTGAAAATGTCCGTGACTTAATATAAGCATCACTCAGCAACAACTAAAACAATATGAGTTAACAATGTTATTCTCATAGTCAATCAAAAACACGGCAGCTACCAGAAAGAATATTAACTCTATCCCAGGCAAAACCAGGACAGCGTCCGCCCCTTATTCTATACCATCTACCTCATGCCCAGGTCTTACACTTTTCCATAAATCACCACCATTTTCCTGTCTTTGATATATGTATATATGCACACAGATATCATTCCCTTAGTCCATGGCCCATCCCACTGAAATGTCCCTTGAGTTCATTTAGTCCATGCCTTTGGGCTCCATCTGTTGTAACTGTCTTTCCCGGCAGGAGACATGGTGTGTGATGTTGAATTGTTGCGTGCTGCATCTGGAGCTCACAGCTGGTGTAGCCGGCATGGCCCATGCCCATCATCTGTGGGTTGAAGATGTCGATCTCAAGACAATTCCCGGGTGCCAGTTGCTGCAGCCACTTCTGGTTCCATCACTTCTGCACTTTGCTCAGTTTCATCAAAGTTCATTCTTCATTAATTTAGGTCACTTTCACTGCAATGCCATAGATAGAGCATATAGCAACCGTATCAGTGATGACATATAGTGGTAATTTAGCAATAAATATCATATCATTTTATTCATTGGACATTCTCACCAAAATCAAATCCCCTTGAGGAACAAATCGATCATCCCCATCCTCCAGCATCACCCACCAAGAGCACTCAGGGCCTTAAAATAAAGCAATCCCACAGATAGTTTTGCCTTTGCTTGTGTCAGGAATAACCCAGACTCTCTTCCCGAACATATTCAGATCCTCAAATGTTACCTAACCAGGTGGCCTTTGCTAAATGTGTATCCCGACTTTTGAAGGTCCCACCACCCATGGCTCTCAGTGTAGTTTATAGCAGTCCGTTGGATCGTTTGATTTTCCCGGAGGCTGGTGCGTGATAGGGGATGTGATACACCCACCCAATGCCATGCTCTTTGGCCCAGGTGTCTATGAGGCTGTTTGGAAATGAGTCCCAATGTCTGACTCAATTCTCTCTGGGGTGCCATGTCGCCATCAGACTTGCTGTTCAAGGCCCACGGTAGTTGTTCAGGGTGGTGGCATGGGTCACAGGGTGTGTTTCCAGCCGTCAGGTGTTTGCTTCCACCGTTGTGAGCATGTGGTGCTTGCCTTGGCGGGTTTGAGGGAGTGTGATAGAACCAATCTGCCAGGCCTCCCCGTATTGATATTTCAGCCAACGTCCTCCATATCAAAGAAGCTTTAACCGCTTGGCTTGCTTAAATGCAGCACACGTTTCACATTCGTGGATAACCTGTGCAATAGTGAACGTGATCAAGTCCACCCCCTGGTCACAAGCCCATCTATATGTCGCATCTCTTCCTTGATGGCTTGAGGCGTCATGGGCCCACCAAGCTATGAATAGTTCACCCTTACGTTGCCAGTCCATGTCCACCTGAGCCACTTCAATCTTAGCAGCCTGATCCACCTGCTTGTTGTTTTGATGTTCCTCAGTGGCCTGACCCTTGGGTACGTGGTCATCTACATGATGTACTTTCACAACCAGATTCTCTATCCGGGCAGCAATGTCTTGCCACAGTTCAGCAGCCCAGATGGGTCTACCTCTGCACTGCCAGTTGCTCTGCTCCCACTGCTGTAACCACCCCCACAGAGCATTTGCCACCACCCATGAATCAATATAGAGGTAAAGCACCAGCTGCAAAGGGGTTCACAGCCGGTCCCGGGTCACCCCTGCGCCTGTGATTTCACTTTGGGGCACATTCCAGAGCCACTAGACAGGCAGGGGTTCGGAGACGATATTGGAGGGAGGGCACGGACAAAGCGCTGTAGCACCTCCAGGAGAAGCACTTTCCACTGCCACAGGCTGTGACGTGGGCGATAGCTTGGCTCCCAGCGACACTCATCATCACCCAGGGAGAGGAACAGGAGTGCTGTGCTTTGCACCATCATTAGTGAGCTTTTCCTGGAGGAGAGACTCTGTGATGGGTGGCACTGAGTTTAGTGCTCACAAGAACATCCTCTGTAGCTACAGTCAATAGTTCAGGTCAGTGCTTGGAACAAGAGGGGATGGGGACACACAGCATTTCCCAGGCTGTGTCACGCTGCCTTAGTGTCCCTCCAGTGCTTCCCTCGGCATGAAAACTCTCCTCCAGCACTTCCCCATAGTCCTGGTGCCTCCTTGGACACTGGAATTCATCCCCAACCCAAGATCTCACAGCAGCACTGGAAGCGGTGCCTGACGAACCCCCAGATGCGGTGCAGGGCTGGAGCTTGGCCAGCCGGGCTTGTCTGCCGTGGGGCAGGAGGTGTTCCTTCCCCACACAGCGCCATTCTCTGGTGGTCTTGTTGAAGCAAGGAGGGCACTGGCCCTGTGGCTCTCTGTGCACAGCCGGAGGCGGTGACTCCTTGTTAAAACAACCAGCTCGTAACATATGAATTAATAAACCCCACGTCCTCCCAACGTGGCTACTGCTCGTGACCAAATTGGTGCCCCGGGAAGGAGGCACACGGGATAACGGGGTCCGGGTTTAATGCAGAAAGATGCTTTTCCCCCAGCACTGCTTTGCTTTGAAAAAAGCCCTGAAAAGGGCTTTGTTTTCCACCCACAGGAGCAATGCCGGGAACGATGTCTATAAAATCCCCGGCACTTCACCTGAAATGATGCGGCTCATTATCGAGTACGCCTACACCGGCACAGTACCGGTCACGACCGACAACATTGAACGTTTGCTCATAGTGGCCGACCAGTTCAACGTCATGGGCATCGTCAGACTGTGCTGCGAGTTCTTAAAGTCCCAGCTGTGCTTGGAGAATTGCGTCAGCATCTGGAGATTCACCGAGTATTACTACTGCCTTTATTATTGACTTTATTATTGACCTGCGAGAGGAAGCCCATGCTTTCATGCTCCATCACTTGGAGGGGGTGACCAGCGTGTCAAGAGAGTTTCTGGAGCTCTCCGTCAACGAGCTCCAGCGCGTCCTGCAGAAGGAGCAGCTCTGTGGGAAAGAAGAGGCCACGTTCAAGGCCGTTCTGCAATGGATAGCTCAGGGCCCGCAGTACAGGAGGCAGCAGGTTGCAGTCTTGCTGGGCAAGGAAGAGTGGAATGGGGGACAAAGGGCATTTATTTAAAAGAAAGAAAGTCTAGGTTATTCTTAGCTTAGAAAAAATAAACTCAGCATTTTTGACAGTAAGGACTTTGCTTGAAACTTTTGAAATCCTGCCTTCACAAGGGTATAAATTTGCACTTCATATTCACTGTACATACACACCACTCACCCAAATCCCATTGCTTGTTAGCACGTGCATGGTTTCCGAAGGCACACACACTGACACTGACACTATGGAAATGATCAGGTATGTGTTGTCTATGAGTGCCCAGGCCACAGTTGTGTGAGGCATTGCACAAGCATCTGAAATCCTTGCCCAAAAGAGTTTGCAAACCACCCGTTCCTTTCGACTGGGCTCGAAAGGGGGACCATCTTGCATAGGGGAGGATGGCACATCGCTCTCATGTTCTTGAGGCAGTCCTATTCGAGTCATGGTTTCAGTCAGAGTCCTTCCTGAACGATCATTGCCTGGGAGGACAGCACCATAAAGGCAGTCAAGTGCCTTCGGGGCCACCTCTGGGGACAATTCTCGGCCTTCGAGGATAACATCATGAAAACTTTCCAACTGCCCATGCTGTCCCAGGAGAGAGACTGGGACACAAAGTATGGAATTACACGAGTGATTCTCTGTTCATGAGCACGAGTGGTCCCAGTCAAATTGGGACACCCCAAATGCAGTTTCACACATGGTTCTTATACCTTTAGAGCATTCAGGTACAACACAATTTGAGTGATCGCTACGTAACACGCACATGCAGGCTGCTGTTTGGCAAAGCAACTCTCATGCTGTGGCATCATCATCCACCTGCTGCTCTCCTAATGGAGACGTCCCTGGAGTCGGTCTTGCTGCAGTTCCTTATCTCTGATGCCAGATCAGGGGAGGGTTTCACAGGGGTGTCAGAGGGGCTGGGAGGCTGGCGTCATCCGCGCAGTGCTGGAGTATCCTTTCTTCTTCAGGCTGGGGGCTGTCTTCTCCTCCCGACAATGAGCTGGGTCCTGTAGTCATGCTGACTGAACCATGGCTATGCAGTACGCAATAGAAATGCTGTATATCTTAAGAAAGTTCATACAATTTCATACTCTAAAATGTAATTGTTACAATAGTTCGGGAATGAGATTTTCCTAACAGTCCCTCCTTTTCCTTTCACCATCAGGGTCACACTATACTCTTCGTTATTTAAGTCGTAAGTCAAGTTCATAAGGTAATATTACACTGTAAACACACTGTCGTGGTTTGGCCTCAGCCAGCAACAGAGAACCACGCAGCCGCTCGCACGACTCCCACAGCCGTGGGAAAAATCAGCAAAAAAAGGGCAAAACTCGTGGGTTGAAATATTATAATTTAGCAGAACAGACAAAGGGAAAAAGAAAGAAAGAAAAACAATAACACCGGTAAAGGAATACAAGAACGCGATTACAGTACCGCCGCGAAGCGCACCGACGGGACCCGCACCGCCGCGACCCGCCCCCGAGTGGCGACTGACTCCCCGGCCCCGGCTAGCTCCTTTTATAGCGGGCATGGGTCACGTGGTATGGAATACGTGCCTCCCCTGCCGGCTCCTTGGAAATTAACCCCATCCTTGCCGGAACCAGGACACACACCCATCTAATTAGAAAGCAAAACAAGAGAGTGAATACAACAACCCAAATCCTTTCAGTTCACAGTCCTGTTCCTAAGTCTGGGAGCCAAGAGGTTAGCCACCCAAAGAGATTTAGGGGAGATCCCTGCCCTATTTCGTGTAATATTTTTAAATGAGTCTTTCTCTTGTTTCTCTCAGTTTTGTTTTTCTGGTCTTGACTGACATAAAAACCCCAGCAGCTCTTATTCAAGAAAGCACCTACTGTGTCCTGTACTTCTAAAGGGTGCTCTAGAGCTAAGCCATTCTATATTACCATTTTTGATAATAATTTGATTTCTTCCTCTAAGGCTGTCATACTGCCTGCCCTCATTAATGGCTTTTTCTAATTCTCTTGGCACATTTGCAGTAGCCCTTTCTAGTTTTGCGGTCCTTCGCTGTGGGATAAAATCTGATATAGACAGGTGGAACTCAGTGCCACATTATCAAAGGCATTTATGAAAGGCAGGTCCTGCTTGACTAACCTGATCTCCTTCTACAACGTGGTCATGCGCTCAGTGGATGAGGGAAAGACTGTGGATGTTGTCTATCTGGACTTTAGTAAAGCCTTTGACACTGTTTCCCACAGCATTCTCCTGGAGAAACTGGCTGCTCATGGCTCGGATGGGCACACGCTTTGCTGGGTAAAAAACTGTCTGGAAGGCCGTGCCCAGAGAGTGGTGGTGAATGGAGTTAATTGCAGTTGGCAGGCGGTCAGGAGTGCTGTCCCCCAGGGCTCAGTGCTGGGGCCAGTCCTGTTTAAACTCTTTATCAATGATCGGGATGAGGGGATGGAGCGCACCCTCAGTCAGTTTGCGGATGACACCAAGCTGGGTGGGAGTGTTGATCTGCCTGAGGGTAGGGAGGCTCTGCAGAGGGATTCGGACAGACTGGACCCATGGGCCAAGGCAGACTGTAGGAGTTTCAATGAGGCCAAGTGCTGCGTCTCACACTTTGGCCACAACAACCCCCGCCAATGCTACAGGCTTGGGGAGGAGTGTCTGGAAAGCTGCTCACAGAGAGGGACCTCTGTTGTTGGTTGATAGCAGCTGAACATGAGCCAGCAGTGTGCCCAGGTGGCCAAGAAGCCCACCGGCATCGTGGCCTGTATCAGGACTAGTGTAGCCAGTAGGACCAGGGAGGTCATTTTCCCCCTGTATTGGGCACTGGGGAGGCCGCATCTTGAGTACTGTGTTCACTTTCGGCCCCCTCACCACAAAAAGGACGTTGAGGCGCTGGAGCATGTCCAGAGAAGGGCAAAGAAACGGGTGAGGGGTCTGGAGCACATGTCTTATGAGGAGCAGCTGAGGGAACTGCGGTGATTTAGCCTGGAGAAAAAGAGGCTGATTGGAGACCTTATCGCTCTCTAAACATATCTGAAAGGAGGTGGCAGAGAGGTGGGGGTCGACGTGTTCTGTCAGGTAACGGGTGTTAGAACAAGAAGAAATGGTTCAAGTTGAGCCAAGGGAAGTTTTGACTGGGTATTAGGAAGAATTTCTTTACTGAAAGGGTCATCAGGCATTGGAATGCGTTACCCAGGGCAGTGGTGGAGTCCCCATCCCTGCAGGTGTTTAAGGGTCATGTAGTTATTGTGCTGAAGGACATGGTTTAGTGGTGGGCTTGTCTGTGTTAGGTTAATGATTAGACTATGTGATCTTACAGGTCTTCTCCAATATAGGAAATTCCATGATAGTGCGATTCTGTGATGATGGCGCTGGGACAACTTCCCTGGGGTGTCCAGTGAGCACAGGCACAGCCCAGACCCTGCTCTGCTGGTCCATCATGTCTCTCGCAGGAGCCCGGCTGTGCCAGGACACTGCTGTGTGCCCCAACCCTGCACACTCCCCCACTTCAGCTCTTCCCTGAGGTTTTTCCTCTCTGGGGCACTTGCCAGCCCCGCCAGCCCACACCCTCCCTGAATCTGGACACCTCCTGCTCTCTCCCAGCACAGACCAGCAGAGCAGCCTCATTGGCAATGGTCCAGCCAGCCTTCATGCTGAGGAGATATCCACCCCAAGCAGCTTGGAGCCCCCCCTGCCAAATTTCCTTCCCAGGATGGCATAAGAGAATTGGCCCAGGGCACCCTCAGGAAGGTCCTTTGGCCCCAGGGACAGGGCAGCCTGCCCCAAGCTGTCCCACCAGAGCAAAGGGTTCCTCTTTCCATGGCTGCCCTGCACACACGTGGTGCCCTGCTCTTCTCCCGCCACAGCCCATCTCCCCTCAGAGCCTTTTCCCGAGAGAGCTCATCCGTGCTGGCCTGGCCAGCCGTTCCTGCACCCCTCCCCAGGTGTCCCACAGCCCCCGAGCTGGTGGTGCGGCTCTGCAGAGCCGGGGGCTGTGGTGCCCAGGGCCATGCTGGTCAGGCTGGGAGGCAGACCCAGCTCAGATGGCTCCTGCCCCCTCCACCTCAGCACACAGACGTGGCCCCTGTAGCTCCAGAGAAGTTCTCGGAGAAAGGATCTCAGACAAACAAGTCAGTGCAGGGTCCTTCAGTTTTTCAAAAACAAAGAGAGAACAGTTTCTTATTTACACAAAGTCTGTGGCTCCCACAACACAGACAGATCCTGACATAGCAATAGGATAAAGGATGATTCTTCACTTTTATTGACAGCATTAACAAAACCCAGAAAAGCTAAAAAACAAAGAAATGAAAGGAAAAAAAGTACTAAAGACAATCTGGGCCTGTAATGAGTTACATCATGTGTGATACGTAGAAGATGGGCAGTTCATTGCTGCTTCTGACAAGATACCAGTCATCAGTTTCCACAGGGCATCCTTGAGCTCCTGGTTCCTCATGCTGTAGATGAGGGGGTTCACTGCTGGAGGCACCACTGAGTACAGAAATGACACCAACAGGTCCAGAGATGGGGAGGAAATGGTGGAGGGGTTCAGGTAGGCCAACATGGCAGTGCTGATAAACAGGGAGATCACAACCAGGTGAGGGATGCCCGTGGAAAAGGCTTTGTGCCATCCCTGGTCCGAGGGCATCCTCAGCACAGCCCTCAAGATCTGCACATAGGAAAAGAGAATGAAAGCAAAAGCCCCGAATGCTAGTAAGACACTAAGCACCAGAAGCCCAACTTCCCTGAGGTAGTCTGAATGTGAGCAGGAGAGCTTGAGGATGTGGGGGATTTCACAGAAGAACTGGTGCAGGGCATTGCCCTGGCAGAGGGGCAGTGAAAATGTATTGGCCGTGTGCAGGAGAGAATTGAGGAACCCACTGCCCCAGGCAGCTGCTGCCATGTGGACACAAGCTCTGCTGCCCAGGAGGGTCCCGTAGTGCAGGGGATGGCAGATGGCAACGTAGCGGTCATAGGCCATGATGGTGAGAAGAGAAAACTCTGCTGAAATGAAAAAGACAAACAGCAAGGCCCGTGTAGCATATCCTGCATAAGAGATGACCCTGGTGTCCCAGAGGGAATTGGCCATGACTTTGGGGAGAGTGGTGGAGATGGAGCCCAGGTCAAGAACAGAGAGGTTGAAGAGGAAGAAGTACATGGGGGTACCAAGAAGACCGAGTGGATAAGGCCCTCTATAGACAGATTGGAGTAGGCTCACATTCACAAGCCCTGGTCCTCAGAGGGAACTTTAGCCACTCTGATAGCTGTTGGAAGGAAAGCACACCAGCGCACAGGCAATCCAGGAGGTTCCTGGAACACATTAACGATTACATCCTTCTCCAAGTGACAGCAGAGCCAATGAGGAGAGATGCCATGCTGGACTTTCTCCTGACCAAGAAAGAGGGGCCCATGGGGAATGTCATGGTCAAGGGCAGCCTTGGCTGCAGTGACCTTGAGGTGGCAGAGTCTGGGATCTTTAAGGTGGCTAGGAGAGCGCACAGTAAGATCGCTATCCTGGACTTCAGGAGATAGACTTTGGCCTCTTCAGGGTACTGCTTGGTGAACTACATTGGGACAAAGCCCTGGAAGGAAGAGGGATGCATGAAAGTTGGCTAATATCCAAGGGCTACCTCAGCCAAGCTCAGGAGCAATACATCCCGGCAAAGAGGAACTCAGGGAAAGACAGCAGGACACCTGCGTGGATGACCAAGGAGGTCCTGGTCAATCTCAAAAAGGAAAAGGAAGCCTACAGAGGGTTGAAGCAAGGACAGGTATCCTGGAAAGAATTGTCCGAGCAGCGAGAGATCAGGTTAGGAAAGCTAAAGACCAGGTAGAAGTGAATCTGGCCAGGTGCATGAGGGCACAGCAGTCCTGGCCTTGGGGTCCCCTCAGGCACCTCATGCGTCTCCCCACTCTCCCCTCCCTGTGCCTGATGAGGCCCTGCTGACTCCCTCGGCACTGCAGCGTCCTTGTGCGTGGACACATTGATTCAGTGCTTTATATTGGTGGACTTCACCTTGGAGGGTGTTTCACCTTCGGAGTCTCCATCCGTTCCAGTCCAAGGGCAAGTGTTGAGTCCCTAATCCCGCCTCTCCTCCCCCCTAAAAAATGCATTTCCAGAATGTCCGGTATATGCCGTCAGTCCTCTCATACATGAAGAAGACTGAGGAGATAATGGGAGCTCATGGACTGTCTCCCCTTCCATTGGGCACCAAGAAGAGCGCTTTTAAATCCAGAATATTTGGTGCAGTGGAACCCAATAGTACCATCAGCTTAGCTCCAGAAATATTGAAAACACAAGAAGAGACTCATTAAAATATTGATTCCTTGAACGTGTTTTTGGAAGGAACTTTGGAGGAACAGTCTATCCTTCAGGCACTGCACTTGGGAGGTGCCCTTTTATTGAAGAGCTGTTATCTGTCAGGCCACACCTGAAACAGTGTTGTGCAAGGGTAAGACACAGTAGGATCAAGCCTAAAGACAAGCAGTGTAAACTCAGAAAAATATCTATAAGCAGGATTATCACAAGAGAAAAAAGCAGGCTCAGAGCCTAAGATAAGCCTTGGGCAATGTGCATGGAAGGGGCGGCAGGTTATTTTCGGTGAAACAGTGTCCATTGGGCCTGTTTGTGTAGGGCATCCTTGAGCTCCTGGTTCCTCATGCTGTAGATGAAGGGGTTCATTGCTGGAAGCACCACCGAGTACAGAAATGACACAACCAGGTCCAGAGATGGGGAGGAGATGGAAGGGGGCTTTAGGTGGGCAAACACTCCAGTACTGATAAAGAGGGAGACCACGGCCAGGTGAGGGAGGCATGTGGAAAAGGCTTTGTGCCGTCCCTGCTCAGAGGGCATCCTCAGCACCGCCCTCAAGATCTGCACATAGGACACCACAATGAAAACAAAACACCCAAAGGCTAAACAGGCACTAACCACAATCAGCCCAACTTCCCTGAGGTAGAAGTGTGAGCAGGAGAGCTTGAGGATGTGGGGGATTTCACAGAAGAACTGGTGCAGGGCATTGCCCTGGCAGAGGGGCAGTGAAAATGTATTGGCTATGTGCAGGAGAGAATTGAGGAACCCGCTGCCCCAGGCAGCTCCTGCCATGCGGACACAAGCTCTGCTGCCCAGGAGGGTCCCGTAGTGCAGGGGTTGGCAGATGGCAATGTAGCGGTCATAGGCCATGACGGTGAGAAGGCAATACTCCCCTACAATCAAGAAGACAAAGAAAAAGAGCTGGACAACACATCCCCAGTAGGAGATGGTCCTGGTGTTCCAGAGGGAATTGGCCATGGCTTTGGGGAGAGTGGTGGAGATGGAGCCCATGTCTATGAGGGAGAGGTTGAGGAGGAAGAAGTACATGGGGGTGTGGAGGCGGTGGTTGCAGGCGATGGCGGTGACGATGAGGCCGTTTCCCAGGAGGGCAGCCAGGTAGATGCCCAGGAAGAGCCCAAAGTGCAAGAGCTGCAGCTCCCGTGTGTCTGCAAACTCCATGAGGAGGAAGTGGGTGCTGGAGCTGCTGTTGGACATTTGCTGCCTCTGGGCAGGGGCACCTGTCCAAGGAGGGAAACAGAGTAAGTCAATGCAGACTTTTGTAAGAAAAATGAAAGCCATTTCCCGTAGGCTCTCTTTGCATTGCCCAAGGCCCCACAGGTCAGAGGAAAGCTGGGACACTGGTTCCCATGGACACACCGGCAGGAGTGGAAGAAGATCAGTGTGGGACTCTGCAGCTGAAATTCCCATCCCAGGGAGGCTGACAGCAATAAAAAGGTAACTTTAAAGGAGACACGTGGAGAAACCCGGAGAAATGCCGTGAGGGTCTGACTGGGAGAGGCATGGGGAGAGGCAGCCGGGCACTCAGGACAGCTTTACCCTCACCCTGCTGGGCACGCCACTGCCCAGACACTGATCATGCAGGGCAGGTGCCCTCAGCCCCACCGCTGGGCAGCAGCAATGGGGCACGTGGCAGGAGGGATGCCCCTCGCCTCTCCTGCTGCTCTGCTGGGCACAGAGCTGACTCCCACCCCAGAGCCCATGGCCGTGAGGGCTGAGGGCAGTGCTGAGTGGCTCAGGGAAGGCATCTGCACTGCAGGGGTGGCTGGAGGTGCCCCTATCTCCCCTGCAGCAGGGCTTCCAGGAGCAGCTCCCTCCTTCCCTGCCCGTCTCCACTGCCTGGAGCTCTCCCTGCCAGCAGCCTTTTCCCTGCCCCCACGTCTCTTCCCTGCCAGTGCTCGCAGACCCCATGGCAGCCCCCGTGTGCCCAGCTCTGCCCTGCAGTCTCTGCATGTGTGCAGGGGCTAAAGGGCATGTGCCACAGACCCTGGTGAGACTGGAAAGGGGATGCTGGTGCTGTCTGTAGCCCCCGGAGCTGGAAAACAAAGACAAAGCCTCAGGAAAGCTCCTTATCTCTACAGGGATCCCTCCTTTGAGCTTTCTTTTAAAGTCCCATTGTACATCTGCCACTGCCCACCCAGCCAACCAAGATGGGAAACATCAAAAGACAGACCCTCTACTGTTCAGGGAACTCAAACATGAAATGTGCCCTCAGGAATGCCCAGAGGTGATCTGGAGGTGTAAACAGTCCTGACCCACACATGTCCCTCTAAAAAACAGAATGACCCCTCCCCACCAGGGGTTGCTACTCCCACCCACAGCTTCTCCCCACAGAACCTACGTGGGAGCTCCCCGGGCAGGCGGAGAGCTGACCCTGGCAGGCGGCAGAGTCCCTGCCCTGCACATAGCCCCCGGAGTGCAGGGACCCTTCTGGCAAGGACAGCCCTGACCACCCCTGCCTGCACACCCACCTTCACAGCCCTTCGACCGTTCCTGGGAGAAGGCAGCCGTCATGCCCTGTGCCTCTGATGGTGCAGCAGGGAAGCCCCAATCTAGAGAATGTCCTCTTCTTCCACAGCAGAGAAGTTCTGAGCGTCCTCCTTAAAAGATCCCACGGGCTGTGGGAGGTGCCAGCTGTTGGAGATCTCTCCAGCTACTGCAGCTGCTCTGCTTTGGGAAGAGCTCTCCCCCCACTCGCCCTCAGCATCCTCCCTCTCCAGACTGCCTTCAACCTCTCTCTGCCTCCCTGCTCTGCCCTCGCTGCCTGCAGGCAGTGCCCTCAGCCCTGCTGCGCTGTGCAGAGGAGCTGCTCCTGGGCAGAGCTGTCTCTCTGCAGCGCTGCCCGCTTGCCAGGACCTCCCTCCGGCCCAGCAGCCCGGCCCAGCTCAGCAGCAGAGGACCTGCTGTGGCTTTCTCTGCCTCCTCCCCGCACTGCCCCAATCCCTCGAGGTGTCCCTGCGCCTCCAGGGCTGACAGCTCCTCCAAGGCAGCGGGGTCTCTCCTGGGGAGCAGAGTTTGAAACAGAATGAAGTCATCACTGACTGTCCCTCTCTGAACCCTGGACAGACTGATTCCTGCAGTGGGAAGGAATTTCTGCTCTGCCAGGGTGTGTGGACCTACAGGAGGCATCAATGTTCAGTCTTCCTCAGCAATGTTCCTGAGGCCGGAGAGACATTCAGCTTCTCCAGTGCACCCCACAGACCCACCAGAGGGGGGATTCCTCTTGCCTCAGCTCAGCTGCCCTAAATCGGAGTGAGCTCCTTCTCTGAGCTGCCGTGTGAGTAATGGAGACAGAGGCCAGGAGGGAGCTTTTCCAATGCAAACACCGGGTGACATCTGAGGTGCCAGAGGTGGTTCAGGACACCTGCAGGGAACTGCAAGCTCTAATGGAGCAATTTTGAGAGACAGGGCAGCATCTGCGGGCATTGTCCTGGATGCTGGTGGGGAATCCCTTTGGCCAACAGAAAACATAGAAGACCACGGAATGACAGGATCACAGAATGGTAGGGGTTGGAAGGAACCCTCAGAGATAGTCTAGTGCAACCCCCCTGCCAAAGTAGGGTCACCTTCAGCAGGCTGGACAGGAATGAAGCCAGGCGGCTTTTGAATATCTCCACAGAAGGACACTCCTTAGCCTTTCTGAACAGCCTGTTCCAGTGCTTTGGTGCCTTCAAAATAAATGCATTTTTCCTTGTGTTCAGATGGAATTTCCTGTGTTCCAGTTTGTGCCCATTTCCCCTTGTTCTGTTGTTGGGCAGCACAGAAAAGAGTCTGGCCCCATCTTCGTGACACCCGTCTTTTAGATATTGATAAGCATTGAGGAGATCCCCTCTCAGCCTTCTCTTCTCCAGGCTCAACAGACGCAGCTCTCTCAGCTGTTTCTCATAAGAGAGGTGCTCCAGACGCCTGAACATCTTTGTAGCCCTCTACTGGACTCTTTCCAGCGGTTCCTTGTGTTTCTTGCACTGGTGTACCTAGAACTGGCCACACTACTCCAGATTCGGCCTCAGCAGGGCAGAGCAGAGGGGAAGGATGACCCCCCTTCACCTGCTGGCCATGCTCTTTTGTAATTCACCCCAGGAGACTATAGGCCTTCTTGGCCAACAGGGCACATTGCTGGCTTATGGTCAACTTATTGTCTACCAGGACTCCCAGGTCCCTCTCAGCAAACTGCTTTGCAGCAGGTGAACCCCCAACCTTTACTGGTGCATGGGGTTTTTCCTCCCCAGGTGCAGGACCCTACACTTGCCCTCGTTGAACTTCATTATGTTCCTCTCCACCCAACTCTCCAGCCTTTCCAGGTCTCACTGACCAGCCTGCCATTTCCTGGGTCCTCCTTCTTGCCCTTTTTGAAGACTCGCGTGACTTTGGCTTTCCTCCAGTCCTCAGGCACCTCTCCTGTCCCCCTGCCCTTTCAAAGATGATGGAGAGCGCCTTTGTAATAACATCTGCCAGGTCCCTCAACACTCCTGGGAGTGACCCATCAGGGCGGTGGGTGTCAAGTTTGCCTAAATGATCTCTAACCTGATCTTCCTCGACCAAGGGAAAGTCTTCATTTTCTCAGATTCTTTCTCTTCGCTCCTGGGTCTGGGATTGCTGAGGGCCGGCCTTACCAGTAAAGACTGAAGCAAAGAAGGTATCAATAATTCTGCCTTCTCTGCATCTTCCGTCACCAGGGCACCCACCTCATTCAGTAGCAGGCCCACATTTTCCCTGGTCTGCCTTTTACTACTGATGTACTTGGAAAAGCGTTTCTTATTGTCCTTGACATCCCTGGCCAGGTTTAATTCCAAGTGGGCTTCAGCCTTCCTCGTTGCATCCCTACGTACTCTCGCAATGTTTATATACTCCTCCTCTCCCTGAAAAAAGTGCCTCCCCAGCTCTCCTGTAGGCCCCCTTTAGGTACTGGAAGGGTCTATAACGTCTCCTTGAAGCCTTTTCTTATGCAGGCTGAACAACCCCAACTCTCTCAGCCTGTCTTCAGAAGAGAGGCGCTCCAGCCCTCTAATCATCTTTGTGACCCTCCTCTGGACTCACTCCAACAGTTCCGTGTCCTTTTTCTGTTGGAGGGTCCAGAGCTGGATGCAGTACTCCAGGTGGAGTCTCACAAGAGTAGAGTAGAGGGGAAGAATCACCTCCCTCGACCTGCTGGCCATGCTGCTTTTAATGAAGCTCAGGATGTGCTTGGCTTTCTGGGATGCAGGCACACATTTCTGGCTCATGTTGCACTTATCCACCAACACCTCCAAGTCCTTCTCCTCAGGGCTTCTCTCTATCCATTCTGCACCCAACCTGTATTTGTGCTTTGGTTGATTTCCTCTTGCAACTCTAAACTTCAAACATTTTTGGTGTTGTTATTCTCTTTGCTTGGTTTTGTCTTGTTTTAATAAGTGATTTCTCAGCGATTTTGTGTGCTCTGTTTGCAAAGGCAAGTGATCATAAAATTGGGGTGGGATGCAGTGAGAGGGACACGGGAGCGCGGTGCCAGTGTAGGTGCCTGGGACCCTCTGCCCAGGCTCCAGCTGCAGCTTCCCAGGGGCTCTGGTCTCCAGCAGCTCCTCTGGGACAGTGGCCAGGCCCAGGCAGGTGCTTCAGAGACACAGGGCCCTCTGGAGATACCACTGGGTACTGATGGTCAGACAGCAGAGCGCTGCCTGGAAGCCTGAGAAATATTAACATGCATATGAGCATGACCTCATCACCTTAACAAGTGAATACTTGTAATAAATATCAGTTTTTTCCCATAAGATCAAATGAGTTTATTTTATAGGAAGAGGAGAGCTATTGATCTTCCCCTGTACTTGCATTGTCAGGACTCCCTCTCTCAGGCTCCACATTTAATCTTCCTCATCTTTCTCATATTTCCTAACTAAACTGACCATGTCTGAAGGCACCTTTCCAGCAGTGCATCTGCACAGAAGCACTTGCGATTGCTCTCTACATTTCCCTTTCCCTTCCTCTTTCACCATTCAGACACCTCTCAACAATCCAGTTGTGGCTTTGAGCTTCAGGCACTTAAAAGCTGGCCTATCTTTCAGTAGTCTAATTCTGTTATTAGCAAACTCTTTAATTGTGCTTATTTTGTAATTTCCCATCTGTCTGAAACATGTATTGCATTTCTTCATCTGTGGAAATATCCAAACCCACCTAGACAAGCCCTGAAAAAGCTGATCTAGCTGAGCCTGTCTCAGCTGGACGGCTGGACTAGGTGATATCAAGAAGTCCCTTCCAAACTCCATATTTCTGTGATTTTGTGAGTATAAAGGAGAGAAGTAAGACTGAAGGAAATTAACAACACGTAGGCTGTACCAGAAATAGGGTGAGATCCTGTGGAGAGGACCCATGCCGGGAAGGGTAAAAGTGTAAAGAGGAAGGAGATGCAGAGGTTCTGTGCTGACCATAACCCCCCATTCACCACCCCCACCCCCCACATGTCTCAGAGTCAGGGTGGGTAGAAGAATTGGGAATGATGGAGTAATCTGAGCCTGGGAAAAAGCAGTGGGGAAGGAGAAAGGTCTTTAATATTTTTATTATATTATATTTTATCACTATCAAAATCTATTTTAATTGGCAATGAATTAAACTGATCATCCCCAAGTCAACTCTTCTTTGCCCCTGACAGTAATTCGTAAGTCATCTCCTTGTCTTTATCTTGACTCGTGAGCTATCGCATCTTATTTTCTCCTTTTGTCCTTTTGAGTCTGGGGTGTGAAGGAGCAGCTGGGTGGGTGTCTGGCAGCTGGTCAAGGCTGACCCACCACAGGATCACCACATCAGGACGGCTGTGTCCAGTCTGGGGCTCCCCAGCACAAGAAAGACCCTGACAGGCAGGAGCAAGTCCTGCAAAGGCCAGAAAGATGGGCGAGGCCTGGAGCACATTATATACAAGGAAAGGCTGAGAGAAATGTTTGGTTTTTGTTTTTTTTTTTCAGCAATCTCTCAGAGCCATACACTGGAGCACAGACCCAGGCAACTTGGCGGAGTCTACAACAATGTAGATTTGCAATATCTCTCGAGACAAGGCCATGAGCACCTGATGGAGCCAGAGCTGTCTCACAACAGGCTTGGCTGAGGGACCAGCAGTGGCAAGAGCTTCTGGGATTTGGTGTGTGATGTGTGTCATTAGGAAACTGGTTTCCTTTTTATTAATAATTGCAGTGTATTTGGGTATCACGAAGCTGCAAAGGATGGGGATGACCATGAAGCAAAGGTCCCTCCTCAGAGCTGGGCTGTACGGCCAGAGATGGAAAGCCTGGTGTGTGGAGTGGTCAGAAAGAATGCCTCTCGTGCAGCTTCCCCGGGGTGTCCAGGGAACATGACGTAGACCGGGCCCCTCTCTTCTGCACCTTTGCTGACTTGTTTGCCTCACCGTGTCACCTGGCTCTGCCCTGTGGGCACCCTGTTAGGTGCCCTCCCCCTGCACACCCAACCGCTGAGCTCTACACGGGTGTTTTCCTCTCCCAGACACTTTCCTGCCCAGACCAGCCCAGGAGAGAAGTCCAGCCTGGGCCGGCCCTACAGAAATCCCCACCACAGGGTGCTGCAGAGCTCTGGGCGCTCACCCCGCAGCCACAGCCTCTCTGAAGAGCACAGCAGGTCCCGGGGAGCAGAGAGGTGGTCTCAGCCTTCCTCATCAGCCCCAGGGCTGAGGGCCAGCCATAGCATGAGGAGACAGAGGCCAGTGCCTCCCACTGTCCCCTGCATTTGTCTCCAAGAGACCCTTATCACCAACTGCTGGCAGCCCCACTGAGCCAGCCCCTCTCCCCACCACAAGACTCCTGACCCAGGGGCTCCTCAGGCTTCTCCTGCGGCCCCAGCAACAGTGCAAACTGCCCTGAGCTGCTGCGTACAGAAACAGGTCTCTTTTTTCATTTACCTCCCCTGTGGAAGCATGGAGGTGCTCCTTTGCTCGTGTCCAGGGGTGTCCCTGTCCCCAGAGACCCTTTTCCTGGGGGACTGCATCCATGTTGGCCTGGCTGGCCACTCCAGCTCCATCCCCATGGTCCCCACAAGACCCTGAGCTGGCAGTGCTCTTCTGCAGGGTGAGTGGGCTGCGGTGCCCAAAAGCCACAAGGAGACAGTCCCAGGCAGGTCCCTGTTGGTCTTTCATCATTACCATTGGAACTGGGCGCCCACATGTAAAGGCTCAGGACAGACCCATTCCCCAACACATCACCCTGTGCCATCCACCCCTGAGGCCATGACGAACCCCAGCTCAGCAGCATGGTCTCATGGCTGCAATCTCTTCAGCCTATTCCTGACCTCAGCTTTGGAAGAAGAGCTCAAACTCCAGACACTGGGACTGAGAAAATCTACTTTTATTAGAAAGCTGTGGCATGGGAGAAAAACTCTACCATCATGAAAGACACACGTATAAGGCCTTTGAGTCAGACTGGTCAGGCTCGGTTCATGCCTCTGGAGAAGTGGAGTGGATGTAGACACTCCTGGGCAAACAGGACTATCACAGGTAAAATGCCCAAAGCACAGGAGGTTGCTGATAGGAATTCAAAATCACTTTTGAAGAGACATGGGCTGCTTATCACTGCTGAAAGACAAGTGATTGAAGAAGTTTCTTCAGTGCGTCATTGAGCTCCTGGTTCCTCATGCTGTAGATGAGGGGGTTCACTGCTGGAGGCACCACCGAATAGAGGAATGCCACCACTAGGTGCAGGGATGGGGAAGAGATGGAGGGGGGCTTCAGGTAGGCAAATGTGGCAGTGCTGATAACCATGGAGACCACAGCCAGGTGTGGGAGGCACGTGGAAAAGGCTTTGTGCCGTCCCTGCTCTGAGGGCATCCTCAGCACAGCCCTGAAGATTTGCATGTAGGACAGCACAATGAAAACAAAACAGACTGAAGATAATGAAAAACCAAACACAAGCAGCCCAGCGTTCCGGAGGTAGGAGTGTGAGCAGGAGAGCTTGAGGATGTGGGGGATTTCACAGAAGAACTGGTGCAGGGCATTGCCCTGGCAGAGGGGCAGTGAAAATGTATTGGCCGTGTGCAGGAGAGAATAGAGAAACCCACTGGCCCAGGCAGCTGCTGCCATGCGGACACAAGCTGTGCTGCCCAGGAGGGTCCCGTAGTGCAGGGGATGGCAGATGGCAATGTAGCGGTCATAGGCCATGACGGTGAGAAGGCAATACTCCCCTACAATCAAGAAGACAAAGAAAAAGAGCTGGACAACACATCCCCAGTAGGAGATGGCCCTGGTGTCCCAGAGGGAATTGGCCATGGCTTTGGGGAGAGTGGTGGAGATGGAGCCCAGGTCCAGAACAGAGAGGTTGAGGAGGAAGAAGTACATGGGGGTGTGGAGGCAGTGGTCGCAGGTGATGGCAGTGATGATGAGGCCGTTTCCCAGGAGGGCAGCCAGGTAGATGCCCAGGAAGAGCCCGAAGGTCAAGAGCTGCAGCTCCCGTGTGTCTGCGAATGCCAGGAGGAGGAAGTGGGTGATGGAGCTGCTGTTGGACATTTGCTGCCTCTGGGCATGTGGTCCTGTCCTTAGAGGAAGGGGCAATGAAGAGTTAGGGGAGATTTTTTTGATGAAAATCAAAGCCGTTCCCCTTAGACCCTTGACGGCTACACACAAACCCCATTCTTTTTCCAGGTGACCTTCCTTCATCACTGGTCCTGCAGCTCTGGTTGGTGCTGGTTGAGTGTGCTGTGAGGAGCAGGGCCTCTGCCTGTTGGCTGCTGAGGAGTCAGCCCTGCCCTGCAGCAGTGGGTGTGTGGGCATGGTGGGGGCAGGAGCCAGTCCTGGCTCTTGACTTAGAGGAACCTACTTCTAACGCAGAAGGGCTTTTCAGTGTCTGCACTCCCAGTGCTAAGGAACCAGGATGGTAGAATGGATGTTGCAAGGTTTGGGTATTTTACTGCTTCCCTCATCCCACATGGGGAGTGTTATTGGACGGCAGAAAGCCCCAGCATTTTTGCTGTGCTCAGGGAGAACAGAGCGAGTCCTGTGAGGCAAGAGGATTGCCTCTGGCTCAGTGCAGGGTGAGAGGAGCGTGTCTGCCTCTCCATCTTGTTCCCAGAGCCTTGGGCTTCCACCTTTCTCACATGGAGGTTGATCACACTCCCACCTTACCCTGGAAGTCAACCAGACACTGGTGTCACCAGTGGTGACACTGGTCACTGCAGACCGCTAAATGTCTCACCCTTTCTCAAGGTCTCAGCCCCCCACTTCTAGACAAGGACACACATGGATCATCTCACCAACCCAACAGCATTTCCTCCATCATAACATCTCAGTGCTTCTATCTGGGGCTTTCAGATAAAACAGAAGTGCTCTGAGGACAGGTTTGCATCCTGAGGGAAGGTCACAGCTTGGAAGGACACCTCAGGGAGGAAGCCTGTTGTCCTTATGATGATATTTCATTAAGTAAGAGCCGGCTCATATCCCAGCCCTACAGACTGCATTGACCACATCTCCACGTGTGCCAGGAAATCTGGGACTTGTTCCCATAGACACAGCTGAGTGAAAGGACACACAAGATCAGTGTGTGTCCGCAGCAGAAACTCCACCTCCCCAGAGAGCCTGACAACCAGAACAAGATAGCAATAGCAATAGCACAGACCCGTAGAGGAAGAAGGAAAACCACAGTGAGCTCAGAGAGGCCGTGGGAGAGGCAGCCGGGCACTCAGGATAGCCTTACCCTTACCCAGCCGGGCACGTCACCTCCCAGACACCAGCACTGCCCGGCAGTCGCTCTCAGCCCCTGTGCTCTGCAGAGGGCAGCGGGCACACGGCTGGAGAGCTGCACCGCGCTCTGCTGGAGCTCTGGCTGCAGAGGAGGTGGTTCATGCCTTGGACCCCACAGCTCTGAGGGCAGAGGCTTTGCTGGGTGGGAGAGGAGGCAAGGGGGCTTGCTCAGAGGAAGGGGTCTGCACTGGAGGGGATCACATGGAGATTTCTGAATTCTCCCTCCCACAACCTTTCTGGTTTTAGTTTCCTCTCATTCCCTGATCATATCCCCGTTGCCTGGAGATTTTCCTCCTGGAAGGTGTTTCCCTGTCCCGTGCCTTTTCCCTGTGAGTGGTCACAAATCCCACCCCAAACTCTGTGCGCTCACCTGGGCTGGACAGAAACCTGCCTGTTTGCATGTTCCTCTTTGCAGGTGGAAAAGGGCAGGTCAGGACAACCCTGACAGGTCCAGCAGAGGGGATGTTGATGCTGTCCATAGGCAGAGGAGTGGCTGAAGGCACCTTAGGAGGCTTGTGGCAGATCTACTGACCTCTCAGAGTTGAATTTCAGGAGTCTCAGTGACTTGTTAAAACTTGAAAGGTCCTTTTCCAGGTACACTTTTCTCTTCCTCCATCCCCTTCCCAGAATAGGAAACTGAAAAGACAGACTCAGGAAAGCTCCTTATCTTCATAGTGATTCCTGCTTTGATCTTCTTTTTGAGACAAACCCTTGGAAATATCCTGGGGGTGATTTGCATCTTTGAGCAGCCCTGACCTGTGAGCAGCAACCCTCAAAAGCAGAAGGACCCTACCCTGCTGGGGGATGCTCCTTCCACCCACAGCTTCTCCCCACAGAAGCGCCGTGGGGAGCTCCCCAGGAAGGTGGAGAGCTGACCCTGGCAGGCGGCAGAGTCCCTGCCCCGGTACACAGCCCCCGGGGTGCAGGGGCCCTGCTGGCAAGGACAGCCCTGGGATACCACACAAGCACATCCACCTTTACACTCCTGCAGACATTAGGAGAAGGCAGTCATCGTGTTCTTGTCCCTCTGACGGTGCAGTGAAATGTCCCTGACCTGCAGCACATCCTCCTCTACAACAGAGAAACTGTCAGAGTTGTCCTTACTGATGCCACAAGCTGCGGGATGTGCCAGTTTTAGGAGATCCTTGCAGGAACTGGAGCTGCATTGCCCTGCAGCCAGAGATGTACTGTGTCAAAGTCTGAAGATTTCTCCCTCAGTGAGCTCTCAGCGTCCTCCTGCTCCCAGTTGCCTTTAAGTTCCCTCTGCCTCGCTCCTCTCCTCTCGCTGCCTGCAGGCAGCGCCCCCAGCCCTGCTCCTGGGCAGAGCTGTCTCTCTGCAGCGCTGCCCGCTTGCCAGGAGCTCCCTCTGTCCCAGCAGCCCGGCCCAGCTCGGCAGCAGAGGACCAGCCCACGGTGACACTCTCTCTGTTCCCTCTGGGCTCCCTCAGAGATGTCCCTGGGGCTCCAGGGGAACCTGATGGGAAACAGCCTGAAGGAGTCCCTGATGTCACCTCCCTCAGCTGGGCAGAAGTACTTCTTTCCTGCACTGTCATTTCTCCTATTAGGAAAAGATTTTTGTGTTTGAGAATCACCTTTCCTGGTCCCATCATTTGACGGGACACCCAATCGGCTACTGGGAGGGATCTCCTTTACCCCTGCTGAGGGAAGGGATGCACATGAGTCAATAGGCGCATCTCATTTGTCCATTTGTAGTCCTGGGGCCAGAAGGGCGCTCAGCTCCCTCCCACGCACAGCACAAACCCACAGGAGGTGGGATTCCTCTTGCCTCAGGTCTTCAGGTGTGCACAAAATCAACAGCTACACGTGAGCTCCTTGCCTCAGCTCCCTTGCCGGTTAATGGAGGTGGAGGGCAGGGTTGGGCTGTTCAGACACAACGCCTGGTGACATTTAAGGTGTCGGGGGTGGACGAAGATATGTGCAGGCAACTGCAAGCCCTACTGGAGCAGTTCATAGCGACAGGGCAACTTCTCTTAAAGGCTGCTGGGAATTTCCTTTGGCCAGCTGGAAGGAGAGCTGATGCCCAAATTATGGCCATTGAACATGTCCCCACTCATTATTTTCAGGGCAGCTTTTAGAGTTATTCGTTTGAACAACTGGAGTCATGTGCCACAGGGAGAGCTCGATCAGCTGTGTTCACCAGGTCTCCACTCACTAGATTGGCAGTTGCTTCATGCTCATCTCCACATCGCCTGTCAAAACTAAATGCTCAATTTAATTTTTAAATGGAGGCCCACAGAGATACCTGAGATGCCAACGCTGGCAGGGACAGCACAGAACCAAGAGGAGAGCAATTCCCGTTGGGGGTGGGTGTGTGACAGACACCCCAGAAGGCATTGCCAGGAATGAGATTTGGAGCCTGCGTGCCATTGACTGATACCTTCAGTCAGAGGCATCCTTGTCAGACGCCATCAGTGAGGCAAGGCCTGTCCCTTCTCTACCCAATAGCTGAGGGCATTGCATGGACACAAAGCACATCACACCGGGGTCTTTACTCACACCAATGATGACAGAGCCGAGGAACAGACAAATCATTTTCACGGTGTGCCTGGAGGCCTCTTGTTTTCAAAGAAAGTATCCTCCAAGCACGGGAATGGTTCATGCCAAAACTCAACTGAAACTGAAAGGCAACTCAAAGGCAACAAGATGAGCTGTTTCTACTTCAGGAACAGCTAAAGAAGAATCAGAAATATTGTGGGACAACAGTTCAATTTAGTAAGAGTAGGTGCAGGTAGATCGAGATATTTGACATCCTCTTTGCCTCAGTTACCGCCAGCAAGGTCTCCCAGGCCTTTGTGCTTGGAGGCAGGTCTCTGGAGGAGAACAACCAGCGGTAGATGAGGATCAGGCCAGGGGTTGCTTGAGCAAACTGCACCCTTACCAGTCCCTGGGACCGGAGGGTTTGCATCCAAAGGTTCTGAGAGAGTGTGAGCCTTACAAGAAACCAACCCTGCTCGATGTACAATGGTTCTTCTGGTCAGGAGGAGGGCTTAGGCTTTCCTGTGAGGAGTCTGTGCTCCACCCTTGTGCCACAGCTGAGCTGCTGCAGCCAAAATGTGCCCAGCCAGGAGGAGGTGGATGGCAGGCAGGAGGAGCTGGAGCCCACTGTGATGGGTTCTGACTCAACGAGATGTGGTGGGACAGCTTGCTCACGTGGGGCTCTGCAGGGGAGGAATACAGGCCCTGCTGGAAAGACTGGCAGGGAGGATGAGTACAGGGGATGTCCCCTGTATTGAGGGGATGCCCCCTGTGATCCCCTCCCGTGGAGGAGGACAACCAGCAGTGGCTGGGGATCAGCTCAGGGGTTACTTGAGCAAACTCAACCACCATTACAGAAATGGAGCTGGGTCATTTGACCAGATCCCTGACCACAAGTATTGATATGCCATGACCCCAGAGATTCCACTTTTCGGTCCAGAAGAGTGTGATGCCCCTTGAGGTGTCCTGGAATATCTCCTGCCCCGTGTAGCGTTTTAGGCTGTGATGAGAATCAAAACACCACCTCTGAGTGGAATAATTTCACCTTCAATGCTGATATGAAGCGCAGATGGAGGGACTTCAGCCCTTCCAGGCGCTCTGCTGAAGGGATAGGTCTGCAGAGATCCAAAATGAATATAATGGTGGTGTACTGGGCTCCACCACATAATATTTTGGCCTGCTTTGTGCTTTCCACCAGTTGGGGATCTGTCCCTTGACATTGCTTGGTAAAACAATAAACTCCTCTCAAATTTGAAATATGGAGGAAAGAGAGACCACCAAAATAAATTAGGGGCAACATCGGTGCAGAGGTCTTACCATGAAATGATAAGAACGAGTTTGCAATGAGAGAAAAAGGCTGTTCTAAAAACTTCGTGCCTGAATCTAAATGCTCTTAAGTTACAGCTGTCTTATGAAGTAAGAATGAAGGACAAGAATAAAATGAATGATATTTAATTTGTCGTCATCAAGATGGAAAAGAAATTTTAGCGCACAGAACTGTTACAGCACTGAGTGGAAAGGGAAACACGTCTGCTGAGCCCCGACCCGGCAGCTCACTCACTCTCCTCTCCTGAGGGATGGGGAGAGAACTGGAAGGGTAAAGTGAGGACTATCAAGATATAACAAAGCTACGTAGGGGGAAAATGAGAAGGTCCAAAGCTCAATCAGAACTCAGTTTGGCCACTGCAGTTAAAGACAATAAGAAGAGATTCTTTCAGTATATCAATAGAAAAAGGAAGACTAGGGAAAATGTAGGCCCACTGGTGAATGAGACAGGAGCCCTAGCAGTGGAAGACACAGAGAAGGCAGAGGTACTGAATGCCTTCTTTTCTTCGGTCTTCACTGCTAAAGCTGTCCCTCATGAATCCCATACTCTGAAGGCAAAGGGGAAGGTCTGGAGAGAGGAAGATTTTCCCTCAGTTGAGGAGGACCCTGTCAGAGACCACTTGGCCAAGCTGGACATTCACAAGTCCAAGGGCCCTGATGGCGTGCATCCGCGAGTGCTGAGAGAGCTGGCGGATGTTATTGCTAGACCACTCTCCATCGCCTTTGAATGGTCATGGAGAACAGGAGAGGTGCCTGAGGACTGGAGGAAGGCTGACATCACTCCGATCTTCAAAAAAGGCAAGAAGGAGGACCCAGGGAACTACAGACCTGTTAGTCTAACCTCTGTCCCTGGGAAGGTAATGGAGTGACTCATTCTGGATGTCATCTCCAAACACGTTGAGGAACAGGAAGTTATTGGAAGTGGTCAACATGGATTTACCAAGGGTAAATCATGCTTGACCAATCTGATAGCTTTCTATGATGTTATAAATGGTTGGCTGGATGAGGGGAGAGTCGTGGATGTCATCTACCTTGACTTTAGCAAGGCTTTTGACACTGTCTCCCATGACATCCTCATTAGGCAGCTGAGGAAGTATGGGCTAGATGAGGTGACAGTGAGGTGGATTGAGAGTTGGCTGCGGGACAGAACTCAGAGGGTTGTGACCAGCGGCACAGAGTCTACTTGGAGGCCTGTAACCAGTGGTGTCCCCCAGGGGTCAATACTCGGTCCAATTTTGTTTAATATATTCATTAATGACCTGGATGAGGGGACAGAGTGTATCCTCAGCAAGTTTGCTGATGATACCAAACTGGGTGGGGTGGCTGACACCCCAGAGGGCCGTGCTGCCATCCAGCGTGACCTGGACAGGCTGGAGAGCTGGGCAGAGAAGAACCTAATGAGGTTCAACAAAAGCAAGTGCAAGGTCCTGCACCTGGGGAGGAAGAATGCTGGGCACCAGTATAGGTTAGGGGCTGACCTGCTGGGAAGTAGCTCTGAGGAGAAGGATCTGGGGGTTGTGGTAGACAGTAAATTATCCATGGCCCAGCAATGTGCCCTTGTTGCCAAAAAGGCCAATGGAATCCTGGGCTGCATAGGGAAGAGTGTGGCCAATAGGTCGAGGGAGGTCATTCTCCCCCTCTACTCTGCACTGGTGAGGCCACAACTGGAATAGTGTGTCCAGTTTTGGGCTCCCCAGTTCAAGAGGGACAGGAAACTGCTGGAGCGAGTCCAGCGAAGGGCAACTAAGATGATTAAGGGCTTGGAGCATCTCCCTTATGAGGAAAGGCTGAGAGAGCTGGGAGTCTTTAGCCTGGAGAAGAGAAGGCTGAGGGGAGACCTTGTTATGGCATACAAGTATCTAAAGGGTGGGTTGAAGGAGGATGGAGCCAGGCTCTTTCCAGGGGTCCCCAGTGACAGGACGAGGGGTAACGGGCACAAGTTAGAACATAGGAAATTCTGTTCAAATACACGGAAAAACTTCTTTACGGTGAGGGTGACAGAGCACTGGCACAGGCTGCCCAAGGAGGTGGTGGAGTCCCCTTCTCTGCAGATTTTTAAGACCCGCCTGGATGCAGACCTGAGTAATGTGTTCTGGGCAATCCTGCTTTAGCAGGGGAGTTGGACTAGATGATCTCTAGAGGTCCCTTCCAACTCTGAAAACTCCGTGATTCTGTGATTCCTGTTTCATCACAGTTATTGACATGGAAAATGGGATTGAGTGCACCCTCAGCAAGTTGTCCGACACCACCAAGCTGTGTGGTGCAGTTGATGTGCTGGAGGGGAGTGATGCCATCCAGAGGGACCTGGACAGTCTGGAGAGGTATGCCCATGCCAACCTCATGAAGTTCAACAAGGCCAAGGGCAAGGTCCTGCACGTGGGTCACGGCGATCCCAAGCACAAATCCAGGCCGGGCGGAGAATGGACTGAGGACAGCCCTGAGGAGGACTTAGGGCTGTTGGTAGTTAAGAAGCTCAACAAGAGACAGCAATGTGCACTTGCAGCCCAGAAACCTAACCATATCCTGGGCTGTATCAAAAGAAGTATGGGCAGCAGGTCGAGGGAGGTGACTCTTCCCCTCTTCTCCTCTCTCGGGAGACCCCACCTGGAATACTGTGTCCATAAGAAGAAGCGGGTCCCGAGGAGGCTGACTAAGATGATCAGAGGATTAGAGCATCTCTGCTATGAAGATAGGCTGAGAGAGTTGGGGTCGTTCAGCCTGGAGAAGAGAAGGATCCAGGGAGAGCTTATAGCAGCTTTCCAGTACCTGAAGGGTGCCTACAAGAAAGCTGGAGAGGGCTTTTTTACGGGGACATGTAGTGATCAGACGAGGGGTAAAGGCTTCAAACTCGAAGACAGGAGATTTAGATTAGATATTAGGAAGAAATTTTTGACTCTGAGGGTGGTGAGGCAATGGAGCAAGCGTCCCAGTGAAGTTGTGGAGGCTCCATCCCTGGAGGTGTTCAAGGCCAGGTTGGATGGGGCTTTGAGAGACCAGGTCCAGCGGAAGGTGTCCTTGCCCATGGCAGGGGGCTTGGAAGTAGACGATCTTTAAGGTCCCTTGAACCCAAACCATTCCGTGATTGTAAGAACAATGTTTGAATGGACTGTCCATGCCCCCTCTAACACTTGGCACAGAGTGAGTCACACTCGGAGGTGTTGACCACTCTTGTGGTGTGTCTCCCCTGCTCTGCATGTCTCTGAGACGTCCCACAGCATGAGGAATGGACACCATCTCCTGGTTTGAGGTAAAACAGGACCAATTTTGTTCAGTACCTTTACTTCTTAGCCGGGCCTCTTCTAACTACTGAAATTAACTGCATATTGTGCAGACAGTGTTTGCTCTCTCAGAGTGATCAGACCTATGTTTACAGCTGATGCCCAGGCACGGTGTGCAGAGAGGCTCTTGCTTATACTTATTGCTATAACACCCACGGGCAGTGAACTTTGGTAATTGCCCCGTTGGAGGGTTGGAAGTGGAAAAGCACAGAGGGGTCACACCTGTGAGGCTGAGCGGACAGGACAGGTGACCCAAAACTGACCAACGGGGTATTCCATCCCATCTGCGTCATGCTCAGTATAAAAGCTGAGGGATCAAAGGGTCAGCTCTCTTTCTTCAATGGCCGACGTCTGAGGAGGACTCTGTCTGTTTGTCTGCCTGTGATCCCGATCCTGTATCCTTTTCAATGGTTCCAAGTGACAGGACGAGGGGTAAAGGGTACAAGTTAGTACACAGGATGTTCCATTCAAATACACAGAAAAACTTCTTTACGGTGAGGGTGACAGAGCACTGGCCCAGGCTGCCCAAGGAGGTGGTGGAGTCCCCTTCTCTGGAGATTTTCAAGACCCGCCTGGATGCAGTCCTGAGTAATGTGTTCTGGGCAATCCTGCTTTAGCAGGGGAGTTGGACTAGATGATCTCTAGAGGTCCCTTCCAACTCTGAAAATTCTGTGATTCTGTGATTCTGTGAAAGTGAGAAAAACATGCAACAAGATGAGAATACTTGAACGGGTAAAGCAAACACCGTGCCCGCAAGAACAGGAAAGTAGGGAATTCATTCACTGCTTCCCATCGACGGGCAGATATGGTGCCATCTCCAGGAAAGCGGGGCTTCATCATGTGTAATGGTGACTTGGCAAGACAAATCCCATCGCTCTGAAGGTTATTCCTTTCCTCCTTCTTGGCCCAGCTTTTATTGCTGAGCACGATGCCCTGTGGTACGGAAAATCCCTTTGGTCAGTTGGGCTCAGCTGTCCCAGCTGTGTCTCCTCCCAGCTTCTTGTGCACCCCCAGCCTACTCACTGGTGGGGTGGGGTGAGGAGCAAAAAAGGCCTCGGGGCAGTGCAACCACTGCTCAGCAATGACTAAAACATCAAGGGATTATCAACACGCAAGTTACTAGGAAGATACTTAACTCTTTCTCATAAGAACTCGCTTGTAGAAAGGCAGCCTCACTAGAGGTAGCTTGTCCTGAGCGTGTGATTGCGGATTGTGTGTTATTGTTTAGGAAAACTGATTATGCTTTACTTTTCTTTTCTTACAAACAGGAAAAGTTCTCCTGCGCCTGGGTGCAGCCAGGGCTCTGAGGAGCGCAGGTGGGAGATGGGGCAATGGAGCTGTGACATCCAGCTGCAGACTTCAGTGGAGAAGTCTGATGCAAGGACCAGGGGTGTCAGTCCCAGGTGGCCAATGTCAGAAATGGGGAGGGTGGGGAGGTGAGGAGCAAAGCTGTCCTACAGTGTCAGACCTCCAGGGACTGCTTCTCCTCCCTGTCCAGACCCCCTGAAGGGACACCCTGTATCCAGAACAATCCGAGAATGCTTCTATCCTAATCGTAAGTGATAATCAGGAGTAATATAGTATATCCTTTAAAATAAAAAAGACATTTTTCTTAGGTGCACTTTGAAATCTCCTCCTTAACTACACTCTGAAACCTCTCTAATTGGCTGTACAAGTCTTGAAGATTTGAAGAAAATTACAAGAACGAAGAACACATTGTTAGGGCTTTCTGTCTTTTAATGAGCCCCACGGTGTATTTGGTGGTGAGTCCACGAGCCTCAGGCACTGAGAGAAGATTGAACAAAGTGCTCCAGAAGTCCAAGTCAGAAGCAAAGTACCTTGAAGCCTTGATTGGCCCCACTGAGGGTCGTTACTGCCAAAGCCTCCCCAGGGACTCGTTAGAGGAGATAACTGGAGGCTGTGGCTGCAGGTAGGCAAAGGCACTGTGCAGGTGGCTGTAATGCTGAGGAACCCCTTGGCTTGGTTGATGCAGCAGAAAGGCCAACCCCTGATCCCCAGGCCCTGGGAAGGCAGGTCCTGCCCCTCACTGGTGGCTCAGGGCTCTTCCTGGTGGCCGTGGGGTGTGAGGGTGAGCGAGGCTGAGTGTAGGAAAATTCTGTGACACCTCCTGCCCTCCCAAAAAGGGTCAAGGACAGAACAAAATCCAGAGTCCCAAAAGAATCAAAGAATCATTGAGAATTGCAAAAGACCTTTAAGATCATAGAGTCCAACTGTAAACCTAACACTGCCGAGTCCACCACTAAACCATGTCCCTGTGTGCCACATCTGCACATCCATTAAATACCTCCAGGGATGGTGACTCAACCACTTCCCTGGGCCGCCTGTTCCAGTGCTCGAAAGCCCTTTAGCTGAAGAAATTTTTCCTAATACGCAATGTAAATCTCCCCTGGAGAAACTTGAGGCCATTTCCTCAAGTCCTCTCTCTCATTACTTGGGAGAAGAGACCAACCCCCACCTCGCTACAACGTCCTTTCAGGGAACTGTAGAGAGCGAGAAGGTCTCCCCTCAGCCTCCTCTTCTCCAGGCTAAACAACCCCAGTTCCCTCAGCCGCCCCCCACAAGACTTGTCCTCCAGAACCCTCACCAGCTTCGTTGCCCTTCTCTGGACACGCTCCAACACCTCAATGTCCTTCTTGTAGTGATGGGCCCAAAACTGAACACAGTATTTGAGATGGAGCCTCACCAGTGCTGAGGACAGGGGGACGATCACTTTCCTACTCCTGCTCACCACACTTTTACTGGTACAAGCCCGGATGCTGTGGGCCTTCATGGCCACCTGAGCACACTGCCAGCTCATATTCAGCCACCAACACCCCCAGGTCCTTTTCTGCTGGGCATCTTTCCAGCCACTCTGCCCCAAGCATGTAGCGCTGCGTGAGGTTGTTTTGACCCAAGGGCAGGACCCGGCTCTTGGCCTTGTTGAACCCCACACCATTTGCCTCGGCCCATGGATCCAGCTTGTCCAGATCCCTCTGCAGAGCCTTCCGACACTCAGGCAGATCAACACTCCCACCTTAATTGGTGTCATCTGCAAACTTACTGAGGGGGCACTCCACCCCCTTGTCTAGATCGTTGATAAAGATATTGAAGACAACCGGTCCCAGTACTGAGCCCCGGGGAACGTCACTTGTGACCGGCCGCCAAATGCATTGAACTCCATTCAGCACCACTCTTTGGTCCCGGCCGTCCAGCCAGTGTTTTACCCAGCAGAGTGTACACCTGTCCAAGCCATGAGCAGCCACTTTCTCCAGGAGAACGCTGTGGGAAAAAGTGTCAAAGGCTTTAATGAAGCGCAGGTAAACAACATCCACAGCCTTTTCCTCATCCACTAAGCTGGTCACCTTGTCATAGAAGGAGGTCGGGTTTCTCAGGCAGGACTTGCTTTTCATAAACTCATGGTGGCTGGGTCTGATCGCCTGGTTGTCCTGTATGTGCTGCATGATGGAACTCAGGATGATCTCCTCCGTAACCTTCCCCAGCACCGAGGTCGGACTGATAGGCCTGTAATTCCCCAGGTCCTCCTTCTGGTCCTTCTTGTAGATGGGCACCACGTTTGTTATCTTCCAGTCAACTGGGACCACCCCAGTTAGCCAGGAATGCTGATAGATGATGGAAAGTGGCTTGGTGAGCACTCCCGCCAGTTCCCTCAGTACCCTTGGGTGGATCTCAAGCGGCGCCATAGACTTGTGTATTTCTAAGTGATGTAGCAGGTTCCTCACCATTTCCCCTTGGATTGTGGGGGCTTCATTCTGCTCCCCAACCCTGTCTTCCAGCTCAGGGGGCTGGGTACCCAGAGAGCAACTGGTCTTACTCTTAAAGACTGAGGCAAAGAAGGCATTAAGTACGTCAGCCTTTTCCTCATCCCTGGTCACCGTCTTTCCCTCCACATCCAATAAAGGATGGAGATTCTTCTTAGCCCTCCTTTTGTTGATGATGTATTTATGAAACATTTTTCATTGTCTTTTATGGCATGGCCAGATTAATTTCTAGTTGGGTTTTAGCCCTTCTACTTTTCTCCCTGCATAACCTCATGACATCCTTGCTGTCCAACCGAGTTGCCTGCCACTTCTTCCAACTGTCATAAACCCCTTTTTTCCCCTCAGTTCCAGCCAAAGCTCTCTGTTCAGCCAGGTCTTCTTCCCTCATGGCTCGTCTTTCGGCACATGGTGACAGCCTGCTCCCGTGCCTTTACAAGTTCCTTCTTGATGAATGTCCAGCCTTCCTGGACTCCTTTGCCCTTCAGGACTTCCTCCCAAGGGACTCTGTTAACCACACCCCTAAACAGGCCAAAGCCCACCCTCCAGAAGTCCCAGGTGGCAGTTCTGCTGACCCCCCTCCTGACTTCTCCAAGAATTGAAAATTCTGTCATTTCATGATCACTATGCCCAAGACGGCTTCCAATCCTCACATCCCCCACAAGCCCTTCTCTGTTGGCAAACAACAGCTCCAGCGGGGTGCTTCCCTCCTCTGCTCCCTCCCCACCTGTGTCAGGAAGTTATCCTCAACACACTCCAGGAACCTCCTGGGCTGTTTCCTCTCCACTGTATTGCATTTCCAGCAGACATCCAGTAAGTTGAAGTCCCCCACGAGGACAAGGGCTGGCTATCGTGACACTTGTCCCAGCTGCTTCTAGAATATTTCATCTGTCTCTTCATCCTGGTTGGGTGGTCTATAACAGACTCCCACCATGACATCTGCCTTGTCGGCCTTTATTTAACACCTCCCAGTACAGACTGGGTCCTGTCCAGTACAAAGTGGGTTATTTTAACGTGTCCCAGTATAGACTGGGCCGAATCCCAGTGTCATTGGGATCTCCTGATCCCCTCGGAATGCAGACTGGGCTCATCCAAGTACAAACTGCATCTCCTGCAACCTCCCAGCACAGACTAGGCCCTTTCAAGTCCAAAATGGGGCCCTTTGAAACAAGCCCAAGAAGACTGGGCCCCGTCCCTGCACAAACTGGATCCCCAATCCCCTCCCAGTACAGACTGAGCCTTCTCCCAGTATAAACTGCACCCCTTTAACCCCTCCCATGACAGACTGGGCCCCTGTCCCACTAGAAAGTGGATCTCCTCAACCCCTCCGAGTAGAGACTGGGCCCTGACCCAGTATGAAGTGGATCCCCTCAACCTCTGCCAGTACAGATGGGGCCCTCTCCTAGTACAAACTGGATCACTCGATCCCCTCTTAGTAAAAACTAGTTCCTGTCCCAGTACAAACTCCACCACCTCATCCCCTCCACACAGAAACTGGGTCAGGTGCCAGTACAAACTGGATCCCATGGCCCCCTCCCTGTAACCACTGGGCTCCATTCCATGAGAAACTTTACCTCTTTAAACCCTCCCGGTATACATTGCGCCCTTCTCAGTACACACCAAATCCCTTAACCCCTCCCACTACAGACTGGTCCCCGTGGCAGTACGAACTAGATGCTGTGGGCCCCTCCCAGTACAGACTGGGTCCCCTCCTGGTACAAACTGGATCCCGTGCTCCCCTCCCAGTACAGAACTGACTGTCAACAAATAGAGATTATTCCATTTAACCCCTCCAAGTACAGACTGGGTTCTGTCCCTTTATAAACTGGATCCCTTAAACACCTGACAGTAAAGACTGGGCTCCGTCCAAATAGAAACTGGATCCCTTTAACCCCTCCCAGTACAGACTGTGCCAATGCTGAGTCCAAAATGGACTCCCCAGTCCCCACCCACTACCAACTGGCCACCTCTAATACAATCTGGATCCTCTAACTTATGCCAGGACAGACTGGGCCCTGTCCCAGTCCAAACTGCATCCCCTGATTCCCTCCCAGTACAGAAGGGGCCTTGTCCCAGTATGAAGAGAATCCCTTTAATTCCTCCCTGTGGAGAAAGAGCCTCTTCCTAGTCCAAAGTGGATCCCAGCCCAGCTCCCAGTGCAGACTGCTCTGTGTACCAGTACAAAATGGATCGCTTTAACACTGCCCTGTACAGACTGGGCCTCATCTCAGTACAGACTGGATCCCCCAGTTTCCTCCCAGTACAGTCTGGGCCCTCTCCACGTAGAAACAGGATCCTCTGAGCCAATCCCAGCAGAGTCTGGGCCTCGTCTCAGTACAAACAGACTGGGCCCTGTCCCAGTACAAACTTTATCCCTTTAGACCCTCCCAGGGTATACTGGGCCACCCTCCCAGTCCACACTGGAGCCCCTGGCCCCTTCCCACTACAGTCTGGGCTCTGTCACAGTACAAACTGGATCGCTCTAACCCCTGCCAGTACAAACTTGGCCCCTCCCACTACAAACTAGTCCTCTTTAACCCCTCCAAGTATAGGCTGAGCACGCTCCCAGTATAAACTGCATCCTCTCATCCCCTCCCAGTACGACTGGGCACTGTGCCATTTCAAACTGGATTTCATTAAACCCTTCCAGTACAGACTTGGTCCCCTCCCAGTAAAAACGGGCTCTGTTTAGCATCATGGAATGGTCTGGGTTGGAAGGGACCATTAAAGGCCATCTAGTGCAACCCCCCTGCCATGAGCAGGGACACCTTCAACTGGATGAGCTGTCTCCAAGCCCCGGCCAACCTGGCCTGGAATCTTTCCAGGGATGGGGCATCTCCTGTCGCTCTGGGCAACCTGGGCCGGTGTCTCACCATCCTCATTGTTAAAAGGTTCTTTATATCGAGTGTAAATTTCCCCCCTTTTAGTTTAAAGCCCTCACCCTTTGTCCTATCGCAACAGGCCCTGCTAAAAACTCTGTCCCCAGCTCTCCTGTAGGCCCCCTTTAGGTACTGGAAGGCCACAATAAGGTCTCCCCAGAGCCTTCTCTTCTCCAGGCTGAACAACCCCAACTCTCTCAGCCTTTCCTCACAGCAGAGGTGCTCCAGCCCTCGGAGCATCTTTGTGGCCTCCTCTGGACCCACTCCAACAGGTCCATGTCTCTCCTGTGCTGAGGGGTCCAGAGCTGGAGCAGCACTCCAGGTGGGGTCTCACCAAAGCAGAGCAGAGGGGCAGAATGCCCTCCCTCGACCTGCTGGTAATGCATCTTTTGATGCAGCCCAGGATACCGTTGGCTTTGTGATCTGCGAGCGCACATTGCCAGCTCATGTCCAGCTTTTCATCCCCCAGTATACCCAAGTCCTTCTCGGCAGGGCTGCTCTCCATCCCTTCATCCCCCAGGTTGTATTGATATCAGGGATTGCCCCGACCCATGTGCAGGACCCTTCACTTGGCCCTGTTGAACCTCATGCTGTTCATACAGGCTCACTTCTTGAGCCTGTCCCGGTCCCTCTGGATGACGTCCTGTCCGCTGGGAGTTTCAATCGCACCACTCAGCGTGGTGTCATCAGCATACTTGCTGATGGTGCACTCGATCCCACTGCCTATGTCATTGATGAAGATATTGAACAGTACTGGTCCCAGTACGGACCGCTGAGGTTCACCGCTTGTCACCAGTCTCCATCTGGACATAAGGCTGTTGACCACTACTGGATGGGACCATCCAAGCAGTTCCTCATCCACCGAACAGTCCACCCTTCAAATCCACGTCTCTCCAGTTTCACAGAATCACAGAGTGGTCAGGGTTGGAAGGGTATTCTCGAGATCATCTAGTCCAAGCCCCCTCCAAGAGCAGGGTCACCTACAGCAGGTTGCACAGGATGGCAACCAGGTGGGTTTGGAATGTCTCCAGAGTGGGAGACTCCCCCACCTCTCTGGTCAGCCTGTGCCAGTGCTCTGCCACCCTCAAAGGAAAGAAGTTCCTCCTCACTCTAAGATGGAACTTCCTATGTTCAAGTTAGTGCACATTACCTCTTGTCCTGTCACTGGGCACCACTGACAAAAGACTGTTCCCATCCCCCTGGCACCCTCCCTTTAAGTATTTATAAGCATAGATAGGGTCCCCTCTTACTCTCCTTTTCTCCAGACTAAAAAGCCCCAAGTCCCTCAGCCTTTCCTCATAAGAGAGATGTTCCAATCCCCTCATCATCTTCGTAGCCCTTTGCTGCACCGTCTCCAGCAGTTCCCTGTCCTTCTTGAAGTGGGGAGCCCGGATCTGGACACAGTACTCCAGATGAGGCCTCACCAGGGCAGAGCAGAGGGGGAGGATGACCTCCCTCGACCTGCCGGCCACACTCTGCTTGGTGCACCCCAGGATGCCATTGGCCTTCTCAGCCAACAAGACTCATTGCTGGCTCATGGGCATCCTGTTCTCCACTGGGACATGCTGCTGCATGTTCCCCCAAGATCTTCCTTTCTTCCAGCTGGACAAGCCCAGCTTTTTCAGCTTCTTCTCACAGCACAACTGCTCCAACCCTGACCACCTTGGTGGCCCTCCACTGAACGGGCTCCAGTTTACCAATGTCTCTCAGGCATTGCAGGGGGTCAGAACCTGGGGGAGTGTTCTGGATCTGTTCTCAAATGTGCTGAGCCCAGGGCGGTAATCACTCCCACTGGCTGTGCTCCTGTTCCTACCACCCAGGATGCTTTTGGCCTTTGCTGACGGCTCCATATTTTGCCTAATGAAACCGAAGGACCACCAGAGCCTTTCCTGCAGTGCTGATACCAACCTAGGCAGTCCCTGCCCTCTGTCACTTCAGGCCCTTAGTCAACCTCAGCGAAAGAACTTTAGATCTGTCCTTGTTGGATAACATGATGTTACTGTTGGCCTGTCCTTCAAGCCTGTCTAGGTGTCTTGGGATGGCAACCCTGCCCTCTAATATAGTGTCTGCTCTCCTCATTGAGGTGTCAGCTACTAATGTTATGAAAAAAGCATTTTCTCATCTCCTTTGGGTAATTAAAAGCCCTTGAAACATGATGGAACCCGACTAGATACATCCCTCTGGGCAGAACACTATGCATTCACCATGTTCTTTCAAGCCCGAGTACTGATCTCAGTTATAAGCCATCTACTTATCCACCCAATCAGACCATAATGTCCTAACTGGACACAAGAATACTGTGGGGAATGAGGCTGATAGCATAGTGTTTGGCGCAGAGTCTAGTTGGAGGCCTGTAAGTAGCAGTGCTCCCCAGGGGTCAGTACTGGCCAGTCTTGTTCAACATGTTAATCAACGTCCTGGATGAGGGCACAGAGTGTACCCTCAGCAAGTTTGCTGACATCTGTTGGAAGGGTAACACAGCAGGGCATAGGCAGTCCAGGAGGTTCTTGGATTGTATTGACGACAACTTTTTTCTCCCAGTGGTAGAGGAGCAAACAAGGAGAGGATCTCTGCTGGACTTTGTCCTTACCAACAAGGAAGGGTTGGTAGGCAGTGTCTCAAGCTCAAGGGCAGCCTGGGCTGCCTTGACCATGAAATGGTCGAATTTGAGATGCCCAAGGCAGCGAGGAAGGTGCGCAGCAAGCTGACCACCCTGGGCTTTAGCAGAGCTGACTGTGGCTCCTTGATGAATCTGCTTGGTATAGTGCCATGGGATGAAGCGCTGGAGGGAAGAAGGGCCCAAGTAAGCCAGTTAATATTCAAGGCTCACCTCCTCCAAGCTCAGGAGTCATGCATCCCTACAAAGAAGAAGGCAGGCAGAAAAGCCAGGAGTCCTGCATGGATGAACAAGGAGCTCCTGGACATGCTCACAAGTGAAAAGGAGGCCTATAGGGGGTGGAAACAGGGGCGGGAAGCCTGGGAGGAATACAGAGAAATTGTTCAAGCAGCCCCGGATCAGTTTAGGCAAGCTAAAGCCCAGATTGAACTAAATCTGTCCAGGGGCATCAAGACAAACAAAAATCCTTCTTTAAGTATGTCAGCGAGAAAAGAAAGACTAGGGAAGATGTGGGCCCTCTCCGGAAGGAAATGCAAGAACTGGTCACCCGGGACAGAGACAAAGCTGAGGTCCTCAATGACTTTTTTGCCTCAGTCTTCACTGGCAAAGACTGCAGCCACAATGCCCATGATGCAGAGGGCAAAGGCAAGGAGTGGGAAAATGAAGAACTGCCCACTGTAGGTGAAGATCAAGTACAAGACCACCTGAGGAACCTGAAGGTGCACAAGTCCACGGGACCTGATGAGACACATCCGCGGGTCCTGAGGGAACTGGCAGATGAAGTTGCTAAGCCACTGTCCCTCATATTTGAGAAGTCGTGGCAGCCTGGTGAGGTTCCCGCTGACTGGAAAAATTGGAAGAATAACCCCTATTTTCAAAAAGGAAAGAAATGAAACCCCAGGGAACTACAGGCCAGTCAGTCTCACCTCTGTGCCTGGCAAAATCATGGAGCAGATCCTCCTGGAAACTCTGCTGAGGCAGATGGAAAATAAGGATGTGATTGGTAGCAACTAAGATGGCTTCAGCCAGGGCAAGTCATGCCTGACAAATTTGGAGGCCTTCTACGAAAGGCCTTACAGCGGCAGTGGATAAGGGAAGAGCAACTGATGTCATCTACCTGGACTTATGCAAAGTGTTTGACACTGTCCCACACAATATCCTGGTCTCTAAATTGGAGACACATGGATTCGACAGATGGACTCAGCAGATAAAGAATTGGCTGGACGGTCGCACTCAAAGTGTTGTGGTCAATTGCTCCACGTGCAAGTGTAGAGCAGTGATTAGTGGCATTCCTCAGGTGCTGTACAACATCTTTGTCAGCAACATGGAGACAGGGATCAAGTGCACCCTCAGCAAGTTTGCTGATGAAACCAAGCTGTTTGGCGAGGTTGACACGCTGGAGGGGAGGGATGCCATCCAGAGGGACCTGGACAGGCTGGAGAGGTGGGCCCAAGCCAACCTCATGAAGTTCCACGAGGCTGGGTGCAAGGTCCTTCATCTGGGTCGGGGCAATCCCAAGCACAAATACAGGCTCGGCGGGGAATGGCTGGAGAGCAGCCCTGAGGAGAAGGACCTGGGTGTGCTGATTGACGAGAAGCTCAACATGAGCCAGCAATGTGAGACTGCAGCCCAGAAGGCCAACCAGATCCTGGTGTCCATAAAAAGCAGCATGGCCAGCAGGTCAAGGGAGGTGATTCAGTCCCTCTACTCTGCCTTCTTGAGACCATGCCTGGAATATTGCATCCAGCTCTGATACCCTCAACATAAGAAGAACATGGATGTGTTAGGGCAGGTTCAGAGGAGGCCCTGAAGATGATCAACGGTCTGGAGCAGCTCTCCTATGAGGACAGGCTAAGAGAGTTGGGGTTGTTCAGCCTGGAGAAGAGAAGGCTCCGGGGAGACCTTATAGCCCCTTCCAGTACCTAAAGGGTGCCTACAGGGGAGCTGAGGAAGGACTTTATACTAGGGCATGTAGTGATAGGATGAGGGGGAATGGCTTTTAACTGGAAGTGGGTGGATTTAGATTAAATATTAGGAAGAAATTTTTGACTTTAAGGGTGGTAAGGCACTGGCGGAGGTTGCCCAGAGAAGTTGTTGAGGTCCCATCCCTGGAGGTGTTTAAGGCCAGGCTGGATGGGGCTTTGAGCAAATTGGTCTAGTGGGAGGTGTCCCTGCCTATGGCAGGGGGGTTGAAAGTTGATGATCTTCAAGGCCCCTTCCAACCTAAAGCATTCTATAAAACAAGAAGTGCTTTTTTAAGTACATTAATAGCAAGAGGAGGTCTAAAGAAAACGTTGGACCGATAGTTGTTGAAGGTGGTCATCTGACTGATAGGGATGAAGAAAAAGCAGCAGTGTGCAATGCTTTTTTTTGCCTCACTCGTTAATCATGCATCTAGAGCTTGGGCTGCCCGGTCCCCTGAATTGGAGGACCACAAAAACTTTCCATTTGTGGGACGGAAATCGTCAGAGAACAGCTGTATCAGCTGAATGTTCACAAGTCCATGGGGCCTGATGGGATTCATCCCAGGGTATTGAAGGAGCTGCTGGATGTTCTGGCAGGACCTCCCACAACTTCTCTGGGCAACCTGTTCCACTGCCTTACCACTCTCAAAGTGAAAAATTTCTCCCTAAAAACTAATCTAAATCTACCTTCTTCCAGTGTGAAGCCATTCCCCCTCATCCTATCATGTCCTGCCTAATTAATAAATCAGAGCAGATATGCTGGACCTCAGCTAAGCACCAGAACCACACTCAGATGTGTAACAAAGAAAGGCAGTACCAAGTGCCCAAGGTCCCATGCAAGGAAAAAGTTTTCTTCAGAGCATGCAGGAGTGGATGGCAGATGGCAATGGAAAGATGAAATGAGGTGACCCGAAGGAGAGCAAACCCTCATGACCAGAGAGACGCAGGGCTGGACTGTGCAGCCTTGGCAGGAGAGGGCTTTGCTCTCTGGGATGTCTCTGCAGCCCTGCAGAGCCTGTGGTGCAAGGGGAAGCTGATCTCCAGGAAGGACACAGTGCTTTGGAAAATGTCCTTGTCAATGGGCATCCCGTGATCCAAGAACACTGGGAAAATCATTTCTCTATTCCTTGGTTGCATCATCAAAGGGATGACTAAAGGCTGTGGGAGAAGCACTGCCGACATCTGCTGGATGGAGATGGAACAAGACTGGCCTCACTGCAGCTGCCTCAACAAAAGCACTGAACGTCCCAGAGGTTCTCTTGGGGTGTGTTACACGGCTGCTCTGAATGGTGGTCGTCATCCTGCAGGTCTTGTGCTGTCCCTGCTGGCTGCATGCGGCTGTGCAGGAGAGCCCTGGCACCTCCCGTAGCGCCACAGGGTGTAGGTCACCTTCCAATGGAGCAGCTGCCCTGAATGAGGTTGGGCACTGTAGGGGTGTCTGTGAGAAACGGGCCATGGGTGCCAAAGGAGATGAGGTAAAGACAGCTGGTGGAGGAGAGAGAGTGTCACCACCATGCCCCACCAGCCTCAAAATGATGACTCCAGACACTGCCCTGTCCCTCTTAATATTTCCATCAGTTACGAGCACGTGTCTTAGACCACCTCTGGCACCTCATGTGTCACCTGTGCTTTGCATGGGTACAGGAGGTACAGGAGACTCCTGCCTTTCACTGCCTGGGTGTGCTGTCTCCTAGTGGGGCAAGAAGAGGGGATTCTTGGACATAACTCTGTCTCCGAAAGGGGAAATGGCACTGCAGGGAAGAAGTTTCTCTGCCCAGCAGAGGGAGAAAAGATCAGTGATGACTTCAGCTTGTTTCCCAGGTGGTTCCCCTGGAGCCCCAGGGACATCTCTGAGGGAGCCCAGAGGGGACAGAGGCAGTGCCACCGTGGGCTGGTCCTCTGCTTCTGAGCTGGGCCGGGCTGCTGGGCCGGAGGGAGCTTCTGGCAAGCGGGCAGCGCTGCAGAGAGACAGCTCTGCCCAGAAGCAGGGCTGGGGGCAGTGCCTACAGGCAGAGAGGGAAGAGAAGAGAAGAGAAGAGAAGAGAAGAGAAGAGAAGAGAAGAGAAGAGAAGAGAAGAGAAGAGAAGAGAAGAGAAGAGAAGAGAAGAGAAGAGAAGAGAAGAGAAGAGAAGAGAAGAGAAGAGAAGAGAAGAGAAGAGAAGAGAAGAGAAGAGAAGAGAAGAGGAGACGTAAAGGCAGTCTGGGGTGGGAGGACAGGAGAGAGCTCACCGGGGGAGAAACCTTCGCAGCCTTTCACATGGTAAGTCTCTGGCTGTGGGGCAATGCAGATGAGTTCCTGGCAGTGTCTCCTAGAGCTGGCACATGCCATGGCTGATAGGAGCTGTCAGGACGGCTCTCCTTGCTTGTCTGGTGTGGAGCAGGAGGATGTGCTTCAGAGCATGGATGTCCTGCTGCACCTTCAGAGAGACAATGACGGACAGCTGCCTTCTCCCAGGGATGGCTCCGGGGTTTGCAGATCGGTTTGCAGGCAGGGGTGGGCAGGGCTGTCCTTGCCAGCAGGGTCCCCGCACCTTGGGGGCTGTGTGCTGGGGCAGGGACTCTGCCAGGTTCAGCTCTGCGCCTGCCCAGGGAGCTCCCACGGCGCTGTAGGGAGAAGCTGTGGGTGGAAGGAGTGACCCCAGCATGGTAGGGTAGGGATGAGCAGGTCAGGGCATGGTGCTTCTGCTCTCAAGAGAGTGTAGCAGCACAGGTGAGCTCTACCTCATGATATTTTTCAGAGGACCTCTTCAGCAGCACACCAACTCAGCAACATCTTCCCGTTAGCAGCCACATCAGGTTCGCTGTGAACTGGTCTTTAGCCCCCACACACTCAGAGATGCCCCTGGGCAGTGCCCCGTCCCTGGAGGTGTTGGCAGGCAGAGGTGGGCGCACAGCAGTGGGATGGGGTTTGTGAGCCCTGAGCAGGAGTTGAGCCGGGGACAGGGGGACAGCTGCCGGCAGCAGAGACACGGGCAGGGAGTGAGAGGGAGCTGCTGCCTGAAACACTGGCGAGGGGCATGTGGTCCCGTCCGTGCTGTCCCTGAAGCACAGACACCTTCCCCTGGGCAGCTCCTGCCTGGTCTCCATTCCCAGCCGGGGCACAGCTCTGCCCTCCAGCCCACGGGGTCTTGGGCACGCATTGACCCTGCAGCAGCCAGAGCCCAGTAAAGGACGAACCCCGGATTGCCGTCTGCCTAGCATGTCCCTCCTCCATTGTCAGGAGAGTTGTGGCATTTCACTGCCGTCCCCTCCTGCCTGAGCTGCCCTTGTTCTCACCGTTGGATAAACTGAGGATAAACTGAGTCAGTGCGGGGGGTGGGGGTTGCGGGTGGCAGATTCAGCTCCCGTTCAGATGCCAACCCTTTGGGTCCTGCTCTGCACTCGTGTCTGTGGGAGCAATGTGCCCAGGTCTCCTCCAGGCAACTTCAGGGCATTAACTATTTCCCTGAGGAGTCCTGTGGGGCTGCAGGGTGCTCTCCAGAAGGGCACAGTTCTCCCATAGTATCTCTGTGCTCCCTCGGATCCACATGGAGAAGACATCTTGGTGCTCAGGCCATGGAAATGCTGCTGGGCAGCTGTACGTGGGTGGCTGCAGTGATCCCTCCTAGTCCCAGTCCGGGAGGGGAGAGATGAGAAAAGGCAATGAGCCTGTATATCTGCCCTTTGAACCTGCATTCCTCTCTTCTCCGCAGTGTCCTGCTTCTTTTGATGGCAACACCTGAGAGGGATCCTCCTCCAGCTGCAAGCTGCCAGCACAGGGCAGCGGAGAAGAGGACTGATGGGCAGAGCTGCTCTCCTCTCTCTGCACTAAGGGACTCTCCCTTTGCCTCTCAGGACCCACAAGACTTCACCTGGAGTGCATTAGAAATGTCAGGGATTTCAGCCATCCCAAACCGCTCCGAAATGTGGCAGGTACAACCAGAACAAAACAGAAAACAAAATCCCCTCTCCTCTGCTGTGCAGTTGGGCAAATTGCCGACAACAACACTGAAAAGCTCTTTGATATAACACGATTACATTTAATTGGAGACAGCCCTGCTGTCCTAGTTCCCTCTTGCTGCACAGCAAGGAGGACTCCTCGGGAGCCCATTGCCCTGCTCCCAGTGGCAGCCTCAGCCAGCAAAAGCCGGAGCTCAAGTGAGGGAGCTGCAGAGAGGTGCTCCTGAAAAGAGGGTCTGAATGTGGGGCTGCAAAGACATATGCAATCCATTTTGCCAGGAGAAGTCTGCTCTGACTCAGTACTGTCTTTTCCTCCTTAACAGATAGTCACAGTTAAGAATAAGAGATACCCAGAGGCAGCAAATGTCCAACAGCAGCTCCATCACCCACTTCCTCCTCCTGGCATTCGCAGACACACGGGAGCTGCAGCTCTTGACCTTCTGGCTCTTCCTGGGCATCTACCTGGCTGCCCTCCTGGGAAACGGCCTCATCATCACCGCCATCGCCTGCGACCACCGCCTCCACACCCCCATGTACTTCTTCCTCCTCAACCTCTCTGTTCTGGACCTGGGCTGCATCTCCACCACTCTCCCCAAAGCCATGGCCAATTCCCTCTGGAACACCAGGGCCATCTCCTATGCAGAATGTGCTGTCCAGCTCTTTTTCTTTCTCATTTTTATTTCAGCTGAGTATTCTCTCCTCACCGTCATGGCCTATGACCGCTATGTTGCCATCTGCCATCCCCTGCACTATGGGATCCTCCTGGGCAGCAGAGTTTGTGTCCACATGGCAGCAGCTGCCTGGGCCAGTGGGTTCCTCAATTCTCTCCTGCACACGGCCAATACATTTTCACTCCCCCTCTGCCAGGGCAATGCCCTGCACCAGTTCTTCTGTGAAGTCCCCCACATCCTCAGACTCTCTTGCTCAGACTCGTACCTCAGGGAAGTTGGGCTAATTGTGGTTAGTGCCTGTCTCTTCTTTGCATGTTTTGTTTTTATTGTGATGTCCTACGTGCACATATTGAGGGCTGTGCTGAGGATCCCCTCTGAGCAGGGACGGCACAAAGCCTTTTCCACGTGCCTCCCTCATCTGATGGTTGTCTCCCTCTTTATCAGCACTGGCATGTTTGCCTACATGAAGCCCCCCTCCATCTCCTCATCATCCCTGGACCTGGTGGTGGCAGTGCTGTACTCGGTGGTGCCCCCAGCAGTGAACCCCCTCATCTACAGCATGAGGAACCAGGAGCTCAAAGAAGCATTGAAGAAAGGGATTCAATGGGTTCACCTTCAGCAGCAGTAAGCTGCCCATGTCTCCTCACAGGCTGTCCCTACTGTGCTGGATAATAGTGAGGCCTTCGGTTACTGTGTCATCACAGCATCAGAACTGCCTTCCTGAGGAGCATCTCTGTAATAACAGGGCAGCTCTCTCTGTTGCAGGAAAATTGACATAAACTAAGAAAACGAAATATAAAATGTCATTGTAATTGAAGCAACCAAGGACACCTGCTGCTTTTCAAGTCCCCTGTACTGCCCCAACCCTATTTAATAATTTTCCTAATATGAAAATAGAGAAAGAGTAACTAGACATGATTTATCTATGACTCAGTTAAGGAACTACCACCAGACAATGTAGCATTGTTGAGAAGCGGGGGATTCCTGTCAAGAGAGTGATGAACTGTAGGGCGGGTCAGCGAACCAAGAAAACCTCTTGGAACTGCCAAGATCAGAGAAGTGGTAAAAGGTAATTCTGCCAGGGGGAGATCATGACCACTGACTCACTGACCACCTACCCAAATGATACCACCTACTCAAAAGAGAACAATGGAAGAAGAAGACAGAGTCTGTGCACTAATTTATATGGGAAGCAAAGAAATCTCAACCAATCCTTGAAGAGAATAACAATGAGTAACTGTGAATATATATATGAATTGTTTGAATATGTAAACATCAATGCATAGAAGTGGAGTCTTTTGAAGCTAAGTTGTGCTCCCGTTTTGGGCTGAGCACCCCATTTCCGCGCATTAATGGAATAAACTTGGAAATACCTCTGCTCTGTGTGTTATTGGCTTGCACACCGTGTAACAAACCCAGATTTGGGATATCAGGAGGGTGTCATACTGAAGTGAAATAGATCTAGTTTTTTCTTTGAGGCAGCAGCAGAAGGAAGATGTGCAGTTCCGTGCGGTGACATGGAGCTAAATAGAGGATAAATGAGTTTATGGGCTGAGACATCTTTGGCATCTGAGGAGCATTAGGAGGGCTTTGGAAGAAGCTGCACAGGTTATGGGGAACTCACAGCCCTTAGGAAAACCTCAGAAAATGACAGCCTTGTGTTTGAAGAAATAGTGAAGAGAGAGTCATCAGTAGAGCTTGGGACAGCATGGGGTCAGAGTGGGGTGGGGAAGCAGGGGTGGTGGTTGGCATCTGCAGAGAAACAGCCACAGCCTGTGGGGGGTATGGCCCCTTTGTTGGGGCTGGGACCCCCCGACAGAACTGAAATCCTTGTCCTTTTGACTATGGCTGCGGTCTCTTCCACTGAGGCCCCCGAGACCACTCCAGTTCCTTACATCAACGGGGCCTTGTTGCCTCCACCTCACCCTCCAGAGAGCCTGAGAGGTGTCCTACCACTGTCTTGCCCTTGGCATCACATACCCCTTCATCTCAGTGCTCCCAGGAAGAGCCCTGAGCTTCCCGTGTGGGAAAGGATCCCCATTCCCAGGGTATGGGGGTCAGTGCTTGGACATCCCGCTTGATGAGACAGGTCAAGGGCTTTCACAACCACTTCCATGTTTGATTTTCAACCTGTAAGCAGTGCCTCTGACTTCCTGCTTCACCAGCCTCCAGGCACAGTCCCTTTTCTGGTCATTCCCTCCAAGGTCTTTTCAGGGGTGGCCCTCAGTGCAGCCCACTGACGTGCTCAGAAACTTGGAGCTTTGCTGCTGCCTTTTACTACTCAAGAGGCCAGTTCATTAACATGCAAAATGCCCTAACAAGCCAAGGCTCTGAGCATAATTTTCTTCATTTTACAATTCTTATTTGAGAGATTTCAGAAGTGAAATGATTTTAAAAATGAAAGAAAAGAAAAAAAAGATTCTTTTTTCTTCCACTTTTCTTCATTTATCTGCTTACGCATTAAGTGATATCAGCAATTTCCAAATGATATTGAAACTGGACCTCTCCAAATGGAGGGTGAATGTGTAGGTATTGAGGTTTGGGCTGGACTGGCCACTCAGGCAGAATGGCAGACGCTCTCCCCTACCGAGGAGAGGCAGGAGAGAGAGAAAGGGACTTATGAGTTTAGAAGGACCTAAACTATGTTTATGAAATATTAATAATAAAAAAAAAGTCCATAATAAAATATATACAAAACCATATCAAGCTCTCAGGACGATGATCACATCACTGGCTGGCGCTGGGGCAGTCCCAGACTGGGCTCAGTGATGGATGGGAACTGGATTCCAGATAAGGATTCAGGATCGGGATCACAGGCAGACGAACAGACAGAGTCCTCCTCAGACATTGGCCATTGAAGAAAGAGAGCTGACCCTTTGATCCCTCAGCTTTTATACTGAGCATGAGGCAGATGGGATGGAGTACCCTGTTGGTCAGTTTTGGGTCACCTGTCCTGTCCGCTCCTCCGCGCAGGTGGGACCCCTCTGTGCTTTTTCACTTCCAACCCTCCACTGGGCAATTACCAAAGTTCACTGCCCGTGGGTGTTATAGCAATAAGTATAAGCCAGAGCCTCTCTGCACACCGTGCCTGGGCATCAGCTGTAAACATAGGTCTGATCACTCTGAGAGAGCAAACACTGTCTGCACAATATGCAGTTAATTTCAGTAGTTAGAAGAGGCCCGGCTAAGAAGTAAAGGTACTGAACAAAATTGGTTCTGTTTTACCTCAAACCAGGACATGGTGTCCATTCCTCATGCTGTGGGACGTCTCAGACACATGCAGAGCAGGGGAGACACACCACAAGAGTGGTCAACACCTCCGAGTGCGACTCACTCTGTGCCAAGTGTTAGAGGGGGCATGGACAGTCCATTCAAACATTGTTCTTACAATCACGGAATGGTTTGGGTTCAAGGGACCTTAAAGATCATCTACTTCCAAGCCCCCTGCCATGGGCAAGGACACCTTCCACTGGACCTGGTCTCTCAAAGCCCCATCCAACCTGGCCTTGAACACCTCCAGGGATGGAGCCTCCACAACTTCACTGGGACACTTGCTCCATTGCCTCACCACCCTCAGAGTCAAAAATTTATTCCTAATATCTAATCTAAATCTCCTGTCTTCGAGTTTGAAGCCTTTACCCCTCGTCTGATCACTACATGTCCCCGTAAAAAAGCCCTCTCCAGCTTTCCTGTAGGTACCTTTCAGGTACTGGAAAGCTGCTATAAGCTCTCCCTGGATCCTTTTCTTCTCCAGGCTGAACGACCCCAACTCTCTCAGCCTATCTTCATAGCAGAGATGCTCTAATCCTCTGATCATCTTAGTCAGCCTCCTCGGGACCCGCTTCTTCTTATGGACAGGTGGGGTCTCCCGAGAGGGGAGAAGAGGGGAAGAGTCACCTCCCTCGACCTACTGCCCATACTTCTTTTGATACAGCCCAGGATATGGTTAGGTTTCTGGGCTGCAAGTGCACATTGCTGTCTCTTGTTGAGCTTCTCAACTACCAACAGCCCTAAGTCCTCCTCAGGGCTGTCCTCAATCCATTCTCCGCCTGGCCGGGATTTGTGCTTGGGATCGCCGTGACCCACGTGCAGGACCTTGCCCTTGGCCTTGTTGAACTTCATGAGGTTGGCATGGGCATACCTCTCCAGACTGTCCAGGTCCCTCTGGATGGCATCACTCCCCTCCAGCATGTCAACCGCACCACACAGCTTGGTGGTGTTGGACAACTTGCTGAGGGTGCAATCAATCCCACTGTCCATGTCACCAACTGTGACGAAACAGGAATCACGGAATCACGGAGTTTTCAGAGTTGGAAGGGACCTCTAGAGATCATCTAGTCCAACTCCCCTGCTAAAGCAGGATTGCCCAGAGCGCATTACTCAGGTCTGCATCCAGGCGGGTCGTGAAAATCTGCAGAGAAGGGGACTCCACAACCTCCCTGGGCAGCCTGTGCCAGTGCTCTGTCACCCTCACCGTAAAGAAGTTTTTCCGTGTATTTGAACAGAATTTCCTATGTTCTAACTTGTGCCCATTACCCCTCATCCTGTCACTGGGGACCCCTGGAAAGAGCCTGGCTCCATCCTCCTTCAACCCACCCTTTAGATACTTGTATGCCATAATAAGGTCTCCCCTCAGCCTTCTCTTCTCCAGGCTAAAGACTCCCAGCTCTCTCAGCCTTTCCTCATAAGGCAGATGCTCCAAGCCCTTAATCATCTTAGTTGTCCTTCGCTGGACCCTCTCCAGCAGTTCCCTGTCCCTCTTGAACTGGGGAGCCCAAAACTGGACACAATATTCCAGTTGTGGCCTCACCAGTGCAGAGTAGAGGGGGAGAATGACCTCCCTCGACCTACTGGCCACACTCTTCCCTATGCAGCCCAGGATTCCATTGGCCTTTTTGGCAACAAGGGCACATTGCTGGGCCATGGATAATTTACTGTCTACCACAACCCCCAGGTCCTTCTCCTCAGAGCTACTTCCCAGCAGGTCCGCCCCTAACCTATACTGGTGCCCAGCATTCTTCCTCCCCAGGTGCAGGACCTTGCACTTGCTTTTGTTGAACCTCATTAGGTTCTTCTCTGCCCAGCTCTCCAGCCTGTCCAGGTCACGCTGGATGGCAGCACGGCCCTCTGGGGTGTCAGCCACCCCACCCAGTTTGGTATCATCAGCAAACTTGCTGAGGATACACTCTGTCCCCTCATCCAGGTCATTAATGAATATATTAAACAAAATTGGACCGAGTATTGACCCCTGGGGGACACCACTGGTTACAGGCCTCCAACTAGACTCTGTGCCGCTGATCACAACCCTCTGAGTTCTGTCCCGCAGCCAACTCTCAATCCACCTCACTGTCACCTCATCTAGCCCATACTTCCTCAGCTACCTAATGAGGATGTCATGGGAGACAGTGTCAAAAGCCTTGCTAAAGTCAAGGTAGATGACATCCACGACTTTCCCCTCATCCAGCCAACCAGTTATAACATCATAGAAAGCTATCAGATTGGTCAAGCATGATTTACCCTTGGTAAATCCATGTTGACCACTTCCAATAACTTCCTGTTCCTCAACGTGTTTGGAGATGACATCCAGAATGAGTCGCTCCATTACCTTCCCAGGGACAGAGGTGAGACTAACTGGTCTGTAGTTCCCTGGGTCCTCCTTCTTGCCTTTTTTGAAGATTGGAGTGATGTCGGCCTTCCTCCAGTCCTCAGGCACCTCTCCTGTTCTCCATGACCGTTCAAAGACGATGGAGAGTGGTCTAGCAATAACATCCGCCAGCTCTCTCAGCACGCGCAGATGCATGCCATCAGGGCCCTTGGACTTGTGAATGTCCAGCTTGGCCAAGTGGTCTCTGACACGGTCCTCCTCAACTGAGGGAAAATCTTCCTCTCTCCAGACCTTCCCCTTTGTCTTCAGAGTATGGGATTCATGAGGGACAGCTTTAGCAGTGAAGACCGAAGAAAAGAAGGCATTCAGTAACTCTGCCTTCTCTGCGTCCTCCACCACTAGGGCACCTGTCTCATTCACCAGTGGGCCTACATTTTCCCTAGTCTTCCTTTTTCTATTGATATATTCAAAGAACCTTTTCTTATTGTCTTTAACTGCAGTGGCCAAGCTGAGTTCTGATTGAGCTTTGGCCCTTCTCATTTTCCCCCTACGTAGCTTTGTTATATCTTGATAGTCCTCATAAGTTGCCAACCCCCTTTTCCAGAGAATGTAAACTTTTCTTTTTTTCCTGAGGTCCAGCCAAAGTTCTCTATTTAGCCAGGCTGGTCGTCTTCCCCGTCTGCTCGTTTTTCGAGACAAGGGGATGGCCTTCTCCTGTGCTTTTAAGAGCACCTGCTTGAAGTATGCCCAGCCTTCCTGGGCACCTTTGCTCTTCAAAACTGCCTCCCAAGGGACACTCTCGACCATGCTCCTAAACAGGCTAAAGTCTGCCCTTCGGAAATCCAAGGTGGCAGTTCTGCTGGCTCCCCGCCTTACGTGATCAAGAATTGAAAATTCTATCATTTTGTGATCACTCTGCCCAAGGCAACCTCCAACCTTTACATCCCCCACAAGACCTTCTCTGTTAACAAACAGTAGGTCCAGTAGTGCACTTCCCCTAGTTGGTTCCTTCACCAGCTGTGTTAGGAAGTTGTCTTCCACACACTCCAGGAACCTCCATGACTGTTCCCTCTCTGCTGCATTGTATTTCCAGCAGACGTCTGGGAAGTTGAAGTCCCCCACAAGAACAAGGGCAGATGATTGTGAGACCTCTGCCAGCTGCTTATAGAATACTTCATCGGCTTCTACATCCTGATTAGGAGGTCTATAACAAACTCCCATCACGATGTCTGCCTTATTGGCCTTCCCCTTAATTCTTATCCATACACATTCAGTGTTGTCATCCACACTGTTAAGTTCCAGACATTTCAACCTCAGAAAGTTTTCCAGGGAAAGCCAGTGCAGAAATTCCCCTGTGCCAGACTAGAGGCAAAGAACAAGCCAGGTGATTGGGTTCTAAGACAAGCCTGAGTCCTAAGCTCAAATGTCCATGCAAGCATGGGGCACCGCCCTATACTGAACTTCCCATTTTACTCCTTCGGTAAGTGCTACCCATTCTGCCCTGGGACAGAGCCTGCGGGGACAATACAGTCTGTGGAGAAGCTTTGCATCCCTGCTTCAAACCCACCATCTCCTCCCCACCCTCTCCTCCCCTTCCATTTTGAATCATCTTAATTTGGGGGGTCATCATCATCACTAGAAGTATTGGAGAGAGACTGATGGGAAATGATAGGTATAAACACACGGAAGGATTTGGCTGAAGAGCCCATTAGACTGCTGAAAGACAAGGGCGGGCTTCTAACTCTCAAGCAGCACCTGGGTAGTTGAGAAGGATCAGACTGAGCGAGCAGTAAGGGGAAGGGGAAACTGGAGAGCAATGGGAAGGACATCGGTCCGGATGGTCTGCTGAGAAGGTGCCTTTAGACCCGGTCATTTTGTCAGGACAGGTGGAAAGCGTCAGGAGATTAAATACACAGGAGCATGGGCAAAGTCCTGCAAGGCAAGTCCATGGGAAGGCCAAGATTTCTTCTCCTGCGATTAAAACACTTCCTGGAAATTCCCATTCTGGCACAGTGGGAAAGAATTGCCATTTTACAAAAAAGATACCATCATCGCAGCTGGTGAAAAGGTGCTCATGTGTTTTGAGAAGTTGCAAGCTGTTCCTGGCAGAGTTCAGCTCTCTGACCGCAGACATCCAGGACCACCTGTAGAGGCCCCGGCGTAGCTGAGTTGTTGTCTGGGACAGGCCAATGTCACACGCGACCTGCAGGAGACCAGAGCCCCTTGGGAGCTGCTGATAGAAGGTGTCAGGGCACCTGCACGGGCACCAGGCATCTGTGTCCCTGTGACTGAAGACATCTGTGTTTGTGTAGCTGCACCCACCCAGGCTCTGAAGATCCCTGTCTGTCCTAGTTTGAGGTAAAACAGAACCATTTTTCTGTTCAGTAATTATACTTCCCAGTGAAGTCTCTTCTAACTAGCTGCACTCTCTGAAATTAACGGCTCCTTCTTCAGACTGTGTCTGTTTCCAGAGTCACAATACCGCAATGGTGTGCAGAGAGGCTCTCGCTTACGCTCATTGCTATAACAGCCAAGGGCAGCTCACTTGGTTATGTGCCACGTTGGAGGGTCAAAAGCAGAAGAGCGTAGAGGGGTCCCACCTGCGCGGAGGAGCGGACAGGACAGGTGACCCCAAACTGACCAACAGGATCTTCCACCCCATCTGCCCCATGCTCAGTGTAAAAGCTGAGTGGTCAGAGGGTCAGCCCTCTTTCTGCAATGGCCGACGTCTGAGGAGGACTCTGTCCATCTGCCTTTGACCCCGATCCATGTGTTCCTGAATCCAGATCCGGAATCCAGTTCCCGTCCAGCACTGAGTCCAGTCTGAGCCTTTCCCAGTGCCTGACAGTGGTGTCATCATCATCCAGAGAGCTCAATACACTTTACATACAGTGTATCTATAACAGTATTTCCTTTTTAATTATTATTATATTCTTAATATTTTCACGAAAGTAGTTTAGTTTTTAAACCCAAGTGTCTCTTTCTCTGTCTCCCTCCTCTCCTTGGAGACAGAGGTGGTGGAGAGCGTCTGTCTTTCATTTCAGTGCCCAGTGCGGCCCAAACCACAACACACCCTCACAACTGGCATTCAGGCCATGTGCCTTCTGCTGGCCTATCAAGGACTCAGGCAGGAGATGGCCACAGAGCAAACCTCCCCCATGAACAGGGGTGAGTGGCCAGTGCTGGAAGGAGCCGAGGGGAGAGGCTGGGGGTGACGAATGCCCTGGGCACCTTCCCAGTCTGCCCATGGCACCGAGGGCACAGACCGGCCTCCTCTCTCCTGCACCCGCATGTCTCAGCTCCCTGCCACGAGACCTGGCTCTGCACCACACACTCCAGTGGGTGTGTGTCCTCTCCCGGGCACGTCCAAGGCCAGCCCAGCCCCTCCCAGGCTCTCCCCAACTCCCCTGCCCTCTCCCCAGCCCAGCCCTGCAAAGCAGCCCCCTCTGGGCTGGCCCCATGGCCATGCCCACCACAGGGTGCTGCAGAGCTCTGGCTGCTACCCCCACAGCCACAGCCCCTCTGAAGGGCACAGCAGCTGCTGGGGAACAGAGAGGGCTCTCAGCCTCCCCATCAGCCCCGGGGCTGGAGGCTGCATGTGGCAGGAGGACATGGAGGTCCGTGAACCTGCAGGAGCCCTGATCTCGGGCCAAGGAGGTGCCCACAACAGGCGGCCTCTGCCCCCTCAGTGCCAGCCCCTCTCCCCAGGCCGGCACAAGAGTCCTGCACCAGAGACGGAGCAGCCTGCCCCGAGTGGGTGCTGCAGAAAGAGCTTTCTCCTTCTCATGGGTTCCTCCCTGCAGGCACAGAAGTGCTCCCTTGCTCTTCCCCCTGGACACCCCTTCTCCCCAGAGACCCTTTCCCCAGGTGGACATTCCTGGTTCCCACCCTGTGATCCCTGCATGGCCCTGAGCTGGTGGTGCTGCTGTGCAGAGGGAGGGGGCTGTGGTGCCCTGGGGCCATGAGGTGAGCCTGCACTGGCCATGCTGGTCAGGGTGGGCAGCAGACCCAGCCAGAAAGGGATGACTGCTGCTGAGCCCCGTTCCATCTCCCCTCCTGGCTCAGGAAAAGAGGACAGGGCTGAGTAGGACCAAAGGGTGTCTCCAATGGCACAAAGGACAGGACAGGGCTGCACTGGATCCAGCCTTTGAGGCTTTCCGAGAGGGTGTCCTGAACTGCTCTCGTCTTATGTCCCTTTTCCTACTGGGTCCTCACAACCTGTCATTGCTTTCAAGTTTCCTTCTTAGCCTATGGGCTCCACAGGTAGACATTTTCAACCTTGGATGGTCACTCATTCCTATGAGGTACCGCTCACTGCCCACTCAGACTCACACACTGTCCCGGAAGATCCCCTGAGCTCTCCATGCACCTCCCAGTTCCTCATCTGTCCTCAGCCCCACTGCTGGTGGGGCAGCGCTAGTCAGATAAGTCAAAGACCAGTTGCTGTTCTGAGCAATGTTGCAAACACGAAGGGAGGTCTTTCACCCAGCCCTTGGGCCCTCACAGATCCCCCTGGGACTCTGAGCCTGTCCTCCTGAACCCATCAAGAACACCAGAAGAGCGACAGTGTTTATAAGGGAGCAGCTCCCTGGGTGCATTGGAAGACACGTCCAGACTTCTAACCCTGCCTTGAAAAATCCCTTTAGTGACCGTGGCTTCCATCAGGGAGGCCAACTCTGACGCAGTTGTTCACATGGACTGCTCCTGCCTGCAGCAACAAGAATGCCACTGTAGAGACAACAGGACTGTCACAAGTAACATGAGACTTTAGGAGGAGTAGAAATGCAATGGCACCGCAGGACAGTGTGGATGTCAGGAGAGATCAGCACCATAAAGGCTGTCTCCTGCTCCTGTCCTTGGCATTGGCTCCAGGGGAAGCAGCAGCCCCGACTCGCAGGCAGTAGAGATGGGGCTGAGACCACTAATTTTTTGCTGCCTTCTTTATTGAGTTTATCTAAAGAAGTAGCCCAAATGCAAATGTGCACGTGGCCTTTGTGCCAGAGAAAGAGAGGAATGAGGCCAAAACCAATAATATCACAAGTCTAGAAGAACAAAGAAATGCAAAATAAAAAAAAAAAAGGGAAAGGGAAAGGGAAAGGGAAAGGGAAAGGGAAAGGGGAAGGGGAAGGGGAAGGGGAAGGGGAAGGGGAAGGGAAGGGGAAGGAAGGGGAAGGGAAGGGGAAGGGGAAGGGGAAGGGGAAGGGGAAGGGGAAGGGGAAGGGGAAGGGAAGGGAAGGGAAGGGAAGGGAAGGGAAGGGAAGGGAAGGGGAAGGGAAGGGAAGGGAAGGGAAGGGAAGGGAAGGGAAGGGAAGGGAAGGGAAGGGAAGGGAAGGGAAGGAAGGGAAGGGAAGGGAAGGGAAAGGGAAGGGAAGGGAATGGAAGGGAAGGGAAGGGAAGGGAAGGGAAGGGAAGGGAAGGGAAGGGAAGGGAAGGGAAGGGAAGGGAAGGGGAAGGGAAGGGAAGGGGGAAAGGGAAGGGAAGGGAAGGGAAGGGAAGGGAAGGGAAGGGAAGGGAAGGGAAGGGAAAGGGAAGGGAAGGGGAAGGGAAGGGAAGGGAAGGGAAGGGAAGGGAAGGGAAGGGAAGGGAAGGGGAAGGGGAAGGGAAGGGAAGGGGAAGGGAAGGA